>NC_138891.1:120495321-121165128 GCF_965194825.1 Balaenoptera physalus | reverse complement strand
AATATTTTCTCAGTCCCTTTCTTTTTCTCTTCTTCTTCTGCGACCCCTATAATTCGAATGTTCGTGAATTTAATGTTGTCCCAGAAGTCTCTGACACTGTCCTCAATTCTTTTCATTCCTTTTTCTTTATTCTGCTCTGCAGTAGTTATTTCCACTATTTTATCTTCCAGGTCACTTATCTCTTCTTCTGCCTCAGTTATTCTGCTATTGATTCCTTCTAGAGAATTTTTCATTTCCTTTATTGTGTTGTTCATCATTGTTTATTAGCTCTTTAGTTCTTCTAAGTCCTTGTTAAACGTTTCTTGTATTTTCTCAATTCTATTTCCAAGATTTTTTATCCTCTTTACTATCATTACTCTAAATTCTTTTTCAGGTAGCCTGCCTATTTCCTCTTCATTTGTTTGTTCTGGTGGGTTTTTACCTTACTCCTTCAACTGCTGTGTGTTTTTCTGTCTTCTCATTTTGCTTAACTTACTGTGTTTGGGGTCTCCTTTTAGCAGGCTGCAGGTTCATAGTTCCCATTGTTCTTGGTGTCTGCCCCCAGTGGCTAATGTTGATTCAGTGGGTTGGGTAGGTTTCCTGGTGGAGGGGACTGGTGCCTGTGTTCTGGTGGATCTTGTCTTTCTGTTGGGCAGGACCGTGTCCGGTGGTGTGTTTTGGGGTGTCTGTGACCTTATTATGATTTTAGGCAGCCTCTCTGCTAATGGATGGGGTTGTGTTCCTGTCTTGCTAGTTGTTTGGCATGGGGTGTCCAGCACTGTAGCTTGCTGGTCGTTGAGTGGAGCTGGGTCTTAGCGTTGAGATGGACATGTCTGAGAGAGCTTTCGCCATTTGATATTATGTGAGCCAGGATGTCTCTGGTTGTCCGAAGTCCTGAACTCGGCTCTCCCACCTCTGAGGCTCAGACCTGACACCCGGTCGGAGCACCAAAGCTCTGTCAGCCACACAGCTCAGAAGAAAAGGGAGAAAAGAAAGAAAGAAAGAAAGAAAGAAAGAAAGAAAGAAAGAAAGAAAGAAAGAAAGAAAGAAAGAAAGAAAGAAAGAAAAAATTAAAATAAGTTATTAAAATAAAAAATTTTTTAAACATTATTAAAATTAAAAAATTAAAAAGTAATAAAAAAAAAAAGGAGAGCAACGAAACCAATAAACAAATCCACCAGTGATAACAAGCCCTAAAAACTAAACTAAGATAAACATATAAATCAGAAACTTTTCAGTCACATACAGGAAACCCCAAGTCTACTGTTACTCCAAAGTCCACCACCTCAGTTTTGGGATGGTTTGTTGTCAATTCAGGTATTCCACAGATGCAGGGTACATCAAGTTGATTGTGCTGATTTAATTCACTGCTTCTGAGGCTACATGGAAAATTTCCCTTTCTCTTCTTTGTTTGCACAGCTCCTGGGGTTTGGCTTTGGATTTGGCCCCACCTCCACATGTCGGTTGTCCTCTGGCATCTGTTCTTTGCCCAGACAGGATGGGGTTAAAGGAGCAACTGATTAGGGGGCTCTGGCTCACTCAGGCTAGGGGGAGGGAGGGGTACGGAATGTGGGATGAGCCTTTGGCGGCAGAGGCCATAATGATGTTACAACAGCCTGAGGCGTGCCATATCTTCTCCTGGGGAAGTTGTCCCTGCATCACGGGACACTGGCAGTGGTGGGTTGCACAGGCTCCCAGGAGGGGAGGTGTGGACAGTGACCTGTGCTTGCACACAGGCTTCTTGGTGGCTGCAGCAGCAGGCTTAGCATTTTATGCCTGTCTCTGGTGTCTGCACTGATAACCGTGGCTGGCACCCATCTCTAGAGCTCATTTAGGTGGTGCTTTGAATCTCCTCTCCTTGAGTACCCTGAAACAATGGTCTCTTGACTCATGCAGTTCTAGACTTTTTCACGTACTCTCTCCCAGCTAGCTGTGGCGCATAAGCCCCCTTCAGGCTGCGTTCACACAGCCAACCCCTGTCCTCTCCCTAGGATCTGACTTCCGAAGCCCAAGCCTCAGCTCCCAGCCCTCACCCACCCTGGCGGGTGAGCAGACAAGCCTCTCAGGCTGGTGAGTGCTGGTCACCGATCCTCTGTGTGGGAATCTCTCAGTTTTGCACTCTGCACCCCTATTGCTGCGTTCTCCTCCGTGGCTCCAAAGCTTCCCCCCCCCACCCACCCCCAGTCTCCACCAGTGAAGGGGCTCCCTAGTATGCGGAAACTTTTCCTCCTCACAGCTCCCTCCCAGATGAGCAGGTCCTGTCCCTATCCTTTTGTCTCTGTTTTTTCTTTTTTCTTTTGCCCTACCCAGGTACATGGGGGAGTTTCCTGCCTTTTGGGAAGTCTGAGGTCTTCTGCCAGCGTTCAATAGGTGTTCTGTAGGAATCGTTCCACTTGTAGATGTATTTTTGATGTATTTGTGGGGAGGAAGGTGATCTCTATGTCTTACTCCTCCACCATCTTGAAAGTCCTCTCTAAAATTTATTAGTTTTTGACACCATGCATACTGAAGTAATTTTCCTGATCTTCTTTATCAGCCAACAACTACTAGGCCATTAAGGAGATAGAAGGCAGGTGTTATTTCCACAGACATGCTCATTTTGGGGCAGTTAATTTGTCAATTTATTTCCCTAATAATCTTGTGTAGTTGAATACAGATTCCGTGAAAACAACATTTAATTGTCTAGACCAGTAATTAAATAAGAACAAGTGATACAAATTGCAATTTGAATAAACAGAGAAGTTTTTGTAGGCGATAAGCATATCTTTTTGGATGTTAAAAAATGAGTATTATATTAAGAAACTCAAGTTACATATTTGAGTGGTTTTTGATAGATATATAACAAACCTATTAATAATTCATTGAGTTTCAAAATTAATCATTAAACTTTAAATACATTAAATTAAAATCATTAATCTATTGTTCAAAGAAGGAAATCTAGGAAATGTTTTTCAGAATCTTTTGTCAAAGTTGGTCACAAAAGACTGTATGTTATCCATGAATCAAAAATTAGATTATATCTTGACTATTTCTGTTTCTTGATTCCATCCTATACCCTCTCTTTCATGATGGGGTAGTGGAAAAGAATGTTAAAATTACTAGAGTAAGTTCATTCAGGTTCTACTGCCTTAAACTATGTGAAAATATTGTTTAAACAAATAGCAATAAATTATTATTATAATAACGTATAAATACAGTGCATGACCCAATTGGAATATCTCTTGAGTTTCTAGAACTTAAAGTATATCAGTATGCCATGCTCTGTTTTGCAGCTTCATCTGTGTACTGCTGATCATTTATTATGCAGAAACGGACTAACACTTGTGTCATCATGACTTCTTGGACTTTTCCCTCTGATAGATACTTAACCACAACTCCAATTGGAAATAGGAATCCTTCCTTAGATGAAATTATAAACTTTTATGATTGAACTTATTATTCTTTATCACCATTCTCAGCATTCTATTTTATTTTGCCCACTAGACTCTAACCACCTTGTAGTCAGGGATCTAATCTTATTCAAAAGCGTATGTCCAGCGCTGACACATTATCCAGCAAATAATAAATACTCCATAAACTATTGATATACAAAAGGACCTCTTGACAACAAAGAGGAGCTGTGGGCAATTAGGCATTAGAAATCATCTTTGTATTATAAGTAAATTGGATAAATTTGCTACTTATTTTCCCTGAAGATTATTTCAACTTGACTTTTATTGCACTGTGTCTTATTTTTAATTCACTACTTCTATCTTGTATTGGATTCAAAGCAAAAACAAATACGGACAAACAAAAAAACCTCAATAGATTAAAAGCAACAAGTAAAAACTTTCAAATGTAATAATTTGATTTTAAATACTGGACTAAATACTGACCATAGACCATCAGAATAGCTAACTAATAAACATATATAAGTATCTTCAAGGAGATGTAAGTATTTATATACAGATCCTCAATGTAGTATGGTTAGAGGGAAAGTTGTGCATGGGTCAAGACCAGAGATAAGATTAGGAAAGAATGCAGGTGTCCTGTAAACTGTGTTAATATAAGGATTTGTGCTATACCTTTCATGTCATTGTTTGGCTTTTGCAAAGAGGTGGCTGTTAAGATTTACATTTTTGAAAAGTCATTTTGCTTGGAGCAGTGAAGGATAGGAGCCAGAAAGAATTCTCAAGACCAGTTAAAATGCATTATTGCAGGGCTTCCTTGGTGGCGCAGTGGTTGAGAGTCTGCCTGCCAGTGCAGGGGACATGGGTTCGAGCCCTGGTCTGGGAAGATCCCACGTGCCACGGAGCGGCTAGGCCCGTGAGCCACAACTGCTGAGCCTGCGCGTCTGGAGCCTGTGCTCCGCGGCGAGAGAGGCCGCGATAGTGAGAGGCCCGCGCACGGCGATGAGGAGTGGCCCCCGCTTGCCGCGACTAGAAAGAAAAGCCCTCGCACAGAAACGAAGACCCAACACAGCCAAAAATAAATAAATAATTAAAAAAAAAAAATGCATTATTGCAATCCATGGAAAAGGCGACAAGGGACTGAATTAAGGGCATGGGCAAAGAGGTGCCAAAGGTAAGAGCTACTTAGCAGATTAAACAGAATGAAAGTGGGGAATATTTGGATGTGGGAGGTAACTGACAAGACATTAAGATTCTGTATTGAGTTACTAGAGGGATAGTTTTTCTCATAAAGCTAAGTAAGAGAAGCAGATTTCAAGACACATTATGATCTCTGTGTTATTTCTATTTAAATCACTGGAATTTGGGCGTGGGGTGGGGTGTGATCTAATTGAAGAAAAGATGAAAAGAGTAAATCTGACTAGGGGCAAGCCAGGTGCTTGGGTACAATGCGTAGTTATAAAAGCTAATCACTAAAAATTAGCCATTTATCATGTGTAGACAACTTATGCTCCCCTCTACAGATTAAAATAAACTAATTAGAGCAAGTTTTCATCTATTCTTTATGAACTGAAAGGGTCTTTGTTCTGATTTTTGAAAGATAATACAGTCTAGCCTTTGGAGCTGTCTAAAATATAGTTGAAGGCTATTTTTAGTTAACACATTAGACACATTGCTGTAGTTCGCATTTCTCATCAAAGAAAATGAATAGGCAGTAAATACAAAGTATAAAAACTGCCATGAAAAAGAAGATTAATAAGGAAGGATTGTCATTTCCTTTCAAATCCAATGGTTCATTTTAAATGGTCATCAAAAGTATTAGCTTCACAGTATTTGGATTAGACAATAAAATACATATCCTTAATGCCATCCTTTTATTTAGCCAGACATTTTCTTTGAATTCTAATTTGTACTTAATAAAAATAAATAGAAATTATAATGGGCCTTTGCAACAAATTCTGCTTCTGAAATTTCTATATGGTAAGTCTCCTAAAATTATTATTAGTAATATGCACTTATGACAAAATTAGATAACATCATCTCAAATGTTTTAAAATAAAACATTTTTCAATGGAAATCTCACTTTACAATATTTTCTTACTAAATATCTTTTTAGCTTTATTGTGGTATAATTGATATAGAAAAATTGAACATATTTAATATGTACATCTAGATGTGCTTGGACATATGCATACACCAAATACCTCATCTTTTAGAATGTCAGATTTCAACATCAGTTGAATTCATAGCTATGAGTCTCAAGTAAAATTTAGGCTATTGATTCAGGAAAGTGGGAGAAATGGAATGTGTGTGTCCAGAAATAGCTGAAAGATCCAGAGAACATGGAAGAGATCCCCTGCAATGAGCTTCCCCTGCCAGCTGACGTGCCATGTCCCCTCCATCTTGGGAGGCTATCTCTCCTTTGCCTTAACAATCTTTAGTGACGACTCGTGGGGGTTGATGGAGGAAGTTTCTTTTCAAGGTGATGCCAGAATGTAAGATTATACGTGATCGGTGGGAATGCTCCTCAACATCCTCTCAGTGTTTCCCGCAGGAAAGATTGCTTGCTCCTCCACTGAGATAAAGCCGCCCTCCAAACGAGGAGCTCCATGAAAGGCAATGGAAAACATATTGGGTCGTGGAAAGGGAAATGAGACAATTTAGCATAAAAATTAAAGCACGTTTCAGAGTGTAAGGAGATGCCCCAAATAACTCAAATTACGCTATATCTGAAATACTTCTTTGTTAATTGAAGAAATAAATTTGTGTAAGTGGACCTATAGAGAATATGGTTCAGAAATAATTTTAAATATAAAATTTTATCTAAAAACAATATACAAACACACACATACACACTTGCATTAAAGCAACATTAAAAACTCTGTATAGAGGATCTCAACATTAAAGATAGCATTTTGGCACCTGCTTAAGTTATATATTCTGTATTTTAATATATTTCTTAATGATATGTTTTTTCATAATATGTTACTGGTGCTATTTTTAGAGACTGTCCTTCTTTCTATATATTATTATTTTTAATGTTTTAATAAACTTACCAGTGATATTCTGCAAGTTTGCATTGTAGGTGATAAATTTGAAACTTCGTTAACTTTCTCTATATACCATCCTACTTTTAACCAAGAAAATGCTCAGTTCACAGGCACTGCGGTATGGCAAGTGCAGGGCAAATTCTACTAAATGGAGACCATTTTCAATTCTACTTTATCCACTTAAAATATAATAAATGTATATATATCATGTATATACAAGTATACTATATATGTTATATACATGATATCTATATTATCCTAAATATTTTTCACAACTACTATTTTTTTGTTCAAAGAACATTTCTTCAACTAATATGAAAGTATTGCCTACTTTAGACGCTACAAGCATATCATATTTCTCAATTTCATTCCAATCTATTACAGAATATAAATTTGCTCTATTAAAAACAAGAGCTTTTTCCAAAAAATGTACTCTCACAAGAGGATACGTTACAAAGATAATTATAGGATTTCAAAATAAATCCTTTACACAATTTGAGCTCTCCTTGTATAATTGATTCAGTTCGCATCCGTGCTTTTTTTAAGAGGAAATTTTTCAATACCTTACTCTTTGCAATCTTTGTTTTCAATGATTGGCGTGTACCAAAAGTTTCAAAAGCTTTGTGTTTGTAGTATTCCATTTGATTTTCTAATTTGCTTACAGATTTCTAAATGATATTTTGAAAGTAATGATGAATATGGAATAATTTATTCTCAAAAATAATTAAATAATATTGGAGGATCTTTAGGTTACGTAGAGTAGACCCTCACATTCTCAATATATCTAAGATTGTGTACTGCCATGTTGAGGTTTTTTTTTTTATGATTTGTGTTTTAGTATTTATTATCAACTTCATTACAAAAATGTTGTAGTTCATTTAATTCACCATGTATGTGTGCATATATGTTTGCATGTATGTACCCACACATGTATATATGAATGAATGCATTATGCCTGTATCACAATTAATTTGATATAAATTTCTATTTTATTTGTTTCTTACTTCAGTGTAGATAATCTCACCATTACAAATACTAAATTTTGTTTTTCTGCTATAAATGAAAAGATAATTCCATTTTTAGTACTTGTTCACTTTACTAACTTTCTAAATCTCCTCTTTGACTCCATGAATTGTCTGCTTTATTAATTATAATTATAATTAATTATAATTAACAAAACCTATTCCTTAATTGAAGCAACTGATGCTACTCCTGAAAAGCCTGGTATAATTTAATTACTTGTAAATGCTTCCCTTTCACTTAATGAGGACAACCCCTCAACCAATATTTATTAACATTTATAACTTTTGTGTAACATTTATAACATGCTTCAGAAAACTTTGACTCAAAAAGATGAATGAAATTATTTTATTTGATGTAGTGCAATGATATATGTCATTGGATAGAGATGAAACTCATGCTTCCAGTGTAATATATCAATGCACCTTCAGCAACTCATGTGTCAAATCATTTCTTTGAGCACAAATTTTCTTTTCTTTCCTTTCTTTTTCCTTTTTTTGTTCATTGACCCATTCAGGTTCTTAATAGAATCTTGAATTAAATTTGTTATCAAATGTATAGAATATAGGTAAATATAAATAAATTTATATTTGATAATTTACTTTTCCTAATATATAAGTCTTTCTTTCTAGGCTTGTAAATGTATTAGAATATATATATCCAAATGCATTGAAATACTGTCTCATTTGTTGAAAAATTATTTTAAAAATCTCCTGATCTGTAGTTATATCCTCTTTCTCATTTACAACCTGTTTTTTTGTGCCACCTTCCTTTCTTCCTCCCTTTCTTTCTCCCTTTTTTCCCCTCCTTCCCTCCCTTCCTTCATTTCTTTTCTTACTTCCTTTTTCTTTTTCTTCCTTCCTTCCTTCCTCACTTCCTCCCTCCTTCCTTCCTTCCTTCCTTTCTTTCTTTCTTTCTTTCTTTCTTTCTTTCCTTCCTTCCTTCCTTCCTTCCTTCCTTCCTTCCTTCCTTCCTTCCTTCCTTTCTTTCTTTCTTCCTTTCTTTCTTTCTTTCTCTCTCTCTCTTTCCTTCCTTCCTTCCTTCTTTCTTTCTTTCTTTCTTTCTTTCTTTCTTTCTTTCTTTCTTTCTTTCTTTCTTTCTTTTTCTTTCTTTCTCTCACTCTTTCTTTCCAGATTTACAAAAGTCTATTCTATCTTTATGATCTTGTTCAGAAAATTCCTGGGTAAAGTATACTATTTAATTTAATAGTTGGTAAATTTTTATATTTAATTGTGAAAACAATTTTCTTTTTAAATTTAGAATGTATTTGCTCATTTTTTCTAGCTCCTTGTGTTGAATACTTATATTTTAAGAGCTTTATTAAATGTACTGCATGACAAACACTATATTATGTGATGGGGGGACTTTATATCATTAACTACAGACTTTTGGTTAACTACAAATTTTCAAGTAGATGCTGTTTCTATTTCTTCAGATTTTCTGTCTTCTTGTTTTCATGTGCTTAATGACATGACTATGGCTCATTGGTGTATACTGTATGTAAGATATGTTTATTCTTGATTTCCCTGAGAAATGGAAAATAAGTTCTTAATGTTTCATTAAATATGCACCTTTCAGTTTATTGATATCTAGGTATGTTATTACAAAATAAAACTGTATTTATGATAATAATATATAGTTGTAGATTTGCACACTGCAATATGATAAAGTCACTAAAGCAATATCATTCATACTACTCTTTACCAATTTTATGGCAAAAATGCTCAGACACCATTCCTTGTTGATATTTCACATACGTTTGAAAGATTCCCCCTCTTTCCTGCTGACCTTGCTGACTGGAAGGCTGGTGGCATGTGACTAAGCCATAGTATAGCAGGAATGGACACAAAGTTACTAAGAGAGGCAGCAATGTCAAATATGTCTCCCGCTACCACCTAAGGACCAATGTTCTAAAAAGTGGCCTTCTCTGGTTTTTCTGAGTATAGTTTATCAGTTATACCTTTCATGTTCTCCTTGAAACAGAGGTGTTAATTACTTTGCATCTGGCAAATTACTAACAGATGTCTTTCAACTTTAACACTCTGATAGTAAAGTGTCTCATGCAGTACCAGACAAAACCATAACAGAGATTGGAAATACAATGGAACCTCAATAACCTATATCAGCTCAGCTAATACATTTAATAGCAGTACTGGAACCTGGAATAAATGGTGTGTCATAAAGAGACCAGGATAACAAGTGTAAACGATGATTATGCTGAGAAAACCAGAGTGAATTGTTATCCTAGTAGTAAAGGAGAGAAATAAAAAATACATTATAGCCTGACTTCTAACCAGGTTCAGAAATGAGATATTTACCCTGTTCATGTATTTTTGTATATTGTCTCATGAACCACTTTATTGTCCATATATTTTGTAGAATTCAATTTCCTCTTTTTCCTATGCTTTATGTCCACCATTTTATATTGATGTCTTGGTCAAGATTACATTTTGATTTAACCCATTGGTTAGGGGATATCAAAATGATAATTGATGTCACCAGTATTTTAGAACATGGGATAATCCTTAAAGAGATAGATGCAATAACTGATGAGAATTTTAATTGTGCCATGCTTGAGACAAGAACATTTCTTGCTACTTAAATTAAAGTTGCATATGTTTACACATAAAATGATTTGTGTTATTGCATGGTCAATCAGATGGTACATTTATTCTTTTTGTCATTGAAGCTTCTGATTACCCCATCTTCTGTTTGGTTAACATCCAACTATGAGACTTTGGGGGTGGGGAGTCAGTGCACTTGAGAGTATAGACATTAAAAATAGCAGATGTTTGCTCTACTAGGCTTCCTTGTACCTAGGATGCTTGCACAGGTCCTAGGCTCCACTTATCTAATATATCTGTTTCCACTTTAAAACAGTACTCAGTGATGTAAAGAAATGGAAAAATAAAGATTTCTCACTGGCACCAGTAGTCACTGCAGCAGGCTGGATTATCTTCAGAGCCAGCACCCGCTCTGTTGGGGAGATGAGCTGAAGTGCCTAATATTTGGTGTTAGTGGTCAGTGTATTCAGCATTTATCAGTTCTGTAGTGCAGTTTTAGTGATTGCTCCCAACTGGGTGTTCTCCATGTCTGTTTCTCTGTCCCACTTGGCTATAGGTGATATACTTAGTATTATTTTAATATTGATACATTTCTTTCTGAATAACACAGAAATGATTCTGGATTCATCTAACTAAGAATCCAAACACTGCATACTCCACTAATGATGCCTGGGGATAAGATTCAGGAGTACATGAAGACATATGTCCATAATGTACAAACAATACTGCAAAATCACTTTCTCCTTAGAAAACTTATCTCATAACACTTTTTATCTCACTTCGGACTTAGAACAAAAAGTAGTATCTTTTGCTCACAAGCGTCAGTTAGCTTTTGAAATGCAACTTATTAATTGTGCGTAGAGTAGTAGCAAGCCTTTACATCAGCATGGAGTCACAAAGAAGCAAACAGAATAAAGTTGATCTTTACTGTAAGTCCTCCTTAAGAGTCTAGGGGAAGGAATTTTACTTTGCATCTCGTAAATGATTTTTCACTGAAATTCTCCCCAGACATTGCTTCATCTCCCCAAAGTTTCACACTGAGGCCACCATGAAAATCTCACAACTCTGTCACACTTGTGGTTGCCTCTCCATGGGCCACCTGCTCCAGGTGCTCTAGAACAGCTGTAGGACAAGTTCTTCAGATGACTTGGCATGTGGATTCCCCCAGGAAGTGTTGTTCTTCATTCTCATGTGAGAATTTCTATTGAACAAAACCTTCCACAACTTCATATAAAAAGATATTAGCTCTCTTAGCCTAGCATTGGCCCCAATGTTTTTCCTGATCCAGCTTAAAAAAACCAACTCTGTCTAGCCTGAGGAAATACTGCTAAGAAAGAAAGGGATTGGTTTGTGAACCACAAATATTGGAGTTATTTTGACAAGTTACCTTGAACTCAACTCTCTGCCCTTCATGTCTAAGGCAATTGAAGAGGGGGTATAACAATACCTTGTAGAGGCAGAGAAGTCCACTGCAGACAAATTTCTATCAATGAAAGTACAACATCTATTGTTTATGGGATCTCCTTCTGTAGTAGCTTCTCTTACTGCTCAAATTAGATCCTGTAATTAATATACAATCTATCTTTTCTTCATAGGAAATGTAAATATCTTGCTAAGAATCAGTCTCAATTAGAAGAGCTAACCCCATTTTTAAAACAAGAGATTTATAAAAAATTGTTATTTCTTTGCTTTATGCATGAAATTTGGTTTAAAATAAGTGGCAGACACCACACAGGGAGATACACATATATATATTTCTATTTCCTGTGACTGTTCTGACTCCAGTGATTAGAGTGTTTGCTAACCTAATTCTCTGTTCCTTCCACGCTGATTTTTCCACTCAGCAGCAGTGTTCACAAGTTTTTAGGGCAAATGTCATTTTCAGATATTTTTAGACTAGAATTGATTAGAGTACTATTACACTTATAGTTGAATTACCATTGGACCATGGCCAGTCTAATAGTATCAATTTGTGTGACATTCTACAAAGCACATCTGTCATTAACCTTCTAACCCAGCCTTGTGTTTTAGGCAACCTGTAATAATTCTTTACCAACATGAAATATAGTAATGGATTTAGCAAGAATAGGAAAGGGCATACCAAGTTAGGTAAGTTGCATAAGAATAGGAAGGTCAAATTAAAATCAGGTGACATTTAACAAACAAGAAATTTGAGGTTGCAATGTCTGTATTTATAGTGACTATTTAGTATTCAGTGTTCCTGTAACAGTCGCTCTAGTGTTATGTGTTTCTCTGGGTACATACAGGCCTGGAAGTGGAAAGTGTAATAGGAAAGAAAGGTTGAGGGGTTTTACTTGCAAAATTGATGCTGTTAATGTATAAGAACCAAGGATGAATAAGCTAAAATGAGGGGGCAGAAGAGGTGAACTAGCTTAAATTGAGTTATGTGAATATAAAAGCATGTGCATATTTTCAAATACTGATGACCTCTTAGTGGATTAGAAGGGATTCCTATAATTTGATTTGACAGATTGTATTGTTTTATAGCTATTATACATGAACTTTTAATATTTTCATGGTGTATAATGTTTTCCTGTTCATAAATTCACTTTAGGATTTTTTAATTCTTCATTGAAACTTGGATGTAACACTTCAGTGTTTTACTTTATTCAGAATTTCACTGTTTTTTCCTCACTCATATATTGAAAAAAATAATTCAATATGTATTGATTTGTCATCTGCTATCATCTATTTTTGTTTTGTGCCAAGGAAAAATAGTCATCTGTGATGGTTAATTTTATGTGTTAACTTGAGTGGCCCTCAGTTACCCAGATTAACCATCATCGGGGGTGTGTCTGTGAGGATGTTTCTGGATGAAATTAACATTTGAATTAGGGGACTCAGTAAGCAGACTGCCCTCCCCAGTGTGAGTGGCTTATCATCCAGTCCATTGCAAGAGTGAACAGAACAAAACACACAGGAGGGAAGGATTTTCCCTGTTGGTTCTTCCTTCCTCACTGTTTGAGCAGGGACATCTCTTCTTGTCTTCCTTGACCTCGGACTAGGATTTACACCATCAGCTCCCCAGATTCTCAGGCCTTTGGACTCAGACTGAATTACCCCTCTGGTTTTTCTGAGTTTCCAGCTTCAGATGGCAGATGGTAGAACCTCTCAGCCTCCAAATAAATATGTGTGTGTGTGTGTGTGTGTGTGTGTGTGTGTCTTATTGGTTTGGTTTCTCTGAAGATACCTAATACACCAACGTTGTCATTTTGCATGTATTTTATTTATGTTATGAAATTTAAAATTAAGATTATTTTGAAATATACACAAGTAGAAAAATAGTATAATGACCCCACATAGTCATCACAAAGCTTCAAAAATTACCAATATCCTTATGTTTTGTTTCATCATATATTCATTTTAAAGCAATATTTAACATTTAATAAACCAAAAATATGTCTAGCTACCAAATTTTAGTATTCTTCACACAGAGATAAAAATAAACAAAAAATAAATGCAATATTCTCTAATAAGCATTAACTTAATTTTAACTATATGCATATTCAAATAACTATATGTTGTTATTCTTTTTCCTAAGGGACAAGTGGTTTATGTGTGGAGAACTGATATATGCATATTTGTGCATACTGTATTCTCCATACATATATCTACATGTTTGTTTAAATTACAAAATGGGAAAGTCACTGATAGGTCCCAAATGAGTTGTATGTAGACCATGAAGTATACATAAAGAAGGAAGTAGCTATAGAGAACTAGAATTATTAGAAAAAAAATGATTTGAAGAAAACATAGAGTTTGAATAAAAATAAAATGTAGTTGTTTGTCTCATGAACGGACAGGATTTGCCTCAGGACAAAAAGACTTAGTATTCAGCAGCTGAGGGTGCTGCCAGCTGATGCCTTTCAACTCTCAGTCATCTCTGGGCATTGCCCTCTTCTGAAGAGATTTCTTTGCCAAGGCCAGATCCCGTTTCCAGAGCAGCCAACATCTAATGACCAGTGTATGTTGTGAGAGTGTAAGGCCCTGCTCCCTCACCACCATGTGCGACTACCTCCAGTAAACATCTGAGCTTCTGTGCATTTAGGACACTGGCTGAAGCCTTTGCTGAGTCTGCATCATAATCCACCTTCTCCTTTGCCCAATCCTGCTTCCTTTCCCTCCCTTTTAAAGGAGCAAATCCTATAAGGATGCCCCAAGAAACTACCTACCTAAGAAATATGCAAGTCTATTTCCAAGTAAGACAATTTTCAGCATGAAAGGGTTGAAAGTGATCAGGAGACATCAAGCAGATGGCCTTCAAAGGACAAAATTAGGGCAAGATGGTTTCTAGTGTTCTTGAAAGACAAAAATATTTTATTTAGATCAAAGGTAGGGATTTTGGTAAAAAGTGTTTCTCAGTGTAAAATTTGTGAACCACCTGTGTCAAATTCAAATTTCTAGTCTCTCCCAAATCTTCATTTGTGTGTGTGGGTGTTTGGGGTAGGAGGGATGTGGCAATACCTTGGATCTGCCTTTGTTAGAAATTCTCTGGGAGATTCTGTGCATCCTAATGTGACACAAATTGCTTGTAGTACATAAAACAGAGGGGAAGGCTGTGTCTGGAGTTTATCAGATATATATTCTGGGAAGCCTCTTACTATGTGAGTGGGTTTCTCTTCTGTTAATCTCTGATTTGCCTTGCCAATCTCTGTTGTTTTCTTAGCTCTTGCATCACCTGTATAATCAATTCCTTGCATTGAATTTCCTCTATATTAAGTACTTAGGTTGGTTTCTTCTTTCCTGGTCAGGTTGTGCATGACATACAACCACAGAACAGAGGGGAATATTTCGCCAGTCCAAAGACTGCTGAATAGGGTCAACTATTTATACTGTAATTAAAACAAAACAAAATAAAACAAAACAACAACAACAAAACAAACAAACAAGCAAAAAATACAGCTTAAAGTTATTTAGTACACCCCTGATTCTGAACCTTCAAAAGGTTCAATATGATAGAATATCAACAATTATGGTCACATGAACCAAGTCTACACAACAGCATCCTGTTTAATCTCAAAAATCTTCTGGTTTTTCTAACAACAGATTTTATTGATTTATTAACATAGAAATAAAAAATACATCTGTTTGTAACCTCTATAGTATTTGACACCGTGAGGATATTTTTAAAGTCTGGAGATCAGGATTCAGGGAGTGTTCACATAAGACCAAAATAATACCAATACTAGAGCTGAGATGACTATTTCACACATTTTTTTCTCTTTGATTATCTGGAAAAATACTGGCAATAAAAAAAAAGAAATCCTTCTGCCTCTTTAAAAGGACACAAACCAATAAGCAGGCAAACAAACCAACCAAAAAACCCAACATTTTAAAATCTCCAACTTAGATGAATTTGTTGGTTACCTGATTAAGTTATTTAAATTGCAAATCAAAAATAGTAAAACTATAAATTCACTGGAAAAAAATTATTTTCCTTAGCCTAATTAAGTAATAATGTCCTAACTATATATTGAAATCCTTAAGATTAAAAATGGAATTTATATATATTGACAACACAATTTTTCCTCAACAAAATACTTGACTTCCTTTTTTGTGATAGAAATATTTCAAGGTAGAGACTTTAAAATCTCTAAAAGAATCTTTTAAAAGAAAGGGTTTATAGTCAGTGTCAATGATAAAATCAATGAAAAATAATGATAAATTGTACCTGCTTTGTATTGGATATAAATGTATAAATAGGATTAATTTCATATAGGTTGTTTAAAACTTTAAATTAGCTATTTTACAAAGTGTCTGTATTAGTGTATATGTGTAGCCTGATTTGCTGAACTCATCAGCATTTGTTTCTTTTGCAAGGAATCCATCTATTGCCACTTCATTATGGCCTGGAAAATAATGGGCAAGAAAATAAATCATATATACAACTTCAAACAGTTTCTCTTATTTTAATACATATTTTGTGAGAATTCCTCATTAGACAATTTGATTCTTTGGATATAGTTGTTTGCCTATGACATTGAAATGAGTACAGAGAAATCTTTGTGAGATAAAGATCATTGAATAGACTTCCTTTTAAAAAAATTGAACAATATAATGGAGACTATAAATTTGAATTTTTCAAACTGACCCAGTCTCTCTAGCAATGACGAGATATTTGCAATTCTTTTATCAGGAGAGAAATTAATAGAAAAATAAATTGCAGCAATAAAATTTTGATCAAGGTAATAACAAGAAACATGTTAGTTCGTATTTTTAGGCTGTCTTAGATTTTAAGCAAATAAATAGTTAGCAGTTGAATATTACTTCAGTTCAGTCTATCCCTGATAAAATAAGCAAATAAAGTAGCAAGTGAAGCAGGCACCAATTACCAACTTAAAGTATCATTTCTTTGTGCTCAGATACAATTAGTATATTTTAAATTACTCATTGCCCCTAAGATGTTTGCTTGTATTTGAGAGGAAAGAAAGAAAAAAATAACATCTAATGTATGAAAATTTGTAAGGCACACTATTACTGGTTTTATTCACACAGCTTTTCAAAATTTTGTCCCTTGAAACCCTATTCTGGCCAAATGCTCCAAGAAGTATGGGTTCCATGGTCAAATAAGTTTAGGATGTACTGTGTAATAGATTTCTTACTGAATAGTCACAGAGCATTTTGTGTTTTAAAGGTTTAAAAGCAATGATAAATCTGGTACCAAAGAAACGACCTGTGCTTAACCCAATGATATCCGACTTTATTTGAAGCAAATCTCGTTTTTGTCACTTACCAACATTATGTAAAATAGTTCTTGAAAGGTTTATGTACAAAGCCTGATGTACCATATTTTTCTTCTGATTTACTTTTTTTCTAAATAGTTAATTCATATTTCTCACATAACAATGAGAGTTAACAGTAGTTTATAGCATCTAAAATGAATTAGAAAAAGCAAATTTATCTTTCCTGAAACAAAGAGATAGAGCTGGTGTCAAAAATTAAAATATGGAATTAGGGATACTTGATGTATAATGTATGGGATGCCTAAAACTTGAGATACTGTAATATTCAGGCAGCCTTTTGCAAAGATGATATGTTTCATGAAGATGAAACAACTCACTTATCTGAAACACTGCCTTCCACAGGAAATAGTGAGATGACAATTGAATGAAATAGAATATTTTGGCTAGTATGGATTTAATAAGAGTTGAATAAGAGATTCCATCTTGCTTTCAGACTAGTCATTATTATTTTATGTTATGCTCTTAGACTGGAAAAGTTGGGTTTTCACTACTTCCATGAAAACTGAGTGTATATAGCATATAATCAATCCATTATTTGAAATAAAATCTGGAGTTAAAAAAAAGTTAGCAAGTTTTTGTTAAGAGGAGAACTTAGCTAAAAATAATTGAAAGTCTGCCTGATTTTTCCTGTCACTGATGGAAGACCAATGCTAGTGTGAAAATGGAAAAATTTGGTTTCAATAGTAGAGAACTTTATAACTTTTTGAATTATGAAGAATAAAACAGCTTTGAGTTTATCCCTACTCATCTCTTTCCTTTATATTTTTATTTCTCCCTTTGTTCTTGGTATTGTACCCTGCAAAGAACTGAGACTATGTCAATGGTGTTGAATTAGGGATCTCAGAAGTAAGAACATGATTCTATGAAAACAGTCCTTTAGAAATGTCAGTTTTATTAGGGCGAGCCTATTTCCAAGTAATAGACATGGCACCCAAAATTCAAGAGTGACACGTAACAAGTAGATGAGAGAAAATAAAATAGTAGGAGATTAAGATTTATAGGTGAATAATTTTCTACCTGATTTGTGTTTTATTGTCTTGAGCTATAGTACTGTCTGTATATTTGCAGGTAATTTCAGCAACAGATTTATGTCTTCATCTAATTTAAAACATAGGCCTTCATAAAATGTTCACTTTCTTTATCTTCCTATAAATAGTGTCATTTTCTACACTTTTTTATGAAGGAGTAGGTTAAAAATAATAGCTTCTTTCTCAAAATATATGTGTATTTAAGAGCATTGCAGTCTCAACAGGGCAGAAAAATTTATAGTAAAAATCATGGAGATAGCATCCAATCAATTAGTGAACATGAGTTATATTTGTCCTTTTGGATTGTTTAAAGCTATATAAGGCAGTTGGAATAATTCAACGGGGGGTTAAAGATCTGGTTTTGGGTAGATTCTGTCCCATCTTCAGACTTTATTCTACTGCAATAAAGGAGAATATTCTAGGTAGAGCTGAAAGGTCTACAGGCTTCTTCTACCTCTGACATCCTATGGCCCTTGTATGAGGAGCCACTTGAAGCCAAGAATTTATTCTAGAAATATTTTACTTAGAGGAAAACTTTCTGATGTATAAATAATAACCCATGAAAATCATGGATTTTCAAATGATTTGAAAGGCAGAAATTTTTATATACATGTACCTTTATCAGACCCCAATACACACACACACACACACACACACACACACACACACACATTCATAGACACATTAACACTCATAAATGTACACAGAAAGAATTCGTCAAAATGAAACAAAGAATCCTGAAAAAGATCACAACTGCACAGTACACAGTTAGGCACTGGAGGCAAAAGTGTGAATTGCTGCTCAGGGAGTAACACCCAAGCCAACCTAAACTATTAAAACTGATGATTTCTGTGAAAAATGCCATTGGTAGTTTGATAGGGATTTCACTGAATCTGTGGATTGCTTTGGGCAGTAGAGTCATTTTCACAATGTTGATTCTTCCAATCCAACAATATGGTATATCTCTGCATCTGTTTGTATTGGCTTTAATTTCTTTCATCAGCGTCTTATAGTTTTCTGCATACAGGTCTTTTGTCTCCTTAGGTAGGTTTATTCCTAGGTATTTTATTCTTTTTGTTGCAATGGTAAATGGGAGTGTTTCCTTAATTTCTCCTTCAGATTTTTCCTCATTAGTGTATAGGAATGCAAGAGACTTCTGTGCATTAATTTTGTATCCTGCTACTTTACCAAATTCATTGATTAGCTGTGGTAGTTTTCTGGTAGCATCCTTAGGATTCTCTATGTATGGTATCATGTCATCTGCAAACAGTGACAGTTTTACTTCTTCTTTTCCGATTTGGATTCCTTTTATTTCTTTCTCTTCTCCGATTGTTATGGCTAAAACTTCCAAAGCTACAATGAATAATATTTTCAGCTTACAGAGAATCTTAACATGCACTTTTCCTTTTCACTAAAATCCACAGATTAGCCTTTGCTAATGTATAGCGAACTCTCAAAATTTCACCAAATGTGAATTGCTAATATTGCCTGGCACTTAAGCTGAGCTCTTACATGTTAATCTTTGTGTTGGCTATATACTTCCATCATTGTTTTACTATTTAAATATAAAGAGAGGGAAATGCAAGCCCATGTAGCCATTTGGAGACCACTTGAAATAATATTCATAATAATATTAATAATTATTATGAGGTTATCCTTTATTATTTTCAATATTGAGCACTAGTCTATACATTGTATATTTATTAATGTAGTCCTAAAGTGTCCTAATGTGTAGGCATCCCCATTTTAACAATGAAGAAAGGAAGGCACAGAGATGTGAATTAACTTGCATGACATCACGTAGCTAGAAAACACACGCTTTAGGACAGCCTTGTGGTGTTCAGATGTTCTGCCATCACATCTTATTTCTAGAGAACACTGGGTTGGGATCTAGTCATGTTCAAAAGTGAAATGAATTAAAATGAATACTTTTCTATGCCTAATTTTAGATTGCTACAAAGGTGACTGCAATATGCAGAATGAGAACGTGGGACTCCCCAGAGTTTGAAGGCATCTGCCATCAGTTCTGTTGAACTTTGGGGCCTTCAGTCTTCTTCAGATGATTGCATTTGTAGTGGCAGCAGAGATAACCTAATCACAAAGTTTTCGATGACAAAAATGAAAGTAAAATGCATAATTTCACTCAAACTCACCTCATATTAATTGGCTTTGGGTGTTTATTAATGTTATGAAGCCAAGTTATTAAGTTTAAAAGAATCAACCATGTTAAATGGGCATAACAAAAATAAGAAGTACTTTCCATCTTCTCTCTCATGCCAACACCCTCCCAAAAAACAAGCGCTTTCCAAAATTTTATCTATTCAACTATCATTTAGCTCCAATTATTTAAGTACTATGTTCATACCCGTATCTCTTGAATAAGCAATACAAACAGTACCTACTGTGAACTTCCTATTATGGGACATGGAAATTTAGCCCTGCTACACCCTCTCCTCTTCCCCCAGTAATTATTCATACATTCATTCATTCATACAGAAGAGTGAGTTACTGACCTACTGTCTGCCAGTCACTTCTTTAAGATCTGGAAACAATATCGTGGGAATACAATTTTATCAGGAAAAGGCAGGCAATAAATAAACAATTTAATATGTCAAGTAATTACATGTGCTAACAAGAAAAATAAGGTGAGAAAGGGAATAGAGAGTAAAGAGGGGGTTGGTTAGGAAACGCCTCTTTCATAGGCTTATATTTGAATGGAAGTCTGATGAGATGAGGAATGATCTATGTGATTATCAAGGGAAAGAATTCCAGGCAGGAAAAACAAAAAGTGAAAATTTTGTGGCAGGAATGTTATTGGTATTTTCTAGAATTGATTAAGAGACTAAGAGAGCCATGCCAAAACTGTGAAAGGGCAGGCCTTAGAGCATAATATTAGAGACCAGATCATAATATTAGGGACTAGATTTTACATCTGAGATGATGACCCTCTATCCTTTACCAATGTCACCCTGGGCCAAGCTACCAATGCTCCTTGACTAGACCAATTCAATAGTCTTTTAACTGGTCTCTCTGCCACACCGTCAGAAACAAAATAAACAATAAGCCTTTGAAATTAGTAAATTACACACTTGGTTACAAGTAGATTTTTGTTACAGAAAAAGAAAAAAATAGAGGATGGAAAGAGGATTGGGAGTGAAGATACTGTGTGAATGTGTTTGGGAGAGGTTGCAGTAGAGGTTGGTCAAAAAAGGCCACAGCCCGAGATCTGAGTGTGTTCCAGGCACAGGGAGCGTGCTCAAGTTAAAACAGAAAGATAGTGTGACCGGAATGGAATGAGTAGGGGGCAGATTAGTAGAGGAGAAAGTCTGAGGTAAAAAGGACTCAATTATTTACTTAATCCATATTTTATGCCATTATTATTACATAATTATTTGCAAAAGTTATGTTACATTAAGAAATTTGACTTTTACTCTGAGTGAAATGGGGAAACATTAAAGGATTTTGAGCAGAGAGTTGCATTTCAAATTTAGCTTCACATGAATCCCTCTGGTTACCATGTTGAGAATAGACTGTAAAATAGAAAAGGTGAAAGGAGACAATCAGTTGAGAGTCTACGGCCGTAATCTGTTCTCAATATGACCGGTGACTCAACACAGGTGACACATGAGGAATTAAGGATGAGATTTTGAATACATTGCAGATAAATTATTTGATACATAATGCTTTAAAATTTATTTATCTGTCCTTCCACAGTTTTGTTCTATTTTGCCTGTGTGTAAAATTCAGGCTGAAAATTATTTTTTCTCAGAATGTTAGAAGCCATTGCTCCATTGTCTCTCAGCTATTGTTGAAAAGTTGGTTGCCAATTTTATTTCAAAACTTCCATAAATCCATGTTTTTCTTTCTTTGAAACTCTTTGTATCTTCTCTTTATTTCAAGTATTGTGAAAGTTTGTGATGGTAAGCCTGAAGTGTTGTGGAGGAAACTTGAGTTGCATTCTATGGGTAGCCTCTTTAGGAATATAAAGGTTCTTTTTTTCTTTAATCTGCAATGTCAATTATCAGTCTGTCTTCAATTATTGGTATTCAAGATTATACTTATCTGTCAGTTTCATCAAAAATAGCTATGCTTTTCCTCAAATTCTTGCTTGTAAGTTATTCCTTTGAATATGCCGTAAGCTGAAAACATAAAATAAAACATAAGACCAAGAAATCTGTTCCTGGAAAGGTCTTTTCCAGGTCAAGGAGATTCCAAAGCAATCTGTAAACAGCTTAGCCATGATCATGTCAAGTTTAGCATTCACTGGATTACAACATACCTCTTTTCTCTACCTTGTGATTCTGTTCTTCAGTACCCTCTCTTATCTTTCCAAAATACATGTATCAATTGAGACAGGACTTTTGGTTTTTCTATTAATGTGCATTGCTCAAATATGCGCATACCTTGAAAATCTGTCTACTTTTTTGACATTTAACTATGGGTTAATTTTTGTTTAATATATAATGTGTCTATTCACTTATCCGTTGCTATATTTCATTACAATAATGTTTCTCTTTAAAATTGTAGCTCTTTGATCTTTTAATACTCTTTTTTCATTATTCTCTCAACCCCTTCACAACAATTAAGTCCATTTACCTTCTCTCAAATTATCGAACCCTGAATGAATTGAATCACTATTATGATAACTTGCCTGCATTTGTTCCATTAAAGAGCACATGAGAATATCTAGCCATAAACATACTATTTCTACTTAATATACTTGGCTGCTCAAAAAAATCTTTATTTACCAAATTTCCATGTGGAAATTGGCTTCGTAAATGAATGTATCTTACTCTGCAGGCAATTTTGCAGTTTAGTAAAATAATTATTATAATTTTAAAAAGCAACATTTTGACACAAAAATGTATTATAGAAACAGAAGCAAATTAAATATTAATATATTTTATATTCCCACAAGCTAGAAATACACATTATAAACTTCAACAATTTATTTTCTCCCCCAGACACCCCTTAGTATCCTATATCAAAAATGTTCAGTTATTACTATTAAAGTTTTTTTGTTGTTGTTCTTTCTTTGCTCACTTGCTTATATATTTGTTTTTAGGCACATTAAAATTAGATAAAATAAACTTACCCAAGATGCGCTGTGAACACACAGACAATGGATTAGGTTGAGTTCGCAGTTTAAAGTTAAAATCCTTGATATAAAGACAAGCAGAAAAATGGAGATTTTGGTATTTAAAGGGACATTTGGTTTGTGACTACATATTTATCTGATGTTAAAATGCCTGTATTATGTTCTTCCTGAAAAAAATCTATCTCTAGGGATTCTCCCTATCTGCTTCTCAAATCCTTCAATGACAAGCTAAAGTTATTTACTCTCAGAGGTTGTTCCTGACCTTCCCATCCTAGGAGACTGCTTCGTCCCTGTAAAAGTCTTGGTCTTGCATCTGCTATTTATCTATCCACTTCATACTACCAGCTACATTATTGAAAATTATGCTTAACACATTTGTATTCAGATTTTGTATTTACCTTTGGGAACCATGATTAAACATTAACCATGATTAAAGATATTCCAATTATAGCTGCCTGACTAAGAGTGCTCACCAAAATCATTGTTCCCTGCAAAATGTCAGACCACCAAATGAACAACAGAATGCGACCAATGTTTCTAGTATCTCGTTTTCAGTGAACAAATAATCAGGAATTTTGAGGTCTAATCACAGAACATATAGCTAAACAATAAAAAGGTTTTATATAACACAAAGAAGGTATAATTCTAACACGGATGTATAAGTGGATTTGGCAAAGAATATCTGAGACTTATGTGGAGAAAAACAAGACAGTAGGTCTATGGATGTTACTTCAATATCAATGTTCATTATAGAGCTATATAAATATGACAAATTAGACTAGTGGAGCAGATTAAGAAGTTCAGAAATATATGTGTATCTGATAACTAAATAAGTGGTATTTCATATTTGTGGTGAAGGGGAAGATTTTTTAAAATGGTCTTGAGAAAATGGGTTAATGTGGAAAAAATGAATTTGCACTCATACTTTGCACCATAGACAAAATCATTTCAAGGAAAATTCAATGCATTCATGCAAAACACCATGTTATAATATTTTTAGAATATAATACAATAAAATATTTTCAAATTTTATTGTAAGAAATGGTTTCTCAAATGTGGCTTTGAAAATGCAATTATAAAGGAAAAAAGGGTAACTAGTAGTAGAAATCTTTATATGGCTGTAAATAGGAGTACTAATTTTTAACATAGAAATGATATGCGCATTGAAGTTAGAAATTATTTTCATCAAAGTGCATTATAAGGAGATTTTTTAAAAAAGAAAATTAGGAGAAGTTATTTAAGATCTCAATTACAATTTACTTGCATATATATGGACACAAAGCTAAGCTTCTAAAAAAATATTAAAATTTTAAAGCAGGCACTTCAGAATAGTGAAAAAGATGAACGGCTGATCAAATGAATATCATTAGAAAGCAGGGAAATCAAAATTAAAATTATGAGATCCAATTTTATAACAGTGTAATTAACATTTAAGAGGTCTACAATATCAAATGTTTACAAGTATGTGCAACAAGGATAGCATTCATACACAGCACGGTAAGAATAAATTAGGAAATGTGATTTGCATAATAGTTTGGCAATACGCAGTGAAGTGAAGCAATTCTACTTATGGGTATTTAGCCTAGATAAATGTATGCATGTGTACATTGTTGGACATGTGACAGAATGTTCATCGTGTCATTGTTTAAGAAACTGGAACATATCAAACTTTTATCAAGACTAGAATAAAAAAGTAATTTGTAGTATGTGTATAGAGTAGAATAATATTCAGAACTGAAAATGAATGAAGTACAGTTATATAGAGCAACAAAGTGAAAGGTATAAATCACAGAAGACTATATACAGTGTTATTTAATTTATATAAAGTTTAAAGTCAGGCAATACCTAATAAAATGTATGTCAGGAAAGGTGCATAATTGAAAAATTATGAAAATAAAAACAGAATGATTTAAAGAAAAATTAATATAATTTTAACCTTGGTGGAAAGAGAGGATGCAAATATTATTAGGGAAAAGGACTCATATCAGGAGAAGGGAGCATCTAAGTTACTGACAATGTTGTGTATTTTAATTTAAATGATGATTCTATTGGTGCTCCTGTTATTGTTATTAAATGTACACTAGGTTTTACACAGTCGCATGTGTGTGTGTATGTATGTACTGTCATTACAGACATGGCCAGGTTTCCAAAAGAGTTAAAAACAGTTCATGCTCAATTTTAGTAGTACTTATGAAATTACATTTTCAAATATATGCTTAATAATTAAATTATACTCTTGTATTCTCTTAATGAAGACACAGCAAGAAGCTCAACCACATATTGATTTTGTCTCTGTGTGTCATTGATCTTTCTATTGGCAGGACTTGGAACTAATAGCTTTAGGAATGGATGAACACAATTTGGCAAATGTAGCACCTACTCAAATGTCATGGATTTGGAGTTTGAAATTGAACTTAAACATTTCGAGTTTCAAATTCCACTTGTTACTAGAGTAAAATCAATTCCTGGTTCAAGAGAAAAGACCTGTGTCTGCTAATGCTCTATGAGCATTTAACACACTCTATTTAAAAACATATTTGACTAGCTGAGTCAAGTGTGATAATTCCAAAGCCCAAAATATTTTTATTGAAGTTTACAATAAAAACTTTTATTGAAGTTTTTTTTTTTATCGTTTTACAGTTTGTGTTAATTTCTGCTGTACAGCAAAGTGATTCAGTTATACCTATATATACATTTTTTAATATTCTTTTCCAGTATGGTTTACCTCAGGATATTGAATATAGTTCCCTGTGTTATACAGCAGGACCTTATCATTTCAAAATATTCATTTCAGAGCTAAAAGAATATATTTGGTTTTAAGAGATTTTAATTATAATTCAAAATAAAGTTATTCCCCCAATTTTTATAATACCCATTATATTTCTCATACTACTAAGTCATCTGTGATTCAATTGAGGTCCAGCAATTGCCAATACCTTCTTTAAGACAGATGACACTGGAGAAAAAAGTGGGCATTTTAGATTACTATTTGCATTTCTAAGCTTCATCCTTTTAGTCATCAAATAATAATATTTAGAATATAACATATGTAAAATATATGATCACATCTTGCTAAAAAAATTATTTTGTGATTTAATATTCAACAAAATATTAAGTTGTTGGAATGTCCAATTCACAAAGACAGTAATTACAATTAGTAAACAACTTTGGAAAAATGAAGAAAATTTCAAGTCATCATCATTCTAAGGAATGTATCACAACTTAGAAATTCAGAAGTTTCTATAGAAAACTATGTGGTCCTAGTAATTAGGTTGGTTTTTCCATTATATTCATCCCTGCTTTATAATATTGTCAATATGTACATTTTAATATGCCCTGAAAAAGGAGTTTTAACAATGACTTTCATGCTTATAAACCTGGGATATTGAGTTCTTATAAATGCCACTTAAACCTGTCAGATACTTACTAAGATAACTCATTCGCGGTTGTAAACTAAAGGCTGAAGAAAATATTATAACCCAGAAGAGAAAACAAAGGTTGATAAAGATGAGTGAGGGAGGAGGATTGAGCAACAAATCCAAGGTGGAAATTCAATTTCTAAAACATTAAGTTAGAATAAGACTGAGCTAGGGAAAATGTTTTAAGGCATAAAAAAACTCAATAAGTGTAAGACCAGATACCATAAAACTCCTAGAGGGAAACATAGGCAGAACACTCTTTGACATAAATAGCAGCAATATCTCTTTGGATCTGTTCTCCTAAAGTAAAGAATATAAAAGCAAACACAAACAAATGAAACCTAATTAAACTTAAAAGCTTTTGCACAGCAAAGAAAACCATCAACAAAATGAGAAGACAACCTGCTGAATGGGAGAAAATATTTGCAAATGATATGACTGATAAGAGATTAATATCCAGCATATATAAAAAGCTCATACAATTTAACATCAAACAAACAACGCAATTTAAAAATGGGCAGATGAACTGAGTAGGCATTTTTCCAAAGAGGAAACGCAGATGACCAACAGGCACAGGAAAAGATACTCAACATCTCTAGTCATTAGGGAAGTGAAAATCAAAACCACAATGAGAGTATCACCTCACACTTGTCAGGATAGCTATCAAAAAGAATACAAATGACAAATGTTGGCAAGAATGTGAAGTAAAGGGAACCCTTATACACTGTTGGTGGGAATGTAAATTGGTGCAGCCACTGTGGAAAACAGTATGGAGGGTTCTCAAGAAAACTAAAAATAGGACTACCATATGACCCAGCAATTCCACTCCTGAGTACCTGGGTATTTATCTGAAAAACCTCCACAAATTCGAAAAGATACAGGAACCCCAATGTTCATAGTAGCATTATTTACAGTTGCCAAGATATGGAAGCAACCTAAGTGTCCATTAACAGATGAATGGATAAAGAAGATGTGAGATATATATATATATATATATATATATATGTGTAATGGAATACTACTCAGCAATAACATTTATGAAATTTTGCCATTTGCACCCACATGAATGATGAATGGACTTGGAGGGCATTCTTCTAAGTGAAATAAGTCAGACAGAAAGAAAAATACTGTATGATATCACTTATATGTGGAATCTGAAGAATACAACGAACTAGTGAATATAACCCATATAACCGAACTCACAGATGTAGAGAACAAACTAGTGGCTACCAGTGGGGGGAGAGGGGCAATACGGAGGTGAGGGAGTAGTGGATACAAACTACTGAATGCAAGATAGGCTCAAGGATGTATTGTACAACACAGGGAATATAGCCAATATTTTGTTATAAGTGTAAATGGAAAGTAACCTTTAAAAATTATATAAAAATAAAAATTCTAAATAAAAAGAATAAAAACAAAACAAAAAAGATGGTAAAGAAATGAATCATACTGGATTCTGGGCACCTAACCCAGGTATGGGCCAGCTAGCTGTAACACATGGGGTCAGGACTGATATCAAACATTGTTAATATAAAATTAAATGAGTCTCTCAATCAACTCTCATTTAATGATCACCTCCTAATGCAATGGACCATGTTAGATTTCAGAGATACTGAGAAGAAAACTCAATCGTTGCCCTCAAAATTCTCATGATTGCTGAAAAGTAATTTCATTCACAGTATAACAACTAATAGACCAAATAAGAACTAACATGCAGAATGATTTAAAGTACAAATCAAAGTTCCAACTCATTCTGGGCTGGCGGGTTAAAGATAAAGGCATGAGCCTTGAAGGACAAGCATGATGGTATCCAAAGGTGAGGCCCATAAAAATCATTACTGATACTGCTAAGAGTATGTACAAAGGCAGGAGATAGAAGAAAAATTGTCCAGGAATGGGACATGAATAGAAAGAGGCTAATATTTTAGAACATGGCAGATGATAAGCCTGAAAAAATAGAAAGAACCAACACATGAAGTTTTTGTATGAAATATTATAGGCTTTAAAATTAATTGTGAAAGCATTATGGAACTCGGATACATTAATGTAAGAAAGTAAACTGTATTATTATGCTAAAGAGACTACTCTGTCAGCAGTATGGTATTTAAGGAGATTCAAAGATGGAGAAAACATTCACATGTGTCCCCAACAAAAAATAACATGGTCTTCAAAAGAAAACAGAATAATTACAGATTTTTAAATAATTTAAAAAATAAATTTCAAAAACAAAATCAGTAGCACCTAATACCAATTTAAATGGGGGACAAGAGAGAAGATAAAGTGAAGGATGATTTCAAGTTTCTGGCTTACTTGATAAATTTAAATATATTTCTCTCCCACTTATTCCCTTTGGCTATCCTGCCCGCACTCTGGTTATGACATAGTCCCATGTAAGAATTCACTCAGTGAAGTATGCAACTTGATGGACTAGAAAAATTGGGACCTAGAAGTCTTTAAAAGTTACAATTTTCAACCAAATGGATGCAACATACTCTGTGATCCACAAGTCATCAGCATGTTACTGATCTTGCAGGTATCTAAACCCATGTGCTTTCAATAAGCATAGAGTGAAATATTCTATCTAGGGTTGCATTCCTGGTGAAAAAAATTTTAATTGTTAACACATATTGTGTATTTATTGTCTGCTGCACATTATTCTAAATTCCTTACATCTATTAACATACTTAATCCGCTGTACTCCCTCCTAGATAAGTACTATTATTATCTCCACTTGACTCATGAGACAACTAAACCATAACGAAATTACAAAAACTTTCCCAAGAGCACAACACTGCTACCAAGATTCAAACCCATACAACCAGGCTTCAGAGTTCTTTCTCTACTCTGCATACTGAGTCCCTTTGCTTCACTTGGGTATTTTCTTGTCAAAGAGAATTTTAATCAGTAGAATTTATAAATTCATGGCTATGAAGATAGTAAGGAACTTCATGACTCTTGACAGCAAAAGCTTTAAATTTCTTTTTATTTCCAGTTTATTAGTGAAAATGTTGTTGTTCAGTAAATAAACATAGGTTAAGTATAATCATATGTCTTGAAGCTGAATACATCATTCACACTGAAAGTGATGAGAAAAGGTGGCTTGTGTTCAAAGAAATACATTTGTACAAATTGGAAAAGTCAATAATTGCTAGGTGTTACAAAACTATCCAAATGTAAGTGAAGTTCACACCATGGAAAGTCATTTTCCAGCAGGTGACAAAGTGGTTTTGCTATGCTATATTTGTATAGAATCAAAATCTAGTAGCAACTGACAACCCTAGGGAGACTTGACTATATCTTTTTTGTAACAGGGATATCATAAATTGTATGTACTTCATCTAAATTGAGGTGAATTCCTGCAGACCTGATGCAATAATCTTAGAATGCTTGCAGATTTATTCCAATTATATTTAAGTCCCTTTGTGGGAAGACGTCTTAGAAAATATAGGGAAGCACCTTGTTGGGAAATGGGACATTGGTCTGATGGGTCTTTAGAAATTTTATTTTTTTAACTTATATTTTTGAGAATAGCCCTCAAAATGTTTTCTGGGTCTTCTGTCTGAATTTTCAATCTTCAGAAATCATTTATCCTTCAGTTTTCAGTAGTACTTCCGCAGAAAGAGAATGTTAACATATCACTAGGAACAGCTTTCAGATCAGTGCTAACAAATGCTTCTCCCTCACTTCTCAGTAAAAATGATGCAGACTTCTTAAGTGATCTCATTCCATTACTTGAAAAGAGATAAGTTTTAATCCAATCCTGAGAGGAATGGAAATATTGGTGTGATGCAAAAGATAGAAACAGTGGCGAAGTGAGATAGCCACTAAAAAAAGCTGCCTACAGCCACTAAAAAGGCTGCCTACAGGGACATTTGTGTTTGCCATGTACCTAGCACTCCGAAGTCAGTTTCTTAATTAACTCAGCAACTGTGGCAATTCTGTCTCTAAGAAGGCTGATTCTGAATTTTTATCTGACAAAATAAACCCAGAGGTTTGCTTCACTGTTCTTGAAGAAAAATGTGGTTTGAGGAATCATTGCACTCAAGTAGATTTGAGAAATTCTAGGCTGGAACTATCAGTGACAGTCAATTTTATTTAGCATGCTTTGTAGATGACTGGCTTAGTAAATAAAATCTCAGTTTTATTTTGTTTATAACTTCTTGAAAGTTATTTGAGATCTGTGACCTCACAGTTTTATGGAAACTTCCTTAACAAATGTTAAATGTTTTTAATAGGAAATTTTGCCATTTTTGAGGTCTCTATAGAGTATGAGAGCTACCAGCTTCAAAATGTAATTACCTTCTTGCTTTCTATAACAGATATGCATTTTATTTTTACTTCAATAGTGACAATTGAATAAAAAACATTAAAAATGGTTTATTTTTTTCATAGGATACAACTCTGCTTTCAAATCACAGCAAGTAAATTTGATTTACATTTTGCCAGACCAAAAAACGTTCTTTGAAGACTCTGCCTTTCTCCAGCTCTCAATTCAGATGCACGTGTCTTGGTTTTCAAGAACGTTGCCTATCAAAAAAGTGGTGCTACTTCAGAACCAGACAGAGATAATAGAGAAGTCAATGTTAGAAGGTGTTTTTAGAGTCATTGTAGGAAAATCTGGACTCCAAATATGACATTTTAGGTAAAATAATATTTCATCAAAACCAAAATTAAAAGAACTATTCAGACATTCTTTTTGTAAGAAGGTCTCACTTTCTTACAAAATAAAATAATGTAGTTTATGTTTAATTAAAATAAAGTTACTTTATTCATTCAATCAAGAGACATTTATTAAGCACTTCCTATTTATTATGAAAGGCTGCGTCCTAGAATAAATATAATAATAATAAAATAAAAGCCTTTCTATTGTACAATGGTGAAGTAAAGAAGATTCTTTTAAATATACAAAATAATTATAATACAAAGAAGAATGTTGTAAGTGCCATTACAGAAGTACTAAAAGTTCCATGAATGTCTCAGGAAGGAAGAATCACTCTTGCAGCCTTTCAAAAGGTAAGAAATTACACTGAATCTGCCCTTGAAGATTCAGGGAATGGCATCTCAGTCCAAGTTAATAAATTAAAATAGAGGCTTACATACCAGAAAAGGAACGATATAGGAATGATTTAAACTCTGCTTGTTTATCCCATAGGGTGTGTGTTCATCACATAAGAATGTGAATTTCAGACTGCCAGAAACAGTATGAGGAAGTTGGATTTGATAAGAAAATGAAAAAACACTGTATTTATGTATATATGTATGTATATTATGCATATATTGTGTGGTGAAGAGATTTGATAAAGGTTACAATATTAAAGAGATTTAATTTGGTAAATAACTTTAGTAAGTTTGATGAGATGAAATAGATGGGAACATATTAAGGAAGCTGTTACAGAATAATGGTGATAATATTAATGATCTAACTAAAAAATAACAATGGAATTGAAAAAAAAATGATAGGAGAGGCATAATGGACATAAAACGACATAAGGATAAAGTATATGTTTGATGAAGAAGCAATGATCAGGTATTACTCAAAGATTAATTATTTTTGAATTCTGCATTCAATCATCTATCACTTTTTAAAAAATATAAAACCTTTAAATGTATGACTATGTCATAAAGAGAAACCCATATGCATGATACAGCTAAGACTATTGCTAGCTACAGGACAGTCTTATTTGATATCTTTCTTCCCCAATATTGGCATTCACTAGAGTTTTGGTTAAATTATTACAATTAAATTGTACATATTTATATCACTACTAGAGCAAAATAGAAAAAATCCTCCTCTGTGAATTAGTCATATCCACTGTTTGCAGTTTATAAATCATCAGTAATGAAACTGTATGGAAATGGTTAACCTTCTCCAAGTCAGCAATGGTATTTGAATCAGAACATTGACATCACTTTATTAGTAGGGTCAAGGGCTGCTATACTAGCAAATTTAACACATATATTCAAGCAGTAGATGTCAATGGTGTAAAAAGAAAATCATTGACCCAACCGTCCTCCTTTACAAATGAGATACCTGTTAGTATTTATTTTTTAACTACCATTCTTTGGTGGTTTTATTTGGCAAAATCAATGACCTAAGTTCTGACCTTCCAATTCAGACACACTGGGGGGATGAAAGCCAAAGACATACAATAGTTTCTAGACATATTAAATTCAGTTTCACCTTGAATTAACAGGGGATGGAGGACATCAACCAGTATGTGACCCTGAGTTAATGATTTGATCATCTATTTTGTGCCTTATGAAAATATATTAAGGGACAACTGGAATGCCTTATCAACTTCTGAGCAAATAAAGAGAAGATTCTTAGGAAAGAGTAACTCAGCCTAGTGTTGAAAAGCAATTTGAGGTTAATTGCTCTATCTTGAGGCAGAATTACTAGTTCTCCAGTCTCCAGGGCAGAAGTTGAGACTTAGTGGAGAAGGAATATTACTCCAGGAGGAAGTATAATGACTCTACTTGGTGAGTCTGTGATTGCAGGAGCAATGATCTGTTAAATGACACATAATCCTCCAGAGAGGAACTCCCTCATCCAGAACTCAGTAATGAAAGTTAGATCAGGGACAGAATCATCTAAGTGCCCTCCCCTGCTAACATTTCTAATGTTCAGGGAAACTGTAGAGACAGGTGGTCTTCACTCTGAAGAACTTTACATAATGAATGAACCACACCCACCACAAAGTACATGCAATGGGCTTAGTGGAGAAACACTAAGAGGTTTCTCTGGAATCATAGAGGACTCTCTGGAGTCATACATATGACTCATCATCTAGTGGGAGCAGAAGTCAATGACATTTGGGATACATGTGAGATATTGTATAATTGCGTGTTACATAATATTTAAGAAATTTTAAGAAATTTCATTTTGATACTCTGCTCTTAATATGTACAAGTTGAAGTATTGTTTAAATTTATTTCTATGTATCAAGGAATGATTTTCTCAGATTCTCTGGGCCAAAGATGTGTGTGATACCTTATTAACGTTTCTTCAGCACAGTGTAATCTATGTTGCCAAACGATTAGATAAATGGTTGAATTCCCTATACAACGACACCATTCACCATTCACCAACACATCAATCATGGCATAAAATGATGAATTATGACATCACATATCTTTGATGACACTACCAACTTTTGATCATCTTATAGCTAAATGAACAGAACTCACCATTAGATGATAAAATGAAGGGACTGCCTTTAGGCAGTAGTTTTTCTCATACAGAGAAAATTATTAATTTTCTTTTTCAAATGAACTATTTTGCCTATTTTGATCTTTACTAGCCTTGACAAGAATTATAAATTATTTATATTTATAAGATATATTGAGTTAAATGTACTTTAGTCTTTTAACATAATTTAAATTTTGTACTATATAATTTTAAAATAAGTACTTCAACTACTTTATCTTAATTTTATTTTTGTGAGAAATTTGTATTTTATAATAAAATTCCATATTTAACTACTTTATTGCTTAAACATTCTTCCCGTTTTTCATGTAGTTGTAATTTTTTTCTATTGACACTCACTTTCCTGAATGTTTTTTGAATATTTTACTGATATTTTCAACTTCTTAGCTAACTATATTTATTTTTGGTATTCATTATTTCATTGTTTTGTTTTATTTTTTATTTAGTGACTTCACCCTTTTAAACATACTTCTAAATATTGCTCGTATACTTTACTTTGTAGTCTAAAGAAATAAGAATTATTAGAAATTTGCTACCCTAGGCTATTTTGATAGTTTCAACATTTCTCAAATTTGTTTTGAGTAATAAACATTCAAAAGTATACTAAAAAACTGATATTTGGGGAAAAATGATATGGTCTAACAAGGCAAGTTTTCCCTTAAAGGTAGTTAAAAGATCCCTTTACTATAGTTTCAAGAAAGTTTCATTTGCTGATTTGTACTGTGAATTTTTAAGAGAAGATAGACTATGTAGTGTTCCACAAAATATTTGACTGAGGCACTCTGTTTTTATAGTCTCTTGTAGAATGAGTAGTCACTAAACACACTTTGGAAAATAATATGTGATTGGAATAGTAATCTTTTTTAAAAGGTGTAGGTTAATTAAGTGCCATAGTTATTATACTTGACTATTCTTTGCAGTTGGTTCTTATAATCTCACTTTTATCATTTTCTCTACATGATTGTTCAATACTCATTTATTGTTTTATTCTTTCCTGGCAACTGGGTATCGAGAGATGAAAAAAGTTTTTACCTCAATGAAATCAGCAGGAATTATGCACTATATTACTTACAATTTTGAGTAATTTTGAGACTTTTTTTGAGTAATATTTTTAGTAATTTTTTGAGTAAATACATTTGATCACTCATATGAGCCAGACACTGTAATAGGAGCTGGTAAAGAAACTAAATGCAAAAGTAGACATGACTTTTGAACTCATGGGAAGATAGATAACAATCAACGAATCATTCAAGTAAACTAAAAATATTCTAATCTAAGAAGTGGTATTAAAAAGTGATGGGACAAGGAGAGAAGGGAAATTTCATTGTTCTCTGAGAGCTTGTAATTGAAATTTTTGAGTTAAGTTGTTACTAACTAGAGAGCAAAATGAAGAATAGCCTTAAAAAGGTGCAGAGGAATACTGGAAATATACTTAGGGATACTTTCTAGATAGCACGTTTTCAGGCTTTAAGGTAGGAGGAAACATGACATAATAGAAGAACAAATTTAAAAGTTAGGCAGGTAAAAATCGCTGCAGAGGGTAAGGTAAAGCTTGCCCACAAAGCTTGTTAAAATAGTTCCCAGGGTATGGGGGACATTGTAGGTATGCTAGGGACTTTTAAATATATCTACTAATATGATAAGCTACTCCAGATGTCTGGTTTACATAACTGTTAGAACGATGGTGGTGTTACTCCTGAGTTTGGGAGCACTGGTACCTTTTTCAAAGCCCCACCAGGAACACTTGCCTTGGGTAACAGCCCGCAGAGTCACAAATAAACATTAAGTTCCTGATATGACTGTCCCAATGGCTCTGGTAATAAGCACCTTCCCCCACCCGCCCAGGGTCTTCACTTTTGGTGCCCCTTAGATAAGACCCCTATGAAGCTTACCAAAACCCTGCTCTTTCTGGTTTGAATTGACCAATCTGGCCTCCAGGACCTGTGACTAATAAACTTCTCTATCTCACTTTCTCTTGTAGTCTTTTATTGAACCCTGGCTCACCACCCAACTCCTTAACAATTTAGTAAAGTCACAACATACAGATAAGAGATAGTATAGCAAGCCTGAGACTGCCTATTCTTCAAAAGGTCTGCTTGCAGTGTTGACCCTTAGATAGCATTTGAGAACTTGAATTTAGGAAGTGTTTCCTCTATTTCCTAACTATACAAACCATGTTGTTTTTGCCAAGCCCCTGCTTTCATTCTGGGAGTCTGAAATGTTGGTACTTTTTAGGCAGAGGATGCCTACATGACCAGCTCTCAGTAAAAATTTGGGACCTTGAGTTTTAAAAGAGCTTTCCTGATAGACAACACTTCACACATATTGTTACAACTTGATGCTGGAGGACTTAAAGCTCATCCTGTATGACTCTTGGAAACTGTACCTGGTTTCCTCTAAATTTCACCCCTTGAGACTTTTTGCTTGGTTGATTTTACTTTGTATCATTTTACTGTAATAAATCTTAGCCATGGGTATGATTACATGCTGAGTCCTATGAATCACTGAACTTAGGGGTAGTCTTGGGAACCCCGGCACACCACTTTTTTTAAAAATAAAACTCCTTTTACTTGAAAGAGTTACAAACTATGATAATAAATCAGGTGATCCCATCACTTTGAGGAAAACAACTGATAGCATTTGTTGCTAATAATAAAATTTCAACTCTCAAGTGATAAACTGAACTTTGGAAAATTTGTATACACTATCGAGAATTTGAAAATGTCCTATACTTAAATACTTTTCTGATCATATTGTTGTTGAAATTAACAAATGTTAACATGTTTTTTATATTGTATAATAAAATGTACAATATTATATCAACATTTAGGAGATCTGCATAAGTCAAGGAACCAATATTTTCAAAATGACCAATGCATAATGTCACAAATTAATGAACAGGTAAAAGATTCAAAGCACAAGAAGCCCCAGTGGATTATACTGTTAGAAAATAAAAGTTTATTGATATGGTTTTATATTCCATGTTTCAAATAACCACTAAAAAATACCACTTGTTGAGTTTTCATGTTATACCAAAGAATATCCACAAATATCTGGAAATGATATAAGAAAACCAAAACTTTTCAAACTACATACTTGCATGGATGGTATCATATGTGATATCCTAGCAAGAGTAATGTATAAACATATATGAGAATCCAAGCTGTCTTCTACTAAACAGATAAGAAAAGTGAAAAAGCAATGCTTATCTTTTCACTAATGTTTTGTCTTTGCAAATATTGTTATTTTTCATAAAAATATCTCACCATGTTAATATTTAATAAGATTTTTATGTTAAGATTAATTAATAAATACTTTACAAATCTTTTAGTTATACCTTCTAATGCAGCGTATACCAATAGATAGAATTGACATTAAAAAAAAAAGCTCTTTGGAGTGTTTAATAATTTTTAAGAGTCCTGAGATCAAAAAAATTGAGAATCATTGGTGAAAAAGAATGCAAAAACTGGTGCCTAGGAGGACATTTAGGGGATTACTGTAATATTCCCATTGGTGATATAGACGAATTTAAATGAGGCACTCATGATAAGCAAGGAAAGCAAAAAATGATTTAGGACATTTCATAAATAAAAATAACCAACCTAGAAGACTGATTCCATGTCGGGGTGGAAGAAGAGGGAAAGGCTGAATGAAGCCAAGTTTGTGAGTCCGTCTCTGCTGTGATAAAGTGAATGGCATTAGCCTGGTTAGTCAACAAAGGAAAAGAGACAAGTTTAAGGGTAAAACAGGGAGGTGTTAATAGATAAGAGAATTTATGAAAGTTGCTGTACACCCCTTCTAAATATTTATCAGCACAGAACAAGTATAATTTTGTCATTGTTCTCTATTTCAAAGACAAGATTTTTTAATAAAGCTGTCAGTCATCAAATTGTAGAATAATATTAGATAAATTATTGTAGAGGAAAGCACAAAGAATGAATATAATGTTTATATATGACTATATTACTTATTACTCTAGAGCCTAGACTCCAACACAGTTCAAGTCATACATTCAATTCCCTTTGGTAAATATTCCTCCCATTTATTTATATTGGCATATTTTTGTTGCTGTTGTTATTTTTAGAGACACTGGTAGTATGTTGTCACTGGAACACTGTTGATTATGATTAATTAACATTTATAGCATTTCTATAAAAAGGCATTCCTACACAAAGGCATTTCTACAACCTGACAGTGATAAAGTTTTTCTATCTGTTGGAATGCAAGATTTTCTCACAGTCTGGTTTTATGTTTTAGGCTGACATGCTTGAAAATTATTTGTGCATAAAATAAAAGTGAGCACATTTGGGCAATGTTTGGGGCATCTGTGGTCAGAGATAATCTCTTTTAAGGAATGCCATGAATCAGAAGATTTCTTTTTTTTTTTTAATTAAAAAATACTTTATGGGCTTCCCTGGTGGCGCAGTGGTTGAGAATCTGCCTGCTAATGCAGGGGACACGGGTTCGAACCCTGGTCTGGGAAGATCCCACATGCCTCGGAGCAACTAGGCCCGTGAGCCACAACTACTGAGCCTGCGCGTCTGGAGCCTGTGCTCCGCAACAAGAGAGGCCGCGACAGTGAGAGGCCTGCACACCGCGATGAAGAGTGGCCCCCACTTGCCACAACTAGAGAAAGCCCTCGCACAGAAACGAAGACCCAACACAGCCAAAAAAATAAATAAATAAAATAAACTGGCATAAACTCAACATAATATTAAAAAAAAAAAAAAAACTTTATAAAAAAAAGTCAAGATACTCAGAACCTGTGAAGCACAGAAGGAAAAAGTTGGCTGGTGCAGGAAGACAACATTGGAGAAGACATAACATGTCTGAAGGAAGATAATTAAAGTACATTCTAGAGAAAGTACAATTGATAAAGACATCCATTTGAGAAAAGCAATAGGACAAGAGGACATAGCCAAAGGCTTTGCACCAGAATCCATGATCCAAGTAAATAAGCTGTCCTCAAATGACTAGAAGAAAGTCACAAACAGATTTGATCTGGTTGTGTTTTGCTGTCAAGGTCATTTACTCAATGAATGCATTGTTTCTATATTTATGAAGCACTATGGTCAGTATTTTATTCTATTATTTTTTTTAATACAGCAAGTTCTTATTAGTCATCCATTTTATATACATCAGTGTATACATGTCAATCCTAATCTCCCAGTTCATCACACCACCACCACCCCCACCACTTTCCCCCCTTGGTGTCCATACGTTTGTTTTCTACATCTGTATCTCAATTTCTGCCCTGCAAACCAGTTCATCTGTACCATTTTTCTAGATTCCACATACATGTGTTAATATGCGATATTTGTTTTTCTCTTTCTGACTTACTTCACTCTGTATGACAGTCTCTAGATTCATCCATGTCTCTACAAATGACCCAATTTCATCCCTTTTTATGGCTGAGTAGTATTCCATTGTATATATGTACCACATATTCTTTATCCATTTGTCTGTTGTTGGGCATTTAGGTTGCTTCCATGACCTGGCTATTGTAAATAGTGCTGCAATGAACATTGGGGTGCAAGTGTCTTTTTGAATTATGGCTTTCTCTGGGTATATGCCCAGTAGTGGGATTGCTGGGTCATATGGTAATTCTATTTTTAGTTTTTTAAGGAACCTCCATACTGTTCTCCATAGTGGCTGTATCAATTTACATTCCCACCAACAGTGCAAGAGGGTTCCCTTTTCTCCACACCCTCTCCAGCATTTGTTGTTTGTAGATTTTCTTATGGTGCCCATTCTAACTAGCGTGAGGTGATACCTCATTGTAGTTTGATTTGCATTTCTCTAATAATTAGTGATGTTGAGCAGCTTAAGGTCCACATTCTTTGAGCTTATATATGAAGCTGGAGAAGATTTTGAAAAGGAAAATGTTGTTTTGCTTAACACATAATATGTAACTCCCAATGCATTATAAGGAAACCATAGATATTTTCTTAATATCCTCATCAATCTTATCACCTCGATTGATGCTTAAAGTGAAAAGAAGTGGGAGAGAGTAGGTTACTAGATATCTGAAAGATCAATAAATTAAAATAAACTGCTTTAATATTCACTTTATGGATACCATTAGCATTCGTATCATCATACAGTAAAACTGTCATCTTAAATACTGTATCTTTAGAATAATAATTAAAATCTAATATAGTAAGAATTCAATATGCATGCTTCTAATGCTTGTATAATGTAATGTAGTTGATCATGCAACATTATTACAGATTATTATTGCAATTTAAAGTAATTAGACTATTAAAACAATGATTTAATGTGTATATAGACATACACACATATACATACTTATAATTTTTTTCTGTTTGAAATGCTATTTTTCATACCTGTATTCTATGGATAAAATCTGAAGTCATTAAAATCACATACACACTTTAAGACACTAATATAGTGATAATATATTTATTTAAATTGCATAGTTAGAGCCTTCTCATCAATTTCTTAAATATACACTAGTGTGAAAAACAAAACAAAAAAACATAAAAAACACATCAAATTCCATGTCAAAATCAAGGTCTATCAAGTCAGGGAACTGGAGAGTTTTCTCTTTGGAAACAAACTTCTGATATTATAAAAATTGCCAATGTGTGACCACCATCAGAATCCTAGAATTGCCTATTACTTAATAATTGAGAAAACACTAAACATAATTATATACATTTGTCTTTAATTCAAAAGAAACTTGAACTTCTATGGCAATACTTATCAGCTTTACTCTGAGAAAATTAAATAATTTAGAGTCCTTAGTGACTATACATGGACATTTAAGTTTTACAAATTGCTTATGATTCTTTGATGCCAATTTACAGAAACAAATTAATTTAGGGAAAAAAATAAACAGTATTTTTCTCAGACAACCTAATGAAAGTGTGAATAACCAAAATGCAGAGTGCAAAGATGAAATAGGCTTATGAACAACTGGACCAGGGTCTGCAATACAACCAGGACTCTCTACTATACTATTTTGCTTTCAATACACTGGCTTCATCGTTCTTCCACTTTAAAATGGCTTTCTCTAAACAGTAGAAAATGCAACCACTGGAACCTCCACTGTTTTTATGACTCAACAACTCTCATCAACATCAAGAAATTGTCTTTCTTCTAGAGTAATATTTTGAAAAGTTCCAGGCAAAAACTTGATTGAGAAAGTATAGCCAATTGTCTGCCTTTGAACAAATCAAATGCAGTGTACTCTTACTAGCCTAGTTTGGATCCTGGATTAATGGGCCCTTTTCTCATGTATTAAGGATCTTTCCCCAGAGGCAAGAACACTTGGGGTCCACTTATTTGAATTAGAGGTTGTTGTAGAGAAAAGGAAAATAATGTGTGTCTTGAAGCCACCACAATAGATCTGCTTTATTTTTCTGATGTTTCACAGACCTGGGGCAAAATTACATTGGCACTAGTAGTCACAAACCAATATTTCTCTTGCTTCATTATTATCTGTATTTTAGAAGTTCTTATCATCTTAAAATATAACCTTAATATTTCTCTGAAATACCAAAATCTAACTCAAGTGCATCCCATGAGCTAGTTTTTCTTAGCCAGCATTCAAATAAAATCCATAATATCTTCTTTTGTTGCTCAAATTCCCTATGACGAAATCACATTTTTATGACAATATCCAAAGCAGTAGCTATGCCATTTCTGCCTGTTGAAAACCTCCCTGCCCACTGGAAGAATAATCACAGCTGCCGAAGTCTTTTACCAATATTGCTGAGACTTTCCACACTCTGTGTAAAGGGTACAATATGACCTCAAGATGTCACATCTTCCTTCTTAAGCACCAATGGTGGCTGCTTGCACCAAAGGTGATGAAGCCACTCATTCTCAATATCTAATGTCATAGAGGCAAGAATCAGTAGAGCACTAGAAGAACTTTTTGTGTGCTCTTAGGTAGAGAAAGAGACACAAGTAAACAAGGAATGTATTAGGGAGGCAAGTGTAGAAGAGCAGAGCCAGTCAGTCTAGATCCTTTCTTGACAAGAGCAGAGCAGTTCTTCCTTTATCCCAGGATAAAATGAAACAACAACTCACTAAACAAAATATAGACATTGTAATTGAGAGCAACCGAGGCTGTGAAATAGAACTTGGAACACCAGAATGAAGTCACCATAATTTTGGCATTTGTCTGGATGAAGAGAGAGGTATCACCCTCAGCTGCCACTGTCACTTACTCATTAAAATGGAGTAATATGGTGTGTCTGAATATATACAGATCTCACTCAGCCCTCCCCAGTCAAATGATCCATCTGCAGAAGGAAAACAAAAACAAAAACGAATGGGGCAAGAAACCTGAAATAACTGCCTATACTAAAAATCTATAACTTCATCTATAAATATGATTGAACATACAGAGAGCACTGACATCTTAGAAAAAGCAACAGTACCAAAAGTCGGACCTGAATAATAAAGATATTAGAAAAGTAGTAAATTTAGAGACTAAAAGGGAACTTAAATTAATTAGAAATTAAAAAATAAAATGCTGGGGGCAAAAGCTCAATTAAGGCAACAGCAGGACTCAAGGAATGTTCCAGAATGTAAAGCAAATATTGAAAGAGGTGATAAATGAATTACATTTTAAGAGAAAGGGAGGTTAATCCAAGAACTTCAACATGAGTTTCTCTTTAAAGAAACTGAGAAAAAAATGGAAGATAATTAATAACAATACGAGTAATTAAAGTGTTCCTGATCTCTCAAGAAGATATTAGTTTTCAGGTTGAAAGGTCCCAAAAAGTACCATACCAGCATGGAAAAAATGATTTAACACCCATAAACATTACTGTGAAAATTTGAAACAAGGATAAAGATAATACTAATAAATAATGATAGAAATAATAATAATACAGGTTATGGATAATGGAACAATAATCTGATTGACATCATCATCTTTATCTGAAAATAAGATGTTAGGAGAAAATTGTCATTAATTTATGTTACATGGTAAAATGATTTTAACTCTACAGTTTTATATCCACTGCAAGTATTAATCAAGAGTAAATTTTAAATTAACATATTTTCTGAAATGAAAGTTTAAGAAGTCTATAAATTCAAGAAAATCACAATAAAAAAATAAACAGACTTCTTGTAGACATCATCAAACCAATTCTAAAATTCATATGGAAATGCAAAGTTGAAGAACTTACACTACATAGTGCCAAAGCTTTCTACAAAGCTAGAGTGAGCAAGAAAACATGATACTGGCCTAAATTTGGGCAAATAGATCAATGGCACAGAATACAGCAGAAACAGAATCAATACATATATCGTAAAGATCTTCAAGAAAGGTGCTAGTGGGAATGTAAAGTGGTACAACCACTTTGGAAAATAGAGAAGTTTTTGTTGTTGTTGTTTTAAGAAATTAAATATAAAAGCATTATATGACCCAGTCATTCCACTCCTAGGTATTTACTCAAAAGAAATGAAAGCACATATCCATAGAAGAACTTGTAAATGAATGCCTTTTGGAGCTTCATTTATAAGAGTTAAAACTGAAAACAACCAAAATGTGCAACAAGAGATGAATAAATAAACAAAGGTGGTATATCTACTGAGTCCTACTCAGCAAGAAAAAGGAATAAAACATAGAACAATTATGTTGATTGAAATGTCAGATATTTTTTAAAAAGTACAAACTGCATAATTCTATTTATACAAAATTCTAGAAGATGCAAATGAATGCATAGTGACAGAGATCAATGTTGCCACACAGGCAGGTGGAAGAGGGGCGGCGGGGGGATGGTGGAGATGTGAGGGCAGGGCGGTATTACAAAAGGAAACGGTACAAGGACACTTTGGGAGGTGAGAGATATGCTCATTATCTTGACTGTGGTGATGACCTCACAAGTGTTACATATGCTAAAACTTAACTATTATACACTTTAAATAAGTGCAGTTTAAAAAAGCTGTATTAATAAAAAGGACAATTCCAAGCATCAGCAAGGATTTGTAGGAAGCAGAGCTCTCTTGTATTGCTGGTAGGTATGTAAAATGATTTGCAAATAAGAGGCAATCGCTATCTATGTTGTGTGATGGTGAAACCAACACAACTAGCAAAAAAATTACATTTAAAGGCAATTTACCTTTTCTAGCAGATTGTTATTGAAAAATAGAACTGAACTTCCATAATGGCAAAGACTAAGAAGATTTCGGCATTCTTGCAACACATTCCTGATGTGTAAGAGAGTTTTACAGGGAAAGAGAGACAGAAACAGAGAATGAGAAAATCAGGGAGGGAAGGGAAGAGAGGAGGATATTAAGGCAGGAGGTGGGAGGTGTGGGGAGCCTAGAAATGGCATAAGAAAATAGGAGTTAACAGTGTCTCTGGGATTAAGGGAAATGGGTTACCTGCCATTATATCAACACCCACTCTACACTGATCTCTCCCTCTGGAAACATCCTTACGGCATATTTAGCCTATTCAGAGGAGTTCTATCATTCCCCAGGCTTGATTCTGCTTTATTCCTACACATCTTACTTAACTTAATTTTAACCTTTGTTTAAAGGCAATTTTCAGACTTGTAGAACAGAAACATCATGTAATATTCCCTGGGATGATACCACAGTAAAGCCAAATTACATTCTAGAGACAGGAGTAGCTTGAAATATCCCAGGGAAATCCAGGATCACAGGGAAATCAACAGTGGTGGGCTTCAGAGCCAGCAAGGGAAAGATGCAGTCATGAATAAAAGCAAGTTTGGAGTTTTTCGCTCCTTTCATCTCCTCCCCTCCAATTTCTGAAAACGGAAACATCTATACCTGGTCATTTATGCTGCCTGTGGAGCTCTAATGACTACTCTGCTAAGAAACCTAGTGAGCTGGAGGTGGAAAATAATGACTATCGGGCAGAGGATGTCATCCCGAAGGTCAAAGAGCGAAACTTGCAAGGCTTCTGCATCCAAATGAAATGCCATCCCTGTGCAGCTACTAGGGTGAATTCAGTCTGGCACACCAAAGTAATTTGTCTCTAGGCAGCTTCTGCTGAAGTAGAGAAACTCACATCATAGCACTTGTAACTGAGATGGGTTTGCAGGGTGAGTGATCAAATTGCAGTTACAGACTAACCATGAATTCACAGATCTTGAAATCAAAACTCTAGATCAGGAAAGCCAGGTCCATTCTATTTGTTTTGTTTTTACAAACTCAAAAACAACTGTGTAATGTTTTAATGTATTATTTTCTGGGTTCATATATAACATTATCAAAATGGCAAAGTTTATACCACTTAGGAGTCTTCAAAATTAAAGTGAAGGAATGCATAGCAAAAGAATCAGAATGAGTAGGTTTTGTACACAGAATGCCTATGGATTTTAGCATTCTTTTCCATTAACTTCAGTTTGTTGAGGATTATTATAATATAAAATAGGCCTCAATTCAGTTGGCTTTAATGAGAATTTACAAATCTGTTGTCATGCTAGATTGACCATTAGTTTATGGAATCTTATCCCACATTTCAATTCCCCTTTAAGATGTCAGGACATGAATATCTCAGGGGCAAAAAGACTCATCAACATACTGTTTGTCTCCTTAAGTCACAGAAGCAGTAATTTTTCTGTCTACTCTTTGGCCTCTAGGAGCTGACGGAGGAGTTTGCATATACAAAGATTATTTGTTTGAGTCTTACAAATGTGGCAGTGTGTGGACAAGCTTAAAGGTGAAGAGTAACAAGCTAAAAGAACTGGCTAAACCTGTGGCTGTTTGAGGAGAAACATCCTTCAACAGCATCCTTTCTAAATAATGTTACGAAAGTTCTCAAGACAAAATCTGTGATTGTCTAAGGAGCTGATAATTTTTTTTTCCAAAATGAATGTATATGTCTTGACTCGAGTGATTAAAAAGGACTGCATGCCCTTTGTAAAATCTGGAATGAAATTATTTGGAAATGTATCAAAGTTTAATAAATGGGTATTGTAGCAAAGATTTATTAAGTGCATACTGTGTCCTACATATTCCTAAGTGCTATATATGCATTAACATGTAATTCTACCAATAATTATTGGACTTATTTATAGTTGAGAAAATTGAGATTTATAAAACCTAAGATTAAATTAACCTGCCAAAGGCCCCTCTGCTGTGACTGATGAGCCAGGCCGTGTAACTCTATGACTTTCTTCCTAAACATGACCCTTTGCTTCGTCTCTTAGCAGTGATTTTAAGTCCCTCACAATAACCTCCCCCAGAGACAGCTATTGCAACCTCTGTTAAACCTGTTATATATCATTCCATATTTTGTAATTTATGTAGTGTTATAAATTGACATATTAATATAGACAAATAGGCATCTCTTTTAAGAATTGAGATGAAATATATTATTAAGTAAAATATCAGAGGCAGTGATATATCTCCGTTTCTATCCATGCAATCAATGCCCATCATTTTACTGACTGCATAATCCTAAACTACGTTGGGACAAGTGAATTAGTCTGTAAGAATGGGGTTAGAGTTAGGGAGAGGAATCATATACTAATACAGAGTAAATTTGAAAGCACTTTTAAAAAGGTCTAAAGGTATTGTCTCTACACAGAGATGTATCACTGAGCATTGAGGTCATAGCAGTGAATGAAATAGGCACTCTTGCTGCTCCAATGGAGATTATAATTTATTGGGGAAGATGAGAAGAAATTTTAAAAAAATTCAATACAGAAATATGTAGTTAAAGTTAGCATAAGTACCAGGATAGAGAGAGAGGTGAGGAGTACCATGAGAGCAGATAACAGAGCCATCTATCTGGGAAGCCTTTCATGGAGAAATGTCACCCGAACTGAAAACCAAGGAACCAGCTGCCTAAGAAGAGGGAGAAACTGATGAAAATACAGAACAGCAGTGGTCGGTAGGGAGCATAGTGTGCCCATGGAAGGGAAGAAGGACACGCTATGAGTCTCAAGTTGGCAGAGGGAAATAGTTTAGGGTATGGAATCCACATCTTTTGCCTAGTTTCTACACGAATCATAGGAAGCTAAATTAAGAGGCTAAACTGAGTAGTGCCACGATTGGGTTGCAATCATAAATGATTTCCCTTCATGTAGAGGGCAAGAAAGGAAGGAGAGAGTCTGGTTAAGAGATGCTTGCTTGTGCGCTAAAGAAATTCCAGGGCCAGACGAGCATAGGAGAGCCTGAAGCTGGAGAGAAATAGATGGATTTGAGGCATGTTTAGAGGGTGAAGCAATTGAACTTTGTAAATGACAAATGGTGGGTAAGAGATCTACTGGATGAGGAAGAGTTTAAGATTTTAGGAAAGAGCCAATGAATCGATACTAGCATCAAATTAATAAAAGGTATATGAGGGAGGAGCAGACTTAAACAGGAGGGGGAATGTTTGGTAAATATTAGGTGAGACAGGTGTGGAAATAGTGTAGAATTTGCTTATATATATTATGTTAGATAAAATTCTGGAAATTTTATTAGATAATATTCAAATCTTGTTACATATTGAACGCTTATCCTTTAAAAGTATTGTACACGTGAAACCAGTCTCAGTATATGGACCATCTATTTCTTCATACCCTCAATACCATTGACATTATAAGCTTTTTTTCAGTTGTGCTTATCTGATAGAATAAAGTTTATATCTTGTCTTAATTTACCTGTATTTGTTTTACTGGGGAGTTGAGGAGTCTCACGATTGTTAGCCATTTGTGTTTATATCTTTGTTTTTATGAAGTTCATGATAGTGTGCTATTTTCATAGTGTGTTATTAATCCTTAATTAATCTTAATTAATCTTTGCAGGAGAGACGGTGTAATGTAGTCATAGGTCCACACACTTTGGAGCTGCACTGTTTTTGTTCAAATCGTGGCTCCACCACTCAGTAAGAATGTGACCCTTGGCATGTTTTGAAAATCTCTGTGCCTGAATCTTTCAATATTTCTAATGGAGATAATCATAGTCTAAGGTCATTGTGATGATTGATTGAGATAATTTTGCAGACCCCTTAGAACAATGCCTGGCATAGTAAGCTATATAAATTACACTCCAATCTCATTAATCTAACACCTCTTCAACTTACTCTTTGGGTCCTAATTTGATGTCATCTTTTATGTCAAGAGTTTACAAAGATACCCAAACCCACGTAAGATGTGAGACTAAGTTCTGGTTAAGTGTCACTCTCCTGTGCTTATAAAAGCCTCTTTACTTTCACTATCGTATCACTCATCAAGTTGTTTTGTAATTGTTTCTTTAACTCTCTATCTCAACCATGAGGTTTGGCGACAATATCCTATGACTCTAGGATAGTCATCACCCAGTAACAACCTGTGAAATGGATGAGCCGATGGTGCACTTTGAAACTTTACTACTGCTCTTTCAGCAGTTCTCTCTTAAACACCTTTACTTATCAGGCTCCATACTTGGCATTAGGAAACACATAACCAATTAACACTATGTGTATCACATAGCACAGATTCCTTTATATTTTTTTCTCTCACTCTTAGAAAGTAGAAGTGGTTCTTGGGTCATAAATCTCCTTGATAAACTGATTTAAGCTGTTATGTTCAAAGACCTGCTTCACTGCAAAGGAACACACAAATATGCATGTTTTACATACAGTTGGCGTAGTTGAAAAAAATCTCTAAAATACATCCATAAAGCACAGTTTAAGTTGATAGTCATTTCTAGTGTGACATCTTTGTTCAGGCTTGCCTTCACCCCTTCCTCTACTTTACCCACATGAACAATAAGATTTTCAGGACGTTTGCCAATTACCTCTTCCATTTTACCAATTTTAACCTTTTATGGTTCTTTAAAATGTTTTCTTGGTACTGCCACATTAACTTAATACAAATTAATTGCACTAGGTTACTCTTTTTTTATGTCACATGTTACTTTTCAAAGCGTTTTTTAAGCACTATTTTTAATCAGGAAATTGCTCAAAAGTGTTCCAAATATACCTCTCTCTTTTTAGAGCAAAACAATCTGATGTCCACTAGTATTCAAGACATTCCATCTGTATTCATGACTTATGCTCTTCAGTCATTCATTGGACAAACATGCATAAATGTATTATCTATATTTTTTCAAATTTCCCAAAGCAAGCAATCCTTTTAAATTCTCTGCTTAGATAAAACTCGGCTTCATCCTGATTTTATACTCACTGTAAAGCCTTCTAATGGAGAGTGCAGATCTGCTTTCACTTTTTAATGTGAAGCTGGTATTATTACTGACTCACACTGGAAGAATGAAAAGATACAGTCTAGTTTCCCAACCCTATTTCCAATCTCATTTATAAACACCATCCACAAGAGCTTATCTTTGACTAAATTCATTTACCTGAACCATCCTTTTACCACCCTACTTGATTTTATCTACTGACCGCTATGATCCTTCCATCTTTTTTTTTTTCTTCCGCTGACGTCGATACCAAACTTTGATACCCAGTCCTCATGAACTCAACTCTCCAGAAACTCACAGTTTGCTCTGGGTTGACAGGAAGTAAATGAAAATTAAAATAAAGAATGATATATATATATATATATATATATATATTTTCTTAAAGTACATGTGGAGTGCAAGAGTAATGCATAGAAGAAGAAATGGCACCTGAGTTAACTATTTTAAAAGAAGTAGAACTTGTCTAGGAGAGTGAATATAGGGTAACAAAAATAATAGCATGAGCAAAAGAGTGGTGTTTACAGAAATATTCCAGATCATCAGGTGCATGTCAGGGACTGGTCATGGTTGAAGCCAGATAGATGAAGGCCATGGGAAATGTTATGGATCCCAATCAGAGGCTCTGGCTTGATGTACTGTAAGCCACAGTGATTCTTTTGAAAGTTTTATGGTCTGAATTTTTGTATTTAGACAAATAGAGTATGGAATAAATTTAATTTTTGAGATGATCTAAAACTGAAGGCAAGGAGATTAAAAAGAAGAAAAATCAATATGCTGGACAAAATATTCGGAGAATCTAAATTAAGACAGCAACGATAAGAAAGATAATGAGTCTAGAAAAGTTTAGGAATTTAATTAGGCTGACTTTTGTAACTGGTTTGGAGTAAATGGTTTGAAATAAAAAATAGTTTAGAGTCACTCAAATACTTCTGCCTGGGGTGACTGAGTGGAGGACATCATTATTAACTGAGAGTAGAAACACAAGATTCACAGGTTTTAGGGGCAAGTTATGTTGAGGGGTTTGCTTCTGAGCATTCAAATAGATACATCTTGTAGCTAACTGGATATATGAGTGTAAAGGATAAAGAGCTGAATAGTGATGTAAAGGATTTACAGTGTTAATTAGAGCCAAGAACAAGAAGTAACCAAGGAAGAATCTAAGAAAAAGAACAGTATATTAGCTAGGGTTTATGACTGCACACACTAGAAAAATCATATTGGCTGCCTTAGGAAAAACATGGCAACAGAACTGAAGGGACACTGGAGAAGAAGTGGCCAGTAATCATGGGTACGTTGAAACTTTCAAGAGTTTATTTGAGCAAACATAGGTTTTCATGGGCAGCGCCAAACTGAAAGTAGTTAGGGATGTTCCTCAGACAGGAGCTAAGGGAAAGGCTATTATAGGGCAGACATGGAAGCAAAGTAAGAAAACTATTTGATTGGCTATAGCTTAAGTAGTTGCCTTATTTGGGAAAGCTCAGTGGGCTTTTGTGGTTAGTTGGTCTCAAATTTTATTTTCTTGGATAGGAGACAGGAATTGACTCTGGCTTAGGTTTTGGTTTGCTTACTTCCACTACCAGGGCATTAGAGCCACCTCAGCCTAATGGCTTCCTGTTTAATTACTTTAACTGTACTAATAATCCATTTGACTTGGTACTTCTCAGTCTAGTCAAAGTTTGAGACATCAGAGGCATCAGTGTAGGTCATTGGTCCATGCCCTCATGCCCTTGTTACCACTGAACAGGTGATGGACTTGGCCTTGCCAAATTTCACTTCTTCTGTCAAGTGCCACAGAAGGATTTTACCTCAAGGGACCAAAGTAGTGTAAAGAGGAAAATGCGGAAGGGGCAGGGATTAAAAAGAAAGAAAGAAAGAAAAAAAAATGCACAGAGATATGATGGAAACACAAGTAATGAATTTTGTCATGGAAGCGAAGAAAATTTTAAAATTTCAGCATGTGAGGGGACACACACACACACACACACACACACACACACACACCCCATACATGCACATAAAATCCAAGGACACGGCTAACCAAAATAGATTTAAAGTTTTCAACTAAATTGTAATTTGCAATTTGTAGATTGTCATTTCATATATAATATAACAAAGCCAATTTTGTTATTTAAAAATAACCCACTTTCAAAGTTCTGATATTTTTTAAAACATGATACCTTAGGAATTTTTATCTGAAATCATCAGTGAATGCATTTGTCATTATTTCCCTCCTGCTATTATACCAGACTTCAGCTTTGAAATACAAAGCCTTCAGCTATTTCTTATTCCTTATTTCTTCTATATGAAAACATGGATAATTACTGAGTTAGTAAGGCTGATTAACATTTTTGAAAGATCTGCTCATTTAGCTGCTAAATTTGTATCAGTTTCAATGTAATGATGTTCATAATAAGACACGGTTTTCTAGGAACTACAAAATTACAGAAAGCTGGAATTTCGCAGTCTCACAATTTAAAAAATCTATATATGATTTCAAGTGTTTGTGTATTATATTTGTTTTAATGACTTGCTTTGGCTTACATTTCTAAGAACCGTAATCTTACGCAGTCTGTGATTAAAAAAAATATATGTATATACATATCTATATAAATAATAAAATCCAAAGATCTAGAGCTATGTATTTTATAATGCCAGATGTTCCAAGTTTTTAGCAGTGTGAAAAATGTGATGATATTTTGCTAGTCTGAAAAGCTATAAATTATATTCAAACTAGGATGTAAGATTGCTAATAGTGAGAATACCATCTCTTTAACTGTGAGTTATATTTTGCATCATAAGCTCCTTCTTTTTCAAATCCTTTCCTATTCTTGCATTTGTATCACAGCTAATATTCCATTTTCTCTGCTTTTCTTCAGTTTTGTTTTGCTTATTTTATCTTATTTTGAATAATTAATGGAAAACCCTAAGTGTAAGCAAAATAATGTATCAACATATATATTAAAAATAAATGATTAGTGTTTTTTAAAAGAGAAGGATGATGGAAAGGGTAAAGAAAACATTGAGGGAAATTATATTTAAAAACAAAACATAGCAAATTATTGATCTTGAAAAGTAATTTCACACAGAAGAATTTTAAGTGCTGGATAAAATATTTTTAAAAAGAAAAGTGCATGACTGACTTGTAAGAAAGTAAGAAAAATCATAAGCCAGAATGAGGAAAGGGAAGTACTCCAGAGAGATAGCAAGGCAGTGGAGCTGGAGGCTGTGCTGAGAGGGTGGGTATGACCCAGTGTTAAGCTGCTTTGTTTCAGTGGCGACTTGGGGGGACAGGAGACAGAGCCTCAGGCCTGTGAATCAGTCCAAGACGCTTGAGTGTTACAATTTCAGGGTAAAATAAACACTGTATAAAGGGAGATGGGAAAGAAAGTTGTCTGTTTTGGCTATTGCTATGGATGGAAAGAAGAAAAAATAAATTAGAATTGTGACAACATTTTAAACCCCCTTGATCCATAGAGAACTCAATTAAATCCACACTTGTTGTGTGGTCTGTTGACCTAAAACAAATAGACTGTCAGATATTTCTCCAGCAAAGATGGGTTTATTTGGCATCATTTGTGCATTTGGGCAGGATCTGCAATCATGGTGAGCTATGTGCAAGTTCCCTCACAGCAAGGGAAGGAGAATGTTTTTATAGAGGAGAAAAGGAAGTTGGGAGAGAGGGCTGTAGTAAACAGAGAGTCCATGGCTTCTCATTGGCTGGCCAGGAAAGAAAAGGAGTCTTTTTTCTCGTTGGGCTCTGCTATTGTCACAGGGCTTGAGAGCTCCCCCTTCTGGGCCTCCCACCCTATTTGATAAGGTTTCTGTGTATTAACTTTTTACAGGTCCAAAAGTTAATTAATTTTGACTAGTCAGCAATTTCAAGTGCCATTATACAAGCAAAAGATATCTTTAAAAAGTTGCTATCAATTAAATAGTTAACGGTAATATGTTGATAGCATTACCATTAAGATTATAAATAATTTCAGGCAGAATGCCTACCACAAGTTTGGTTTAATGTGCTATTGCAGGTCTTAGCCAGCATAGTGAAATCAAAGTAAATAAATAAATACAGAAACAAAATAAAATAATGTAAAATAAAATAAACATTTTAAACTCTCAGAAGAGAATAAAGAAGTATTTTTATGATTTCAAATTACATAGAGATTAAATAAGACATACAAAGGCATTAGGTTAGTATACAAATTAAAAAAAGAAAAAGGAAAACACAGGAAGGTTTCAGACTATGATAAAAGTATCTAAATATAAACATGTGACAATGCAAATATATGACATATCCTCAATGAGAGGAGTCTGGAAAAAAAGGAACTGACCTAAGTAACTTTGGGAAATTGTGTTTTGACTGGAAACTGCATATGTAAAAACAAAAGGAACTATATATGTGTGCTAAGTTGGTGAATTTGTTTCACTTGGGAATACGAGTAAAAATTCTGAAACTGCTGTACATATATACTGTGGTTGAACCCATAAGTGAATGAATGATGGCACAATGCTGGGGACATGGGAAGTGAACAGAGAAATCAAATCTAAAGAGTTTCCAATAGCCAAAGCTGAAGCATGTTGAGCAGCAAAATAAACAGCATAGTACTGGATTACAACCCAAAGTATAAGATGAACCTCTACAAGTTTGAAAAGAATGAATGAATGAATGGATGGATGAATATATAAACTAAACAGCTGAGAGGATAAGATACAAATCTTCCTTATAGAATTTCAGATAGTTTATGTAGATACTCGCCTCTCCAGTAGATGGAACATAACCCCCTCTCCTTGAGGGCAGACTGGACTTTATGACTTGTTTCTAAATAATTGAGTGTGGAATGGAGTAAAAATTAACTTTACAGTGGAGACACCTGCCAAATACTATTTTTGCCAGGTAATCAAGGTTAATATCATCAGTGATAAATGATATTGATATCATATACCTGCTGATATGATGTCATGAGAAGGACACTTCACCTCTGTGTTATTCTTCCCCAAAATCCATAACCCAAGGCTAATCATGAGAAAAACATCAGGCAAATCCAAACTGATAAATACTCTGCAAAATACCTGCCCAGTGCTTCTCAGAGCTGTCAAGATCATCTGGAAAAAAAACAAAAAAACAAAACAAAAAACTAAGAAGCTGTAACAGGTCAGAGGAAATTAAGTGGACAAGAGAGCAAAATAAAATGTGGTATCCAGGGCTGGATTCTGGAATAGAAAAAGGACATTAGTGGAATAACTAATGAAATCCTAATAAAGTTATCGGAGTTTAGCTAATAGTAAGGTACCAACATTTACTTCTTAGTTGTGATGAATGTTGCATAGTTATAATCTTAGCAACAGGGCAACCTCTTGAAGGGTATGTATATCTTGGCAACCTGAATTTAAAATTATTCATAAATTAAAAGTTTATTAAAAATAGCAGTTTTTGATTACATTCAAATCAAAAACTCTGTTCACCAAAAGACACTATAAAGAAAGTAAGATGCTACAAACTGAGAAGGATAGTTTAAACATTGTTAACCCGCAAATCATTAGTAGCCAAAACATAAAATTATTAACAATTAATATACATTAGACAAAGTAATAGAAAACTGGTTAAAAGATTTTGACAGCATTTTACAAATAGATCCCTTATATAAATCATGAAGATTTTTGTGAAGATGCTCAAACTCATGTTATCAAGCAAAGTAAAATTAAAATAATAACTACACAAAATTTGGCCTTAGCGTGGTAAATAGTGTAGGAGTTGAATAATAAAAAGGGTTGATAATGGCCTGGAGTCCCTAGAGATCATATTCTCCTGATGGAAGAGTTCATTTATAGAAATAATCTGGCAAACAATCTGGCATTTTCTGTAACATGGAGTATTGCATACTCTCTCAGCAGCAATTTCCTTCCTAGGTATACATATTCAATGAGTCACCATGAGTCATAACAAGATTTATCGTAGCAGAATAGTTTGTAAATGCAAAAATTTGTAAATTACTAAATTTTCAATCAAGAGTAGAATGGATAAATCTGATTGTTCATACAACTGAGTACTCTAAAGGAACTGGACTGTGGCCACATGCATAAACAGAGGTAACTCCTACAACATAATATTGATCAAGAAAAAGCAAGTTGTATAAGGATTCAGTGTAATACTATTTATTTTAAATGAAAAGACAAATAAGCCTGTTTGCAAAACTAGAGTGGAAAGCAAAGTATTATTAAACAGAATGTTCAGAAATATGGATGGCTCCAGGGGTTCCGCATGGGATGTAATTATGGAGAAGTTTCAAAGGTATCATTAATATTTTATATCTAAAACTATGTGACGATATACAGTTATTTATTTTTTTTCAAAATCCTCTATTCATTTTCCATGTCGTGTATATATGGAGATTGTAATATCACGATAAGCAAACGTTAAGGCCAACAACGCAAGTGCTATACTTTAAAAATTCCATCCAATTCAGAGAGATAGATATTTTAAGAAAAATGTAAAAGGAATAAGAACATAGTGCTTTACATTAAAGATCAAAGATAAGATGGGTTATTAGGAACTAATGTATCAGAAAACAAGATTCTTAGATCAGTCTTTTCTTCAAATGTGGAAATGAATCATACCATAGAAGATGCTGGCAATGTCAGTGAAATTTTTATCTTTTATGGTAGTAGTTAAATTGGAAAAAATCTCTCTTACATTTCCTGTTTAACCTGAGAAAGAAAATCTTAAAAACACTTTGCAGAAAAAGGACATGTCAAGAAAGAGGAATAGAAAAGATTTTAAAAGTAGTTAGCACAGAAACAGCCAATTAAAAGTTTAAGCTTTGGGGCCCAAAGAGTTTCACATGGCTTACTACTGGCCACAGGAATTGTAATAATAATATAACTAGACCTATAAGCCTCTGGTAACTTCTCTAAAATGAGTTGTACTTAATATATGAGAACTGAAACAAGTTTGCCATGTTAGATTTTAAACATTTATATTGATTTGTTGCAGATCATATAACATGAGGTGTTGCTCAGAGATTGGCATGGACCATATCGTAGATAGATTCTAAATAATGTCAAATATATTTTTTTAAGGGCACTGAGAAGCTTCTTTAAAAGTTCTGAGGCACAGAACACCATGATCAATCTTGCATTCTACAGCTCTCTGAAAAGGAAGTTGAAGAGGAATTTGCTAGCCATAGTTCTGCAAGAAATTTATGTTGGCCTGGGCTAAGATGGTGGTGCTGGGCTAGAGAAGTGTACAAACTCAAGAAATATTCAGGAAGTTAACCTGAGAGGACTTGGTAGTTGACTGTTTCTGGTATAAAAAAATGAAGAGTCAAAGAATATCCCAAGAATAGTACTGGTTTATGCAACCAAGTTGACTAGTTATAGACTAAGTCAGATTATAAATGAAGAAGAAACACCCCTTTGTTAATATGTGGAGTGTGAGGTGTCTAATGAAACCTCTTTGTGGAAGTGTCTAGAAAATAGTTAAACATCCACAAATGGAGAGGAGAATGATTCAAAGTGGAGAAATAAATATGGACCTCATCAGACTGTAAATAGTGCAGCCACTGAAATAGATACGATGTCAAGGAAGCATGGAAGAGTGGTAGATTGGAAAGAAAAGAGGGTGAGACAGAGCCTTGAGAAGTCCACACTTAAAGGACAGTAAGAGAAGCCTGAAACGAGGAAGGGAAATCCAAACAGTTCTGAAGGCGATTAAAAATATCCAGGTTAGAATGTATCAAAGGAGAGGAAAGTTTTAGATGTTTCCAGCAATTAAGCGTGGTTCTGATAGTTCGGTAAATTTCCCAACAAGGCGGAAGAAGGAGTCTCAATGGAATGATGGGTTGTGAGTGGTTGAAGTGAGTAGAAAATAAGTGTGAGATAAGCAAAGGTGACAGGGTGTAGAGAATGTTCATTCAAAATGACTGTCTTCAAAAGAAAATGGAAATTTTGTCCTACCTTTGGTAGTATGTAAGTGAAATTAGAGGACTCTTGATTCAGAGGCCAGAATTCTAAGAAACAGTATTTTTCCAGAGCTGCAACTTTGAGTGCAAGGAAGGAAGACAATTTTTAATGAATATAAAGTGACCTACAACATTTTTATAACAGTCATTTATTTTGTATTTCATTTTAGCCCAGATGACTGGTTTGGAAGAAACAAATGTATTTGAGATAGTTGTATTTATTATCACACTAAAGCATATGAGAGTATTAAAATGTGAGTACATATAATAGTTGCTAAAAAATACTTGTACACATGACTAGTGTATTTGTTAAGAATTTTACAGTTAAATAGGACTACACAATAACAATTTTAGTAATATTTCAAACTTTATGTATGCCTTGTTTGTGCCTTAATAATATGTTTTTTGGTAATACAGTTTTAATACATTTATTTTACAAAGCCTTTTTGAATGGAATTTTATGTTCTGGCTTTGCCATGTAGTAGTTCATCTCAGTAAAAATGGCTTCATTTAAAACTGCATAGCGGACTTCCCTGGTGGCACAGTGGTTAAGAATCTGCCTGCCAATTCAGGGGACATGGGTTCGAGCCCTGGTCTGGGAAGATCCCACATGCCGCGGAGCAACTAAGCCCGTGCACCACAACTACTGAGCCTGCGCTCTAGAGCCCGCGAGCCACAACTACTGAAGCCCAAGCGCCTACAGCCCGTGCTCCGCAACGAGAGAAGCCACTGCAATGAGAAGCCCACGCACCGCAACAAAGAGTAGCCCCTGCTCGCCACAACTAGAGAAAGCCCGTGTGCAGCAACTAAGACCCAACGCAGCCAAAAATGCATAAAATAAATAAATTTAAAAAATAACTGCATAGCATTTTATAGATTTAGAACATTCCCTGTTAGACATGCTATGTAATTTTCAATAGATAAACGTGGGGAAATATTTGAATGGTGATAATGAAGTTCAGGTTATTTTTCACATTTCGTGCCCTGAGCACTTGTTTGCACAGCAGGGATTTCTCTGTGTTTGTAAAGATTAATTTGTCAGCACAGAGGTTTTAGGGCAGTATTTTCTTGAACAAATCTACTACTTTTTAAAAGTGAGAGATTCATCCCCAGGTATATTTTAATTCGGCATGTGTGCATATGCCAATGAATGGCTGAAATCATCAATAACTACAGAGAGAGACCCTGAAGAAAATGTTAAACATATTCACTTGAAGATATAAATAATAATAGCAAACAAGGTACAATTGACCAAATTCTTCCCTCAAGAAATGACTTATATGTGGCTTATTAGGAAGCAAATTATTGACTTCTATGCTATTTCATCATCTGGCTCGTTACACATTTTAGCTTTTCTAAGCATATACAGCTCAATAGAGCCTATATTTACTTAGGCCTCTGGTAAATTATGTGAGCAATAAAAGGTAAAAGATTTTTTAAAGTATAACTATTTTCAAAAATATTTTTTACCTGATGAAAATATGTTCATTAGGAACATTTAGAAAATATTACTCAGTAAGGAAGAAAATCTAGTTATCTGTTTCCCATGCCCCCAATCAGAGGTAACCACCAAAACAATTAATGATATTTTATTGGGTACATGTCCAGTTATTTCAACATCTTTATTTCAGCATTTTCTTATATATATACACCTGTGTGTGATATATATGTGTATATAAAACATATGTATGCCTTTCAAGGATATCATAAAGAATGTAAAATTTTGTAATTTGATTTGTTATTATAGTTAGCATTTTAAAAATATTAAAAATATTCATTATAGCAAATAAGGTGAAACTAATACAGTTAATCTTTGGACAATGTGGGGTTAAGTTTGCTGACACTCCATGCAGTCAAAAATCTGTGTATAATTTATAGTCAGCCCTCCGTTTCCACAATTCTGCATCCTTCGATTCAACCAAATGCAGATCGTGTAGTACTGTAGTATTTACTATTGAAAAAACCCATGTATAAATGGACCTGTGTGTTTCAAGCCCGTATTGTTCAAGGGTCAAATGTATTGGGTTTTATTTTAACTGGGTTTAATAATACTGATAGGGAATTAGATACTGCTATATTAGTGGATGGCAAACACCATGATTACATTTTTTAAATGCTTTTATGTCCTGTGATTTTCAGGTACACATGTCAGTTTGAGTGAAATAACAATTTCCCTCAAATAATGTGAATGTTTTATCAACCTCTGAGTGGATATCACCTGACTCATTGGTTATATGATCCTGTACTCATTCTGTAATACATAGCAGGAGTGAAATTTCACTCTAGCTGCTTAATAATAATGGAATTAAAATGTTTCATTCTTCAATTACTAGTCAACCTATAAGAATCTGGTCTTTTGTGTTTGAAAATGGTATGACTTGTTCAGATCATTCACAAATATAATTCAAAAGAGATTTCATGGAAGGGAGCAGAATGGGTGGATTTTTCTCAAAATGATGGTTTAAGTACTTGATCTTTCAAGGTCAAGGAAAATGAAGCCACTTTTTAGAACAAAGTTTTAGTTGGAGACGCCACTGTATTGAATTAAAATTACTCCACAGTTAAACCTATTTAATAATCCTCCTTAGCCCTATCCTGCTCACAAGTCCGCAGCTGTTGCAGGGCTCTTTGTCCCTCCACCCACTCTGCCCCTCGATGTTTATAAACAAAGAACATACCCATGCAATATTTGGAATATACTTATACTAAACAATTATTCATTCTTTATTTGAAATTTAAATTTAACTGTGCATCTTATATTTTATCTGGCAATCCTACCCCTAATGCAGAATGGGGGAGCTCAAGAAATGACATCTCAAAGACCGTACCATTTAAAATGAAGTCAAAAGTATAAATCAGGAATTGAGGAAAGGCAGGTAAAAAGGCAAAAATGTCTAAATGGATGGACTTAAGTGGGAGAAAGCGTTGCATGTTTCTGTAACTGAAATATGTTCTCTGTTGCTGTAACATGGATTGTGAGGCAAGGGTGAAGTAGAAAATTAACAAAAGATGACTCGAGAGTCACAACAGAAAAGGCATCTTAAGAAAGAAAGAGTAGAAAGATAGGCAAGCTTAGGAAGAGAGAGAGAAAAAGAAAGAGGACAGAGAGATACAGAGGTAGAGACCTAGAGGTAGAGATAATATTTCTCAATGTTCATTTGAAAACATAGTTTGCAATCATGTATAGGCCATTCTGTGTTAATTCTCCTAAGAATCTGGGATGCCAGATCTTATCTCCTTAGGGAATAAGCAGAGGATAAGCAAGGCTTATGTTGAAATATTAAGTACAACTGTTACCAAACCAAACTTGGGTTCACAGTCCTGTGCACAGTAAAGCCAATCTACTGACACCCAGTTGTGGTGAAAGAAAGTACAGCATTAATTTCAGGGCTGCACCTAAAAAGGAGTCAAGGTAGCTAGTGCTTAAAAGGCCCAAACTCCCTGAAGGCTTTCAGGGAAAGGTTTTAAAAATAGGGTGAGGGAAGGGGATTTTGGGGTTTGTGACCAGCTAGTGGACATTCCTCTAACTGGTTGGTGGTAAGGTAAACAGGGATCAACATCATCAACCTTCTGGTTCCTACTGGTCTGGGGTCTACACGCTTGTGTGCAGCATACAATTAACTTCTTCCACCTGGTGGGGGTTTCAGTATCTGCAAAACAGCTCAAAGGCTATGGCTCAGAATATTATCTATAGCCCTTGAGGAAGAACTAAAGGTTCTTGACTTTGCTTAATGGTTAAACTATTATTATTTTGTCTTGCTTGACTGCTTTCCTTTCTTTCTGCATTTTCTCACTTCTTTTATTAAATTTACTCTTTAGAACTAGGGGAAAGCCTAGGAGGCTAAAGTTTTTCTGTAGACAAGAGGCAGATGGAGGAATTGGGTGGGGGGTCTGTTCTGGGAAAACCCCATAGGGTCCTGCTTGGTCATAAAACTACCTCAAAATTTTTGTTTCTTCTACCTGATTATTTGTGTTAATGAAATTCTTTTCAAATTGGCTGATAGGTCTTCTCAGTGGGCAAAGACTCATGGTTTCCCATTACTCCAGTGACTAGAACTCCAGTTGCTTTCCATGATACTTAAAGGAAATAGGCTGCCTTTTTGTGTGACAAGCTGAAATGTGTATTCATGTAAATGACAACTGTCCCAAGAAAAAGAAAAAAAGTTTGCTGCACACATTTATAACTTTAGAGACTCTAGAAGGCTCCCTGGTCTCCTCTAAAACACTGGAGGGAGGGGGTATACCAGAAGTCCCATCGTTACCCCATTCTATGTTTAACCATTGCTTATATACTACTTTCTTCTTTCAAGAATATGGAAGAGTAAAGCCAGTGACCACTAACAACATTTGTTAATCAAGGGATAAAATTTTCATTTTGGCACATTGAAATTGTATGTTTCAAACTATTTTACTAATTTGAAGAATAATTAATTTTATTAAAAAAAAAATTCCTTGCCTGGAGTTTATAGGTGCCAGACATTGTTCTCCCTTCATTCATTGACTATGTACTCATTCAAACCCAGGAGACTGAGTGTTTTAGAGGTCTCTTCAACAGCACATTGAATGTTTTGGGGAAATAGCACAATGTCTATTGATAGTTCTTGATTCTGCTAATTTTCTGAGTCTCTCCTTTCTATAATTCCCCCCCTCCACAAGTGTACTTCAGATGATGTCCCGTGTCTGTCTCCTAAAATCAAAATGAGTTTATTAATGACTGTTTAACTACATTGAATAGAAAAGTGGATACAACTTTTCTCTTTTTTGCCTAAAGTATGTTTATTTTTGTTCTTACCTAGCACAAAATTTCATAGTTTGCACCCTTCTCATAATTTTTACAATCTTTCCCTAATCTTGTTGGATCACTCTGGGACATTCCCTCCACCACCACCACTCCACACACCCAGTACATTACACAAATTTTCTTAAAAGTCTTTTCTTGCCTTTCATAACACTACACTGTCTTGGTTCTGCCCGTACCCCTGCACTAATCAAGATCTTGGCAAAAACACATGGCACATTCCAATGTGATAATTGAGAATAATTTAAAAGCTCATGAAAAAGGATGGGTAAAAAAGCGAGGAATGAAAAGGAATCTTACCTTTCCCCCATGTCCGCCACCAGTGGCTAGTGTCAGCTGGGGGCAATAAGGTGCGTAACTATCAACCCACTGTGAAAAGTCAAGGAAGGATGCCACAAAAATTAATTACCTGTCATTCTTCCCTCTCCGTCTGATCCCCATTGGCTAAAACCAAAGGGAAGCCAGAGGGTAAGAGAGTCCTGGTCTGGATATAATTTATTGCCCAGTAAAAGACATTTTTGAGAATGAATGAGTGTGCTATTAAAAATTGAACTGACACCTCAGGCATGAACTGGTCCTCAGAGTTTGGTCCTGGGGCATAACACAGTGTGAAGTTAGGTGAAAAGTGCACATGGAGGAACAAATAGAAAATATTCCATTCAATTTCTCTGTTCATCTCCCCACCTCCCCAAGGGTTCCTTTTCATATATGTATTCCTAAAACTTTAATATTCCTAAAAATTTATCCCTGGCCAACTTGCCACCTAATTCTATATCTCTCCTAGGATGACTTAGATACTTCATAGATGCTATTATATTTTGCAATGATTTTCAGACACATATCCTACTAATGCCAGTTATCCCCAAATTAGATTTACAACTTCCTCATCATTTCCTTGTAAATATTATCCTTTGCTTATAAAATATAATTCTGCTGCTGGTATCACCCTCCACTCAAGCCACTGAAACATAGCTAGGTAGCTAGATTACTTCTCTTCAAATATCTGATATCCAACCAATCAACAAATTCCTTCATTCAAGCAATCAATCGTGGATTACCATTTAAATATTTCTAAATGTATTTCCTCTTTCCTCTTTCTACTATCAAGGCCCTGGTTTATATTCCCTTGTTTCCAGGTTTAAGTGGTCAATTATGTCATAGGCATAGAGATCAGAGATCATAAGCATTGGTAAAGTTATTAGATTTGGTAGCATGCAGACCTCTGCAAATCTATGAGAGACTAGTTTTACCAACAGAGTGGCCAGTTCCTGAAGCTTTATTAACAAATGGATGAGGAGGACTTGAAGAGAGCTGACATGGCTGTAAGGTGTTGGAGAGAGGGAAAAGCTCAGCTTGATATGGCAAAATGTTTCAGGAAAGTTTCTATTTTTTAAATTTTTTGTTTTTATTTTTATTTTTTTAGGATAGAAGAAACTTCTCAATGTTTTTTTGAGATTATAAGGAACCACAGTGGGAGAGCATTGTTGGGGGAAAAACAAGCAATGAATGATAACAATATTGAAACAGGATTCTGAAGAAGGATATTATTAAGAAGTAGGTCTGGAAAAATTTAAGTTTAGTTTACAATTTTTTTGTGAGCTAAAAATAAAAGGGAAACAATAGAACATTTTTAAGGTCAAAAGGAAGGAAATGAAATTAATGATCATGGCACAGTTACTTAATATTCCATGAAGTAGATAAAACATAATTTATTTAGCCATTCCTTGATATTTTATATTTGAAAATACACTGTATTTGTAGTTTTACTTTTTTCTTTTTTTTTTTATCATTATGGAAAATGTAGCAATAAATACCCTTACATATAAAGCCTCAAATAAAAGTGAATTTAGTTACAAGGAATAAAGTCATAGAATATACTTGAGAGGTAAAAAATATATATGCATTTCTAATTTTAATATGTTTCTAAAGGTTTTTTAAAAGTTTGAAACCATTCATATTATTCATCCTGCATAGCTGAAACTTTGTACCTTTTCACCAACAGCTCTCCATTTCCTCCAACCTCCAGCCCCTGGCAACCACCATTCTACTCTCCGCTTTCATGAGTTTGAATTTTTTAGATTCCACATACCTCTAAGTGATACCATGCAGTATTTATCTTACTGTGCCTGGCTTATTTCTCTTAATACAATGTCCTCCATTTTCATCCATATTGTTGCAAAGGGCAGGATTTCCTTCTCTTTTTAAAGCTGAAAAACATTATTTTACATATATATATATACCACATTTTTATTATCCATTCATCCAAACACTCACTATGCTCTCACTTGTAATAAGAAATATAAAATTAAATTTAGTTTTTCTAATTTATTTTTAGTACCCAAACATAACTGATATATTTTACGGTAAATACCAGTTTTCAAAGAAACTTTGTAGATATATTTTGTTTCATCTTTTCAAGAGCCAATATATTTGGCAAATGTAACTATGCTAATTTTCCAAATAACAGAATAAAGTTTCAAGAAATATGAAATGTTTGTCAATAGTCATTCAGTTAATGAATATTAAAACTTGGTTTTCAGTGCATCTCTGAATACAAATCCAGTGAACATCCTATGGAATCCTAGATTTTCAAGTTTATCTCCATGATTATATTTTATATCTCCTATCAACATACATTACCTTGAAGCAGGAAATGTATTTCATACTTGCACTCATGTTCAATAAAGTCATGATTTATGTCAGAAACAAAATAATTTATAGAATTGAAAATTAAACATAAGTAAATTTTTAAAATGTTGATTTTTCTTTAACATGAACAATTGTTGGTAGGGTTTTACATATAAGTTTTCATTTTAATGATTTTTCTTTTTAAATTAAGAACATTTTAAAAGGAAAAAAAACTGTTCTTGTTGAAAAAGAATCATGGTCTAAATGATGCCATCGATAAGAAAAATTTTTTACGATCAACTAATGAAAATAATTATAAAAAACGTGGATAAACATTTTCCATTTTAAAATAGCCCCAGGTATTTCCTAACCCAATGAAAGCATCTTCAGGACAAACTTATCATAAATGAGTGCTAAAGTCTGTTTGTTTTTATTCATCCTTCTATCTGAAAGCTTAATCTATAGATTATTTTCTCTGGACATTTACTTGATAGAATGTAAAATATCAGTGGTGTGTAATGGGCACATTCATGAAAAGCACTACATTTGAGCACCTATGAACTTTCAAAAGAAAGTGCAGTACCATGAAAAGTCCGTGGATTTTGGAGTCAGGTACATTCAGGTTTTAAACGTGGACCTGCCAGTTACTCGCTTTCCTGGCCAGCATGCCTCTGTTAGGAATACATTCAGCTGCATGTTATAGAATTACCATCAAAACAAACAAACAAACAAAGCATTTTAAAGAAAAGACAGGTTTATTTTTCTTTTCAGGTACAGAGGAATGCTTTCTAGGCCTCCCCCTCCAAGTTCTGTGTCTGGATTCCAATCTGGAAGAGGGTCTGGCAAAGGGCTAAGAAAAGACAAGGGTAAAGACTTCTGCCTTGAAAGGGGACAACTCCTGAGACACTCACCCATACCTGACACAAAAAACCAGGTGACCCACTGCAGGGGAAGCTGAGATTTCATTTCATGTCTTTGTGTTGGTGCTTTGCTGCCCCATCCAAGTGAGGGATGTGATCCTAAGGAGGAATGAGAGAATAGTTGTACAGAGTCAACCTTATACATGATCTTCAACTGTAATTTGAGGTACAAATTCCTGGTTCATAAAAATAAAATGAGGGTTATTGGGACAAATACTTTTAATTCCTTATGTATGTGATATTCAAATGATGACTAGAAGGTTTGAACTTGAAAGTATTCACTGATTATAGAATGTATCTCAGAGATTAGTTAAGGGAAAAAAGTGAGGTTTGAAGAAAAGCCTATAAGATGTATATCACTAAATTGAATAGGTTTGGGAGTTTTACGATTTATGTATTCATGCACCAATTATTTACTGAGTGCCTGTATATGCTAGGCTCTGTAGTAGACCCTGAAGATACAGCAACGAACAAAGTAGAAAACAGTTCCTGCTCTTGTGGATCCTATAGTCTAGAGTTATTCTCGCACCATTTATTGAATAATCAATTTTCCTCAAAATAATATATAATTCCATATAAATTCCTAATTGTACATGACTCTGCTTCTGGACACTGTTACATTAATCTTAGATTTTATTAAAATCTGGTAGCGAAAAATGATTATGTCATCTGAATGAGTTTTCTGTTGCTGCTGTACAAGTTACCAAAAAATTTAGTGCTTTAAAACAACAGAATTTATTGTCTCACAGACCTGGAGGATAGAAGTCTGAAATCAGCATCACTGGTCTGAAATCAAGTTTTTAGCAGATATCACTCTCTCCTAAGACTCTTGGGAAAATCCATTTCTGGCCTCTTTCAGCTTCTGGTGTCTGCTGGCGTTCCTTGGTCTGCAGTCATATGTCTCCAATCTCTGCCTCAATGGTGACATTGTCTCTGCTCCTTGTTTGCATGAAATATTTCTCTACTTCCCTGTTATAAATGTTCATACATGTGACTGTACTTGGACCCACCTGAATAATCCAGGATAACCCCCCATCTCAAGATCTTAATTTAACCACATCTGCAAAGACTTTTTTTTTTTAAATGTCAGGTAACATTCACAGGTTCCAGGGAGGAGGATGTAGATACTGTTGGGTTCCATTACTCATCCTATTACAGCATCATTTTAATTTGAATTGATTTGTTGAAGTTACATCTTTTTTATTTTTATTATTGTTACTATTCTCTAGTTTTTCTTCTTCTTTATGAATTGCACATCATGTCAATGACCTGTGCTCAATTTTCTATTGCTCTGCCCATCTTTCTTCTTTACATATTAGAGATTTTAATAGTATCCTGTGTTACAAATACCTTTTTTGTATTGTTTCCATTTTGTCTTTCAACCTCTTTATGAAAGTCTTTTTACTAAGTACGGGTTTAGAGTCTGACCACCTTGGTTCAAATTTTTCTCACCCCCTTACTAGCTGTGTGACCTTAAGAAAGCTATTTAAGCTTTATGTTTTTCAGTGTCTTCAACTTTGATTAAAATATTTTGTCTTATTGTATTTTCCTAATAAGATGGATAAACCTAAGAGTTAAATATTACAATGTTAAAAGTATGCTAAATTTGTTGAACAGGAGAAATTAGATTGAATTTTCCTTAGATTCATGGACATAATTTCATGTTTTAAATAGTTGCTGAGGAAAATTAGTATATTCCAAAGTTACTTTAATTCAAATTACTTGGAAAGTACACACTTCATCACAGTAAAGTTTGAAGTAGAAAGTATAAAGGAAAAAGGCAATGCATAAGCTGCTTTCTAAACATTATATGAGTAGTCAAAATAATTTTATAAGAGATGACAATAATTATAGTGATAATTTTTATAAATATTATATAAGATCAAATTTTTACTGTCATGAATAAGTCACATCTATCTCTATATTCCCTAATTTCTGCTTCAATATACGTGTTAAAATGTCAATTAACTAATAACTAGTTTAGTGTGTTTAATATGCTTCATCGAATTTTGGTTCTTAATTTCAGTACCAATATGGTCAAAACAACTCAATTTAATTATCATTTTATAATCAGTTATTTAATTCACTTGTAATGTTTTCATAGACAACATACAAAAATAACATCCCAAAAAAGAGCATGGCAAACTATCAGGAATATGTAGGTTTAAATTACTATTTCATATCATTATAAAGAACAAAATTTGAATATATGCAAAACAAATGAGCAAACAAATTAGATGAAAGAATAGCAGTGCCTTTAATATAGTAGGAAGAGAAAAAAGACAAACAATAAATTCAGAGTAATCAATTCCAATGAACTCAGAGTAACTGTGTGTACTGCTTTGATTCACTGGCTAGTTATAATCTTTTCGTATTTTTTCACCTGATAAAGTTGAAAGTGAAACTAGCCAAAGATCAACTAGGATTAAAAAAGAAACAAAAAACTGTAAATTCCTGTGATACTATACAAACCTTGATAAGTTAAGTAACATTCACCTAGCAACATTCAGCTCAGCCTCAGCACTACTGACAATTTTGGCCAGACAATTATCTGTTATGGAGGCTGCCCTGTGAATATGGGAATGAATGTATGGTGATATATATGACCTCTACCTTCTAGATGCCAGTATCTAGAATGGGTTTCCTTATCCACCAACACCTATGAGAGCCAAAACTGTCTCCAGATATTGCCAAATATCCCCTGGGGGAAAATCACACCCTTTGAGAATCATTGAGGTAGAAAATAGAGTTTTGTCATACTAAACAAGGACCTTAGAATGAAAAGCATGACATAATTCTGTTAAATCAGAGGTTACTTATATAATTTATGCTATTATTTGCAGATTACTGAAAGTGAAAGCAAGAATGTCTTTTTTCCTGGCATTGCTTTAAAAAAATCTTATAAAGTTTTAAGGAATTATAGATTTTTAAATCTTGCTCTCCTGAGTTTACATCTTTGAGAGCTATGGCTAGTTATGGCACGATACACTTAGTAAAAAATAATGTTCTGAAAATTAGAGGCGAGATTGTGTTTCAGCATAAAAATTAGTGAATATTAGTGTTACTTATTCTAACACTGTAATTTGAAATACCTCTTCAAGGAAATAATAAATTATTTACAATTTCACAAAACATAAATAAAGAAACTTAAAGAAAAGTGGTACCTATTTCAATAAAACTCTTTGATTGCATTCACCGGATTTATTTCCTATTGGAATGTGTAATTTTCCTTTGCTTCTTGTTTTATTCCCAGAACCCTCCAAAGAGCCATATTCCTTCCCTTTTTCTGTTTCATGTCATTCTTCCCCAGGGGACAAGATGGGACTTCCTTGATGGGTGGGCAGGAACTGAGCCTGGGAAGATCAGTCCCTTCTCTCTCCCTATTCCTACCAGCAAGCATGAACTTTCTTCCTAACAACATAAAATCTACAGAGTTGTGGGATAGACCTGTGATTATCCAGCTGTTTAAATGACTGACTGGATATGTACGTAGTTCAAAGGTAACATATTTGTAAGCAAAAATGTCTCTCCAGAAAAAAAAGCCAAGATTTTGGTCTCCATTTAGCTGGCACCTATGTCTATCAATTGATTTTGAACAGAATACAGAGTGCTCTTTATTGAATTTCAGATAATTCTGATAAAGCTTTTCATCTTAATAGGAGCTATTGAATGAAAAACACTCTATTGTATTTTTCTTAATTTAAGGATATAAAAAACAAGATTGCTTATTGAAGATAGTGAAATTAACATTTTTATATCAGTGTATCTTTGTGGGACTTAGAGTTTCAAGTAACAATATGGTAATATGCGCTATCCTATTAAAATGGGTTATTGTTTTAAATCAGGACAATAGCATTTCAGCAATTGTAAACCTTGTTGGCTATTTTAATTATAAATTTTCCATACAAATAAGCCATTAGTAGTTGAAAGAAAAAATAAAAAATACATATTTCTAATTCCATTGCCTTAGCTAATCTATTCAAATAATACAAGTTTGAAACTTAGTATTATAAAGTCATTTTTGCAGTTTGCATTTAACTTTATTATATTTCAATATTTCCTTTCTAATGACCATTAGCTGGTCATTTTTGTGTATAGGATACTAATAGCAATAATACAGATAATAATAAAAGCAGCTCTGGTGCCCTTACAATATGCCCGTCATAATTCTACTCACTTGACCTCTATTTGCTCATTTAATATTTGCACCAGCCCTATGAAGTAAGTACTAGAGTGATCCCCATAATATAACAGAGGCACTGAGAAAACCTTGATAATATAAACCCAGAATTATTAAAAAAAATGTGTCTCTCATACCAAATATAAGTGTGTATTGTTAAAATAAGATGGTGATGTGCTTAACTGTATGGTGGCCACAGACACAGGGGAAATGTATGCATTTCTTTATTATAATTAAAGGCAGGCATTACTAAACACAGCATGGGATACAAGACTCTTGTAACTTTATACAAAATAGTATCATGCCTCACACATTTATCTATTCCATTTCTTCTTCCTAGAATGCCCTGTATCTCCTTATTCCAAACACTATTCACCAACTCACCCCCACTCCAACTATGAGCCTATTCATCCTTCACACCTCAGAGAAGGGGTCACTTACCTGGAATCAGGTGAGCTGTTTCACTTATCCAGGTTAGATATTTCTCTGTGGCAGAGACCTTGAGTTGCTTCACAACATCTGCTAGCTGTAGAGTGCTGCATAATTAGACATGAAGCATGGTTTAGTCGGGTAATGGAAGATAGAAAACTCATGTCCCTTTTATCTTAAAAAAAAGTTTAAAATGTTTCTTCAATATCTTAGAATGTAAACCATGCTTTGTTTGAGAAAATGGCAAGAAAAATTCAGAATATTGGTGTGTGTTGGCTGCTTTTGGCTCCTGTGAGAAAAGCCCTACAAGAGAGATAATTTTGATCTAAAGCAGAGACAGACTGGAACACAACAGCTTTGATAAGTAAAGCAGTCGAAGTTGTCTGAACACCCTATATCTGGAGACTACATAGCAAGACCAAAGAAGTTATGAGCCTCAAAGCTGTAGTCTTAACAGGAGATAAGACTTAAGCTTTATGAAAGTCTGGAACCTGGTGAAAGAGATAGGATTAAGCTGCTTCAATCCAAGCCCATGGTTTTAGATGGCTTCTACAGCAAGAGGGACATGGGAGGCAAGGTGACCAACCATCCCATCTTACCCAGGACAGAAGGACATCTGGGAGGCAAACTTTCCATTTAAAAATCAGACTAGCCTTGGCAAATGAGAGGGAACTAAAAATTCTGTGGGTGGAGCCCAAACACCATAATTAAATACTAGTCTTCAAGTTTAAAAAGTAAGCCTCGACTAGATCATTTATAGCAATTACTGAAAAATGGAATTTACAAAAGTAGGTGGCCTGATGCCAAAGAAACCCATGCAGCTCCTGGATTCCCAGCACTATTCAGCACCTCAAAAGGTGTATTCTTCAGTAATTACTCACTTTACATAGGACCATGGAAGATGAGAGCCATGGTCCCAATGGCAATGCCTGGGACCACAGAGGACCATGAACAAAGGCCCCTTATCCCAAAGTGCAGAACTCAAAGCACCCAGGTGGACTAACCAAGGGACTCATTCCCTTTCCTGCCCATCAGATTTGATATTTTTAAGGTCACAATTTTTAATAACTCCTATTTCACATTCCCACATTTTCTGAATTTAAATTTTTAAATATTTTTATTACTCTGTTCCTACTCCAACATTGTATATTGTGTATTTCAATGTATTATGTGTGTATCGGAAATGGGGCATACAAAATGTGTTTATTATTTTCTAGGCCAACAAATAGCTATCTTCGGACATAATGGAGAGGGTTGTGCATCATTCTAGAATCCTAGATGCTGGATAGAGCAGCGGATGGACGTTTGTGTTGCTTACCTTGGGGAGGAGGTAAGTATATACGTGGAAAGGCAGGCATGCAAGGATATTTCAGTAGCAGAGGGTAAACTGCAACAGAGACCAGCTCTTGCTGTCACGATCTGTTCTTCCTCTCTTCCATAGTAATAGCATCTTAAGCTGTGGCTTTGTCTCTGGACTACAGTCAAGGTGCTGTATGCCACAAGCCAACAGGTTCATTGATGGCTCCCTAATCCCTGGATTGTGGCTAAGGTTGTATAATTCTGAAATCAGAGTTGGCAAAGCATACCCCAGATACTCTAGCTCCCTGATTGTGACAGAAGGAAAAGTTCTCTTGGCAAACCAGTTCTGAGTTGTTTTTCTGGAAGTTGTTCTTGGAGAATCAACTTTCCCAGACCCTACGGTCCAGTTCAATATCAAGAGCCACACGTGACTGTTGAGCACTTGAAATGGGGGTGTTCCAAATTGAGACATGCTGTAAATGTGAAAGACAAGACAGATTTCAAAGACAGTACAAAAAAATGTAAAATACCTCATTCATATATTGCTTATATGTTGAAATAAATATTTTTGATATATTGGGTTAAATATATTATAAGGAACTAATGTTAACTGATTCTTTTTATGTTTTAATGTGGTTACTAGACAACTTAAAATTCTAGATGTGGCACAAATTATATTTCTATTGGACAGCACTGCCTTAGACCTTCTATAGATTTTTTTCAGTGCACAATCTCCTATTAAATTCTAAAATTCAGTCTAAATTTCAGTCCTTGCAATTGATCGCCTTACACATGATATCTTAGAAAGGAGAAAGAAATACTCATCTCACTTAAAATCTGAAAACCCTTTTTTAAGCTTCTTCAAAAAAGCTTGGAAAGCTTTGGGAAAGAAACTCTTGGAAAGAGTTTGGAAAAATCACTTGGAAAGAAACTCATTTCCAATTTGAAAAAAAATAATTCTTAAAATATTATGCCAGTCATATCTCATTGCCTAAAATGTAAATAAAATGCATCCATAGATGTAAAGTTAAAATACACAGATGTTCAACACATATGTGAGTTCTGAAACCTCCTAATGGGCTAAATAAATTACATAAATTAGTACTGTTAATTACTCTACAAAGGGCAATGTCAAAATGATAGATGGATAATTCCAATTATTGAATGTTCTCTTTCAAGCATAGAAGAATGAATTTGATATACACAACCAGAGTGTGGTTGTGATATACACAACCAGAGTGATTTTTTGATGTACCCAATGATTTCTTCGATATTTTTCTCTGGGCTTTTCCTTCTCTCTTAGTTTCCCTCTTATGATAATCATTAAAATAAATAGCTCACCATAATCTGCTAGTTGTTAAGCTAGATTTGGAATAATCTTCTTTAAAAAAAGAATGAAATGGTGTTATCACTAATTAGCATCATATTTATTCTACTATCATTATCCACACTTTTTGTTTCTATCCATTCACTTCTTCTTTGTCTTTTAAGCATAGGAAATCACAAATAAAATATTAGAACATAACAAACATGTCTTAACGCTTGCTTCTTATGTATTTATCAGGGAACTTTTTCAATCACTATTTCCTGAATACATTGCTTATCTTTTTTACAGAAGATAATTTATGATCTGTTGACAATTTATGAACTGTTGAAAAAAATCATGATACTAATGAATTAATGTATAACAAGTGAGAAAAGGCGTTATCACGTCTCTGGCTGTCTGGGAGAGGATGGGTGCCCTAAGTGACAGCAGAGGAAGCAAGAATTGACATCTTTTCTTTATAGCTGTTGTATAGCTAGGTCTCTCAGACTACGAAAGTACAGCCCAGAAGTTAAAACCAACATGCAACATACCAAAGGGGTAGTAATTCAGTCCAGAAGCTACAATGGCAACTATGAGTGATCTCACTAGATGAAAAATCAATTCCAAAAAAATTTATCCACATAGAAACAGTAAGAGAGATGCAACATTCATGAGATATTCTTGACTGGTAATTGGGTTACAGAATTCTCTTTGCATTAAATCCCTGAGGTTTTATTTGGAGGAGTAAGGGATGGTGTGATATATCGCACTAGATGGTTGAAGAAACTTGAGTAAAATAGACAGGCTTTTACTAAGAGATGTGAAAAGGAAAAACTCCTCCTGGTTTTCTTCTTTACCATTCACGCTACCACAGAATACTTTATTTCTGACACGTCTGGTGAGTTTTTTTTTTTTTTTCCTCATACCAAGCAATTATTTGACTCCCGCTGGGTGTCCTACGATTGGATTTAGTTCTGACACTGTCTACATGGGGTTGGCATCAGATCCCATGGGTTAAGGGCAAAACCCCACAAGACTACCCACCCCACCACACTCACAGGTGCACACTTCAGATGCCAATCTTTGGATTGCAATTGCCCCGGTTGTTACCTGTGCCTCTGACACCTGGATATAAATTAAAGGTTCCCAGGACCTCCTCACTGGTTTCTATTAATTTGCTAGGGCCTCTCACAGAACTCAGGAAAACAGTTTACTTACTAGATACCAGTTATTACAAAAGGATGTAACTCAGGAAGAGTTGGATGGAGAAGATGCATAAAGTATGCATCAGAGCTTCCATGTCCTCTCCAGGCACGTCACCCTCCCAGCACCTCCAAGTGCTTATCGACCGGAAGCTCTCTGAACCGCCCCTTAGTCCAGGGATTTTTATGGAGGATTTATTATTGTAGGTATGTTTGATCAAGTCACTGGGCATTAGTGATTAAGTCAATCTCCACCTCTTCTCCCCTCCTTGGAGGTCAGATGTTGGGGGTGAGGCTGAAAGTTCTAACCCTCTAATCACCTCTTTGGTTCCCCTGGCAAAGAATCCCCATCCTTAGAGAATTTCCAAAAGTCACCTCATTAACATAAACTCAGGTGTGAATGAAAAGGGCTTGCTATGAATAACAAAAGACATCTTTCTCTGTCTTATCACTTAGGAAATTCCGAAAGTCTGGGGAGCTCTGTGCCCAGAACCAGGACTAAGACCAAATATACAGTATATTTCTTATTATAAATCACAGTCTGTCAGAGATACAAGGATGAAGAAAGCAGGAAAAGAAGAGAGGCAGGAAGTAGTAGAAGGGCTAGATGGAGAGAGAAACTGATAGTGCACAGGAGAAGGAAGAATACACAATGAAGAATAAAAAATAGGAAAATATTTTCTCTATTATTACTGTAGTTTTCACATGATTTTTTTTTTCACATGATTCTTTTTAAAAATATACTAATTTATTTATTCAAGTCATGTTTATTGACCATCTATCAGTGACCCTCCTCTTCCGCCTACCACACTTATGTTAATATTCTGGGGAATAAGATAATTTTGAGATAGTTTTTGCCCTCTAAGGGCCTATACTTTTATTGACTTACACTCAAAGAAACCAGCATTTGTGCTCAGTTGTTAATTGCTCATTTCCATTTCCCTATTTGTTTGGCTTAACATCACAAAGCCTTTGTTTGCTTGCAGTCATTTTGAAATACACAGTGTTGCAACAAATTGGGCCATGTCTCTTGATACTAATGTGACAGTCCTTATACACCTCTGACTTGGTACTTGGTTGTTCTCACCCAGCCTGTTGGTTCTAAGTTAACACTAATTCTAATTCTATTTAGGTTAACTTCCTAGAAATTGTGAAGTTTTGTTTAGCTTGACAATGAGCTAAACACATGAAGGCACCAGCTATTTATTTTTCCAGTTAAATCCTCCTTCCTTCCTTTCTTCCTTCTTGTTATTGTTTAGAGGCTTATTCCATTTAGTTGATAAAATCAATGTAGGTTTTTAATGATAAAAGAACCACATAAATGGTTTAAGTTAATAAAGAGATGTAGTCCATTGATTGACAGTTTATTTAGATAATGACAAATATGTTTCTAATTTGGAGTAGTATTTTCACATAAATTGTTAGATTTAAAGATCAGTATCATTAAAGTTTTTTTTTTAAACTGCCTCCTGAAACCTGATGACTGTTCCTATTATGTTGAACTTTGAATACACAATTTTCTGCTGAAACCCTCCTCTCTCTCACATACACACTCTCAAACACACACACACACACACACACACACACACACCTTTTACAGCCTTCAGAAAATTCTACTCCATTCTCTGAGTACTGAAAAAACTAAATGATTTATGACTCACTTTGAGGAGTGAATTTTTTTCCTTTGGGCACCTACTGTGATGGAAAACATTTTCGAGATGATTTTTTTTTTTTCTATTTAGAATTAAAGTCTAAGATTGCTGACAAAATATGAGAGATTTTAAAGTCATTTTTAGAAATATTAGGCTCAACTCTATGTGAAATTATGCTATGAATGAATCTATTTGACTATTTGAAAGAATATTTTCATTAAATATTATAGGCTTCTTTAGAGAACTAGACACATTCTTTTGCCCTATTTGATCCTTTAGAGTATATTCTCTAAGGCCCAATTGATTTCTCAAGATCCTTTCTTTTTTAGAAGTAAATGTCAGCTCTCAAGTGTCCACTAGTTCTTTTTATCTGGTTTGGCCTCTTTAAAACCCACAAGCATGTTTGGGTTATCAGATCTCCTTTAAAATGCTGCCATTCATTTGTTCAGTTTAATGCTTGCTCAGGAGGAGCTGCTGTACTGACTGAAGGCTATGCCACAATGCAGTCTGGAAAATGAGAAAAGAGAGAAAAGCAGGCCCAGGCCAAGTATACCATTAACTCTGCCTAAGACTATGACACATCAATAGCACATTAGACCTAATCATGTTTTATACAGTTAGTCAACCACAGAAAAGAATAATCAGAGATATTCATTCAGAGAGAAACACATTCAGTCTTTCAAGCCTTTGCTGTTCTTTTCTCCCTTGAAAATGTTGTGTAGTGATTAGTTTTCTTCTGAACAGGCATTTTCTCTCTTAAAAATTAAAACATGCCCTACTCGAAAGAATAGAAATCAAGAAGAAAGATGTAGCTTTTGCCTGTACAATGCTTAAAGGATCCTTATTAAACAGAAGATAAATAGACTAGGGCTATTCTTGCTGGTAGATAATATTTTTGTGTTATATATTGATTGAAGAAGAATGAAAATGTGGTCCCTTTTCAATGTTCTATTGATTGGAGCTACTTTGTACTCATTAGTACTTAGTTAAGTCTCAGGGCAGTAAAACTTGCTTTTAATTTACAGTCAGCTTAGTGAATTACTACTGCTATTTTGTTGGTATTAGAAAGTCATCTAACTTCCTTAGGAGAAGAGTTGCATAATTAAGGGTTAAGAAAAAGGGAGGGAGGAGGGAAGGAGGAAGGAAAAAAGAAGGAAGAAGGTAAGAAAGGAAAGAAGGAAGGAGGGGGACTTACCTGGTGGCACAGTGGTTAAGAATCCACCTGCCAATGCAGGGGACACAGGTTTGAACCCTGGTCTGGGAAGATCCTACATGCCGCGGAGCAACTAAGCCCGTGCGCCACAACTACTGAGCCTGCACTCTAGGGCCTGCGAGCCACAACTACTGAAGCCCGCGTGCCTAGAGCCCATGCTCCACAATGAGAAGCTCACGCACCACAATGAAGAGTAGCCCCCGCTCGCCGCAACTAGAGAAAGCCCGCGCGAAGCAACGAAGACCCAACGCAGCCAAAAATAAATAAATAATTTATTAAAAAAAGAAAAAAAAAAGAAGGAAGCAGGGAAGGAAGGAGTGAAGGAAGCAAGGAGGGAACGAAGAAAGGTTACCCTTGGAAACCATGTGGTTTAGTAGAAAGATCATGGGATCTTTCTTTCAGGTCTGGATGATTTGTCTACTGTTCATTGGTAAGACATTATGAGAAAAGCCATTTTCTTTTGTGCCACCTTCTATTACAGAGGGAATTTGCAGAAATAATATTTATGTCAACAGACTGTTGAGAAGAACACAAAAAAACAATGTGTATACATATTATACATATGTGTTAATATATATATATACATATATAAATGACTTACAAAGTATAAGTTGCTGTGCAGCAAATCTCAACCACTGCTTCCAGAAAATACAGATAACCTGTGAGCCAAAATGAGTTATTACCTCACTAAAATATTTTCCCAATTCTCAGAAATAAGCAATAAATATAATATTTTCCTTTTTAAGCTTTTTAAGTCATTTTTTTCTACACTGTTGGCAATTGCTACCTCTACCCAAACAACCAAAAACTGAGAATGCTTTGAAATTGACAGACTGAGAGCACACTGCAACACTTTTTCCTGTTACAAATGAATAGAAATTACAGAAACAATATAGGCAATGGTTTCATATATCACTGATGTCTTATGAATACGAGCTAAACTGGTGCAGGAACCCTCCACCTGTTTCAGGCACATGCGTGCGCATGCGTGTGCACGCACACACACAGAGGAAAACACCCAGGTGCACATGCACATTTTAATATAAAGTTAAAATTGTAACTAGTAAAGGAAACACTTCTCAATGTAAGAAACAATTAATTCAAAATCATAAAAATCAAGAAGTGCTAAAGTCTAAGGACTCATAAGGGAAGCAGAGATGCGTGCACAAGTTTATGATTAAAACCCGGAGTATGCAAATTAAAGCCTGGAGGAAAGAACTTGTTGTCTAGTGCTTGGAATAATGGAACAAAGCTACCCCAAACAGCAGAGTCCCTAGGGACTAGAACAAAAACCTCTTCAGATAAGTTTAGGAAAGCAGCAAGCATATTTGTGATACAACCTCCACAGAGGGAAATCACAGGGAAAAAGGGTTTGCAAGAATTAGGAAATACCTCCATGAGTTGCCCATGTGTGTGAGACCAGAAATTTTACCATCAATTAATGTGATCATTTGATTTTCCACTTTATTTTTATATATTGTATTATATTAATAAATATACTGGAATAAAGTCAGCCTCCTATTACTGGAATAATCGCTGCTTCGTCAAGTGAACAGTTTTGACATGTTGAATGACTGTTAGCTTCTACTTGACAATATTTTATTTAGAAATTTTAAAATATGCATATTCTTTATATATTCTCAATAGTCATCATTTGTTGGTTATTTGGATTTAAAATATCTTCTCCCAGTTTTTCGTTTAACTTTTCATTTTGCTTTGTCTTCTTGTGCCATTTAAATATGATATAGTCAAATTTATTGGTCTTCTCCTTTATGAATTATGCTTTTGTCTTATTGAAGAAACTCCCCTACACTCAAAATATTTCTCATCAATATCTAGATGTGTTAAAGTATTATTTTTCATATTTAGACTTCTAATTCATATGAAATATATATTATTACATAAGGCAGAGATCTATATGAATCTTTCTCCATATGGACAACATGCATACCAATACCATTTATATGTGAGGTATTTCTATGTTGTCCATTCAGATTTACTGATATAGTTCTGTAATTTGACATGAATACCATATTGACCAAATTACTCACACTTCGTGATGAATTTCAATGAGTCTGCAATAATATGAGATAAAGCTAGTCATACCTTATTCTTCAAAATTGTCAGTTATTTTTGGCTCTTTTAATTTTATATGCATTTATCACCTTCAAATTTTTATGAAATTTTATTTGGATAATGGTATTTTTCCATCAGAATTGCATTAAATTTATAAAATGATTTGGAGAAATTGCCATCTTTATCCCATCCATAAACATGGTCTAACTTAGCACTTATTCAAATGCTCATGTCTTTTAATAAGTTTTGTTATTTTGCACAATGGTATTGCTTTATAGGATATATTTCTAGGTATCTTATATATAAAGAGATTTGTGATAGGAAATTGGCTCATGCCAATATCTGCAATGTGGACTGGCAAGCTGGAGACTAAGGAGAGCTGCTGATGCAGATGGAGTCTGAAAGCAGTCTACTGAAGAATTTTCTCTTGTTCTGGAAGGCTAGTTTGTTATATTCAGGCCTTCGACTGATTGAACGAGGCCCACCCACAATGGAAAGGATAATCTGTTTACTCAAAGTCCACTGATTTAAATTTTAATTTCATTCAAAATACCCTCCAAATTGACATATAAAATTAATAATTACAATGAATGATATTTTAACTAATTTTTTTCTAATGCTTTTCTGTTTGTGTATGAAAGAGCTAATATACTCAGAAAAGTTGCTGAATTTTCTAAACAGTTCCAATAGTTTGCAGATTCTCTTGGACCTCTTTTATGAGGACAAGTATAATTCTATGAAAATAAGAACACTTTTTAAAAAATTTTGTTTTTTTCTTTCTGAGAAATTAGGTAGTACTTCTATAAAATTTTGAATAAAAGATATGATAATAGGAATTCTTAACTTGTACCTGACCTTATATTTTATTATTAGGTTTACTGTGTGCAGTAAAATTTTCATTCTGTTGTATTTAGTATATGCATGTGAACGTACACAATATACATAGGCATATGCACATATATTACAAATTCGAACTTCAAAAGTGGCGAGTATAATACTAAAAAAGTGTTTATAATCATTTAAGAATAAATTACTAATCTAATGTGTCACTAACCTTGAATACAATAGTTCTATATTCTCCTGTATAACCATAATACAACTATCAAAATCAGTAAATTAATATGAACACATGTTCACTATCTAATTCTCAAATTCCATTCGTTTTGACAATTGTCTCAATAATGTCTTTTATAGAAAAATAATCTAGTTGTGAATCATGCCTTGAGCTGTCTAGAACAGTGTCTTAGTCTTAATTTAACTTTCATGACCTTGATACTTTGAAATTTACAGCCAGATATTTTGTAGACAACACTTTAATTTGAGTTGTCTGATGTTTTCTCATAATTAGATTTAGGTCATGCATTTTCGGCAGGAATGTAGTGATGCTGTATTTTTTGCTTTGTTTTCTATTACATGGAGGACAGAGATGCAACTAAGCATCCTGTAGTGAACAGATCAGTTGCCCTCAACAAAAAGTTGTCCACCTCAAAATATCAATAGTGCTAAGGGTTAGAGACACTGTCCTATGCTAAAGGCAGGAAATGATTCTTTATTAAGTCTGTGTTCTCTTCACTGAAGATGACACCCAGTCCACTGTTCTTGGCCCTTGGTTCTATCCCCTCCCATTTCTCTCACCCTCTGGCCATTTCTAAAGAGGGCATTGTAACGTATACCATTCTCAGTGGACAAGCAAATTTCTCAGGCTGCTTCTTAATGTGGAAAACAGGGGTCTAGAGGTCATTTTATATTTTGACTAGTCTGAGTTTCCTTTATACCAAGCTGGCAGCACTTCTAACAATAGAGCTAATTTCAGTATTTTATATATTAAGTTCAATACACTCCATGTGCCAAATACCAAACTCACAAGACTTAATATTCTTAAATGTATGAAAGTTATAATTTGTTATCCTGACTGGTAGTATTTGAACAGTATAAATGGATTTTAACTCAAATAAAATAAAAATGTTTGGAAAGGAATCACATACACATATGTCATATATGGTATTCTGTATATATATCATGTATATATCATATATGATAACATATATATACACATCATATACAATATCATGTATATATCACATGTATATATATATTTTAAAGAATACCCTTCAGGAAAAGCATTACCATGTTAAAAAGGCCACCAAAAAGAATCCCTCATATTTTTAAAACTTGTAAAACTTTAATTAAAAAATACGTCTATACTATAATCATCTCTTGGGTTAAAAGAGACTGCAAAATGTTCAATGTGCATGTAATCATCTTCTGGAGGGAGTGGAGTCAAAACTCTCACAGAGGTGGACTTTATCTCATCTGACAGGGAAAGATAGTGGAGGGTATTGATTAGAAGAAGAGCTTGGGGGAGTGAGTGACATTTACAGTACAATAGATTAAGTTTAATGAGAGGGCTTACTACTTATCAATAGAAGGCTTAACCTTATCCTCAAATTAGTTAGGCATTATTGTGCAAAATAATTTAAAGTAGGTTAAATGATTTATTGACAACACATAAATGTCTGGAAGAAGATAAACGTTATTATTCTCCTGATGCCGAATTGTTTTCAAGGTCTTGAACACATTTCTCTGTGTTTCTGCCTTTCATACACAATATGGTTAAAACAAAAACTGAAACTTTATTGTTAAATTAAAACTGAATTTTAATTTTAGGATAAAATACATCCAAACTATATATCCATTCCTTAGATATGATTTTAAAATTTGTTCCATGGGGAGTTCCTAATATTTTTTTTTTTGGAAAACTTGACACAATAATAAACATTTCAGAAAAATATTTTGAATATTGAGATGTAAGAAAATAAGATACCTAATAAGGTGATCGTTCCTCTATAACAATAGTAGTTGCCAAGAATTCAAGTTCTGTCTTTCTAGGCTAATACATTCTCCAAATTTAAAAAAATTGGTAAAGCCAATACTTCTCCAGTCACTAAAATAATTTAAAAATGGGATAGATATAGATAAAAGTGAGATACAACTGAAGCAAAGGTATTCAAACGTTAAATGAAATTAATATGCAAATTTAATAAGCTTCATTCTCATTTATATTAGCATATAATTTCTCCTAGCAAACAAAATTTACATTAATTCAGAGTACACTTTTTCAAGCCCAATTCCTTATTTCTCATCCTTTTAAGAATTCCTGACTCCTCCCAAGGCTTTAGAATAAGAACATTATCGGCCTCATTCTCAGCTTCATGAATTAGGAGGAATTGACTTGTATTTGTAGAATAGAAGCCTGGGCTCTGGAAAGCAACTCCACGACTTTCTAACTCTAGGTCCTCAATAACTCATTTCCTCTGCTAACAAGTTTGTTTGTTTGTTTTAGTTTTTATTGAAAAAAAATTACATACAGAAAAATGCACCGATCTTAATTGTAAAATATGATGATTCTTGGCTAATATTCATGTAAGCAATATCCATATCAAGGTGTAAATTTTATTACCCCAGAAATTTCCCTCACTGCTCTTTCTAGTCTACACCAACCCCTGGTTTAGGCCACCTCTGTTCTGATTTCTATTATCACAGACTAATTTTTTCAGTTTTTGAACCTTATCAAATGGAATCATACAGTATATACTCTTTTGTGTCTGATTTATTTTATTCAGTACAATGCTTGTGTGATCAATCCATGATGTTACATGTAGCAATTGTTTATCTTTTTTACTGCTGAGTTGTTTTCCATTATATAAATAAACCATAGTTTGTTTAACAATTCTCCTGCTGATGAACATTTCAGTTGTTTTCAGTTTTGTCAGTAATGAATACAGGTGTCATTAACATGCTTGTACAATCATTTGTGGACATATAATTTAACTTTTTGGAGTGAAATTACTGAGTCATAAGGCTTATGTTTTGCTTTTACAGAAACTACAAAACTTTTTTTTCCAGAGAGGTTGCATTTCCACAAGCAACATTTAAGAGCTTGACAGCTTCACATCATTGCCAGTGGTCAATATTGTTTGACTTATATTTAAGCCATTCTAGTGGGTGTATAGTGGTATTTCATTGTGTCTTTAATTTGCATTTTTGTGATAACTAATGATGCTGTGAATTTTTTCATGTGTGTTGTTTTTGTTGTTATGGTTTGCCATTTATTCATCTTCCATTGTAAAGTATTTGTTCAATTATTTTACCCACTTTTTATTGGGTTCTTTATTTTATTATTGAGTTATAAAATTCTTTATGGATTCTGGGTATAAGTCCTTTTTCAGATATATATTTTGTAAATATTTTCTCCTACAGTGTGACTTGAAAAATTCATTTTCTTAATGAGTAGAAATTCAAGGTAGGGCAAAGAAGAGTTTAACAATTATCTTTTTATGATTATTGCTTTCTGTTTACTATCTAAAACAACAAGATGTTGAATATATTTTGCTAAATTTTATTTGGAAGGCTTATAGATGTAACTTTTTCATTTAATTCTATAATTTGCCTTCTTTTTTTCATCATGTGAGGTAATGGTCTAGATCATTATGTTTTAACAAATACTGGGCTCTCCAATATTTGTTTTAATTTTTATTGGAGTATAGTTGACTTACAATGTTGTGTTAGTTTCAGGTGTATAGCAAAGTGAATCAGTTATACATATACATATATCTACTCTTTTTAAGATTCTTTTCCCATATCGGCCATTACAGAGAATTGAGTAGAGTTCCCTGTTCTATACAGTAGTTCCCTGAATTTTATTTTTCTTCTTTTGTCAGTTTTAATTTGTTAATCTTAAAGAAATTCTCAGTTTTATCTTTTGTCATATTTATAAGCATTAAATTGATCATAATACTTTTATTATCCTTTTAATGTCTTAGCATCCATTGTGACGTCAACCCTTTTACATCCCTGATATGGATAATTTGGATTTTGACTCTTTTTTCTTCATCAGTTTTTTCAAAAACCCCTTTTAGTTTCTTTTCTCTATCATTTGTTTTCTATTTCACTGATTCTGCTCTTATATATATTGTTTTTTCCTTCTTCATATTTTGTCTCTCACTGCTCTTATTTTTCTAACTTCTTAAGTTTGAAACTTAGATAATTATATTCTTTCCTTTTATGAACATGTTTTAATCACTACATGAGCTGCAATTCACAAATATCTACATGTTATCTTTTCATTATTTATCATCTTGAACTATTTTTTAAAAACTTACGTGATATCCTTTGACCCACAGTTTCTTTGCAAATTTGTTTTATGCTTTTGATGACATTCTAGAGATCTTTCTCCTTGATTTCTAATTTAATTTTGGTATGATCAGAGAACATATTCAATAAACTCATACTTCTGAAATTTATTAAGAAGTGTTTTATGGTTTAGCATATGAGCTATATTTCTAAGTGTTCCAAATGCACTGGAAAAGAATGTGTATTCTTCAGTTTGGAGGTATAGTGCTCTTTAAAATTCTATCAATATATGTCATTTATTGTTCAAATCTTCTATATAATTACTGCATTTTATCTAGGTGATTTATCAATTGTTGACAAGCTATGTTAAAGTGTCTAACTCTAAATTATAATTTTTTAATTTCTTCTTTTAGTGCTATTAGTTTTTGCTCAATATATTGAAGTGCTGTTATTAGGTGTCTTAGTCTTATGACATATTTAATTTCTATTAAATTAATAATTTGTCATAATGCAATAAACCTTTGTATTTTATATAATACTCCTTGTCTCAAAGTCTATTTTTTATGATCATTATAAATCCAGACCATCTTTTTAAAACTTTTTTATTGAAGATATAAATTTTACCATGGTTTTCTTTACTACTTATCTAGGTATTTGTATTTAAAATGTTTCCTGAAGTGCACTGGCCCCAGTCTCCATTAATATGCCATATGAACAATTAATATGCGACTGCACATTTTCTTTATTCATGGGTTTATGGGTATTTGGATTGTTTCCACTTCAAGACTGTTATAAATATTGCTTTCATGAACCTCCATGTTAGTGAAGCCACCATTAAAATCCAAAAGAAGGGGTTTCAGAGAGCTTCCAGGTAGGTGAAGCAGAATGCTTCCATGTACCACTGTGCTGGGCTCCAAATCCAAGAAGACTAAGGTTTCTTTTTTCTTGACTCCACCCTATGAATCTCTTCATCTGGCTGTTGGTTCCTGTGCTTCAATATCCTTGGTAATAAACCATTCATCTGCCGTGTGGCTGAAAGGGACTTGGTGCTCCGGCCTGGTATCAGACCTGAGCTTCTGAGATGGGAGAGCCGAACTCAGGACACTGGACCACAAGAGACCTCCTGACTCCACATCATATCAATCGGCGAGAGCTCTCCCAGAGATCTCTGTCTCAACGTTAAGACGCAGCTCCACCCAACGGCCAGCAAGCTCCACTGCTGGATGCCCCGTGCCAAACAACAGCAAGACAGGAACACAACCCTACCCATTAGCAGAGAGGCTGCCTAAAATCATACTAAGCTCACAGACACCTCAAAACACACCACAGGACTCAGCTTTGCCCACCAGAAAGACAAGATACACCTCCAGCCAGCAGAACACAGGCACCACTCCCCTCCAGCAGGAAACCTACACAACCCACTGAACCAACCTTACCTACTGGGGGCAGACACCAAAATCAACAGGAACTACGAACCTGTAGCCTGTGAAAAGTACACCCCAAACACAGTAAGTTAAGCAAAATGGGAAGACAGAGAAATACGCAGCAGATGAAGGAGCAAGGTAGAAACCCACCAGACAAAACAAATGAAGAGCAAATAGGCAGTCTACCTGAAAAAGAATTCAGAGTAATGATAGTAAAGATGATCCAAAATCTTGGAAAAGCATGGAGAAAATACAAGAAACGTTTAACAAGGACATAGAAGAACTAAAGAGCAAACAAACTATGATGAATAACAAAATAAATGAAATTAAAAATTCTCTAGAAGGAAACAATAGCAGAATAACTGAGGCAGAAGAACGGATAAGTGACCTGGAAGATAAAATAGTGGAAATAACTACTTCAGAGCAGAATAAAGAAAAAAGAATGAAAAGAATTTAGGACACTCTCAGAGACCTCTGGGACAACATTAAACACACCAACATTTGAATTACAGGGTTCCCAGAAAAAGAACAGAAAACAAAAGGGTCTGAGAAAATATTTGAAGGGATTATAGTTGAAAACTTCCATAATATGGGAAAGGAAATAGTCAATCAAGTCCAGGAAGGGCAGATAATCCCACACAGGATAAATCCAAGGAGAAACATGCCAAAACACATATTAATCAAACTATCAAAAATTAAATACCAAGAAAAAATATTAAAAGCAGCAGGGGAAAAACAACAAATAACACACAAGGGAATCCTCATAAGGTTAACAGCTGATCTTTCAGCAGAAACTCTGCAAGCCAGAAGGGAGAGGCAGGACATATTTAAAGTGATGAAGGAGAAAAACCTACAACCAAGATTACTCTACCCAGCAAGGATCTCATTCATATTTGACAGAGACACTAAAATCTTTACAGATAAGCAAGAGCTAAGAGAATTCAGCACCACCAAACCAGCTTTACAACAAATGCTAAAGAAACTTCTCTAGGCCGGAAACACAAGAGAAGGAAAACATCAACAATAACAAAGCCAAAACAATTTAGAAAATGGTAATAGGAACACACATATGGATAATTACCTTAAATATAAATAGATTAAATGCTCCAACAAAAAGCCATAGACTGGCTGAATGGATACAAAACCAAGACCCGTATATATGCTGTCTGCAAGAGACCCACTTCAGACCTAGGGAAGTGATCCCTAGGGAAGTGGTCCCTATATGTGTTAGTCACTTCAGACCTACACATACAGACTGAAAATGAGGAGATGGAAAAAATATTCCATGCAAATGGAAATGAAAAGAAAGCTGGCATACCAATTCTCACATCAGACAAAGTAGACTTTAAAATAAAGACTATTACAAGAGACAAAAACGACACTCCATAATGATCAATGGATCAATCCAAGAAGAAGATATAACAATTGTAAATATTTATGACCCAACATAGGAGCACCTCAATACATAAGGCAAATGCTAACAGACATACGAAGGGGAAATTGACAGCAACACAATAATAGTAGGGGACATTAACACCCCACTAACACCAATGGACAGATCATCCAAAATGAAAATAAATAAGGAAACACAAGCTTTAAATGACACATTAAACAAGATGGACTTAATTGATATTTATAGGACATTCCATCCAAAAACAAACAGAATACACTTTCTTCTCAAGTGCTCATGGAACATACTCCAGGATTGATCATATCTTGAGTCACAAATGAAGCCTTGGTAAATTTAAGAAAATTGAAATTATATCAATTATCTTTTCCAAACACAATGCTATGAGACTATGAGTTTGTAAAAAACACACGTTATGTGTTTGTAAAAGATACAAACACATGGAGGCTAAACAATACTAAATAATGGAGAGATCATTGAAGAAGTCAAACATGAAATCAAAAAATGACAATGAAAACACGACGACCCAAAACCTATGAGATGAAGCAAAAGCAGTTGTAAGAGGGAAGTTTATAGCAATACAATCCTACCTCAAGAAACAAGAAAAATCTCAAATAAACAACCTAAACTTACAACTAAAGCAATTAGAGAAAGAAGAACAAAAAACCCCAAAGTTAGCAAAAAAAAAGAAACCAAAAGGATCAGATCAGAAATAAATGAAAAGGAAAAGAAGGAAACAATAGCAAAGATCAATAAAACTAAAAGCTGGTTCTTTGAGAAGATAAACAAAATTGATAAACCACTAGCCAAACACATCAAGAAAAAAAGGGAGAAGACTCAAATCAACAGAATTAGAAATGAAAAAGGAGAAGTAACAACTGAGCATGCAGAAATAAAAAGAATAATGACGAATTACTACAAGCAGCAATATTCCAATAAAATGGACAACCCGGAAGAAGTGGACAAATTGTTAGAAAAGCACAACCTTCCGAGACTGAACCAGGAAGAAATAGAAAATATAAACAGACCAATCACAAGCACTGAAATTGAAACTGTGATTAAAAACCTTCCAACAACCAGAAACCCAGGACCAGATGGTTTCACAGGCAAATTCTATCAAACATTTAGAGAAGAGCTAACACCTATTCTTCTCAAACTCTTCCGAAAACTACAGAGGGAAGAACACTCCCAAACTCATTTACAAGGTCACCATCACCCATACATAATGATCAAGGGATCAATCCAAGAAGAAGATATAACAATTATAAATATATATGCACCCAACATAGGAGCACATCAATACATAAGGCAACCGCTAACAGCTATAAAAGAGGAAATCAACAGTAACATAATAATAGTGAGGGACTTTAACACCTCACTTACACCAATGAACAGATCATCCAAACAGAAAATTTATAAGGAAACACAAGCTTTAAATGACACAATAGAACAGGTAGATTTAATTGATATTTATAGGAGATTCCATCCAAAAAAAGCAGATTATACTTTCTTCTCAAATGCTCATGGAACATTCTACAGGATAGATCACATCTTGGGTCACAAATCAAGCCTCAGTAAATTTAAGAAAATTGAAATCATATCAAGCATCCTTTCCTGACAACAATGCTATGAGATTAGAAATCAATTACAGGGGGAAAAAAACGTAAAAAACACAAACACATGGAGGCTAAACAATACATTATTAATAACCAAGAGATCACCAAAGAAATCAAAGAGGAAATCAAAAAATATCTAGAGACAAATGACAATGAAAACACGACGTTCCAAAACCTATGGGATGCAGCAAAAGCAGTTCTAAGAGGGAAGTTTATAGCAATACAAGCCTATCTCAAGAAAGAAGAAAAATCTCAAATAAACAATCTAGCCTTACACCTAAAGGAACTAGAGAAAGAAGAACAAACAAAACCCAAAGTTAGCAGAAGGAAAGAAACCATAAAGATAAGAGCAGAAATAAATGAAATAGAAACAAAGAAAACAATAGCAAAGATCAATAGAACTAAAAGCTGGTTCTTTGAGAAGATAAACAAAATTGTTAAACCATTAGCCAGACTCATCAAGCAAAAGAGGGAGAGGACTCAAATCAATAAAATTAGAAATGAAGAAGGAGAAGTTACAACAGGCACCACAGAAATACAAAGCATACAAAGAGACTACTACAAGCAACTCTATGCCAACAAAATGGACAACCTGGAAGAAATGGACAAATTCTTAGAAAAGCACAACCTTCCGAGACTGAACCAGGAAGAAATAGAAAATATAAACAGACCAATCACAGGCACTGAAATTGAAACTCTTCACAGGCAAATTCTATCAAACATTTAGAGAAGCATTAACACCTATCCTTCTCAAACTCTTCCAAAATATAGCAAAGAGAGGAACACTCCCAAAATCATTCTCTGAGGCCACCATCACCTTGATACCAAAACCAGACAAAGATGTCACAAAAAAAGAAAACTACAGACCAATATCACTGATGAATTAGATGTAAAAATCCTCAACAAAATACTATCAAAGAGAATCCAACAGCATATTAATAGGATCATACACCATGATCAAGTGGGGTTTATCCCAGGAATGCAAGGATTCTTCAATATACGCAAATCAATCAATGTGATACACCATATTAAGAAATTGAGGGATAAAAACCATATGATAAGGTCAATTGATGCAGAAAAAGCTTTCGACAAAATTCAACACCCACTTATGATAAAAACTCTCCAGAAAGTAGGCATAGAGGGAACCTACCTCAAAATTATAAAGGCCATATATGACAAGCCACAGCAAAATATCATTCTCAGTGGTAGAAAACTGAAATAATTTCCTCTAAAATAAAGAACAAGACAAGGATGCCCACTCTCATTACTATTATTCAACATAGTTTTGGAAGTTTTAACCACAGCAATCAGAGAAGAGAAAGAAATAAAAAGAATCCAAATCAGAAAAGAGGAGGTAAACCTGTCACTGATTGCAGATGACATGATACTTACTATACATAGAAAATCCAAAAGATGCTACCAGAAAACTACTAGAGCTAATCAGTGAATTTGGTAAAGTAGCAGGATACAAAATTAATGCACAGAAATCTCTTGCATTCTTATACACTAATGATGAAAAATCTGAAAGAGATTTTAAGGAAACACTCCCATTTACCATTGCAACACAAAGAATAAAATACCTAGGAATAAACCCTACCTAAGGAGACAAAAGACCTGTATGCAGAAAACTATAAGACACTGATGAAAGAAATTAAAGATGATACAAGCAGATGGAGATATATATATATATATACCATGTTCGTGGATTGGAAGAATCAACATTGTGAAAATGACTCTACTGCCCAAAGCAGCCTACAGATTCAATGCAATCCCTGTCAAACTACCAATGGCATTTTCCACAGAACTAGAACAAAAAATTTCACAATTTGTATGGAAACACAAAAGACCCCAAAGAGCTAAAGCAATCTTGAGAAAGAAAAACAGAGCTGAGAGGAATCAGGCTCCTGGACTTCAGACTATACTACAAAGCTACAGTAATCAAGACAGTATGGTACTGACACAAAAACAGAAATATAGATCAATGCAACAGGATAGAAAGCCCAGAGAAAAACCCATATCAAAGATATGGTCACCTTAGTTTTGGTAAAGGAGGCAAGAATATACAATGGAGAAAAGACAGCCTCTTGAATAAGTGGTGATGGGAAAAGTGGGCAGCTATATGTAAAAGATTGAAATTAGAACCCTCCCTAACACCATATACAAAAGTAAACTCAAAATAGATTAAAGACCTAAAGGTAATGCAAGACACTATAAAACTCTTAGAGGAAAACTTAGGCAGAACACTCTATGACATAAATCACAGCAAGATCCTTTTTAACCCACCTCCTGGAGAAAAGGAAATAAAAACAAAAATAAACAAATGAGACTTAATAAAACTTAAAAGATTTTGTACAGCAAAGGAAAGTATAAACAAGATGAAAAGACACTCCTCAGAATGGGAGAAAATATTTGCAAATGAAGCAACTGACAAAGGATTAGTTTCCAAAATATACAAGCAGCTCATGCAGCTCAATATCAACAACACAAAACCGAATCCAAAAATGGGCAGAAGATCTCAATAGACATTTCTCCAAAGAAGATATACAGATTTCCAACAAACACATGAAAGAATGCTCAACATCACTAATCACTGGAGAAATGCAGATCAAAACTACAATGAGGTATCACCTCACACCAGTTAGAATGGCCATCATCAAAAAATCTGCAAACAATAAATGCTGGAGAGGGTGTGGAGAAAAGGGAACCCTCTTGCACTGTTGGTAGGGAGGTAAATAGATACAGTCCCTATGGATAACAGTATAGAGGTTCCTTAAAAAACTAAAAATAGAACTACCATGTGACCAAGGAATCCCACTACTGGGCATATACCCTGAGAGTATGAGGCAAATGACTTCAAAATGAGTCATGTACCACAGTGTTCATTGCAACACTATTTACAATAGCCAGGACATGGAAGCAACCCAGGTGTCCATCGACACATGAATGGATAAAGAAGATGTAGCACATATATATAATGCAATATTACTCCGCCATAAAATGAAATGAAATTGAATTATTTGTAGTGAGGTGGATGGACCTAGAGTCTGTCATACAGAGTGAAGTAAGTCAGAAAGAGAAAAACAAACACCGTATGCTAACACATATTTATGGACTCTAAAAAAAATGGTTCTGAAGAACCTAGAGGCAGGACAGGAATAAAGATGCAGACATAGAGAATGGATTTGAGGACATGGGGACAGGGAAGCGTAAGCTGGGATGAAGTGAGAGAGTGGCATGGACATATATACACTACCAAATGTAAAATAGCTAGTGAGAAGCAGCCGTATAGCACAGGGAGATCAGCTCCGTGCTCTATGACCGCCTAGAGGGGTGGGATAGTGAGGGTGGTAGGGAGATGTAAGAGGGAGGGGTTATGGGGATATATGTATACATATAGCTGATTCACTTTGTTATAAGCAGAAACTAACACAACATTGTAAAGCAATTATACTCCAATAAAGATGTTAAAAAATAAAATAAAATGTTTCCATAGCTAATATGGTTTTGGGTGCTAATATTTATGTATTCTGACAATAATTGATTTTAATATGCATGTTTAGGCCATATATATTTAAAATTACTCTTAATATGTTTTAGTTTAATTTGACCATTTTGCTATTTGTTTTCTAGTTGTCACATCTTAATTTTGTTAGTTTATTCCTTCATTTCTGCCATTTTAATTTCCCTATTGGTTTTGCAGCTATATCACTTTTTACTTTTAATGGTTCTATTTGGGATTACAACATGTATCTTATATATCTTTACTAGAGTCCATCTAGACATCCTAAAGCAATAAAATTCCATTTATAGCTCTCTTACTCTGTAGTACTTTTTTTCATCAGTGATGCTACTAAATTTGGTGTCTCCACAATCCATTGTTATTATTAATGCTGTTAGAGTCATACATTAAAGAAATTAAGAGAAGAAAAATACATAAATATATATACACCTATTTTGTGATTTCTGATGCTCTTTGTTCCTTCTTGTAGATCCCAGTTTTCATTTAAAGTCTTTTCTTTTGAGACTGTAGATATATCTTTAACAATTCGTTTAGTTCAATGCTGTTGGTGAAAAAGTCCCTTGGTTTCATTTACCTAAAAATGACTTTAACTAACCTTTATTTTGAAAAGATATTTTGATAGATATAGAATTATATATCATCTCGTTTACTTCATTAATGATATGATGCCATTGTCTTCTGATCCTCATTGTTTATGATAATTTTCAATCATCAAATTTTGCCCCAAATGTAAACATTTTCTCTGATTGTTTTTATGCTTTTATCTTTCCATTGACTTTCAGAATTTTGTTAATGAAATGATTTGCTTTCGTTCTTTTTGTATTTTTGCTGCTTGACTCAGCTGAGCTGATTGGATTTATAAGTTGATATTTTTCACGACATTTGTGTAAAAGTTAGTCACTTTTTAATTGAGACAATTTATGATATGCAAATAATACCTTAAAATTAAAGCAGAAAACTGATGCTACCAAATGTTTAAAAGTATGAAAAGATGCTAATGAATATTAATTCTAAAAAACGTTTTAAAGTTTATACAGTAAAATTTAATTTTTATGCTAAAATTATTATGTATGTGTAAAGAAATAACATGAGATAGTATGAAAATTTTATACTAAAACTGTAACTGAGGTACATCCAGACAAAGGAATATTATTTAGTGCTAAAAAAGACATGAACTACCAAGCCATGAAAAGACAAAGTTACCTTAAATGCATATTGCTCAATGAAAGAAGCAATCTGAAATGGCTACATATACTATGTGAGTCCAACTATATGACATTCTGGAATAGCCAAATCTGTAGAGACAATAAAAAGATCAATGCTTTTTAACGATTTTGGGAGGGAGAGATAGATAGGTAGAGCATAGAGGAATTTTAGGACAATAAAATACTCTGTATGATATTATAATGATATGTATGTCATTATACTTTTGTCCAGTCCCATGAGATACACAATACAACACCAAAAATAAACCCTAAGGTAAACTATGAACTTCGGGTGATTATAATGTGTCAATATAAGTTCATCCTTGGTATAAAAAATACCATTCTAGTGAGTGCTTTTGATAATGGGGAAGCTGTGCACGTGTTGGTGCAGAGTTTATATGGGAAATCTACATTTGGTTGTAAACCTAAAACTTCCCTAAAAAATAAAGTCTTTAAAATAATCTGAAAATAAAAAAGCTACTTTCAAACCTGCAGTAAGATATCTGTTAAAACACTAAGATAATGATCACACATAACAATGAACATTAGAAACATTTCCTTAATTTGAATAAGAAGATGGTGTCACTTTGGTATTGATATTATATTGGATGTCTTTGCCAATACAGTAACACAAGAAAAATCAAATGAAATTGAAACAAACAAGAAAAGATGGTAAAAGGAAAAAACAATAGTCCTTATTCACTGAAGATGTAAATGTTAATCAAAAAACATAATCAACTGTATAAAATATTTATTTGACCTTAATCAGATAATTCAGCATACTTACGATGTTGCAGAGGTCTGTGAAAATGAAAAGTAGGGTCAGTATACGTTTCTGGTATATCACACACACACAAAAACATTTCCAGATGGGTTTATTTAGACTTAGATGTGAATAGTAAAATTTTTAATATTTTAGAACATATTACAGAAAATGTTTTTATGATTTCTAGGTAGGGAAGGATTTCCCAAAGACATGTGCAAGAAAAATAAACAAACAAACAAACAAAAAACAAGAAAAGAGATTAAAAAATTTATAAAGGGATGGTAGGAAGCAGGAAACGTAAGAAATAGATATATGTAACTAAAATAAAACCAAAAATTCGTGATCATAAAATAAGGACTTCATTTGAGAGATGGCATTTGAAACACATCAACTTTAAAAAAGTGTAAAGGATAATTAACGAAAACATTAAAAATATAGAAAAGTATAAAATATCAGTACAGTTAGAGTAAAAAGTGACACAATTAACCAAAAGCATAAGAAAAGTTACTCAAACTCATTAATAGTCAGAGAAATGTAAAAAATTACTTCATACATACAACAAAAGGAAAACTACATACCAATTTATTTTGAGTTTTATTTTATTTATCTTTTTATATAGCAGCTTCTTATTAGTCCTCAATTTTATACATATTGGTGTATATATGTCAATCCCAATCTCCCAATTCATCCCACCACCACCCCTGCCCCCCCACTTTCCTCCCTTAGTGTCCATACGTTTGTTCTCTACATCTGTGTCCCTATTTCTGCCTTGCAAACCATTTCATCTGTACAATTTATCTAGATTCCACATATATGCGTTAATACACGATATTTGTTTTTCTCTTTCTAACTTACTTCACTCTGTATGACAGTCTCTAGGTCCATCCACATCTCTACAAATAACCCAATTTCTTTCATTTTTATGGCTGAGTAATACTCCATTGTATATATGTACATCTGCTTTATCCATTCATCTGTCAGTGGACATTTAGGTTGCTTCCATGTCCTAGCTATTGTAAATAATGTTGCAATGAACAATGGGGTACATAACTTTTTCTGAATTATGGTTTTCTCTGGGTATATGCCCACTAGTGGGATTGCTGGGTCATATGGTAGTTCTATTTTTAGTTTTTTAAGGAACCTCCATACTGTTCTCCATAGTGGCTGTACCAATTTACATTCCCACCAACAGTGCAAGAGGGTTCCCTTTTCTCCACAACCTCTCCAGCACTTATTGTTTGTAGATTTTCTGATGACGCCCATTCTAACCTGTGTGAGGTGATACTTCATTGTAGTTTTTTTTTTTTTTAATTAATTAATTAATTTATTTTTGGCTGTGTTGGGTCTTCGTTTCTGTGCGACGGCTTTCTCTAGTTGCGGCAAGCGGGGGCCACTCTTCATCGTGGTGTGTGGGCCTCTCACTATCGTGGCCTCTCTTGTTGCGGAGCACAGCATCCAGACGCGCAGGCTCAGTAGTTGTGGCTCATGGGCCCAGTTGCTCGGTGGCATGTGGGATCTTCCCAGACCAGGGCTGGAACCCGTGTCCCCTGCATTGGCAGGCAGATTCTCAACCACTGCACCACCAGGGAAGCCCCTTCACTGTAGTTTTGATTTGCATTTCTCTAATAATTAGTGATGTTGAGCAGCTTTTAATGTGCCTCTTGGCCATTTGTAAGTCTTCTTTGGAGAGGTGGCTATTCAGGTCTTCTGCCCATTTTTTGATTGGGTTGTTTGTTTTCTTTTAATATTGAGCTGCATAAGCTGTTTATATATTTTGGAGATTAATCCTTTGTCCATTGATTCATTTGCAAATATTTTCTCCCATTCTGAGGGTTGTCTTTTTGTCTTGTTTGTGGTTTCCTGTGCTGTGCAAAAGCTTTTAAGTTTCATTAGGTCCCATTTGTTTATTTTTGTTTTTATTCTCATTACTCTAGGAGGTGGGTCAAAAAAGATCTTGCTGTGATTTATGTCACACTAATTTATTTTGTGAAAATATTTACAAATCTCCCAAACAAAATAGTAACAAATACTATATATCCACTACATAAGTTTCTTGCAGGAAAGCAAAGTTGATTTAAACTTAAAAAAAATCACTGCAATTCCTTATAATAATAGAAAGAGAAAAAAAATCACATAATCATTTCAATAAATAGAGAGACATTATAATAAAGTTCGATTCCTTCCTGATATAAAAAAAATCCTAACAAACTAGACATAAAGAGAGTATCCTTAATCTAATAAAGTATATCTGTAATAACACTACAGATAGCATCATACTTAACTTTAGTTAATTACATATATTTTCTCTCTAATCCAAATATAAGACAAGAATCACTATCACCACTTTTATTCAACATTGTACTGCAATTACTAACTAGTTTACCAAAGCAGGAAAAATAAATAAATGAACTAAAGAGGGACTAAAAGGAAGTAAAGCTGCCTATGTTTAAGGATGTTGTAAGAGCATTTATAGAACATCCAAAATAAATCAACAAACTCTTAAGCAAATTTAGCAAACTTTCTGGATCCAATATCAATATAAAGAAATTGATTTTACTTCTAAATACTGGCACTAACAACTGAAAAGTAAAATTACATATATAGTCTTATGTCTCAAAATATCAAATACCTAGAAATAAATCTAACAAAACACTTCAAAACACTTTTTTAAAGTATCTATCTACCTATCTGTGTGTTATCTACCTACCAACGATCTATTTATCTATGAAATGGAAGACCTACCTAAATGAATGGAAAGAGAGTTTGTGTTCATAGATTGGAATTCCCCATATTTTAACATTAATTTTTTTTTCTCAAAACATTTATAGATTAAAAGCAATCCCTTATTTATTCCACATTCTTAAAAAATTGACAGGCTGATATAAATTGCAAATAAAAATAGGAAGTATTGCAATGATTTTTTTAAATTATTTGTAAGATTTACTACCAAATATCAAGACATAATAAAAGTAAATCCACAATTAAGGCAATATGATTTTAAAACAAGAGTAGAGAAAATAGACCATTGGCAGAGGATGAAAAGACAAGAAAAAGACCCCCACGAATATGTCATATTTGATTTATGACAGAAGTGACACTGCAAAGCAGATAAGAAAGGATAGTCTTCTCAATAGATTGTTCTGGAGCGATGGGATATCATTATAGAAATATGAACTTTGACTCCTACTACATACCATGCAAAATAATTAATTTGCGGTGGAGTCTATGCCTAAGTTTTAAAGGTAAAACGTTAAAGCATTTCAAAGAAAAAACTTTATATCAAAAGAGCTAGGTAAAGATTTCTTAAACAGAATACAAAAAAACACTGATTGTAAAATCAAAGATTGAAAAAGTAGACTTTATTAAAATTAAGAACTTTAGTTCATCAAAAGATACCATTAAGAGAGTAAAAAGGGCTTCCCTGGTGGCGCAGTGGTTGAGAGTCTGCCTGCCAATGCAGGGGACACGGGTTCGAGCCCTGGTCTGGGAAGATCCCACATGCCACGGAGCAACTGGGCCCGTGAGCCACAATTACTGAGCCTGCGCGTCTGGAGCCTGTGCTCCGCAACAAGAGAGGCCGCGATGGTGAGAGGCCCGCGCACCGCGATGAAGAGTGGTCCCCACTTGCCGCAACTAGAGAAAGCCCTCGCACAGAAATGAAGACTCAACACAGTCATAAATAAATAAATAAAAAAGAACTTGAATTTCTTAAAAAAAAAAAAAAAAAAAAACAGAAGGGCTCGCAGGCTCTAGGAAGGCTAGTGATTCCTTTAAAAAAAAAAAGAGTAAAAAGACAAAACCACAATATGATAGAAAATATTCATAAAACAATCTGACAAAGGGCTCATATCCACAATATCTAAACAACTTTTATAAACCAATACAAAAAAATATATATAGTCAACCAAACTAAAGCAAATTGGAAAAGTTTTAAACAAGCACTTCTCATAAAAGAATATACAAATGTCCAAAAGTGCCTGAGAAAGTGCACAATGTCAAAGAAATGCAACTGATGACCAAAATGTAATAGAGGTACAAAGTCACCAGAATGGGTAAAATGACAAGGAGAACTGAAAATACCATTTGCTAGAAAGGACGTGTAACCGCAAACTATCAGACACTGCTGGTGGGAATGTTATTGTTAGAACCACTTGGGAAAATGTTTGGCATTATGTACTAAATCTAAGTATAAATCTTACCTATAAACCAGTGTTTCTAGATATAAACTAAGAGAAACACATGCATATTTCCACCAACACAAGTACAGAAATGTTTACAGCAGCATTATTCACATTATCCATAAGTGAAAATAGTACAAATATCCATTAACAGTATAGTGGATCAAAAATTTTTGGTATTTTCACATAATGGATTGTAACACACCTACACAGTATTACAAATGAACTAACTACTTCTATACACCACAGCATAGGTTATTCTCACTAGCCTAATGATTCCATTTCCAAGAAGTTTAAAAAAACTGGCAACATTAATCGGTAATAGAAGCCTGAATAGTGGTTGCTTCAAATCAGGAATAGTTTATTAAAGGCTCAGTTTATTAAACTTGCTCAGAGAATGGGCAAGTTTTTCTGTGATGTTGGAAGTATACAATATCTTGATCTGGGTGATACCTACACACACAATCACACACATATACATATATATACACATACGAGTCATCAAGATTTCTGCATTTGACTCTAGGTATATACCATCAGTAAAAATTATTTGAAAATAAAATGCTTTAAAATCTTACTAAAACTAATGGAATGGCAAGGATTTCTTGTAATAGAATTCTCTGTATAATTGCTGATAGAAAAAACATTGGTTCAAGTACTCTGAAGATCAATCTCACAAAATCCAATAAAGTAAAAGATATTCCAGCCCTAAGACTCAGCAATTCCTGATTAATCTTAGTGAAATGCTGATTTAAATACATTAGGATACATATATACTAATGTTTAAACCAGGCTTTGCACATAATACAATATCAAATAGGTATAAAAATGAATGACCTAGGGCTCTAGGTATGAATATTACAATCATAATTTTGAAGGAAATAATAATGCCAAAGAATTCATACAGTATGATGACATTTGCATAACATATCAAAACCATGTTACATAATTTAGTCACAAATATGTTAAAAGTATAATAAAATGCATGGAATAAAACATTATGAAAATTCTTAAACTTGGAATAGGCAATCAGGGAGTTTCAACTGTATTATTTATGCTTTATTTATTTAAATGGGGAGATGTGTAACCAAAGCTTTGTTATTCTTATATACATATATCTTAATACATATATATTTTTAGAATGAATGGTATTAACAGGAAATGTGTAAACTACAAAGTAAATCCAATAAATCATAGTTTTTATAGAAAGACTGCAATCAATAATCATTCTAAAGAAAATATTAACAATGACAGAAATGATTGCGTTCGTCTGAGTGAACATGGTGTGAGGAATAACTGTCATGTTCATTAGCGCTTGGCTGAAGCTGGATATGTCTCAAATCTCTGAAACTAGCATGTAAATAAAACATTGTATTTCTCTACTGAAATACAGTTTATCACAAGCATATTTACTCCTACCAAATGCAGGCACAATTACAGCAGAGAGAATGAGTGATGTTGATCTAATTAACTCATTAAATGTATATCATGTGTGAAGGGAAGCAGAATGCTCATTTTCTAGTTATTAATCCAGATCAACTAAGAAAACTGGAGAATAAAAAAGTCTTACAGTTTCTTTACTAGTTGAGATTGATGAAATATATGCACAGAGAAGCAAGAGCTTTCATGGAATTTCTATTCATAGGCTGTGTTCAGCTTCTTTATAAGAACAAGGAGGAAAGTCAATTAAAGACAAACACTTTTGGAAGAACTAAAACAACGGGGAAACCAGGAGGCTGAATAAAAACACCGACATGTACGCACATAAACCATAGGAGAAAATGTTGTTATAAATGCTGTACTCGATATCTTAGTGTATAAGTGGAAAACTTTCTGGTTTCCTCAACACACAGGTGTTTTTATCTGTTTCTTACTGTTTGGGAGTCTAGGTTACCTGCTTATTAAGCTGTTTCTCAGTTCCTGGCTCAGTATCCACAGGCTGTTTCTTTTTCCTTTCTATATCCCAATGTTGCAGTCTGCTTCGGTTCTCACTTGTTTCTATCTGCTCTCTTCTGAAGCTTCTCAACAAAAACTGAATGTGGGGTAGAGCATATTCACCCCCATATTTCTTTCTTTGTGAACATTAAAGTGAGCTCCTAAGCTCTTTGTTATTTAATGAGAGAGGCTACTAATTACAATATCAATATTACCAATAAAAAGGAAAGAACACCTCTTAGCTTGGGCTACTATAACAAAAATACCACAGACTGAGTGGCCTAAACAACAAACATTTGTTTCTCATAGTTACGGAAAAAGTCCAAGATCAAGGTGCCGGCAGATTTGATTCCTGGTAAGAGGCCTCTTCCTGACTTTCAGACAGCAGCCTTCTAGCTGCTTCCTCTCAAGACAGAAGAGAGAGAGAGAGAGAGCTCTCTTCCTCTTCTTTTAAGGACACTAATCCCATCATGGGGGTCCTACCATTATGACGTCATTTAAACATAATTACTTCCCAAATACCCCACCTCAAAACACCATCACATTGAGGATTAGGGATTCAACATATGAATTTGGGGGCGACACAAACATTCAGTCCATAATAGCACATAAATTCCAGAAATATTAACATGTAATAATAATCCATCCCTGGCCCAGATTCTTGACTCTTATCTTACACATAGATGTGGAAACTTCTCCCAAGAGACCCTGAAAAATAAGCTAAAGTTTGCAATTTGCTTTACTGACCTCAATTTCTATTTGTTTCTTTCTTCTGCAATATTATATGAAATACAGGTCTGTGTTATGGGTCAGACAGTGCTAAGTATGAATTAAACAGTTTCTGATTAAATACTCCTTACACTGGATCAGGGTCTGGAAGGAGGGCAAATACATTTTTATCTGAAACACACACTACAATATGGACTCCATTAGGCATTTTTTTAAAAAATCTTCTTTCATCTTAGACTTTTCAATAGCTTTCATCCAATGTTTATTTTGCCTGATAAACAATCTTTGAGACTTTCTTATTTCCATTTGAAGAGAAACCACTTGTTTATATATTATTTGAATAGCTAAATTATTAACATATACGGAGGTTAGTACATTTTCTATCTCAGTTAAAAAAATTAAAACTTGAGAAATGTATGTCTTCTCTTTCACCACAGAAATGATATACAAAGCTTACAGCTATATTTTTAAAAAGTTAACTGATAGGGATAAAAGGATATTATCTTCAATAAAATGAGCACTCTTCATGAATAAATAAAAATTTCTATAAATATAGAAAACATTTAGAACTATGTAACAACAGTTTAATTTCATAGATAGTATAATACTTAATTTTTAATAGTTAAATAGGCTTAACCTTCTTATTTAGCACAGTGAAACCAGAAAACATTCTTATTAAAAGCTTATGATTATTTTATCAAACAATTTTATCTAAAACATATGTTGAGATATAGAATATGCTTTTATTATTGAAGACCACTAGATAACATAGTAATTAAAATAATTAAAAACCCTTAATATTCTATATTAGGCAAATGAGCAAGTAAAAAAATTACACATTCTTAATGATAGAACTGAAATAGCAATTTAAAATTATGTTTACTGATGTTTTACTTCTTGTAATTGCAGACCATCTGAAGGCATAAAAGAACTACCATGGCAGAAAAAAACCACTAGTCCATGATCTAGGAGAAGATGGACAGACACAGGCATGAAAAATCAGTCTGGGTTAGTGTTTTCTCCAGGTAGCCTGGATGTGTTGCTAAGCCTTTGTTTGCTCTGCGTTGTACTCAAATCTAGTAGCTTTTCAGGTCACTTGGCACATTCGTTAGAGTAGCACATCCGAATAAGAATTATGTTGACTCCAAAATCCAAAGAGACGCTAAGTATGATGCCTCTTTCTTGGTTGTAAAAGGGGCCAAATGCACAATTTATTCTTCACCTCAGAAGAAATATCTCAACATGTCCCACGCTATTGGACCCTTAGAAATTTCACTAAGGTGAAAGGCCCTGAATTTTTGTCTAATACATCTCTTACCCTCTGACACACAAATGTCTTACCAATAAGAGTAGTTGCTTCTCCTAATCACGAGGTTCAATCAGCATCATTTCAACAATATAATGAACCAGTGTCATAGCTTGTGGAAGGGAAAGGTGACCAAGATCCCTGCAGACTAAATTATGACTCAGGGCTGGAGAATTGATATCTGACTGATGTAAGAAAGTGAAAGTGTACTGCTGGCCTTGCCAGCTGAAAGTAAACTGCTTCTGGTGTCCTTTACTAAAAGGTAGGAAAAACAAAAAACAAAACATATTTGTCAGATCAATAGCTACATAGCAGATACCAGGGAATGTGTTAATTTGTTCAAGCAATAAAATCACATTTGGTACAACATCTTCAAATAGAACCACCACCTGGTTAAGCTTACAACAATCCACTTCATTCTCCATGATCTGTTTTCTTCACAGGCCAAATAGGTGATATGAACAGGGATATCGTGGGTATCACCACCCTTGCACTCTTCTTGTCCTCCATAGTGGCTCTATCTCTGTATCTCCTCCAGGAATGTAGGATTGCTTTTGGTTTACTAATTCCCTAGATAGAGGCAGACCTAGTAGTTCCCACTAGACCTTTCCTACAACAGTAGCCACAGGTCAGGAAATGGAGATTTTACCAGCTTCTAATCCAATTGTGCATTACCCGCTAGACCAACAATGAGATAGATCTGAGCTAAAACTCCATGATCACCTGACCTCCATGAGCCCCTCCTCTGATTGATGAGCCACAGAATGTTTTGGGTCTCTTAAAATTATTGTCAGTTTAGAGCTAGTGCCCAGTAGTCCTCAAAAAGTTTGATTATTTCCTTTTCTTCACTGCACAGTCACCCTGTAAAAGGCTGTAGGTCCCTTTGGGGGAAGCCTAAGAGAAACATTAGCAGTATAAAATTTCGGCAGCATAAAGCCGCCCTTCTTCAAGGGGGCTCAGCCTTTCCTTCATTCAAAAGGTTCCGGGTCAGTAAACTTGCTCAAGTCTGGAAATTGACTGAGGGGCAATGACTCTGTTTTTATGATTCAAGTTAGACTTCTATTCCCTTGACTTAGAACTCTTCCACTATAAAGATCAAGTAAGAATTTAGTAAACTGCCCATCTATTCCACTTCTAGCCAACCCCACATGTCTCTGTGAATCACATTATTTCTGACTTTCCATGCTTTCACTATGATTTCCATTGTGGTAACCATGCCCACCTTGACTTTGGTGATTAAGTGCCACCACTGGCCCCCTGCCCCTCTAGCATCCAATTATCCCCATTATATTTAGGTTTTCCAATCCAATGGCAAAAGTTCCCACTGTAATATCTGACCTACAGGCAAGAGCAATCACAGAGCTCTTCAAGGATAATAGGGCTACACTAACAAATTTCTTTCTCACAGTCATGGAGAAAGCTTCCAGGGTGAGTGGGCAGATCTTACATGACAAATACTCTCTAACATTCCAATCTCCCTAAAACTTTGCATCCATTTGTCTACAGTATACCAAGGGAGTCTGGCATTTCATCTTAATTCAATGTAAATCAGCTTTTGATCCCTGTTTCACCAACCCACCAAATGCCTCAGTCTGTGACATTAAATGCAAAATCTCTGCCTAGTGAGCCTTTATCCATAAATTTTGCATGATACAACTTTATGTTCCTTCCACAACCATCCCTGCGTTGATATCCATTCCCACACATAAACTCAGGATTTCCATCTGTATAAATTGGAAAAATCATGTAGTTCCTTTTGGAGTGTGGTATATCTCCTTATGAATCACACTTTCTACTTCACCTTTTGGGGCCTGCTGGAACCTGAGACTTGTTACAAGTCTTGGACAAAAGAGGGCTAGTGGAGGTGGGTTCTGAGAAGAACCAGTACTGTTTTGAAAAGCAACTACCTTAAGGGAGGCCTTTATAACTTCTTCAGGCTGAACAGGATTAGTCTCTTCAGATGGAGATGAAAACAACGTTTCTACTGGCAATAAGATTCAGTAGAATTTAGGGGTTCAATGTCCCTATTTCATCAGAATCAAATGTCCCATTCCAATTTTCAGGACCCCATTCCTTCTCAACCAATATCCTCATTTTAACAACAGACACCCTGTGAGATTGGAGACTCAGTTCGTGTTGTTATTCATTTATAGAAACTCTGGGTTTGTTTTACGGTCATCTCAGCTCTGCAGCTCTGGGATATAAGGGTTTCTTTCAGAGCAGACATAGAAAACTTTCAGGTCATTTATGATTTATGCAGCACTTGAGCTTGCAATTTGAATCCCTGAGCTGACCTTTTCCTTTCCCTACTTTGTCCAGTGAAATTCAGAGCAACTAGTCAGTCTCATTATACTCACTAGTTTGACAAAAAACGTTTTGAGGTTTCAAATATATGGTTACCCAGAACCTTGCCTCTTAAAAATATTTAAGAGTAATCATCAATACCAATGATGATATTTTGCATATGTCTATTGCTACCCCATGCCATGGCCATCAGAGCTGTCTTTGCTACTAGAAATAGAGTCATTGGTTCCTTTAAATCTAATCAGATTAAAGAATCAATTCCAGAGACCTCTGAATCAACCCTCCAAAATCATCATTAAGATTCTTTTCCTTTAGAACAATTCTTGGTAACAAAATCTATATTAGTTTAGTCAGGGTTCTCTAAAGAAACAGATTAGATAGATATAGATAGATAGATAGATAAATATGGATAGATAGATAGATAGATAGATAGATAGATAGATAGATAGATAAAGATAAAGACAGAGAGACAGACACAGAGAGAATATGAGAATAATTTATTTTAAGGAATTGGCTCATGTAATTGTGATTGTTGGAGCTGGCAATTTTTAAATCTGTAGGGCAAGTTAGCACCTGGAACTCAGGCAGGGTTTCTGTTACAGTCTTGAGGCAGCATTCTTTCTTCAGAAAACCTCAGTCTTTGCTCTTAAGACCTTCAGTGGATTGAATGAGGCCCACCCACATTTTGGAGGGTAATGTGCTTTACTTAAAGTCTACTGATTATCAGTATTAATCTCATGAAACAGTAACATTTGGACTAGTGTTTGACCAAACAACCAGGGGCACCATAGTCTAACCAAGATGACACATAAAATTAACCATCATAATGTATAAAGCATTCAGTATGGATATCTGTTTCCTGTCTTTTTTTTACTGTATTTCTAATATTTAGGAAAGTTTATAATTTTGCTCTAGAAGTTATTTTAAGGATTTTAGATTTATGAAATATCCTTTCTTTATTTGGCTCCTTATTATACACCCCATTAAAATAAAGTTGTAACCTTCCCGGCCCCATCAATTATACTATCATGCACATTCAGTAAATATTAATAGTTTTTATTTATCTACCTTTGTTTTCTCACATATGTCTCATTTTTCACTATTTAATTTATTAGCCTTAAATAATACTCTTTGACACCCAGTGGTTGCAATGAGGCAATCAGGAAACTAATTTTACTTTCCAGCTACTTACCAAACACATCTGCTCCCATTTTGTGTTAGATGAGTGATTCCCATTGTCAAAGCATATACAATTTACAGTCCGTTTTCTCAACTCTATTATTTTGTTTGTTAGATCAGTAATTACTCTTTCACCTGGAGTTCATCCTTTTATAGTGTTCTCAAGAAGGCTCTTGCAAAGAATATTCACTAAGTCTCTTGTGTGTTCACAATGTGTATTTGTTTTTAAACTTCAAGGTCAACTTGCCTTGCCTCACACTTTCTTTCCTAGAGTATCTTACAGGTTTTCTATGCTCTCTCTTCTTGGTAAAATGTGGTTGTGGCTGTCATAACTTTTCATTATAAAATGGGGACCACATATGCTACCATACAAACTGGAACAGTTGTAAGAATGAAATGGGACAATGCAATGGGATAATTATACTGGGATCATAGACATAAAATTTGACTGTCCTTCACAAATAAGGATTAGTGGGATTTTGTCCAGAGACAACTGTGATTTATTATTATATGGCCTGGGAAAAATTCATTGATATATGAGGAAATACAACAAGAAATGAGAGTGAGGTATTTGAAAAGGCACACATACAGTAACTTTCCCTCAATCCTCCAAAGATGATCTTTAGAAAGTGTGACCAGAACCTCAGATTAAGCATAAGGAGCTTGGAGTATTTATACCTCCATGCACATTTGTCATTGTTTAAGAGCTGTTCACAGGAGGACAAAACTTTGGAGGCAATTTCTGTTCTCTGCTTGTGCAGACAAATGTGGTTCTGGCCACCTGTGTGTAGTTATCTGATAGACTTGCTGGTGTCGACTGCTGGGAATGGAAACATATATGGAGGCTTCATGAAAACAAATGGTAAAGGGTTCTGATAAAGTATGAGTGGAGTACTAACAAGGTGCTATGGTTCCAATTTAAGGGGGGCTCATCATAAGTCTCTCTATTCTTCAAATTATGGTTAGTTATAATTTCCAGGTGTAGGGGGAATTACAAGGAAAGAGATAGTGGCAAGAAATATAGCCCCCACTGCTGCAGTTGGTTCTAGGATATAGCTGATATTTTCATTGTCCTTATCTTCTACTTGTTCGTGTGTGTCTCTGTGTGTGCGTGTGTATGCCCACTGTCTTCCCCCTCCCATCCCCAAATATATTCATGTTTGTTCCAGGACAAGTTGTCAAAAACAGTATTATTTTCTTATTGAATGACTATGACAATACTGTCAAAAAAACAAATTAAAAATGATTTTGGACTTCTAGCCTCTAGAGCTGTGAGACAATAAATTTCTGTTGTTTAAGCCACCCGTTTGTAGTACTTTGTTGTGGCATCCCAGGCAAACTAATATTGATACATCCCTCTCTATGCTTTATAGGAGAAGTGGGAAAATTCAGAATTAAACCACCATCATTTTTCTTTCAGAATATCTTATTATAAAATATATTAAAAATTTGACAACATAAAATATTATAGAACATGCAGAACAACCCAAACACACATACACACAGACACACACACGCACACACTCAGAAAAGCTGTTGGCATTATCTTATAAATTTGGTAAGTACCTTGTCTTAATATTGAACTCCCAGCCTATTTTTTGCACATGGGCCTGTGCATCTGAGTGTTGCCGGAAAAACACACATCATGCTGATTGCTCTCAATTGAAATGTGTGACTGCCAACCTCAGAGTAGTTGGGCATTATTGTTACTCAGAAACAAACTACACTTCTCAATTCATTTTTCATCCCATTCTGCTAAAAAGCTGTTTCATTCTTCCTCCTTTTCCCACAAATATCCAGAGCTACCTCATCATCATCACTCTCAGCTAATAATCTCACTTTCAATTTCACAAGGAAAATTGAGTTAATCACAGGAGATCTCCTGCAGGATCTCATCAATCCAGCTACCTGCAATTGTGTCCAAATTCCCTTCTCGCTCCCTGGTTTATTTGGACAAACTGTGAGAATCCCAGCTAAGGTCTTCACTTCCCTTTATGCACTATATCCCCTCTCTTTTACATATGCAACATCTTAGCTCCAATACTTTACTCTTCATTTTTTGTCCAATATTTTACTCTATAATACATTTTTAAATTTTTCCCTCTTCTACTAGATCTTTAACATCAACACATAAATATGTCATTATATCTATATTCTTTTAAAAATGCCCTCTTAATTCCAATTCTACCTTCAGCTACTGCTCCATTGTTCTTTAACTTCTCTTCACAAGAACATACTTTGGAATAGTTGTTTATACCAACATTTCTTAGTGTCCCTTTATCTCTTGAGCCTTATTTATTTATCTTTCATCATCTCCCCTGTACTCCGTTTATCAAGTTACCAATTAATTTCCCACTGTTAAATTAATACTTCATCTTTAACTTGACCTATCAAAATCACATAATACACTTATTGCGCTATTACAACAAAATAGCATATAACAGATATCAACACATTATTGATATTTATGTATCAATAGCATATAACACATCCCCTGTTTCTTGGAAGAATGGCTTCATTTGGCTTCCAGTTATCTATTTTTATCTGACTTCTCCTCTTCCTCTTTAGTCTTCTATGCTAGTTTAGCCTCATTTCCTGACCTTTTAGTATTGGATACCACAGAACTCAATCTTTTTTTTTTTTCTTTTTTTTAAAGGAATTCCTTTATTTTTATTTATTTATTTATTTATTTATTTTTGGCTGTGTTGGGTCTTTGTTTCTGTTCAAGGGCTTTCTCTAGTTGTGGCAAGTGGGGGCCACTCTTCATCGCGGTGCACGGGCCTTTCACTATCGCGGCCTCTCTTCTTGCGGAGCACAAGCTCCAGACACGCAGGCTCAGTAGTTGTGGCTCACTGGCCTAGTTGCTCTGCGGCATGTGGGATCTTCCCAGATCAGGGCTCGAACCCGTGTCCCCTGCATTGGCAGGCAGATTCTCAACCACTCCGCCACAAGGGAAGCCCAGAACTCAATCTTTGATATTCTTCTTTTCTCTAGCTGTACAACCCCTTTTTGATCTCATATAATTATATAGCTTTGATCACTATCTGTATGCCAAATCCCTGGCAGATCCCTATATCCTGTGCAGACCTCTCTGCTGAACTGCAGCTGCATAAATCCAACTAACTAGAGGGCTTATCACAAGTTTGATGTCTACCAGTTGTAACATTGTAATGCATAGACAGTATAAAATGGTAGTTTAATGTTTAGCCCTGTGTTGAAAGGCCACATTGTACTACTTTATAATATTATTTGTATAAGAATTAACACAAAATTATCAATTGTTTAACTATTGTTTTACATATAACCCAGGATAAATTTAATACATTTCCCTAAATTTGTGAAGAGGGATTTCCTATTTTATGTATACATATATTCATATATACATTCATATTCATATATATTCACATTAAATATTCAATATATATAATATATGTGATATATTTATATCATGTGCTATTATATGATATATTCATAAATATAAGCATATACATATATATGCTTGTATATATACTTAACATATATATAAGTATTTGGATATCTCTCTATGTATTATATACACACACACAATTATTTCATATTGCAGTAGGTTCTAATAATTGGATGCATCCTTTTATGGAATTAGTGCCAGTACAGAAGGAGAAATGCTTGCATTATTTTTCCTTGTCATATAAGAGAAGGAAGTTTAGGACAGGAAAAGTCACAAATGACCTCAATGCTGACACAACATGTATATGAAAACAATTGGATTATAAAATTAACTGGTAATACTATAATAATAATTAAAATTTACACTCATTAGTGAAGATTAGCACTAAAAATTGTATCTCATTTTCAAGCAATTGTCTATATTTGTGTAATCATATAATCCAGAGTTTGAAATTTGGACTATTGAAACATCTATATTTCATAGGAATGATAAAGCAATTTCACTTTTATAAATTAAAGTGCATCACACTTGAAATAGGCCTTAAAATCTTTCCATAAAGCTCATGAATGAAGCTTCATTGGGCAAAAATAATGATCTCTGTTTCATGAGAAAATTTTAGTGACTTTACTATAACACACAGCTTTCTCCTGTCATTTGAAAGAATTTTAAGCATTTTAGTTGTGAAAATATGTAGTCAACTTATACTTGTTACACATAGTAAGAAATAGTAGTCTTCTGTTAAATTTAAGAGCATTATTCCAAAAACTTGGAAACTGATTTGTCACCTACAACTTGCAATGAAAAACTGTCTATATTGAACTTTTTTTTTGAGCATCCTAGCAAACCCAAAATATAACAGTGAATTAATGTGTAAAATACATTTTTACACTGCCTGGCACAGAGATAATTTTTCTAGAATATACCTGGAATTGTGAGAAGATATGGCTTTTCAGTGTTACAGTTTTGTAACGTGACAGGTATGTCACAGGACTCAGAAGAAAATTAGAAAAACAGCTTCTATTTTAAGAGAGAAAATTACATTAAAATTGTGATTTTCTTCTTGTAGTAAAGCCATTGGGTATTGCATATATATTTCACTAATTAGTTTTAAACTGTGTATTCAAATGAATAGCTCCATTACTCCTATATGTTAACAGATGTCTCTTGAAATAATTACTATTTAGGTTTTTAAAGTATTCATTAAATGTCTGCCAAATTACTTAAAAATCATAATAGACATTTAATGGGTGCTTTAAAACAGAAATAGAAATTACATTTGATTATAAGTAACTATAGGTTTATAAAGCTATCATTATATGTCTATTAAGACCATTTAACTTAAGTGTTACATAATTAGAGAAGAGCCAGGATTTTAATTGCACGTTTGCAAACTGTTAGCTTGCTTTGCTAAATATTCATTTTATCCACTGCAGAACAGTATGAGTGAGGTATGAAGATTTCATCATTTCTTTACTTAAATAATTTTCACTGCACTTTGTGGGATTAAATGATCTAACAATTGCATATCACATACAATAATGACCATATGCAAAAAATAAAAAGATATTCATATTGAAATATACCTTCCAAAGTAGGGTACATTTCACTTATGCCCCCCACAAAAAAGCTCTTGATGGGCCAAAGGGTATTTCTTTTCCCTCCTTTCAGGTAACTGATTAAGATTGGTCCTGCAACCAAATAGTTGAGATAGAAAAAAATTGGTATCAAACTATGATTCAGTGCGTACTGTCTTAGTTCTAGAAAGTAGGTCTCAAGTTGCCAATAAAAAAAGCATAATTTCCCATTAATTACCTCACTAAGCAGTTGCTTGTTATCACAGAAGTTAAGTGGGAATTAAAAGAAAGACTAAATTACACTTTTATGCCTTGAAGTTCCAACTCATCTCAAAGTCAAGATTGGGATACAAAAGGCAAAGAAAGTAAGATTGTAATTTGGTTGCAGGTTCAATTCAGTAGATAAATAATGTGCCTCTGACTGCAGGTTTTTAGAGGCACTACAACTCCTTTCACAAAGGTATCCACTTTTAGTTCTTCAGTATATCTCTATTAGACACCTGAGGTTGCCTCTTGTAAACCTGAAGAAGAAAACATTCTGCTGAGAGGCAATTTATTTATATAGCATTTCTTCTCGAAACATTTGCATTTAAACAAGATTTTGATGTCTTTGGAACCCATCTGCCTACACTTACACTATTTTTTATCCCTGAATAAACATCACCTGTGAGGTATCCTAAATACTGTTGCTATTCCACTTCCTTAATTTTGTACAGATCCATTTAAACTCACGGTATAGCTTGACTCTTTTAACTTGGGACCTGGAGGTAGGATTTTTAGTGTCTCCATGTATTCTTAGTTAATAAAGGTAACCCAACTGAGAGAGTAGGGCTCATAACCCACTTGCTATCTTCAGATCCATTTTTAGGAAAACTAAAGGATATTACAGACATAAATTTTCATGGCAGGCCACTGGCTTTTCACCATCCCATCAGAATGCCCTAAATTTAAGTTATTCCAGATATTAAGAAGTCCCCTACTTATTCCAGATATTACGAAGTCTCCATGTATTCTTAGTTATTAAAGGTAGCCTAACTGAGAGAGTAGGGCTCATAACCTACTTGCTATCTTCGGATCCATTTTTAGGAAAACTAATAAAAGTGAAGAGAGCTTAGACCAAAGGATATTAACAGACATAAATTTTCATGGCAGTCCACTGGCTTTTCACCATCCCATCAGAATGCCCTAAATTTAAGTTATTCCAGATACTAAGAAGTCCCCTACTTTTTCTGGTCTTTCTTTTTGGCTATCTTCTAATTTAAATCATTAAAAATGAAGTAAGTCCTTCAGGGTCAACTTACCACTGATCTTTGGCTTCAGTTGTTGGCTGGGACTAGTCAGAGGTGAATTCTATTTACCTTCATGTGTGTCAAACTTGGTGAAAGTCAAACATTCAATATTCAAAAAGAGTTATTTTCTTGGGAAAATAATTTTAATTTGTTGCTAATATTTTTTAATGGAAACTGTATAATAAACTCTAGATTCCTTTGATTTGTTCAATACAGGAAAATTAAGCAACAGTCAACTCTACATAAGAATTTGAGTGGATTTAGCTAGTTTCCATTATATTAGAGAGAGTGTCAAAGTCACACCATTTCCTATTATCACTTCAATGGCAATGAGGCTGCAAGTTGCCATTTGTAATTACACTTGCACTATTGTTTGATTTACACAGATCATTTCATTTATTTACACTGCTATTTCTCGCCTGTAGGTGTCCTCCCTTTGATACCTGCCTTAAAGTGATGATCTCTAGGTTCTATGCTGAGTATAGACACATTTACCATGAAACAGAAGTTTCCTTTAACTTCTACCAATTCCCAGGAAGGGGTAATGTGTTCACATCATCCTATGTTTCTGTAAAATTTACAAAAGTAAGATATTTTCACATTCCCTTTTTTTTTTCTTTGATGAAGTCCCTGAAAATTATGTAATCTTTAGTCCTCACAAAACCTGGATCTCCCACTGGCTATGTGAAAATGAAATTCTAATCACAGTCACCCACAGAATGGAGTAAAAATTTCTAATTACAACTTTTTTTGTAATCTCCCAGGAGACAGCCTTTGATAAATCTGACAAATTAACAACATGATGTTTTCATGGAAGAATTTGAAGAAAAATAAAATGGAGGTATCCTTTGCTTACAGGACATGTTATTTCTTGCTGCAGACATTAAAAATGTTGGCCCTGACTTCTTTGTCAATAACAGGTCAGAAATAGGGTTTCATGGAAATTGATCGGTAAGTTTGGGTATGAAACAGTTCTAATGATACATTCTGTAAACAGATACATTCTGTTTCCCTCGTATCTGCCTCTCATTAAAATTAGTTTTTGTAGGTACAGTTTGGTAGGTGAGTGTATTTAAAGCAGATAGATGTTTCCATTTTTTTAAGCTACAGGAGGGAAAGAGTGAAAGGAGATATCTATATAAAGCCAAATAGAATCTTTCAGCCCAGTCAGTTTCAGAAATGATTTTCTAGCATGTACTGATATTCACTCCTACAATGATTCAAAGATATTCATTCCCTTTGAAGCAGCACACTGATATTCTGTGGTGTTGAAAACAAGCTAAAAAAGAAAGAACTGAGGATGAGATTAAATAACTTAGAAACTTGCTTTTTATCAAGTATTTAAAAATTTTTCACTATACATAGAGGGAAGTACAAAAATAACATAAACAATGTACAGCTCATTAATTTATCATGATGTTCACACATCCATGGAACAACCATATTGTTCAAAAATTGCAGTTTACCAGCTCCTGAAGTTCCCTTCCTGCCCCCTTCTAATTTCCTTTTGCGCATGGTAGTCACTCGACTGAATAGCATGGAATTGTTTTGCCTGTTTGAACTTCATTGAAGTTAAATATAGCACTGTGTATTTTGGGCGTACTACTACAACAAACATTATTGCACATATGCACTTTCTTGTACATGTAATTTTGGTGCACATATGAGCATTCTTGTACAGAAAATATATATTTTAGCTATTCCAGTGACGATGTCGTGGTATTAAACTGAATTTCTATAATTACTAATAAAATTGAGCCCATTGCCATTTTTATTCGCCATTTGGAATATCATATTTTGTATGTGACTGTTAAAGTCTTTTTTATAGCCCATTTTCATTTGCAACTGCCTGTTTTTTGAAAATATTTTTTGAAATAATTTTAAATTTACAAAATAAATACAGAACAAGGAGTTGCCTTATACCTTTCCCTCAACGTTCCCCAATATTAACATCTTATAAAATCATGGTACATTTATCAAAACTAAGAAATTAATATTGATACAATTATTAACTAAACTTCAGATGTTATTCAAAAGTCAACAGTTTTTCTGCTAATGAATACTGGATACTTGACCAATGATCCATGAAGTGTGAAGTGTGCAGTTTACAATGTAATTGGTGGAAACATGCTATTTCCTGTTCTGTAAGAGCCCTGGGTACTATTCTCTGCCATCCTTTCAGGTGTTTCCCCTCCTTCAGCCATCCCAGCCTTGAGTAGTTTTCTCAGATACAAGTTATGATCTGTATTCTCCTGAATACTGTAGGTGACTCCCTACAGAGCTCCAGTTTTCTCTCTCTCTGTACCCCTCACCCTTCATTCTCTTTCATTCTGTCTCTCTCTCTCTCTCTCTCTCTCCTATTTAATCTCAATCTCTCCTTGTTAAATTCACCTCTCCAGTACCCAGCTTTGTGAACTCCAGCCACTATGGTCTCCCTTGTGACTCAGCTCTGGGTCTCAAACTCAGGATATCTTCTAAGTTCTATTTTTGCCTTCCCTCCCAACCCCGCTGCTTCTTCACAATGCCCTGGAAACACTATCAAGCCAGTAACACAGTGATTACAGGGTTCCACTGATTTGTTTCCTGTCTCACAAAATCACTGTGCTAAGTTGACTGATACCCAATGTCTGAAAAACTGATTTATCATATCTCTTGTAATTGATTTCAGGGAAGGAGTGTAAATCCATTTCCTGTTACACCATCTTGGCTAGAAGCAGAATGCCATTCTCTCTTAATTGAGATCTACTTTATTAGTGGAATATTGAACTGTGTAAACATTTTACAATGTCAAACTTTATTTCTTCCATGAAAATATCAATTGAAGGGTCTAGGAGTTCTTATTCTGAGTAAATTAAAGCTTGATGAAGGTCCATAAATAGAATACTGATTGTCACCTAGTTACATATGTTAAGTACAGGTTACTATCAGTATGATGCAGCAATTTTAAATCACACTAATTGTTCTGAAAAGGGTTCCTGAAAATTGTGATGCTTTGGCTAAATTTTGAAGGGTATTTAGAAGTGAACTAGGCAAAGAAAAGAAAGCAGTAAATTAAGTTGAGAGAATAGCATATAGGATTCATATACTACATTTGATGAGAGGTTATTGCAAATGGTTTAATAGAGTTGCAATGACAAATATCCAGAAAATGCCAACAGAAAAAGCTACAGATATGTAAATAAGCTAATGAAAAACATCAGTAGAGAAGATAAAATCATTGTAGGCTAGAGAAGATGTATGCATTGAAATTCCCATTCAACTTTGCTTCACCCTTCATATTGAATTTATCTGATTAAATTATGTCTGACAAGTACTCCAATTATCACTCAAATACCTTTCTATATAAGCTAACATACTTATCCTGAGAAAAGTTGAAAAGTTTGAAAAGTTACTTGGCCCTAGTTATATATAGAGAAAGTTTTATACTATACCCTTAATGGAGAACATATGAAAGCCTATATTTTTGCTAAATATTGGGGGAAGGAAGGTTAGCATAAGTAGACCTTTTAGTGTCAAGGTATCTAGGTATGCACTTCATTGCAGTCTCTAGGAATTACCTGCCCAAGTCTTTAAAAGCAAAATGAGCAAGAAATTGTAATATATTAGTGGTTTTATTACAAGCTAAAATTTAAAGAAATAAAATCATTGAATTTCCCCTTAGGTGTTTTGTGCTGTCTTCCAATAATTTAACTGCTTTATTTTAAGTTGTTTAAAGTTTATTTTTTGAACTCTATGAGCTGATTTTGCACTTCTCTACAAATGGGCATTGATTGAACTGTTTAGGAATCATTTTTAAGTGGTAAGTCTAGTGTTATTTATCATGATCTTAATTTTTATAACTTTCTTAAAAATAGTCTAGGCTATGAACATGACTTCTGACAGCTATATTTGAATTGACAGAAAGAAGACCAGAAATTTACTTCTATAATGAACTGTGCAATATTTCCTTTTAACGTGTCAACTCCTCTCTTTAATACTTCAATTTATCTATCAAAACCAGTTCATAAGAAGAAAAATAATTTTTACATAAAAGTGCAGTGGGGTTTAAAAATTCACTTGTTGAATGTCTCTGCATTTTAAAGGAGGCTGACAAAACATAGATTTGTAAAATAAACCTAAATCTCACTGCTAGTAATAATTGCTGATAAAGCAGTTGTTTGTGTGTGTGTGTGTGTGTGTGTGTGTGTGTGTGTGTGTGTGGTGCTGTTGTTTTGCTATTCTTTACCACACCTCAGCCACATTTCAAAATAGTATGGCCAATTAAAAGTAGTAAAAGAAAGAGCATGAAAACTATGTGAAAAATTGAGATAGAATTGTGTTTCTGAATCATGGACTCAGTTGTTCTCAAGATTTCTAACAAATAACATTGTGACTTGGTCATTAAATCACTCAGGAATAATCTTATAGGAGGAATAACAACCATGCCATCCTTAGCATACATTTCTTGTTACACACCTTTTGTGATTCTATGTATTCTGTCATCCTTCTCAGTGTCCAATTTTCCTGACAAATTGGTGTCTGGGACTTTTAAATTAAAAACACAAATCTATTTATAGATTGCTGAAAAAGGAATCCCTATTGCAAACACATTCTGATATGTTAGTCACATTTGCTGGGGTAACAAATAACTCCCCAAATCTCAGTGTCTAACAATAAATATTTATTTCTTGATTATATTACATTAGAGTTGTTGGCCAATTGTTTCTGTACTTCAGGCCACAGTCAACTGTATGGTATTCCATGTAGCCCTCATCCTGTGGCAAAAGTTTTAAGAGCAGTTCATACGAGCTAACACAAGGAATAATTGTCAAATCAGACTCATAAAAAATTGGGAGATCTAACAAAGTATCAAGATTTACTAATAATCTTGTTTATAGGCAATCAGGTGTCTCAGATGAAGAAGAGAGGGTTCCAGGCCTTTCTTCCCAAGCCTTTCTTCCTGCATTGACCATGCACTTCCTGGGCCAGAATAAGGTGGGGAATCTCTGAGTAAGTTTCATGCTTCACATCACACAAGAGTCAGGTATGTTTAAGTCATGAGCTAGCTCTCTCATATGCCACAATAGTTGTATAGCTTGTATAGCTTACAAGTAATTCTCTAAAGAAGCATATCTCATAAATCCTTAGATCCATTTTGCTGTATATATGATCCAACAATTGCTGAAAAAAGAGATATTGAAATCTGCAGTTCTAATTATGAATTTGTCTATTTTCCTTGCAGGTACTGTCACGTTTTTCTTTGTGCATTTTGAAGCTTTATTATTAGCTGCACTCATATATAGGACTGTTATATTTATGTCAATTATCTTTCAAATAGATTAAAAATAAGACAAATTACATTGCTTATACCGTGTATTTACCATTTCTGATGCTCTTCATTCATTTGTGTAACCCCAAATCTCCATTTGGCATCATGCCCTTTCTACTTAGAGATTTTTAAGTCTTTCTAATGTATATCTTCTGAAAATAATTTCTTAGTTTTTGTTGCTCTAAATAAAGTATTTTTTTCTACCTTCACTTTTGAACAATAATTCACTGGATAAAAATTCTAGGTTGACAGTTAAAACAAAATTTTTCCTCCACTATCCTGGTTTGCACTGTTTCTGATAAGAATCTGCTTTAACACATCTTTAAAAGTATTGTGCCTTTTTTTTCTCTTAAAGCTTTAAGATTTTCTCATTATCACTACTTTTCATGGTGTGGTTTTCTTTAGATTTATTTTACTTGGTGTTCATTGAGATTCTTTGACAAGCAAGTTTATATTTTTCATTAAATTTAATAATTTTCAATCATTATATCTTCCAGTACCTTTCTCCTCTCCTTCTTTGTGTCCAATTACTTATATGCTAAACCATTTGCTATCAGTTAATCCAGCTCTTATTTTCTTCAGGTTTTGTCCTCTCTGCACTTCATTTTGGAAGTTTCTGTTGTTATGTCTTCCAGTTTGCTGATCTTATGAATGTCCTAATATGTTAATATCGTTATCAAGTGTTGTGTTTATCTCTTCAACATTCACATTTTTCCTTCTTATGAATCATATGAAGCATTCATAATAGCTCTTTTAGCTTCTGTTGTCCACTAGTTCCATTACCTTTGTCACTTCTCAGTTTATTCTATAGATTGATTTTTCACCTGGTTTGGAGTTATATTTTCCTGCTTTTTTGCTTGCCTTATAATTTCTTTTTGGGTGGGCATTGTGTATTTATGTTCTTCGTTTTTATATTTTTGTTATCCTTTCATGCTGATTTGTTGTAACATACATTAAGTTACTTGTAGTCAACTGTATCCTTCTAAAGCTTGCTTTAAGTGTTTTTAGAGCAGGTCTAGAGCACCCAAGAGTCCAGAACTAATCTAGCCCCATTTGTAAGGTAATGCCATTCTGAGGATTCTGTCCAATTTTTTGTTAATCCTGAAATCTTCCTATTCTGATCAGTGGGAACACAAATAATTCCCAGACTCCTGAAGCTCCAGTTTTGTTTTTGTTTTTTCTTTTTGTCTGCCTTTACCTGGAAGATTTTTCCAGAAACTCAGGTTGTTTTCTCTCATGGACATGTGGATCTGTATCAACTAACAGTTTAAGAAAGAACCATTCTGCAGGTCTCCACAGCCATCTCCCTGTGAAAGTCTCTCCTTTTGTGTATGACATCCCAAAACATGAGCCTTCTTCAGCTTTTCAAACTCAAGTTTCTGTCTCTTATTTCAGTAAGCTGACTGGGCTCTGTTTAGTTTTTCCCAACTTGTACTCTTACCTGGAAATTGTCTCTAGACAGTAAAATGTTTTCTCCATTGTTTCACAGACACTTGACAATTCTTCCAGGTATAGAGCTGGTGCAATCATAAGACTTACCTCATTTGTATCCATTCTCTTAGTAACCACAGTGCTGCACTATTATCTCATTTATGAAAAAAAAGAATGTTTCATATATTTGGTTCCATTATCTGTTTGCTAGATTTGCCAGGAAAATCTAGTCTCTGTTAATTTACCTTGATGTTCAGCAGTTAGCCATCTTATTTTAAATAATTTATGGAGGAAAAAAGATAGAGATGAACCAGCTTAAACACTTTTGGGGATAGAAATTAAAACAAGTTTCTCATATCGTAGACAGCACCTAACCAAGTGATCAATGTTAACACCATCAGTAAGAAAATGTATTACTATTATTGTGTACTTCTTGTACTTCTTGATATAAAACACCAGGAAAGTCATGGCATTCCTTTTGTGGTATTCTTGTTAAAAATGCATAACTTATTTAATTATGAACAAACACCAGACACTGAGAAATAGTCTATAAAATACCTTGTCAATAGTCTTCAACTCTTCAATACCATAAAAAAAAGAGTGAGAAACTGTTTTAGATCAAAGGAGACTAAGAAGAAATGATTGAATGGGATGTGTGAGACTGGGTTGAATATTGCTCTACAAAAAGCTCATTGTTGGGGCAAATGTTAATCTTTGAATAAGGTTGGTAGAGTTAAGAATATTTTCATGTCAATGTTAATGTCCCAGTTTTTTTTACTGTTCTGTGATTATGAACGTTGTTAACATTTGAGAAGCATTATGAAGTGCATTTGGGAATTCTTTGTGCTGTTTCTACTTTGTATACAGTCTTTTGTGTACATATTAAATTATTTCAATATGGAAATTCAAATATGAAAAAAGAACTAAAAAGAGAACTATTCCAATATAAATTGAAGCTAGAAAAGGAGAAAATATCCAGGGACATTGAATTATTCTTGTGGCATATTCCTGAAAGCACCTGTTCTGGCACTGACAATGTTACTAATGCCTTGGGGCACTTCTACCTTCTGTTCATTATTCATTATGCCAGTCTTTCTATTCCATTATCAGTGCCTTATATGCTTTCATACTTCCTATCTTTTGTGTTAAGTTACAATCTAGGATTTTAAAGCCATGCTTGCAAGGCTGACAACTATGACAGTTCTGTCTGACTTAGGAAAATAGTTTACTCTAAATGCCAAAGAAGCATCTTTTGTATATTCTTGTATTTTATCCTTCCTCAATTATAACTAATTTTGTTAGTTAAAATAAAGTGAGTTAAAAATAATTTTCAAGAATACATGTGGTAATTCACTTTGTGTCATTAATGTAACATTTCCAATGTGTATATTTATTATAAAGAAATGTACTTGCCATGTACAAAATGCCACTTAGAAAGTAATGCCAATACCTCTTTATTATGATACAGTTTTAAAGGTGTTGGTTACTGCATTAGCTTTAAGTTCAACTCTCAGTTACAGAAAGACTTACAAATGTTATAAATATTGTTTCTCCTTTTCACAAACTTGGTAGTATTGGGCTCCGATTGCAGTTTCACAAGTATCATTGACCCAATCCATGTTGTTACTCAGCCATCTTCAATCTCTAGCTTTCACCCTGTGGTCCACAGTGACTGCTCTAATGCTAGTCACCATGATAGCATCCCAGCTTTCAGGGAAATAGACATGAAAAAAGAAGGTTACTCCTTCATAGAAATTTGTTGCACAATATTTGTTTGTGTTGCATTGGCCAAAAATTAATTACAGGGTCACAGACATAAGTGAGGGAGCCTGGGAAGTATAGTATATTCAGGGAAGCCAGGTATATGGGGATCCTATTATTCTATAAAAGCAGGATACATATTGGGCAACAGTTAGTTGTTTTTGTAAAAATTACTTAATGGATAGATGGAAAAGAAAAAGTATCTGTAACCATCCAAATAAGAACCTTTATTTCATACACAATTTCAAATAACTTTTAACTTAAAATGTTACATAATGGCCCTTCTTGTTATACAAAACAGCAAAAATATTGTCACTTACTGATAATGTCTTAATCATCACTGTTCTCCAAATTTAAAACTCTGCTTAACAAGTTACTGATCATCTTGGAGGAGGAAGAGGGTCGTGATAGGGGAGGGGTACATAAATGTGCTTCTGGAGCACTGAGAATGTTATGTCTTGACCTCAGTGGTGGTTAAATGAGTGAACACTTTATAAATATTAGTTATGTTTTCTGTAACTTTTTAAAATGCATGTTTATTTCTCAATGCAAAATTAAATATACATATATGTGAAAAAATAAAAAATAACTCAATTAAGATGTTTATTAACTTAAATTTGGAATCAGTAAGTCCATTTAAAAGAATTATTGTGTCTCATTATTCTAGAAATTAACACAATCCCAGGGCAGAAAAACAGTTATTACAAACATTTGACTAAACCATTGAATATGCCCAAATTGTATTGTGCTGAACACATTTATTAGGGACTCTTATTTGCAGAACACTGTGGCACTGTGTAGGATAAGATAAACACTGTAGTTTATCTTATCCTATCATCTCTTGGACAACTTCCAGTATATGCCATAGAAATATGGCATTATAGACTTTAATTGCATGCATTTTATGGCTGCTGCCAACATAAGGGTAAAAAGATTAATCACTCCTGCACTTAGTAAACATCCTAGGACCTTTTAAAGATTTCAGTCTTATTCATTTTCCAAAAGGTTCATTTGAATGCACAGAAGTACATTTTGATTGACTACCTTTCCCACTATTTCAATGGTCAAACTAAAAGCCAGGACACTTATCAACAAGAAGAAAAACCCATTTGAAATACAGTACACCTGGGAGTAAAAATGTTGAATAAAACTAGCAATTTCAGTTCAAAGACTTTTGCACTGTTTTAAATAAAATGGCAAAGAAATACCCTATATTAAGTAAGGTATCTATTTTTTTCCAAAATGGCACATTTATGTATGTTTAGAAACAAAAGTTGGGAGGACATTACAGGATACTATGTGCTTTTAAGATGCCCTAAAACAAAAGTACAATTCAACTTTCTATCAAACTTTGCATTGAGCAGTAAGCAGAACCTTCTGTAGATTAAAAAAAAAAATATTATTCTGTGCTCAATTCTCTGCTGGTGTCTATGACCCCTGGTTAACTTTTATGCTTTCAATTTGGCTTTGTTCTGGAACATTTTTTCCTGTGTTACCTAAAGTACTTTCAGTTTCTCTGGAGGGAAAATTGTATTACCCAAAGCAATTGCTGTTATGACACTGCTTCTAGAATCTTAGAGCTTGACAACTAGTCTTAGACTTCTGCCTTGTAAAACGGATTCTAAGATTTCATTTTTGCTATGTCTAACCATGCCAAACCATACTTATTGTTAGCTTGCTGAATGGAAAAGCTTGGAATACTTTAAAACACTGACTGACCTATGAATGGGAAATGCTATCCCATGAGTAGAGGAAACAGTCAAATTCGAGGGGTGCAGCAATTGACAAGATCAGAGCACTAAATCGTACCGCTGAGATCACACTGTCACATGCGCCCTAAGGTAAAACCTCAACATTTTTAGCATTATTGTTCCAGGTAACACCTTACCTAAGGAAAAAGGACACCAAAAAGATTCAAGTAGCATCTTAGGTTATCCAGCTTCTATTCCCACAGAGATAAGGCTTGACCCATAGTTCTAAGATCAAAATCCCTTGTTAGAAAACCATACATGAAATAATTACCTTGGAGGAGAATGGTAAATTTTAAATGATGGGGAAAAGAAAAGACATTAATAACATGATTTGAAAATTCTTTGACATATCAGTAAATTATTACTTGGAAATGATTAAGTAAATGATTTTGTAACTAATTAGGGGATTAGCCCACATTAAGAATAGACTCTCCTCTAGCTCTGTTTTCTCACACTCAATTGTTGTCTTGAAAGTGCAGATGGACATTGGAAATCTCGGAGACCCCATACCCTAATATCATGAACAAGCAAAATCTCTCTATACTGTGAAGTAACCTTGCTTTTCATAGATACAAAGTCTTTATTATGATTGTCAATATCCTTTTACAATCTCCATGGCTAGCTTGTTCAATTTGTATTGCTAGAAGTTAGTATACACAGTATCTGTCTCAACTACATTTCACTGAAGAAACAATTAATGAATGTCCCCCAAACTGCTCATATATGATGATGCACCTTCTTTACAAGTACTCACAACAACGTCTAACTTATTCATGGCAGAAAGGGTCAAATAACACTTTCAATAATTGGAGCAACCACTTTTAACTATATCCACAGATCAATTAGTAAGAAGTGCAGCACTTGATTTATTTTTTTAATTTTACTTAATTCCTGAAACATCTGCTCTCTCAGAGTCATAGATCCAAGCTGATGCCCTAATTCCCATATAGCTTCCATTGCAGAAGTTAAAAAAATGTATCTGTCATCCTGAAAAGAAATCTTTCTGGGTAATAGTCTCAATCTCACCATTTTCTTCTGGAAGCACATTTTTTCAGCAGTAGCTCCTCCACCACCTATCACAAGTATTCAGTCTCGGACATGGTGATCACCGTCTTAATAACTTAATTATATTTTCAGTCTTGCCCAAATATGTATCCTCTAAATACAGATTTCTTGGTATCTTTGGGTCAAAAATGGCAATTCAAAATCTATTAGTTAATTTGCAATTCATAGTAACCCTAGATGTGCCTCCAGCTAACACAACTCTGCCTCACTCAAAACTGGACCAATGTAAGGACATCCGAACAGCACGGAAAGCTAGAATTGAATAGGAGAATAAACACAAGTGCTCACTTTGAGTGATTGCACGGAGTGCAGATTGTTTTGGGAGCATGCTAAGATCATTCTAAGTTGCATGCAAGTGGAAGATGATTTGGAATTTAGTATGAGCCAGAAATCCCATTTTGTAGGAAACAAATAAATAAATGTCACACATTTGTACAAACAGATAACCAGTGCACTTGGGGAATTCTGCCTCTTGGAAAAGACAAACTATTCATTGTGTGTTATCAGAATTATAAAAAAAAAAAATCACAAATATTCAAAATGACATTTTCTTCAACTATAGGAAACAAAACCAGAAAACAGCTAGACTACTATTAGATAAAAATGTTTTAATTGAGTTGATTTTCTAAATAAGTATCACTGCATTTTTCTATCCTTATTGTAAACAAAACAACTTCAATTTTATGCTAATTCATATACAAATGTACTCTAAATTTATGTACTTATAAAGAATTTCTTTAAATGTATAGTGACAGCTATTTTTCCAGATTGATTGTTATCATGAGTTTGCCTTTTCAAGTGGTATATAATCCTTGACCTGTTAAAGAAACTGCATGTTGCGTTTCCGTCCTTTCCCTCGCCCCCGCCCCTGCCCCAGGCCCAGCGCCACTCTGACTGCACCGGGCTTGCTCTGAGCTCCCGGCAGCTCCATCTACCCGGACCTCATCAGCCATGCTGAGGTGCTCTCCGACATCTACAAGGCAGGTCGCTAAAGGGCTGTGTCTGGAGGTGGAGGGGAAGATGGTCAGTAGGACAGAGGGTAACATTGATGACTCGCTCACTGGTGGAAATGCCTCTGCTAAAGGCCCTGAGGAGGAAGGTACAGAAAGCACAGAAATCACTGGTGTCGATATTGTCATGAGCCATCACTTGCAGGAAACCAGCTACACAAAAGAAGCTTACAAGTACATCAAAGATTACATGAAGTCAATCCAAGGGAAACTTGAAGAACAGAGACCAGAAAGAGTAAAACGTTTTATGACAGGGGCTGCAGAACAAATCGAGCACATACTTGCTAATTTCAACAACTGCCAGCTCCTTATTGGTGAAAACATGAATCCAGATAGCATGTCTGTTCTGCTAGACTACCGTGAGGATGGTGTGAGCCCATATATGATTTTCTTTAAGGGTGGTTTAGAAATGGAAAAATGTTAACAAATTTGGCTGTTCCTTTGGATCTATAGCACCTGTCGTCATAACTGACTGGCTGCAGCTTTCTATCCGCACAACACCAGGACTTAGACAAATGGGACTGATGTCATTTTGAGCTCTTCATTTATTTTAACAGTTGATTTATTTGGAGGGGAAGTGTTGTTTGTGAGAAAAAAGGTATGTCACGTAGGTTATCTAAAAATAAAATGCATTTAAACTCATTTGAGAGAAAGCCTCTTAGTTTAATATGTAATATCTAAATCCATCCTGTGTAGCCTTCCTGGAGAAGCTAGAGCCTGGTTGTAGACAACTACTAGAAAGCATAAGACCATCTTCAGATAATTTCTACAGTGAAAACCACTTCTGGCACTTGGAATATAAACAAGAATCAAAAGTAATTGAGTTGAAGTAAAGGGAAAGACCATGCTCATAGCAGTGCCAGCATTTGAAGTGGATTTCTTACACATTTCATCACCTACAAATGGAAGTAGTTAACTCTGGAAGAGATTACCAAAAGAATACAAAAAGACTAACACAGTTGGAAGCAAAAAAAAAAAAAAAAAGAAACTGTATGTTGCTCTCCCACAAATAACCACCACGTGTAGATACATATTTTTTTGTTTTCACTTCTAACATTCTACAGAGCAGAGCAGCAACAAGTAAGATTGTATACTATAAACTTGTACACAGTCCTATAGTGTCAAAAAGTAGTCTATGAGGTTTTTAGAAAGCACCAGTAAAATAGCCAGAGAGACAATGTTGGGGTCTTTGATTTCCCTAACAGATTGAAGAGACACTGTGTAAATAGCACAGCTGTGTTGATACACATGCACTGTCACCTTGACTTCCGGGTGATCTGATTGTTCATGTGACATTGTTTTCTTCTTTGCTCATCAGTACATCAAGCTGCTTGTATGAAAGAATTGGCTAGTTACTTCTGTTTCTGTAGTTATAGATGCCCAAACAAAAGTAAAATCATTTAAAGTCTATTCTGTTAACTGTGTGTGGCAAACAAAATAATACCCCTCACCCCTCCCATTTCTACAAAGATGTTCATGCCCTAATCCCTGGAATCTAAGAATCTGTTGTGTTAGGTGACAAAGGATCTCCGCAGATGAAATGGAGGTCACATACTTTATTGAGATTGCCCTGGATTATCTGTATGAGGCCAGTGTAGCAATGGAAGAAGCTGGAGTGATTCAAAGCATGAAAGGGACTACACCTGTCTTTGGTGACTTTGAAAATGGGAGAAGGTGACCAAGAGCCATGCAGTGTGGATGGTCACAGGAAGCTGAGTGCATGTAGTGCATATAGTGCAGCCATTCCACTCCTCAGCATTTACCTGACAGAAATGAAAGCGTATGCTGTACAAAGACTTGTACACGGATGTTCATAGCACCATCATTTATAATAGCCCAAAATGGAAACAACTAAACTTTCTATCAACAAGTGAAAGGTAAACATATTGTAATATAATCATGCAAGGAAATACTACACATAAAAACAGGAATTATTATAACATACTACAACATGAATGTATCTCAAATAATTATACTGAGTGAAAGAAGCCAGACCAAAAAAAGAGTGTATACTGTTTGGTTACATTTGTATAAAAACTATAGAAAATTAGGGACTTCTCTGGTGGCACAGTGGTTAAGAATCCGCCTGCCAATGCAGGGGACACGGGTTCGAGCCCTGGTCCGTGAAGATCCCACGTGCTGCGGAGCAACTAAGCCCATGCGCCACAACTGCTGAGCCTGCGCTCTAGAGCCCGTGAGCCACAACTACTGGAGCCCGGGTGCCTAGAGCCTGTGCTCCACAAGAGAAGCCACTGCAATGAGAAGCCCACGAACTGCAATGAAGAGTAGCCCCCGCTCGCCACAACTAGAGACAAGCCCACACGCAGCAACGAAGACCCAACGCAGCCAAAAATAAATAAATAAATATAATAAATTTATTTTTTAAAAAAAACTACAGAAAATTAAAACTAATCCATAGTGGCAAAAAGCTCACCAATGATGGGTGGAGGTCGAGGAGGGGCATGGAATGTAGGTAGGCAAGAATGAAGGATTATTTAGTGGTACATGGAAACTTCTCCAGGTGATGGGTATTATATATTAATTATTTTGATATTGCAGGTAGTTTTACAGGGGTAAAAATCTGTAGAATACCTTCTCATTGACATTTAAATACATGAAATCTATTTGTATGTCAGTTGCATCTCAATCCAAGCCAATAAAAATCTTGGTGATAAATGATACCTAGATGTCTCACTTAGTAAGCAGGATGCTTCTGTATGATCTTGAATGAAATATGAACCATAAAAGTATTTGCTATCTATAGTAAAAACACATTTTTGCTGTAGGCAAATAAGCTTTGTGTATGTGATGTCTTGAATATCCATTGACTACTTTAGTACGTTACACAGAATTTTAAAATTGTCAGTAGACTGTAGGTAAAATACTTAAAAGAGACTCTCAGTTCCTTGGCTGAAATCTCTAGTTAATGTTGAAAGTAGCAAAGTATATTACAGTGTTTTATTCCAAAGGCAGTTATATTTTAGCGGCGAGTGAAGGGCACATTTATAGAGACTATGGGACCCGATAGATTTTTTTTTTAGTTTAGAGTTTCCATCTAATGAACTAAATTTATTATGCCAAGGAGACATTTGCAATTGGCCATTTCCACACACTGGACATAAGAACTTGAAAATTCATGGACATCAACATGAAAAGTTTACTCCAAATTTTAATAAGTTCTATTGGACTCAAAAGAATTTTTGAGAGAAGAAAATAATATTTTTTATTTTACAACTATTTTCTGAAGTGTAACCTTTGGATACAAAAAATGTTTCTTTGAGTATCTTATTTACGTCAAATATCCATTATATTTTTCTTCACATATATTTTCTTCCCAGTCTATACTGTTCTTAGACATCCATAATGGTGTGATACTGGGATTACATGGGGACTTAGCATAAATTACTATTATTATTCCACCTACTGAGCTATAAGTAAGCTCTTCCTTGTGCTCAACACTAAGCTTTTGTCAGCAGCATGTCACTACCACCAAAAAGTACAAAACTAATAATTTCTCCTCCCCAGTATTTGTGTCTTAATTAAGTCTATTCAAATTGAAAAATATGATAATTAACGTAAACATATAAAAGTGTAACAGCAGTGCTATCTCCTAAGAAAACTTTGCCTATTTACAGATTTCATTATCTAGTCTTTTAGGTTGCACTGAAATCGCAACTTTTAGAGCTGAGATAGGTAGTGGATTTCATCTTTTGGATTAACTCCAATAAAATAATAGAGATTATCAGTACAGTATCTTGAAAGAATTCTGTAGCCGCAATGGCTTTTCTGCATGTGGGGGAGAAAGTGGTTGTCCATGAGATACTAGCATCCCCTATTCAAGAGCTACCGACACTCAAGTTGTTCTTTTGATCTGTGTTATCTATAGAAGAGATGGTCATGCATCTGGTTAATGGTGTTTCAGTTTGTTTATTGTTAATACTCTAAAAATTGAATAGCATGCTTCTACCATCCAGAGATATATAGTTTTCTCTGGAATATTGTGAGTTCGGTATTCAATGTGAGTCACTGGAAAGAACTTGGTAAGTGTACATGCCTGGGAAGTTAGAGACCCCATGGCATTCATCGCTAAACAAATGATGACTCAAGGGGAGCCAAATCTCTTACCAAGACTGTAGAAAAGAACGTTTATTAACCCATATTCACATTTTAAAAAATGGAACAAAATTCTCAGAACACAGTGATATCTACTTTGAAGTGGCCATTCAGCTCATTTGAGTAAAAGACAAATATGTATTCATATTTTTTAACTTTACTCTCCTAGGTATCACTTAAATATTTTTGACTAATATAAAAATGTTTTCTACTTCCCACATAATACTATTTTGAAGCATAAAATCCTCCCTTTTTTATATGCAGTATAATCTTTTTTTTTTTTAATTTGAAATTCTATCAGGCTGAGTCAGATGATGTATAGAATTCTATACAGATTTACTAATAATGATCCTGGGCAAGTTTTCAAAATAATCTTAATCAGTTTCCATTTTTAATGAAATTAGTTCTAATTAAAATTTCTTTCTGGGGAGAACTTTGAACAACAAATTATTTTGAGGCAGCTTTCATGTTATATGGCTATATTTTTTTTCGTTACATTCTTTTTAAACTGTCTTCTGATTTTGAAAATTATTTTGTCATTTACTTTTCATTATTAAGTGTTGTTCCCTCTGAGAAAATTATTTATTAATGTGAAAATATTGCCAAAATAGTATTTTTAATGTTTAACCTCAGCACAAAATCAATAGTGCTATGAAAAGGTGTCTAGTCAATGTTACACTCTGAAGGATTCTTCTTATAGATTCAGTATAATTTGGGGCCATTTTATGATGTTTACTTTCCATCACTCTAAATGTTTAAAGGCTGATGTAAACTACAATCTGGGAAACAGATTTATAGGGACATTTTAAAATATATTTTCCATTTCTCTGAATAACAATTCACGTGGCTTTGCAATAGATCAAATTTTGACATTAAAATTTGGATGTGATATTGCATGTCATGGCAACTCATTGCATTTATCAAAGCCTCTATATTGAAAGAAAGACACACTTCACTTTTTAAAGCACTAAACTCTCTCAAATTCTGTTTTAAAGTACATAAATTAATTATAATTGCAGCATAAACATCACCCTTAGGAAATTTTAAAATTCATTAAGTCAATACTGATATGTCTTCAACATTACACAAAAATAGGATTGGGGTGGATTTTAAGTTTCATCTAATCCAACCATTCTTCTAATAACTAAACTCTATACCATCCCCACTAAGTGTCCACCTATGATATGACTGATCACTTCCCACTATGGTGAAGTCAGTGAATCTTCAGGCAATCATTTCATCTCAGGACACACTTTCTTCAACCACTGGGTCTTAAGATCAAATCAAAATGCATATCCTCTCCCACATGAGCATTTTCAAATATTTGGAAAGCAGCTCTTTCTCTACTCTAGTTTAATATTCCAGAGTCTTTCATATTCATTGTAAATTTAACATATTAAATTTCCTTCTCATCAAGCTTGCTTTTTCTCTGAACATAACCCAGTTAATCTAGACGCCTTTAAACCTATTTTATCCATTATTGAGAGCAATGTGAAATCTAAACTACAGAAATTATTAATATGAAGGCTTAAAGCAGATATTTGGAAGAAAATTGAGGTTTCCCGTTTCTTGAAACAAGAGAAATGGTGTTTTTCTTCTGTGAAATAGAGAACAGGGAAGGGTTACAAGTTGGAAGAATTAAAGAATTATTAGATTAAATTTTAAACTTAGACTTTAAAGTGTGAGAAGCCCAAATAAGGATGGGGGAGAATGAGGGGGATTTCGGGAAACAGCTCCAATAAATGAGAGTCTAAGACACAAAATAAAATTGCTCAGATAGAATATGAGGAATAAGGAAAGATCGAAGTACAAGTTTTATGGAAGGTCAGTGATTACGGTGTATGTTTTGCTGTGTGTATTTGTATGCTGAGGGAAGACATCAGTAGGTAGATTGAAGGTACATGCAGTTGAGCCAAATCTCCAGGGAAAGGGCAGGGTCCCATGTCAGGTAAGTGGATTGCATTTGGAAAAGAGGATGCTTTCTTTTGAGACTGGCAGGAAGGAGGCATGCCAAGGTTCTGGTGCAGATATTTGTGTGAGAGATGGGGAGAAAGTTGAAGAAATTTCTTCCTTATAGACTTCCTTTTCCTATAAAAAGGAAAGCAGAATAATCTTGTAAATGTGAAAGAGACAGCATTGAAATTATGAATTTTAATAACAAAGAAGTTGTAAAATAGTTGTTGAAGTTAGTAAGATGGGGAACTTTCCAGAAACATGTAACAGATGATCTGGCAATGTTGAAGACTGAGGGAAGGTCATAATTCTCATATATTTAATGACAAATATATCTATAATGATATAATTGTCTTTGGTAGAATTATCTATTTGGTAGTGAGATTTTAAAAGACAGACTTTTGTTGGGGCGGGGCAGGGAGCAATGGAACCACAGCCTCATGAGCCGGACAACTTTAAATTTAGGCACATCATCCATCATGGTCTCTTCACCAGAGTCCAACCTCTATCCATGTTTTGTTATATACTAGTCATCACATCTTTGTCTTTTCATGAGTTTGCTGCTATAACCTGAAGTAACCCCTACTCCCTACCTCTATTTAAAAGATATTCAGCCTTAAAACCACAACTGTTTCCTCTGCATGAAGGATATTTCTTCAAATATTCTAAGATTGTCTGAGACTTTCTTTGAAATGTCATTGCCCATAAAATCAATACTTATATTTTAGTTTCTTAACTGTTCTCATTTGTTTCATCTGTATTGGTTTTGTAGCATAATTCAATGTCCAGGTACTTGCTTTATATTGTATATCCTTCAGTGTCCTTTGACTATAAATATTATATATGAACACAATAAAAACTTATTCATTTAATATGATTGATTCAATATAAACAACTTTTTTCTGGTGAGTAAAATAGACTGAGGATGAGTAACTTTTGCTTAAAACACAAGATAGTAAATATTTTTTCACTTTGTGGGCCAAATATCTCCTTTGAAAATATTAAACCAGCCATTGTAGTGTGAAAATAGCCACAGACAATATGTAAACTAACAGGAATGGCTGTGTTCCAACAAAACTATTTATGGACACACATATTGGCATTTCAGATATTTTTTACTTGTCAAGAAATATTCTTCTTTTTATTTTTTTCTAAGCATTGAAAAATGTAAAAAAAAAACACAAATGTTCTTAGTGTATGAGTCATACAAAAATAGACCACAGGTGACATTTGGCCTGTGGGCTGGAGTTAAGTGATTCATGCTATCAGTCAAAATTGCTAATGTACAAAGCTTGAAACCTGCTAAGCAATAAATCCTTATATGTGTTTGAGATCCACTTTTTTTTTAAATTTTAAAACTAGAACATGGTTTACAGATTTTTCAGTCTTTGGTTTATGAGAAAGTAGCATGTATGTCCTGGCACATGAGTGTTGAAGCATAAGTCTTACCAGTTCTGAGGTCTAAGGCAGATCATGTGATATCTCCAACCCTCAACTTCCTCAATCATGTCATAAGAGGTAGCTATCTAATAGGGTTCCTGTGAGCATTCAATAAGTTAATAATGTATCATTTCACTTAGATGAGTGTCTGTACATAAATAATAAAAACCTAATAAATATTAGATTTTAAAACAGTATTAGTCAAAAAAATTTTTTCTCTGGAAGATTAAAACAGTATTGCTAAGACATGAAGGTCTTTCACCACTCATTTAGTGATAGGATCAATGTTAAAAAATAGGTTTCCTGACTTTAAATATCAACATTTCTCCCCATTCCTCAGCAAGAAGGAATTCATGAGTTTAGCTCTTAATGAAATATTAAGTTGTCGTAAAATGTAAAATATCTTTGGCTTAACTGAAGTTCAGAAAAATACCGTTTGCTTTGTTTTGTGTTTTTTTTAAGACATGGTACTACTCAGAGTACAGAAAAGTCCTAGATTTAGTAAATCCATTTCAGGCAGGAAAAAGCAGAAATATATTTGGTCTGGCTAGAGAAAATGAAAAGAAAAGAACTTTAATTCTTAGTATTAAATACAGTAAAACCATAACTTTTAAAGGATTAAATATTTGTTTCCCATTAAAACTTAAATAATAATATAGAGACTAAAGTAATTAAATGTTATAAAATCTCTTTTAAGTTATTCTGACTAATTAAACTGATCTACAGGAAAGTAATTGCCTCCTGTTCTTTTTATTAGAAGGTGATAGATGATTGGTATAGATTAGACAGAGAGATAATAGATTATAGAAAAATAGATGATAGATAGATAGATGATAGATAAACAGATAGATAGATAGAACGGTAAATATAGATAATAGTCTTAACAAAGAATCAGACTTATGTAGTCGGGTATAAGTATTTGGAAAAGTTAACTCTGTAACTGGAGATATTAACATGTATTTTGTAGTTCTCAAATCTTATGTCTGGAAAAACATAACTCCTTATTAAAAATATTTAAATCTTATAAGTAAAGAGAAAACAAATCAGTCATGGGAAATATCATGTTTTGTTTAATGTAATACTGAGCTCTGTCACTGACTCTATCTGCCACCGAATTATGAAATATTAGAAATGATGTCAAGAAATTTGGCATATAAAAATTTTGATATGAACTACTCAAGACATAAACATAAATTATGTTTATTCAGTGATGCCAAAATATACAAACCAGGGAGTATCTGATATGGTAATCTTAAATCCAAGAAGTAGGAAAAAATATGTTCAAGTCTGTAACTGATTCTGTACACATAAATCATATTTCTATGAATAATTGCATGGACAGATCAATTCATGTAGCATAAAATATAAAAAGACAGTTTGATGAGTTTGTATCTATTTTATAAAATATTCTTCTTGCCAGATTTGTGCAGTTACTCACTTTTTAAATCATCTGTAATAAAATTGTGTGTATCTCCAATGAAGTGTATATGACAGAGGGCTTTCCTACCTCAACATTGATGAACAGAGGTAAAAGGAGCCTGATGGCTATTAAACAGTCAAGAACCATCTGAGGAGAAATCAATAGCTTTTTCCTTTGGCAACTGGTGAATGTCAGATCTTGGACTAAAACCCAAGTCCTATAACTTCACACTAGGTAAACTTCATTTTTAAAATATTCTGCTTACATGTACCTGTCCAATTTTCCCAGCACCACTTATTGAAGAGGTTGTCTTTTCTCCACTGTATACGCTTGCCTCCTTTATCAAAGATAAGGTGACCATATGTGTGTGGGTTTATCTCTGGGCTTTCTATCTTGTTCCATTGATCTATGTTTCTGTTTTTGTGCCAGTACCATACTGTCTTGATTACTGTAGCTTTGTAGTATAGTCTGAAAAGTATGACGTTAGAACACTCCCTAACACCATACACAAAAATAAACTCAAAATGGATTAAAGACCTAAATGTAAGTCCAGACGCTATCAAACTCTTAGAGGAAAACATAGGCAGAACACTCTATGACATAAATCACAGCAAGATCCTTTTTGACCCAGATCCTAGAGAAATGGAAATAAAAACACAAATAAACAAATGGGACCTAATGAAACTTAAAAGCTTTTGCACAACAAAGGAAACCATAAACAAGACCAAAAGACAATCCTCAGAATGGGAGAAAATATTTGCAAATGAAGCAAAGGACAAAGGATTAATCTCCAAAATTTACAAGCAGCTCATTCAACTCAATAACAGAAAAACAAACAACCCAATCCAAAAATGGGCAGAAGACCTAAATAGACATTTCTCCAAAGAAGATATACAGATTTCCAACAAACCCATGAAAGAATGCTCAACATCATTAGTCATGAGAGAAATGCAAATCAAAACTACAATGAGATATCATCTCACACCAGTTAGAATGGCCATCATCAAAAAATCTAGAAACAATAAATGCTGGAGAGGGTGTGGAGAAAAGGGAACCCTCTTGCACTGTTGGTGGGAATGTAAATTGATACAGCCACTATGGAGAATAGTATGAAAGTTCCTTAAAAAACTAAAAATAGAACTACTATACGACCCAGCAATCCCACTACTGGGCATACACCCTGAGAAAACCATAATTCAAAGAGAGTCATGTACCACAATAGTCATTGCAGCTCTGTTTACAATAGCCAGGACATGGAAGCAACCTAAGTGTCCATCATCGGATGAATGGATAAAGAATATGTGGCACATATATACAATGGAATATTACTCAGCCATAAAAAGAAACTAAATGGAGGTATTTGTAGTGAGGTGGGTGGACCTAGAGTCTGTCATACAGAGTGAAGTAAGTCAGAAAGAGAAAAACAAATACAGTATGCTAACACATATATATGGAATCTAAGGGAAAAAAAAAAAAAGGCCATGAAGAACCTAGTGGCAAGACGGGAATAAAGACACAGACCTACTAGAGAATGGACTTGAGGCTATGGGGAGGGGGAAGGGTGAGATGTGACAAAGAGAGAGAGTGGCATGGACATATATACACTACCAAATGTAAAATAGATAGCTAGTGGGAAGCAACCACATAGCACAGGGAGATGAGCTCTGTGCTTTGTGATCACCTAGAGGTGTGGGATAGGGAGGGCAGGAGGGAGGGAGATACAAGAGGGAAGAGATATGGGAACATATGTATATGTATAACTGATTCACTTTGTTATAAAGCAGAAACTAACACACCATTGTAAAGCAATTATACTCCAATAAAGATGTTAAAAAAATAAAAAAATAAAATAAAATATTCTGCTTAGGGTTGATAAATGTGTTATGTGTTCTCAATGGAAGTCACAAAAATGTCCCCATCATATAGTTAAGAGGTTTAGAGAAACCAGGGGGTGAGGACAGTTAGAAGAAATGATTGCCACAGTTGGGCCAATGGCTACTGTGAACCAACAATAAGAAAGTAGAGAGATTTTTATAGTAACACATTTCAAAATGCATGAAGATTTATCACATACAAACTAACAATGAATTTGTTTTAAATTCATATTAAAAGATGAGTAAATGGTTGATACAGGAACAGCTCACAAAATGGCACCGTTCTTCCTTCTGATAAATTATTTTCACAGGTTCCAAAAATACTACCATAAAATCATTGAGATAATTACTCCAGCTCCACCTTGTCATTACAAATGTTAATGAAGAAAGATTTAAAGACCTATATTTAATATGGATGACCGGATTTGGTTAGATCAATAGCTACTGAAAAGTGACTTTTCTCTACCTTTTATTGTGTGCTTACTTGATTCAGTATTAGGATTAGCTTTAAGCAGTTTACACAAGGTCTTCATTTTCACAAAATCAGTTTCAGAAAGCAGGTTAGAAATGCCTTCATCTGAAGTAGAATCAAATGAGACTTCTCATAGGAACCGGTTAAAACAGAAGTTTATATTCCGTGAGCGTTAACATGGGTTCCCCCCTGGGAGGCACCAGCTATGTGGTTATATGCCAAGGGAATTAGAAAAGTTACATAATTTTAATATGGTTAAAAAAACATGTTCTACCAGTAACTGTGTGATAATAAGCTTCTGAAGGCTCATGTCAAACACTAGTTTTAACTCTTGTTCCATAACTTTTGAAGAAAATAATTCAGAAAAAAAAATAAAGAAAGATTTTGTTTTTTGTGGGTTTGGGAAGTGGGGAGTATTTTAGTAGCACCAGTCCGAAAATTGCTTAATGCTCTCTGTATTACAGGGCAGATACAGATGTAAAGCCCCTTTATGGGTGAGCATAGGCACAAATCAAAGAGATTCTGATATTCAAGTGATAAGAGTATAACAGTCAGGTTGAGGCCAGTACTGCCATGAGACGAGCTGGTCAGAGACCAGAATCACCTCTGGGCATGTAGTGAGTTGTGGTGCTCATTTAAATACTGAACCTCAAGGTAAAAATCATAGTGCTTGTATCAGCCCATGCATTAGGACGAATGGCAAAATACTGGAAAATCTTATTTTTACTTGATTTTAATTTCATAATTTCTTTTTGTGCACGATTTATAATGTTCATAGCCTATCAATACATTATATATACAGCGTATATGAATGCACACACACACACACACACACACACACACACACTCATATATAGAGGCATTAACTAATAATTGTCTTTCAGATATGTTAAATGATCAAAAGTGTTCAGATACCCCTGCTTTAGAAGATGTGACGCTTTCCCTAGGAAACTGGGAATTCTAAAAAGCTGCAAGGAGTACAACAAAGAAGTAGAGAAACCTGTCATAGGTGGGTGATAAATAGAGCCCAGGAAATAAGCCCCAGCACAGAATAAGGCCTTGGTGGAACATAAGCTCTAACAAATGAAAGGTAAAGCTGGATTTTTCCTAAGTGAAAAAGAAACTCACTTTATAGCAGATGCAGTTACAAATCAACCACAGAACAATATAGAGAATATACAGCAAAGAAACAGCAGCTTCTGAACCAGCGCAAGAGAAAAACTAGTATATGGTGTACAGATCCAACATAAATGCAGAAAAGCACAGACCAGCCCCTTTCAAGATAATTCAAAATGAAGTGCAAAGAAGGAATACAGGAATACAGCATAGTGGTTGAGAAAACTCTGTAAACAAAACAGTGGGCTCCATTATTTCAGTTCTGTCTCTTACTGACTGAGACCTCAAATTTGTCACAAAATCCCTCTAAATATCTCAGCATAAGTCCCTACAACTGTGAAGTGGGTATATTTCTGGTTTCTTAAAAAGATGTAATGAGATAATGGGTGTGATGTATTTAGCTCATTGTCTGGGATAGCGTATGCTCTCATTGGGTATCAGCCAGTAGTAGTAGTAGTTTTGTTGGAACACATAAACAGATCTATGCCTGCTGTCAGAAATGACCAAGATGGAGAATAAGAGAAAAGGCAAAAATATATTTGAAAAATTAAGATGTGTACAGCATCAAGTTTAGGAAAACTACTTGATAACAAGTTAAGTCATCCATCACTGGTACAGTGGGTTGAATGGTGCCCCCCCCCAAAATATATAAATATTGTAATTCCCAGAACCTATGAATGTGACCCTATTTGGGGGAAAAAAAAAACTTTTGGCAAATGCATTTAATTTAAAGATCTCAAGGTGAGATCATCCTGGCTTATCCACCAAACCCAAGTGTCCTTATAAGAGACATACAAAGAAAAATATACACAGAGGAGAAGGCCATGTGAAGAAGGAAGTCAAGATTGGAGTTTTGCAGCCACGAGCCAACGAACCTACAGAGACACTTGAAGCTGGAAAAGGCAGGAAAAGAAATCCATCCTAGAGCTTCTAGTGGGAGTACAGCCACCAGAACTGTTAGAGAACAAATTTCCATTGTTTTAAATTACTAAGTTTGTGGTGATTTGTTATGGCAGCCTTAGGAAACTAATAAAATTGCTTAAAAATAATAAAGAATTTGTAGTTAAAAGAGAACACAGGGGCATTGCAAATATTAATACATTTATCAAGCACAGCGTGTCTGCTCTACAGCAAAACTGTTCGGACCCATAGAGGGTGCAAAAATGAATAGCTCCTAGTAATTAGAAATATTTGGGACCTAGGTAACTCTTGAAGAATCAATTTTTTAAACTTTTTTTTCCATTAACTTTTCTGGAAAATTTTTTAAAAGAATTTTATTCTTTGTAGAGATACCCATTTTTAAAGTAAAAATGTCTAGCATCTAAGGGTTCTGTTGGGAATGAAAAACTTATCCTCTGCCCTCTTAGGCTCATTGTCTGGGAGCATGTGAATTAAACAAACAAAAGAGAGATTAACAGGAGAAAAGGCATACAATTTTTGTTAATATTCACAGGCATGGGAGTTCACAGAGAAGTGAAACTCAAAAAAGTGGTTAGACTTGCTAACCTATAGACCATCTTAAAAAAGGAAAAGGGATTTGGGCTTCAAAGAACAAAAACTGGTGAACTGACTAGGAATCTTATGAGGAAACCAATGGAAGTTAAGAGTTATTTCAGTACGGTTTGTTGTTGATGCATACTCATCTTGTTCCAACTCTCTGTTCTGTGATGAGTCAATCTCTTCCTCCAGATAAGGGAGAGAGGGACACTTCCACAGGGGAAAATTGTGCTGCCTTCACAAAGGAAATCTATTCCTTGCTTTTAGGCAGAAAAGGGAAAGGTAGAGAACTCTTCCTGAATCTGCTCATTCTCGATTGCTTTCAGCTCAAAATAATCCTAAGCCTAAAATGGCATATTTTGAGGTGGCATATTTTGGACACTTTCAGTCTTAAATGGCCATCTTACTCAAATTTTGTGACCCATGGATAAATTAACCAAGTATATAAATGTGCATATACACACAATTTACAAGATTGCTATTATTATCTACTAATTATGATGAAAGAACTATGGTTTCCCAATTGTCTAAGGTCATGGTGCCATTTAAAGGTATAGCCAACACTCAAACTAGCGCTTATCTGAATGAAGTTTGCCTTCTGAATCACTCTATTGCCATGTAACCTAGTCTCATACTTGCATAGCTCATTATAATACAGGAAGTAATGAATCTGGCCCCAAAAAAGCCATTTATATTTTCATCGTGTTCTTATCATACTTAGTTTTCATTTATGGCCTTATACGCTCAACTATAATTTTTGTTGTTACAAGGTTTAAATTCCAGCAACCAGATAACTGATAAACAAGTTGGCACAAGATTATCATTTTCAGTTTTTTAAGGAACCTCCATACTGTTCTCCATAGTGGCTGTATCAATTTACATTCCCACCAACAGTACAAGAGGGTTCCCTTTTCTCCACACCCTCTCCAGAATTTAATGTTTGTAGATTTTTTGATGATGGCCATTCTGATCAGTGTGAGGTGATACTTCAGGTGGGAGGGAGATGCAAGAGGGAGGGGATATGGAAATATATGTATACATATAGCTGATTCACTTTGTTATACAGCAGAAACTAATACAACATTGTAAAGCAATTATACTCCAATAAAGATGTTGAAAACAAAAAAGGTTATCATTTTCTCCAGAAAGATATTCCTTAAAAATATTCCCAAGATGTTTAGGCAGCAGATGGTATCTAATAAATTAAACTCCAATGACAGTCATGAATGAATGATGATTAAATTTTAAATCAAATCATGTTCTCAGAAGTATCTTGATATCTCATTTTATTTTCATTAATTGCACTCTGAATGGTTCAAGTCTTAGAAGTAATCAATGCAATTCCATGTGTCTGCATTTAGTATGAAATGTTCATTTGGAAGCTTTTACAGATAATCAGGAAGGCATAGATTCATAAAATTCTGTTTACTATTTCATTTAACAATCCAAAATATATTAAGCTCTTAATGTGTGTCAAGCTCCGAGGCAGGTGCTAGGGATAAATAATACATGATTCTTCCTGCAGGAAACACCTAATCTACTAAGAGAGACTAAAATATAAGAATGTAGGGACTTCAGAACATGTAGAACAAATAGTCATTGCACAAAGATGGAGGTGAAATACATTTCGGGGTAGGTCAGAAATTGATCATGAAAGGTAAATAGGGATTACTGGGCAGACAAAGCAAGGGCAGATATTTAAGGCAATGAGAATTCCATTAGCCAGATCAGAAATAGAATAGCTAAACTCAAAGATGCCTAAGTTTTTCATCTTAGCATGCATAACCTAACATTTATTGTACATTTAGTATAAGGTGAAGATGTGGAGGCATGAGAATGTACACATGCTACTGATGGGAATGTAAAATGGGACAGCCACTTTTAAATTCAGTTGTCAATTTCTTTAAAAGTCAAATCTATGCCCACAGTACGACCTAGCCATTCAAATCCTTAGTACTTAACCCAAAAGAAATGATAGCATATATCAAGACAAAGACTTCTACACAAATATTTACAAACTAATTATTTGTAATAGTCTAAAACTGGAAACAGCTCAGATGTCCATCAATAGATGAATGGATAAACAAACTGTGGAATATAAATACAGTGGAATACTACTCAGTAATAAAAAAGAATTATCTATTACACACATGCCAACATGGATAAATCTCAAAATAGTCATGCTGAATCAAAGAAGTTAGCAAAAATAGTATATACTGTATGATTTAATTTATATAAAATTGTAGGAAATTCAAGCTAACTGATTTTGACAGAAAGTTGCTCAATGTTTGCCTGTGAATGATACGGGGACTCACAGAATTGGGTGAGAGAAATGGATTACAAAGAAGCACTAGGAATCTTTAGGGAACAATGGATCTGTTCATTATCTTGATTGTGGTGGTGGTTTCATAGGCATATACATTTGTCAATATAACTCAAATTTACATATTAAATATATGCAGTTAATTGTATATAAATCACATCTCCATAAAGTTGTCAAAATAACTCAACTCAAAAGTTGACAGAATTAAGAAGAGAAATGTACAAATCTATGAATTTATACATTATGAAAAAGTTCTCTCTGTAATTGAAAGAAAAATCAGACAAAAATCAGTAAGGAAATAGAAGACTTGACACATTATACCTAACAAAACTTTACTAATTCACATGCATATAACAATGTAAGCAACAGTGGTAGAATGCACATTTATTTAAATTCAAATGAAATATTACACTAAACTTGGGAATGGGGTAATAAAGCAAGTAAAAATATATTTCATATGACTCAAATAATACAATGTATGGTGTCTGACTATAGTAGTATTAAGCTAAAATATATAACCAGAAGATAACTAGAAAGTTCTTGGAAGTTCAATAGCACACTTCTAAACTTACCTTAGATCAAAGAAAATATCTTTGTGGAAATTATAAAATGTTTTTATTTAAATATGAGAAAATGATGCAAAACACAACTTGTAAGATGCACTTTATGTTAGCTAGGAAATTTGCAATTCTAAGTTTATATATTAAGAAAGAAGAAAAGCTGACAGCGACCTAAGCATCAGTCTCAAAAATAAAATAGGAACAGCTAATTTAATAAAAAAGAAATAAAAGTAAGCTGCTAGGATAGAAAACAATAGAAATTGGGGAAATTTTTTAAATAGAGTACAATTAAAAGTTTAAAAGTTGGTTATTTGAAAAAACTAATATCTTAGTCTGTGTTCCACTGAAAATAGATCTTAAAACAACAACTCTTATGCAAGATAGTGTATTTGAGAGTTTATCCCAGGAAGCAAGAAGAAATGAGGGAACAGACGTTGAAAGAGAAAGTAGAAAAATAAATATCAAGGGTAAATTATCAAGTTAAGCATCACTATGTTCAAGTAAGTCTCAATTCTGTTTATACTTATTAATGCTTCTCAGAATCGTTGACTAGAAGATTGAAAATATGTATTCATTCAAGGCTTTCATCACCTGTATTTGAGAGTTCCCTAGGGGCAGTACATCCCCAGTATTTGTATCTGTCAACAGTCTCGTTCCTTAATCCCATATGTCAGTACTGTAGAAAATACTGAAAGAATAAGGAAAAGTGTGACATGAGTGCTTGAATTAGACAACAGCCTAAAGTGAGTTGAGTACTGAAGGTTTGCATAGTTACATCTAAAAATAGATATAAGGCCCACTAAAAAAATTGATAACTTGCAACATTGACCAAGAGAAAAAAAAATACCACAAACTACCAATACCAGAAAGAAAAAGGGACATAATTTCAGAGCACTTAGATATTAAAAACATTAGATATTATAAAAAACTTTATGCCAATACATTCTTTAAAATGAAGAGTAATAGAAAATATGAACATTTAAGCATTAAATAAGTTAAATGAAATATTAAAATCCAGAAGATTTAGGCTACCAATATGAAAACTTATGATAATGTATAGTAGTTAATACTTACCTGTATGTGCACAAGGATAAAGAAATAAACCAAAAATAGACATTTACCTGATACATATAACCCTTCAGCGTTGTGAATAAAGGGTTTTCTTTTTAATTAATGGTGATAACTCAATAATATATACACATGGAGGAAAAAATCATCCCTAACTCCACATCACAATGTATTTAAAAATTATTTTCAGATCAATAATTTTCTCTAAATTCAAAAAGACAAATAATAAAGTCGTTAGGCTAAAATACAGGAGTTTATCTTCAGACTTGGGATAGAAAAGAGTTTCTTAAACAAGATAAAACCCAAAAAACCCAAGAAACAACATCGACCACACAGGAAACTTTGATGAGCTTGAATATAATCAATTAAGAATTGCTAGCAGAAAGAGATATTGTAAACTCACTACACCACCAAAAAACTTCACTCCAATTTATCAATATTTATTTGCTTAAAAACTAGAAATAAAAATTCCCTTATGTTGGTTAATTGTATCATTATAAACTTTAACAAACATCATAATGGTAAAAAATTGAATTCTTAAGAAAGTATATCTGTTCTCACTATTTTTATTCAGTACTGTACCAGAGATTCTACCGAGTTAAATAAGAGAAGGAAAATAAAACAACAGAAAATAAATTAATTAAAAACAAAAATTTTAAAACAAGAATTAATTCTGTCAATATTTATAGGTGATATTATTGTACATATAAACAATTTATAAGAATATGATTATGAGATTTTATAAGCAGATTTAGCTATTGGGTTAATGTATAAAAATCAAGTGCAAGTCTATGTTCATGAAAAAATAGAAAATAAAATTTTAGAATGGTAACATTTACAAAAACATTAAAACCCACCTAATGCTTAGGAATAAATCTAGCAAAGTTTATGCATTAGCTCTACACACACACACACACAAAAAACCTATAAAATATTAGTTGAGACAAGTGCATTATGTTAATATACTGGAAGATTCTATCCTGTAATGATGTCAAAGATTCTAAAATAGAGATCTATAATTCAAAGAAATCCCAATCCAAATTCCAGCAGGTTTTTTTTTCTTGTAATTTACAATCTCATTCTAAATTATATATGATAGTGAAAATTGCCAAGATTAATCAAAGAAATCTTGAAGATTAACAAAGTGAGAAGGATTACAATAGTGGATATTAAGGTTTATTATGAGGTTAAATTAATTACAACTATTTGGTTTTTTCTCAATGTTGAAAAATAGAATAATGGATCAGAAATTACTCTCCAAAAACAAACTTCCACACAGGGCACTTGACTTATGACAAAAAATGAAGGTGTAAAGAAGAAAAGAAAGGGTTTTCAGTACAATATGTCAGTTATTCAAATGGGAAAAGCTCTATCTTTATCCCTTCCTCATAAAAGGCAAAATTTTATTCATATATTTTATGGAACTTATGCTTAAAGATAAACCAGTAAAATGTCTAGATCATAATATATGAGCTCGTACTTTCAAAGCCTTTTGGTAGAGAAGGAAGCTCTAATAATTAAAAAAAAATAGTGATAAATTTGACTACATTAAAATAGAAACCAATGTTAAACAAATATACCTTAAGTCAGTGAAAAAACAAAGCAAAAAGGATACATCTGCAGTCCATATAATCAAAAATAGAAAAAAACCTATACACAGAATACATAAACTTTTCTTTAAAATCGTAAGAAAATGCAACCCAATAGAAAAGTAGGCATCAGCCTTTTGAAAAGAAACTTCATATAAAACAGTATCCAAATGGGCAATTAACAAATGTATGAAAATGTTCTCAATACTTATCTTTAATAATCAGTGGAACATAAGTTAAAACCAAAGTAAGATGTCCCTATATAGTCACCAAAATGGCTGAAATGAAATAATTGGCCATGTTAAATTTTGATAAGGATGCAAGGCAGATGGAAAATGTATATAATGTTTTTACATACCATATAACCCAACAAAATTTCCTTCTCTCTCTCTCTCTATCCCTCCTTCTCCCCCTCGTTCCCTCTCCCTCCCTGTCTGTCTTGTCTAACCATCTGTACATACAACAAAAGACATTAGTGCATCAGGAGTAGAGAGGATTATGTGTGTGAGTATTCGTAAGTGTGTGTTTTTGTTTATTTGGCATATTAAATTTTGGAACAAAACAATAAAATTAAACAAAATGGATGAATGTCACATTCTAAAACAAATACAAAAGAGTACATACTGTATCAGCCCAATTATTACATGAATTTCGAAAAGAAGTAAAACTGTCCTTTGATGTTAGTGTTTACATATATGATGGGGTTGGATAAGATGATTGGAAAGGAAGAGGAATAGAATTTAGGAATGTTAATAACGTTGCCTTTCTGACCTATTTGGGAATTACTTGGATGTTTTCATTTTTTACTAATTTTTTGCACAGTACTTAGTTTTGCAGGATTCCAAATATATGATTATTAAATAAAGCTAATTTGATTGTGTTAAAATCCATTTTTCTAACTACAAAGAAAAACTAAAAATATAAAATATCATGAGAGAGGAAAGTATATTTATGAAGATAAAAGACTGATGCTTAGTCTTAGAAGAACAGGTGTTTCTGAGGCAGAAAGGATAACAGCTTAGGAAGCAACAATGAATTAAATGGTAGCTGAAAACTTGCAAAGGTTAAGAAAAGTAAGGACTTGACTTTACAGAGCAAATACCAGGAAAATATAATGTATACTTGTTTCTGTAAAAATTAGTACACAGAAGCCTCCTCAATATTCTGTAATAACCTATATGGGAAAAGAATGTGAAAAAGAATGAATATATGTATATGCATAATTGAACCACTATATTGTACACCTGAAACTAACACAACATTATAAATAAACTATACTCCAATAAAATTTTTTTTTTAAAAAGCCTTAATTAAATAGAGTGAGAAGACAAAATGGGGTCTCTTATGCCCTGTGACCATACTGGAGGCCAAGAAGAAGAAGAAAGACTCGGGCTTCCCTGGTGGCGCAGTGGTTGAGAATCTGCCTGCCAATGCAGGGGACATGGGTTCGAGCCCTGATCTGGGAAGATCCCTCATGCCGCGGAGCAACTGGGCCCGTGAGCCACAACTACTGAGCCTGTGCGTCTGGAGCCTGTGCTCCACAACAAGAGAGGCCGCAATAGTGGGAGGCCCGTGCACCGCAATGAAGAGTGGCCCCCGCTTGCTGCAGCTAGAGAAAGCCCTCGCACAGAAACGAAGACCCAACTCAGCCAAAAATAAATAAATTAATTAATTAATTAAAAAAAAAAAAAGAAGAAGAAAGACTCCACTCTTTTCCTGGCAAGGACTCAACCAATGAAAAGCCATGGACTCTCTGTTTACTATAGTCTTCCCACCCATCTTCCTTTCCCTTATTATGAATATGTTCTCCTTCCGTTGCTGTGCCAGGACTTGTACAAGGCTCGCTACAGTCGTAGACCCTGAATTGCAATTCTCTGCTAATCCTGAATAAACCCATCTTTGCTGGAGAAATATTTAACAGTCTATTTGTTTTAGGTCAACATTTTACAACTCTATACCATCCCTTAGCATATTATTGAGCTTATAGCAGACACAGTGCTTTACTTTTATTCCATTATCTTCAAGGGTTATATTAATGGTTATGTTAAACATAGAAGGCAAATTTTAATTAACATATACACTCTTGCTTATTACCTAGTTTTTAAATCAGTGTATATATTCTTGCTTATGGCCTAGTTTTGAATGCTTAAAATTTTCCTTTTAAATTTATTTATACTTATATGTATAATCAGAATTGCTTGTTGGAATTTGAGCCCAATATAGATTTTGATATGACACTAGACATATATGTGATAATACATACCAGCAATTATGAAATAGATTTCATAGTGATTAATAACATACAGTAGCTCTTTGTTCATAGAGTCTTTGAAATTATTGACATAACTTTTAAGCATGTATTCCAAGTCATAGATTTACACTGTAAAGTGTATGCTTAGGGGAATAAGGTAGATATGTCTATCATTTCTGATAAGAAATAACAATTGTCACTTCAGAAGTCACATTTATAAATTTCAACACTTTAATACAAGTCCTCTTGTATTTGAGGTGCCAGTGTATTAACAGATCAGTTACTTTTCATCCAGAAATCCTGCAGCCCAATAGCCTCAGGGATAACAAGTAGCACAGGATTTTAGGAGAATCAAAGGCAACAGGGTTATATGGACAAGTATATGAAGGGTATGAAATAGCCAAGCTACAAAGAATTTTTCACCCAGTAAAATCTCCTCTGTGTAATATATATATATACACAGTTGGCCCTTGGTATTTTTGGGAGGTTTATTCCAGGGCCCTAGGGAATACCAAAATCTCAGGTTCCTTATATAAATTGGCATATAACCATGCACATTCTTCCATATACTTTATATCATGTCTAGATTACTTATAGTACCTAATACAATGTAAATGTTATGTAAATAGTTGTAAATACAATGTAAATGCTATGCAAATAGTTGCCAAGGTAAGGCAAATTTAAGTTTTGTTTTTGGGAACTTTCTGGAATTTGTTTTCAAATATTTTCACCTCATGGTTAATTGAATCTCGGGATAGAGACTCCTAGGATATGGAAGGGCAATTGTATATATGTATCTGGGAATGTTATAGTTTATAATTTAGATTTTCTCTAAACAGTGAGTGGCAGAGTCAGATTGTGTTGTCCAAAGATCACCATAACAATACTTCTCATTCAACAACATGACTTAGAACATTACCATAACACCCTTAATAGATATTGCTATTTCCCTCCCTTAAATTGTATGTGTTTGTGACTTGCTTGTGACCACACGAATCAGTGACAGAAGTGGCAGCCAGAGGCTTCCAGTCATAAAAGAGATGCAGGTTGTTCACTGGAGCACTAATGCTGAAGCCCTGAACTGTCATGTAGAAAATCTAATGACCATAAGATCACCATGCTAGGAGAAAGCCTGGGTCACACAAGGAGGTCCTATGTGGGTGTTTACACCAACTGTCCAGCTGAGATCTAGGCTTACAGCCAGCAATAACCACTAGACATGAGAGTAAATATCTTTCTGATCATTCTAGCTGCAAGCAGTTGAGCCCACCCACCTAGGCTCAAAGTCTTCTCAACTAAAGCTCTAGCTATTGTGGAGCAGGTTACTATCTCCACAGCACTTCTTCTGAATTTTTGACCTTGGAATAGATTATGATATAAATATTGATTTAAGCCAGTAAGTTTTGGGATATTCTGATTTGCAGCAAAAGTAACTAAAACAAACAAAACACTTTTTAATTAACGGTATTTGAAAATTATTTGTGAGAATCTGTGACTCAATTCCAGCTATTTTCAGGTGAGCCAATATGGGTTTAACCGCATGTCAGTGGGATAGTTACTTTTTGCTGGTGACTGTTTGTTATGAGTTCGTGATACCAGCTCCCAGTGAACAGTTCTTGTGTTTAAATTCTTATAAAATGGTAATATGGAAATATCAGAAATTTAAGAATTGAGCGTGCGTGAGGATGGAATTGCGCTTGAGAAGGAACACATTTTTCCTGGTTAGCTTTATTCAAGGAATGACTGTACCTATTCCAGAGATATAAAAGTAAAATAATCTGATTTTTAAACTAGATAAATATATGTCAATATAGTACTTTTTAAAAAGAAAAATGCCAAAAATACTGAACCTACGATATAAGAATTTATAGATTTAGTTTGTATGGCATAGTTTAAAACCTTACTTAGACAATAATTTACATGCCAAATCACAATGACCATTTATTTCTGCAAAGAACTCTAAAATCTACTTTAATGTATACCCAAATTATCCATGTGAGGTAATATCTCATTTTAGTTTTATTTCCCTGATGCTTACTGATGTTGAGTACCTTTTAATGTACCTGTTGGCCGTTTGTATGTCTTCTTTGGAAAAAGTGTCTATTGGGTTCCTCTGCCCATTGTTTAACTGGGTTGTTGGGGGGGGGGTTGCTATTGAGTTGTATGAGTTCTTTATATATTTTGGACATTAACCATTTGTCAGATATATAATGTATAATATTTTCTCCTTTTTGGCAGATTGTCTTTTCATTTTGTTGATGGTTTCCTTTGCTGTGCAGAGCTTTTTAGTTTGACATTGTCCCACTTGATGACTTTCCCCTTAATCCTGAAGCATAATGACAACTGTAAATAATAGCTTTATTTTAATTTTACACACATCACACATCAATTAAAACCTGCAGTTTTTGTGTTACTGTTTTTCTTGTTTTTTCTTTTTGTTGTTGTCTGTTTGTTTGTGTTCTAGACTGCTAAATTGAGAAAGTGTGTGCTATGACTATTGGCTCTGTGCAGCATTGCAAGAGATCTGGGGAGACCTTTTATTATTTCTTTCCTGAATCAGTTTAGTCTCCTTTGGTGGTTTTAATAACTTCTTGGCACTCTTGGCAGAGTTTAATAACTCTTAATAAGAGTTTAATAACTCTTCTTGGCAGTAATTGTGGCAGTTGTTTCTCTTTTGCTTTTCTGTTAAGATAATGACTTTATAGGAATTTAATTCATTGTGAAAATGTCTGATGAACAGATTGATATGCCTTTTCACAGTAGTTTATAAAAACACATATTATGCAAAATTTGCAACAGGCCAGTTCAATTCTTATGTAATCATGCCACTTATGGAGTGTTATTTTATATAAGATGAAACTCCACTAAATTTTACTGCTAGGAGAAAGGAAACATCTAACATTGGAAAAAGAAGAAAATTTGCATGCCTTTTTAAAAATTTTAGTTTTTAGCATAATGAGTATCAAATTGTTTTAATTAAAGGTTGCCTAAAACAAGACTAAAGTGCATATACTCAGAAAAAGAAAAATAAAGCTGTTCTCAGGGTAATTTTAAACATTAAAATATGCTCAAAACAAAAATAATTTAAATTAATGAATATAAACTTTAATACAGAAAATATGAGTATAATAAAATAAAATAACTTGACCAGGAAGAAAGAACTTAAGAAGAAATAAGTCAAAATATATGAATTAGAGGGAAAAAAATCACAATGAAGAGTTCTTTGGGAACAAAAATTTAGACAAACTACTATCAAACGCAAGCAAGAGAAAATATAGAAGTTGTAAAAAATAATTAGAAAAAATATACTAAGATAACATGGCAAAATAGTCTTGAAAGGAAAAAAGAAATATTGAGAGAACTGTACCATCACAATGCATTGCAAAGATGTCTAAGACTGTCACAAAATGTATTTAATCAATATACTTTTTTTTGTTTTGTCTGTTTTGTTTTACATTTTCTATCAGACAATAACATAAAAGTAAATTTCCAAACTATCTTAAGAACATAAAGAACATTTTGGAAAACTTCCCAGGTCATTTTATTAGGTTATCAAAATCTTAATTCCAAAACCTTATAAAATAGCTCTGAGTACAGACTAACAGTATTTATGAATAAAAAAGAATAAATACTACACAATATATTTTAAAAATTGTATCTTAAGTGTAATAGATAATGTTAACCTTAATAAAAATGATTTACTACAGAAAAATATATAGTTCAATATTAGAAAACTATTTCTGTAGTTTATCATGCCAGTAGGTTAGTGGAAAAAGTCAAATAGATAAAACACTGCAAGAAGAAAAATATAAGGCATTTTTTAAAAATTCAGCATCAGTTTCTTATATGTTAAATTACTAAATGGGAGAAATAAAGATATTTTCTTCATAAGATATTGAGTAAGCATCATTATTAATCAAAAAGATTAAATATCCATAAAATTTAAAATATCTAGACATTTACTTGAGAATAGATATGCATGATATAAGGAACTAAAATAAAGGAACAAAAATAAATCTTAAATAAACAAGGAAAGCACAAAGTTAGATGGATGGCAATTGTCAATATTCCAAAATTCATTTATAAGTTCATCTTCATCTTGCACCAAAATAAATTCTAAATGAATAAAAATACAATTATGGATAATCATTAATGGCCATGATGGAATAACAAGGATCAGACATAACTTCTGACTGTAAACAAGAAAACTGCAGAATACATGAAACAACTGGTCTCCGACATTGTACACCAGCTGCATAGGACTGGGATTCCTAGGAAAGGAAAACCAGTAGGGAGACCGGTGTTATTCCAGCCTTCTGCCTGTAGATAATTATTGTTCTGCAAATACAGGGAAACTGCTCAAAGCTGGGGAAATAAGGAAAGAAGAGCTGTAAACCTAACAATCCCAAGAGTTTGCACAGACTGGGAGACATTTGAGCTCAAAACAGAGTGAAGAGTGATCATATTATAGTGCTTTTTCCCAAATAAAAAATTCTGTATTTTCATGTTTCTCTCTTTTTTGAAATGTCTTCTCATTTATTTATTTTGACTCAGTTTACACAATTTGGATTTGCATCCCTGGCTTAGAGACTCAGATAATTTATCTTGTCAGCATCGCCTGGGCACAAACTGACTGCAAAGAAAAATAAATCCCAAACTCTTTCCACTGGAACATTTTGTCTTTGTTAAATAAAACATTTCCTCTTTCTGGCCATTCAGATAGTCCCTTTGTTATAGAAGCCCATATATCAGGGCAAAAGCCAAGGTTTATATTCATGATGAGGATAAAGAAGAACAAAATCCAGCTTTGTGTATGCATGTGTGTCTTTCTGTTAGTGTAAGTGCTAAAACTTGACACTCTGCTACTGTATTCATGAAGAGGAGATTGGTCTTTTAAAAGTACTATGTAGTCACACAAAGTAACTTTAGTAAAGATAAAAAGGCTCTGTGAATGTTGACTTTCAAAAGCACTCAAGATTTAAAGTGAAAAATGAAGTTTAAAAATAGCATCTTTAATATGAAGCCAAATGTAGGAAAAACTTTATTTTATATATTTATACTCCAAAATATTAAGATGTAAGATTATATGTGAAGATCACTTTTTTCTTCATGCATCCTTATTTTATTTTAGATCTTTATACTGTTTATATAATTGTTTTTTCTATTTATTATGTAAAAATTTATTAGCGATACATTATTATTATTGGTTCACATCACCTCCTTGGTACCACAACCAAGTGAATCACATACCTATAGCCAACCTCCTCTCTCTCTCTTCCCATAATTATCCACTCTAATGTATCTATTCCCTAATTATTAAGTATAGTATATTTTTTCTAGATATTATGGAGTCTCAATGCATATCAGCATTCCTGCCAGGAAAAACCAGAGAAGCCTGATTTGACATATGTAGGTGTAGGGGTGTGTGTGTGTGTGTGTGTGTACATGCACACACACATAAGTGCACATTAGGAGAGAGGTGAGCCAAACAGGATGTGAAGGGCCAAGATCCCATAAAGAAGGAACTATGGTGAGATAAGCTTATATTCTGCTTGTACTTTTTCTTCAAGAGATTTTCCTGTTCTTCCGAGAGATGGGGTAGAAGATGAAAATACAAACAGAGGGCCAGAACATAAAGCTACTGCTAAGTGACAAAGAATCCATCAGAAAATTGGCAACTTCATGGGACTTGGAAGAGAAAAATTGAAGTTCAGAGCTATGGAGGCAGCCAGGATTTGGGAGGGAGGGGTAAAATGTGTCCCCCCAATATTAATATGGTGAAATCTTAACCCCCTTACCTCAGAATATGACTATTTGGAGATAGGACCCTAAAAGAGGTATTTAAGGTAAACTAAGACATATGGGTTGACACTAATCCAATATGACTGGTGTCCGTATAGGAAAAGGAGACTAGGACAGAGACCCAGGGAAGACCATGTGAAGACACTGAAGAAGCCAGCCACCTACAGGCCAAGGAAAGAGACCTCAGAAAAAAACTAAATCTACCAATACTTAAATCTCAGGCTTCTGACCTCCAGAACTGTGAGGAAATACATTTCTGTTGTTTAAGCCATCCAGTCTATGGTACTTTGTTATGACTTTGTTAGCAACTAATACAGATTCTGGTGAGAAGGAAAACACAAAACTTTGAGCCCAACACTGTGCTGGCTTTTCCCTCAATGCATTGGTCAAGTTTTTCAACCGCAAATGTATACGATAGGGAAGCAAAGTAGGAATCTGGTGAAGGGCAGAAAAAATATATACAGAATCTCATGGTGCTGAAGAAGCAATACTTGAGTTCATATCTTCCAGGATCTCAGTTAGGAAACTTGGAGGATCATACCCAAGGATCTATTACTAACTGGGTGGAGAAAGCTCTACCAAAACAATAACCCAGGCTTGAATTGGCTCTGGCTGACATCATAAAAAAATGATGTACCACACTTTTTCTGCCTACACAGAGTAAAGCGAACTCTCTCTGGTAGGAGATGAAGTTATCCATTTCCTCCATAATGTTTTCCTACACACAACATTAGCCATATAAACAATTATTTCCAGGCATATGGAGAAAAAAGTGCACAAAAAAATGTAGGAGCAATCAAAGATAACTTTAAAATTGTAGTGGTTAATCTGTTGAAGAAAACAGAAAGCAAGATGTGTAGAAGTGATTATATTTTGGATAATTTTTAGTTGTGGAGGCCAAAAATTTCCTTTCAAAATTGGATGTAGATTTTAAGAGAAATATGGTTGGTATAGACTGAAAGTGTCTGCCTAAAATTCATATGTTGAAATCCTAACCCCCCAATGTAATGGTATTAGGAGATGGGCCTCTGGGGGGTGGTTAGGTCATGAAGGGGGAGTCACTTTATTAGTGCTCCCACCAGACACAGAATTTGCAAGTGCCTTTATCTTGGACTTCCCAGCCTCCAGAACCATGAGAAATAAATGTTTATTGTTTAAGTCACCCAGTCTATGGTATTTTTGTTACGGCAGCCCAGATACACTAAGGAAATAGAAATTGAAGATGATACCAACATCTCAAATTCTTTCTGACATCAAATATGTGGTGTTTTTTCTAATACCAGTTCTCTGACATCAACTGTATATCCAGTAATTAAATTTAATTCTGACACTAACTGATAAGAGTTAGTACAAATTTCACAAGTTAAGGTCCCATTTCCACAAGGCTGTCCTACTTCACAGGCTACTCAAAAGCCCCAGGACCAATCCCCATATCTGGCCATCTGGCTATAAGTCAAGTGTTCCCACAACGCCCTCCTCAGTTTTAATAATTCAGTAGAATATTCACAAAACTCAGGAAAACGCCTCATTAATGATTATCATTTTATTATAAAGGGTACAACTAAGGACCAGCCAAATGGAAGAAATGATGGGGAAGGTATGGGAGGAAGGTATGTGGAGCTTCTGTGCCCTCTACTGTTGTGCCACCTTCCCAGAACTTTATTGTGTTCACAACCCAAAAACTCTCAAGGTTTAGCTTTGGGCTTTCTATGGAGATTTGATAAAATAAGCATGATTGATTAATCATTGGCCATTGGTGATTGAATTCATTTTCCAGCCCCTTGTCCCTCCTAAAATGTTGTGAGTGGGGCTGAAAGTTCTAACCCTCTAACCACCTAGTAGTTTTTACTGGTGACCAGCCCTGCCCGGAAGGTATCTGGACACCAGCCAAGAGTCACCTCATTAGCATAAACTTCGGTATAATTAATTGAAAGACATTCCTTCTGAATAACAAAAGACGCTCCTATCACTCAGAAAATTCCAAGGATTTTAGGAGCTCTGTGACAGAAACCAGGAAAAGTATATCAAATATACTTTTTATTATATCACATAAGATTTTAGGCCTGAATACCTGAAAGGATGGAATTGCTATTAATTGAAAGTGGGAAAAATTCAGGCAGCTTACCTTTGAAGGAAAACAATAGTTTAGTTTTGAATATGTTAAATTTGAAATGTCAAATAGTTTTCTAAGACATGTTGAGTGGTTATATCACGAACCATAAACTAAATTAAAATTTGATAAAATATTGCTACAATCATTAACATGAATTGCAATAACATTTTTATTTAAAATAAGCTCATACTCCATGCGCCACAACTAGAGAAAGAAAACCCGCAAGTCACAGCTAGAGAGAAGCCTGTGCACTGCAACAAAAAAGAGATCCCATGTGCAGCAACTAAGACCTGACGCAGATAAAATTAATTTTTTAATTAATTAATAAGCTTATACTAATAAAGAGAAAAATACCAAAATTATAATAGAAAAATAATATAAATATGCTATGCCACTAATTATAGAAGAAACAAGAAAGCCTAATAAGCCTGTTGAATAATTCAGTAGTTAATAAGTCAAATTAAATAAACTGTGATTTTGTTTCTAGACAGGTATAAATCAGTGTTAAAATTGGCAAAGGTGAAACAATTATAATAATAGCACTGATGGGAAATGTGTAGGGTCATTGGTAGTACTAGTATAGTTTTTCTGGAGAGGAACTCAAGATATCGAAGACTTAAAATACATTTATTCTCTTCCATGTAGTAATTTGTTTTATACTTTCATTTTAAGAAAAAAAGATTTTTGTAGGAACTACTTTTGGAGTACTATGATTTATTTTTTCTTTCTTCCCAATGGCTTATTAGGATTGAAAGAAATTATAATTATCTTGAGTACAACATGTCTTACTCCTTTTTTCTTTGCTTGGGATTCATGAAGTCTTGTCTAAATCAGTTGGAATTTACTGAAATCCTATGCTCTAAGTACAGTGACTGGAATAAATAAATGCTTCCTGACTGTGAAGAAACAATTTTCCTAGTTTCCTAGGGCCATAATAACAAATTACCACCAACTTGGTGGCTTAAAACTACAGAAGTTTATTCTCTCATAGTTCAGGAGCACAGAAGTCTGAAATCATGTTATCTGCGGGGTTGGTTCCTTCTAAGTCTCTGAGACAAACTGTCCCATGCCTCTGTTAAAAGATAAATGGAAGCTTATTAAATTTTAAAAAGTTTATTTTAACAAAAATCTATTTCAATCAGGCAGTGCCAAACCAGGAGTAATTAGGAGCTCTCCACCAACAGGAGCTAGGTGCAAGACATTTTAGTGAAGTCACAAAAGCAACACAAGGAAATTATTTGATTGATTATAGCTCAAGTGGCTGCCTTATTTGGGAAAGCATAGTTGGCCTTTGTGGCTGGCTGTCTTTAGGTTTTGATTTCTTAATCTTGAGGCATTTACAGGCTTAAGTTTTGGTTTGCTTATCTGGGCTACTAAGGCATGAGTTACCTCAGCCTAATGGCCTCCATGTTTAATTTAACACCTCTCTCCTAGGATTTGGTTGCTGCAGGAAATCCTTGGCATTCTTTAGCTTGGAGATGCATTACTCCAACCTCTATCTATCTCAGTCTTTGCATGACTTTTTGAAACCATAAAGAATTCTGTTTACCAATAAGAATCCTGAATATTAGTTCATGGTAAACAACATATTCATCCATTTCTGTTGAATAGTACATGCATACAGATTCCAAAATAGATTATGTGAGTAAAATGGAAGAGAAATTAATTTTATCCAACTAAAATTTCAATCCAATTCAATAATCACGTTAACTCTTTATATTATTTTTACAAGAAAAATTATTTCTTATTGATAACATAAACAAGAAAAGTTACATTACAAATAACTTGTATTTTTAAAACGTTCTTTCCAAGTATCTCTCAAATTCACTCACTACTACCACTTCAGTCTGAGTCACCATCATTTTATCCAGACTACAGGACATGTTACTTGCTTCTGGGCATCCTCAAGTGTGTCCTTTCTGCTGCAATCAGAGTGATAATTTCAAAATGAAATCTGATGACTTTGTACTTCTTCTCTACTGCACCCTACTCATGTCATGTACTCTACCCCATTACTCTTCATAATGAACAATTGATTCCTAGTAGTTCCCAAATCCCACCTGATTTCATGCTTGCTGACTCTCCAGTTTCGTGTACCACACTATTCCTGCTGTCTGCTATCTAACTCTTCAGCCTCCTTGCAGATCCTTGAGGTGTCATGCTGTGTCTTGCCTTTCTCTTTGTACATGCATTTCTCTTTGCTTAAATGTACATCTACCCAACACCTATTTAATCACCTCCAACATATTGTTTATGTAATTGCTTTCATCCAGATTCAATTCAATCCCTAAGAGAAGAACCTCCTGACTAGATCAGTGATGAGACAATACTGTATGGTCTGGAAACTCATTTATCCCCCTCTTTTTGGTAACTGTGCCAAGAGCTAACTCAGTTGACCTGAACAATTTATAGGGAGACATCAAGGTGTTGGCTGATATCAATGTACCTTGTATCAAGGATGAGCCCTGGTATGAAAGACCTGGTGTTGGGATGCATATCTTGGGCCTTGGGGTGCTATGTCTTGGCCTGGAGATTCCTTGACCAGTGTCTTGCATCTAGGTGTGCCCAGTCCCTCTTGGGCTACAGTATGTAACCAGATTTGGGGGATTAGGTTTGTTCTCAGGTTCAGAGTGCTAGCAGCAGTGCACCCAGACTAGTTTCCTCTCTACTAAAGCCTCAACCAGGATGCATACAGAACTTCCATTTTTGGCCTAGACTATGGAATAATGAGAGTTCAAGGCACTCTCATCACTACACTTCTCTGCTCACAAGTTTCCCCTAATATATCCTATGTTACATCTGCAAATTGTTGTGCCAAAGTTGTGTGTCCAACAGTTACTTCCATCTATTTTGCATCCTCATGACACTCCTCTCTATATCATTTACTATAATCTCAATTGTTACATTTGGGCAATCATTTGATTAATGTCTGTCATTTCATTTGAATCTATGCGCCATAAGGGAATGAGAACAGAGATTGTTTTGTTTTGTTTTACTTGTTCCCATATCTCTGGCAAAATGCCTAGTACATAGTAAAGATTAATAAACATTTTTGAATGAACAAAATATTTGGTAAATCATTTAACTCAATGAAATAGGTGATGTAATAGATATTTGTGGATGAGATGACATTTCAATGTCTCTCATGTTATCCCACAATGACAGTGATAAATTATATGCTTCTGGCAAGAAAAAGGACAGGCTTAAGTGTTTGGTGATATGAACCCTTTCTAATAAACTGATGTTACATAGATCATTTAAATTATGTAATTTATCAATTAGAGCTATAAAGGAGGAGAAATGATGCATTATTTGCAATGGCATGATTGAGAATGTTAATGAATGATTTGAAGCTATTTCAAAGAAGGAAGATTAGGGCAGCTTCGATTTAAATACCACCACATCACAGGCTCCAACACTTTGCATGAATTCTACAATTTAATTAAGTAGCTATTACAATAGGCCCTCAATGGATATTTTTGGATTTATGTATCAATAAATAAGGGATAAGGTATTATTAAGAAACCCAAAATGTTTGCCTCTAAATTTAAAAATGTCCCTGTTTTAAACTGTTGCTAAAATGATGAATCACAGAAGTTATGCCATAAAACTTATCTCAAAAACTTTCTTATGTTAGAAATATATTGGCTATATATTAGTCAAAGTCTGCAAGTATAAGTTTCCACACATTTCTCAAAATGATTACTAATGTTATTACAAGATCTTTATGTTTCTTTGAATTTATTAATCAACTAAATTTTAAACATCCTTGCTACTTTGGTCAATCTCTTTTTTATCAAAGTGATTATATATGAAATAATTTTATATTATATCATAGTTTATAATGTTGATAGTAAAGAATATACATGAAAAAACTTCAGAAAAGGTAAAGGCCCATAAAAGTGAAATTTCAGAATAAGTAATAAAAAAAAAACCTTGTATACTTCCAGAAAGGAGAAAAAAATTGTCATTCTGACAGGAGCAAAATTCACAATAGAATTCTACTTTCCAATATCTCAGTTTCCAGAAGACAATGTCTTTAATCAGTCTTGAATAACATATGTATGTATCCAGTTTATAAATCCATGTATTGCACTCAGAATAGTTCACTCAATTTATTTCTTATGAAATATTTCTTGGGATGATGCTTGAGACTAATACCAGAGTTTAAACCTAGAAAGAAGACTTTTTCACCTAGGATTAGTGAAAAAAAATGGGTACAAGTCATCAACGGAAATCACAGGATGACAGAGGTGCAAAAGTTTTTTAAAAAAACAACCCCTGGAGACTCCTCCTTACCTTATACCATCCAGAAAACAAGTCCCAGACAAATAATAGATCTAATATGAAGATAAAACATAAAGGTTTCTAGACAATCTTGTAAGAATGTAACTTTATGCCATAGGCATGGGAAAATATTTCTTAAATAGGGTACAAATCTACTGACCATAAAACAAATGATAAAATCAACTAAACTATATTAAAATAGAGAAATAAGAACTTCTAATTATGAAATAACATAAGTGATCTAAAATGTAATGTAGAAATGGAAGTGTCACTTGCAACACATTTAAATAAATCATTTAAAAAATCATATAGAGAAGTTATTATCAATCAATAAGAAATTTGGCAGACAACCCAATAAAAAAATAAGAACAAGAAACTTAAATAGACACTTTTACAAGTGTAAATATGAACACCCCAAACATAAAAAAGGAAGTTCAAATTTCTTAATAACCAGAGAACTAAAACCAAAGAAAGATGCCACACCTATCGACAGAATATCTAAAACATAAGAATTAAAATGCTGTAAGTTGTTGACAAAGTCGAGCCCTAGAAATTTGAATATAGCATGGATAAAAATATATACTGGTACCTCCACAGTTATAAACCGTTTGGCAATATTTCTAAAAACTGGGCTTATGATGTTTAGAGCAGTATTTATTTTGGACAAATTTATTCTTTGTCAACAAGTGGCCTAGCAATATATTTGGAAATTAGGGCTGATTGCAGCCTGAGTAATTCCTCCAGGTTAAGGACACTGAAGGAATTATTATAGGAGATGAAATAGATTCAAGAAAGTGGAAGAATGATGACCTAAGCTAGCACAGTGTAATACAGTTAAATATAATCAAGGGATTTAAAATTTCTTTCAACAAATCAACTTGGCCATTTCCCAGTCTCTATCTCATACACAGAATGTTTTTGGTCTGCAACAATGTTTTTTGTTTTGTTTTGGGGTTTTTTGGGTCAATTTTTCACTTAATCATATATGCATCTTTAGTTCTCATGTGCTAGTTTGGCCCAAAGAAAACAAACACATATCACCATCTAGACCATTACATGTGCCTTGAATTCTAGGTTCCCAAGAAGAGGTTGCGTAGGAGATGCTGTTGTGCCACAGCCATAATCCTCAAGACTTAACCATTTCAGAGCATCCCAGCTCTACTAGAAACTCCTTGAGGTATAAGAGTTGGCCATCCATGTCTGTGTGTGTGTGTACTGCAAGCTGACAATGTTGGGCAATTAACACCCCCCTGGGGCCACCCTCAGAAAAGACCAATGGGTGTTGGTGAATAAATATCAAACTCATTTGTCCCTCAGGTCAGGAAATTCTGACACTTGTGTTCTATACTATCCCTCAAGTTTCCCCACTGGGATCAATCTCTAGTTGCCCTGGGTGGTAACTTGCTTAATAATGTATCATTATTATCATCCTTTCCTTCCCTTTCTCATTTATCCCTCCCAAGAAGTGTTCCCTAGGATTACCTTCCAAATAAATTAATTACTCTTGAATTCTTGTGCTGATGCCTGTTTGTGTAAAATACAAACTAAAATTGATTGGGTCTTTGTTTAAACAAGCTGATCTTCTATATGGATTCTTAACTTGTTGTGGTATTATACAGAGGCATTGTGTGGACTTTGGCTTGTTGCTGAGATATTATGTCCTTTTGATGATAAGAAGAATGTATTTTATTTTCTTCGTGTATTATTTTCTTGATTCTTGGCTAGTAAAGAATGTGTTACCAAGTAGAATCTGGATATATAACTTTCTGGGCCCTAGCACAGTATAATAGTACTAAGTTTACAAATACTTCATCTTAACTGATTCACCAGTATCATATTTGGATTTTTGTAATAGGTTTTGCTCACCAGAACCCTGAAATGATGTTAAAGGTGGAGATAGTATCATACAGACTAATAAGAAATAACTTCAAAGCACAATAGGTGGTTATATTATTTTTTTATTGCCTATAACGTTATGTTGTCTATGGTAATGAGGCAAGTAACCTCTTGGACATCCCCATTATTGTTTTGTTTTATTTCTTATATGAACTTGCTCCAAGTTGTTTGTTTGCATGTTTATTTTGGTTTGGCTCTCATACTCATTAAGGTAAAAAATAAGGATTCAGGCCAACTTGAATATGTTTTGTGACATTTTTATCTGCTTTAAATTTCTTTGAACACTGTTGTCATATTTTGAAGGTTATGAGTACAGTTGTAAAGATTGTTAAAAAAAAATCACTGATTTGTTTTCCTGCCTGTTCTAAGAAATGTTTCCCTCTGTCACTGGTAATAGAAACAGGCAACTTCCTATGAAAAATTAAACAAATAAAAATTTCCTTTGTAACTGTAAATGTCAGCTCCTCTGATATTTAGGCAATCCTACAACAAGGAAATAACATGTAAGCACTTGAAAATATTCATATAAATTTAGCTAGGGATATAGAATGCATCCCATTAGGAGAAGCCAAGGGTTGCTCCCATTACCGGAATCATCTTAGGTTGCCCCATTGTGAACTTGATAGGTCATCTAAAACCACAGTCTTTTTAAATTCTTTTATCTTTTATTTATTTATTTATTTTTGGCTGCATCGGGTCTTCGTTGCTGCTTGTGGGCTTTCTCTAGTTGCGGCAAGTGAGGGCTACTCTTTGATGCAGTGTGCCAGCTTCTCATTGTGGTGGCTTTTCTTGTTGCTGCACATGAGCCCTAGAGCACGCAGGCTTCCGCTGTTGCAGAGCGTGGGCTCAGTAGTTGTGGCATACGGGCTTAGTTGCTCCACGGCATGTTGGATCTTCCCAGACCAGGGATTGAACCTGTGTCCCCTGCATTGGCATGCGGATTCTTAACCACTGCGCCACCAGGGAAGTCCCTAACACCACAGTCTTGAGCCATTTGTATAGACTAAGGGAAACCATTGCTTCTTAGTATGATTTGTCATTCCTCTTTTCCTTAGGTAAGGCATAGAACATGTAAGGAAGATGATGGAGAAGAATCAGAGAGGTAAATAGATGAATACCTGGTGTTTGGCACAGATTTATCTACACTTAAAATAGAATTTGGGTAATGAATTTGAGGCTTTTCAAAGAAGATAACAATTTTCGTTTCATTTAGTTTTTTAATAATATGTGAACTCAGACAGAAGACAAGTAAAAAGAATATAAGTTGCTTCCTAGACTACAAAACCAGCTGATATATGTTCCTTTGAGATCTTATAGTCATTTTCCTTTTATTTACATTTAGTCCACGTATCTCATAATTCTCACGATACTGGTACAGAAAATGCTTGCTGTTAGCATGAGAACACAGTATCACTTCAGAAGAAACTTTAAACTTATCTCTGCAAAGCCCTTAGCAGGATGTTCCTGGTTAAGAATACATTTAGTAAACAGAACCCAGGATTTGTGAGCTATGGCCCCCCGGACAATGTCTCATAAGCTGTACAAGTCCCCAGGCTTATAAATGAAGACTTTTCATAATTTAAACACACTCCACTGGGAAACATTGCAAGAAAAGAACTGGGTTGAGGAATTTCATGAGTAAGCTGAAGGAATGGCATTGTGAGTTTATTTTGGAAAAACTTAAAAAAAAATTGTGGTAAAGCCTGCCACGAGATTTTCATATTTTTCTTAATCCCGTATCTTTGATAGTCAAATTTTCTGCAAGGAAGGAGTTAGGGGATGGGGGTAAATAGTGCACACATCGTATATGTATTGTTAGTTCCATTATAAAGAATTTATGCCAAGAATAAATTATCAGAATTAGCCAAAAATGATTAAGGACAAACTGTCAGTGTATTGAAATTTACTTGTATTTAGAGATTGTAATAAGCACTACAACAGAAAAGGGAACAGGAATTTCTACGCTTTTACTATAAGTGGGTGAAAGATTTACAATAATTTCTTTACATAATAAAATGTAGCTATTAGAAAGTATAAAACAGCTGTATGTACTGATACTGAATATATTTAAATATTTCAGAATAAATTTAATTTGAGTCTAGAAAACAAATACACTTAATCATCATATAGAGCTGTCCCACTGACTAGCTATATAATTTTTATTTTTTCAAGAATGTCTATTCTGATACTAAAGAATCTTTAAAATTCATAAAATACATTTCTTCATTAAGTTACAACACTGAGCACTGTCACTGAATTCATAATTCTGTAATAAAAAAGGAAAAGAAAAACCTCTTATCTGATAAAGCTATGCCAAATTTAATGGATATGAATATTTGAAACTTTTAGTAATTAAAGTTGATTCTTTATTATATCACTTTTTTTCCCTGCATGTACACACACACAGAGATGCACAGAGAAATACTACATAGCTTTTGACTTGCATTACACTGATATTCTTAAGTATTGTGTTCTTATATACTTAACAGGAAACCGCCATGGTTATATATTTCCCAGATTGCACTGTAACGATAAACATTGATATTTAGTTAAGAAGTACATTTTTATGGGCCTTATTCAGAGATAGGTAACTTTTATATAAAAAGTCAACAATTTTCAGTTCAGTGAACAAGTAGATATCAGAATACTATTTGCAATAATTAGAAAATAAATAGAAGCATGGACCAAACTACTTTCATTCTTTGAATTTTCATGTATTTGGAGGTATAACATGTAATCTCATTTTCCTAACTTTGCAATTGAAATCACATCTTCCTATTCTTAAATTGATAGAAGGGAAAGATTGTCTTACAAATCTACAGCTAACCCAAGTTCCATAGGTTTTTCTCCCTTAAAAACAAAAGGAGCTAATTGTCCAAAATCCTTCAACATATCGAAATATTGAGATTTACTTCTGAAGTCCAGAATGGGTCCCAAATGCTGCTTGACATATAGAAACACATTTCTCTGAACACAGCTGCTTACTTGAAAGAAAGAAAACAGATTATATGACTTTTTTTATCTGCTTGTTACAAGGACTCATTTTCTTTTAAAGGTCAAATGCCTGTGAGCACCTTGGTTTCTGGTCAATATGCTTTTCTCTGGAAAGTATAAAGGGCAAAAGGGCTACCTGAAATGAGTAGTCTCCTTTGATTCCCAGCTGTGATGTGGATATGCACTGATTGGAAAACAAAGACTGCAGAAGCTGAGCTAATTTTTCTCATTCAAGACCTGCTGTTGAGACAGCATCTGGCCCTTATCATTCCAATACTGTATAGCCACAATCTGCTTAGGAAATTCACAGTAGCTCTTGACTTATAACTCTCTGGTGAAGCAAAATTTAGTAAGATTATATCTGAGATTTGGATACTTTGAGATGCACATTTTTCAAGTCCCTCTCTTTTTTTTATTTAAAATGTCTAACTTTTTAAGAAGTGTCAAAGATTTGGCTGGTTCTGAATACCAAACTTAATATGAATGGGAATTATTTTCTATTTCATTTAAAAAGAAAGATCACATAAAGCAAATCTAGAATAGTGCATTGAACTTCAACTTAGGAAAGATCAAGAATATATACAAATATTCAGGTAATTTTCCAGAAATACATATTTCTTAGGCATTAGATACCCAACTATGGGGGGAAAATGTGATAAAAAGTCATATTCCCTTTAGGAAATTCATATCATGTTTTAATAGTTTTTGTTCTAAGTAATCATGGAGTCATGATTGCTTAAATAGCTCTATTTCAGGATGTTTGAGGCTAATATAGATATAATCTCAACAAAGAAAGCTTTATTAAACTTCTGTGTTATATCTATTTAGGAGTACTCACTGAATCCTCAAAATAAAATAAAATTTAAAAAACAGAATCAAGGAAAACAGGCTTTTCTGATTATTTTGTACTTCATTTTGTGATATGACTGAAAGGCATGAAAATGGGCAATCAACATCTAGCAATGTACTTTTTCAGAAATCAAAAAAAGAAGAATAAATTTACCATACTTGGCTAATTCATTAAAATACTAAATGCTATCTCTAAAACATACCCTAAATCAATGTCCATCTCATCTGCTGCCACCTTATATTTGGAAATCAGGCTTGAAATTAAATATTTGAGGTTTTTTTGAAGTTTTGAGAACATTTTTAAAAATTGGCATTCGTTTTCAATTTTAGTTAAGGCTTGGTATTTCCAGCACTTGTGAAATTATATATCTTAAATATAATATATATTTTATGTTTTTCGAGAAAGTCTGTCAAATAGCCTTACTTAAATAGGAGAACCAGTTAGAGAGCTTGACTTTATTATTTACAACTTGAGGTAAGAAAACAAAGTGCAGTTCAAAAATGGAACTTTCCAAGAAATTAAAATACGTTTCTTAACATAGAATATTACAGAAATACAATTCAAATAGTTCATTATTTTACTTATTTGTCTTTTTATATGGATAAGCTTTTCACCTAGAGATGAATCTCTTGACACCAAGCACTTTTAATTGTTTTGGTAAAAAATAGAATCTCACTGAGTCAACAATATAATGTGCCAAATGAACCATATTAGTTCAGGAAAGCATAGAAGTTTCTTTAGAGCATACCCTCTTGGAATTTTTACTAAACTGTGTTGTAAACTTATGATATAAGCATGCAATAAGAAGCTTCCTTAGTTTACATGAGCATAGAACACTTTTCTCCCCATTAGGACCCCTTATTAACACCATGTGGTTTTACTAAGCACAATTTTAGTTCCCGGAGCTTACGGTATGTGAGAAAACATATTTTCTTTGTCTCCTGATCATATTGCATACGTTCCAGACTCTAAGACCCTGTTTAGACTCTTCTCCCCTCTCCCCTTGATCTATATATATTTGAACTGCATTCCAACTTGACTGTAATTTGCATAGAGCCTTAATTTTAATCTACGTATTAAAAATGTTCTTTAAAGACTCATGGGATAGAAAGAACAATTTAGTCAGTTCAATGTGTAAAGAATAAGATGATATCCTTTCTTTTTTAACCTCATGTGTTGTGTTCTGATGATAACTGTTTTTTAATAGAACTTCTTTTCTACAGTGAGTTTTCTTAGAATTTATGCTAATTTGTTCAGTATAGCATTAGTGAAATCTTAAGACAAAATAAAAATAAAATGATGATACTTTCTCTATTATTAAACATAGAACTAGGCCTTGAAAGAGCGAAATAATCATGTAAGAAATGAGACAAAGACTAAAATAATATACTGTCATACAATGTAAGTGCTGAAATGTAGCTTTGAGATTATCTAAATGCATGCCTTTATTTTACAAATGAGTTGTGTATATAAGTCCTCAAAAGGTTAGGTGTCTTAACCTTGCATGGTAACACATGTATTTTACTAAATAAAATACATGTCAGGCATTTTTGAAATGATCATTAGTGGTTTTTAGTTACTGGTGTTACCATAAATTGAGTTTGAATTTAAGTTTAATATTCACACAATAATACCATTATTTATGTGGCATGGATAGGTAAGGACAATGCTGAGGAAAATACATTTTTACCATGGCTTGATGTCTTTTCCCTCTTATGAAATGATATTTTTATGGTACTGTAATAATCTGCCTTTCACAAAACTTTACGGCCATATGAGAAACTTCTTGCACGCATTCCTGACAAGGTGGCAATTTAGTATTACAGTAGATCTGTAAAGGCAGAGGATTGAATAGGGAAAGAAATGAGAAGGTGAAAGAGTCACAATGTGGGAGAATCTGACTCCCTGGGAAGCAGATTCACTGTGCTGAAAGGATGAGGGCCTAAGCAAATCCTTCCTGGCATATGCTGACATGATGACGTGCCTTATTTCATGCTTCATTGAGAGAGAATGCAGGAGTTCAGCATTAATGTTCATTGTCATTTTCCTCTCTCCTGCTGATATGAGAGCCCTCATTACTGGGTGTAAATGCACTGCAGCATGCAAAGTAATATTCCGTGGGTCATATTTTCCTCTGTCATTATCTAGCCTCTAAAATGGGTGCACAGTTTTGCTGCGCAAGTTCACTTCTGTATTCCATACTTCAAAATATGGTTGTAAATTGGCAGTAAAAATGTGCAAAGTGACTTACTCTAGATTCAAATGCTGAAGATCGGCCAAGTTTTGCCAATATTAATGAATAAATTTTTTGCAATGAGAAGCATAGTATAATATAAAGAACATGATCGAAACATAGGTCCAGATACAAGCTCTGTGTCTCACTAGTTATTGTACCTTTGGAAAGCAATGTTTCTTGTCCCAAGTTTATCATCTCTAAATTACAATAGCAGTGCCTCTCCTGAAGAATTATTGTAAGGAATAGAAACAATGAATGTTAAAATCTTTTACAGTATCACATGGTAGTTATAACTAGAGAGGGTCTAAAAGATTTATCAGTTAGGGTTCAATTAGAGAGACAGAACCAATATGAGTGGTATAGAATAATGGACTAGTTACAGAGATTAGACCTTAACAGTTATGAGAATTGATACAGGAGTCTATGAAATTCCAGTGATGACCCTAACGTTGGGAACACTAGAAGTATTGTGTGAGAGAAAGGAAAGACTGGATTCCATGAGCCCAAATCGGAATTCACAAGAACAAACTAGGTTTTTAACTCATCTGTCACCACCTGAAAGCTCTTGATGCAGGTAACCTGCAGGAGACCATGGTACCCTTTGCCTTGATGCTGCATACATTTGGCCTAGGACTTTGAGAAGACAGAAGATCTGGTGGAAGCTGGAGGAGTTCCCAGCAGAGCTGCTAACAGACTCCAACAAAGTAAACCAGCAGATGAGCCATAATGCATGCAAGCTGCAATGGTGTCAGGTGCCCTAGTCTGACCATCAGTGCATGCTGGCTGCTGCTTTCCTTCTGTCTTCTGAAACTCATGCATTTTTCTCTTGAGTCCTGTTCTAACCCAGAACCATGTAGAGAAGAGTGTACTAATAAATATAGTTCTAGCATAGCTAAGCTGACATAGTACAAAGATACTCCAATAGGAGAGTCTATGCTATTTTGTTGTAATCTCTCCCAAATCTTAGAGGCTTAAGTCAACAAGGGTTTATTTCTTATGAAAGTTACCTGTTCATAATGATTCTGTGGTAGCTGTGTCCCACATCCTCCTTCTTCCTGGGCCCAGTCTGATAAAGCAGCCTCTAAAAGAAGCTGGTATTCATCAAGGCAGAAACAAAGAAATAATGTCAAACAATGCACTTGCTCATAAAGCTTTTGTGCAGAAGTGACATATATATACTTTATTCCTGCTTACTATTTATTCATTGACAAAACAAGTCACAAAGGCCAAGTGTAATGTCAGTGAGGCCAGAGAAATATAATCCTCCAGGAAGTGGGAACAGGTATTTGCAAATGATAGTACAGTCTTCCACAGTCAACTATTCTTGTGAAAAATATTTGGTGTACTCTTTGTTCTATGTATAAGTACACTCACAGACTCTCCAGGGTAGACCACACAAAATGTAATTTAGTAATGGCATCAGACTCAAATCCAGGTCTCTGTGGGTTTTCTTGCTCAGAGACTTTGCCAAAAACAAAAACAAACAAACAAACAAAAACAACAAAACAAAAACCACCAACATAAAAGCCACACAAATTATTTGCTCCCCTTACTCCTCATATATTATGGCAGAAGAAGAGAGAAGAAACGTGATAAGATAAGAATAATAGAGATAAATACAAGTAAGAATAGAAAGAATAGCACATTCACTACACCATGGCAGTTCTGAAATCACAAAGGGAAAGATGATAATTTCTGCTGTTAAGTTCTACTCCTTCTTGCTGGGAGAAGTTCCCTAATTCATAGCTTTTAGTGGACATAGCTTCACCCTGACGGAGAACATTCTCTGTCCATTATCCTACTTGGTTCCATTTGAAGGGGAAAGGTATGTCCTCCTTGGTGGCTAAGCAATTTTCAAAGTCTTTCTTGGCCTGTAGAAACTTGGCAGTTCAGGGATCATTTCGGGGGTAGAACAATCACAGTCTTCATCCAGGCTGGTGGGTTCCTACAGTACAGCTTTGAAAACTTAGCTTTTTATTCATTAATTCTGATCAGTCCCATGTGCCAAGAGACACAGCCACAATTTGTTTTGACTCTTTACACATTTTTGTGGTCGTTTTGAGGCTGTTCATTGGATGCCCAAGAGTCACATGTTTTATTTCTTTTCACGGAGTCATTTAATTCAACTGAAAGACTTTATTGGTAACTGCCTGCCAACTAGACTACTAATTTGGTTTTTGACACAAAGCTGAGTTTTATTTGGCCTTGTCACTCAACTATTCTCTCAATTTTATATTTTACTGTTTACAGTTGATAGAAAGTTACCCTAAAACCCCTGAATTTCTGGACCTACTTTTGTTGGAAGATAGTTTTCCATGAGTCTAAGCCATTTTGCACATCTCATAAGTGAGACACTGATTGCTCTTTATTCTTCCTTATTTTCTCAAGGATAGTTCAATAGCTAATGGCCTTTGAAGAAGATACAGTGCCCTCCCACCAGGGCAAAATGTAGATATGCTTATTGTCCAGGATGATGAAGATGAAGTCTCCTCTAGAGCAAGGGACAAGTATGCTTACTGTCTATCAGAAAATATTTGTGTTTCCTAAGCTCAGTGTTCCTCTCCTGTAATGCAGCCCATTGCATGTGCCAATGCCATCTGGCCTTCTTCCCACCCTATGAGATTCGAGGCTCAAGAAACTGGCACAAAATGCTGACACTCTTGCTACTACTACTTCTATTGTAAACTTTGTCTCTGACCCAGAAGTCTCATGTCTTCTACCAAGAGCTACCCATGAAATCATGGCAGCCTAACTAATAATTAGCTTGCAAGTGGTGTATAATCTCAGACTCTGAGAGTTCTTAATATTTCCCTGTTATTTCTGTTTGCAAGCTGGACATTTTTTTAGTGAGTTCATGCCTTATGCACTCTCTTGCCAGATTTAGCCAATGAAAACAAAGCACTTTACTAATATTTTGTTTTTCAATTTCTTGGCATGAAGTTTGCCCAGTACATTATTGCTTTTCAAGTTGTCACAAATTCTGTATCAAATGATTCACAGTGGATTATGCAATTCCTATCATCACCCAATAAGTTCCTCGTCATGTTCTATCTGGCTCCTAAACCAATGTCGCACTTTGCTTTTGTTATTGTTGTTGTTGTTACATCAGAAATCCATCTCCAGACTACCAGTTTCCCTGATCCACTGAATTAGTTCTCACCTCACCATCCATTTTGCATCTACCAGAAAGTCTTAAATTTAAATTACTATTTCAAGATATTTATTATTATGTATAAACCTTATTTTAAATGTCACTGTAGTGGGACTATAAAAAGGGAGAGATGATGAACACTGACATTTTTTAATAAAGCTTTGTCTTGATTCTTTAGTTACATTAAACCTTCTATCTTCTCTCTCTCTTACAAAAAAATTCTGATACAAGATTCTTGGCTTGACTAAGACTACTGAAAAAAAAGGAGAATAATGTTTAATGTGCACAAAGTTTACATTTTTTTTTAAATTTTTTTTTTTATTTATTTGTTTATTTATTTATGGCTGTGTTGGGTCTTCGTTTCTGTGCGAGGGCTTTCTCTAGTTGCGGCGAGCGGGGGCCACTCTTCATCGCGGTGCGCGGACCTCTCACTGTCGTGGCCTCTCTTGTTGCGGAGCACAGGCTCCAGACGCGCAGGCTCAGCAATTGTGGCTCACGGGCCTAGCTGCTCCGCGGCATGTGGGATCCTCCCAGACCAGGGCCCGAACTCGTGTCCCCCGCATTGGCAGGTAGACTCCCAACCACTGCGCCACCAGGGAAGCCCCAAAGTTTACATTTTAAAGTAATTCTCCAGCAGAAATTTTAGATTAAACTCTATAGATAGCTCTTAACTTTTATGAAGCTACACCATAACTCTTAGTAGTGAATAAACTCTGGTAATTGCATAGTTCAATACTAACCTCTCTTGGTTGGGTTTCTTGAAATTATATATTTTCCACTAGGGATTCACATTATTTCATTTTCTATTTAGCTCTACATATTTCACTCATTAAATGTTTCATTGCCATTCCATAATTTATTTTAATTATAAATTCAAACCCTGTACTGAATGAAACAATTAAATGAATGACTTCAAATAGTCCAAGCACTCCCAAATATAAATTGCCTTATGAAATGAAAACAGAACTAAGCAAAACTTTTTAATATTGACCATGAGACCATAAGAAAGAAACTTATACCCCAATTGACCTTGATTTAGTGCCAGCAATCTCTAAATCTCATTCCCTGTCTGTCATGTCATAAATCTTCCCCCATCCACACCACAAATACATGCTCCCTCTTTCTGCTTCTTTCAAATATTTCACTGGGGGACAGGGGGGTAAATCTTCAGTCTGGCAGACTTTGCTGTTATAAAACACCTGCACACTTGGTATTGGCTCTCTCAGTCCTAGACTTCCTCTGGGAGAGTCATCCTACGCCCTTTGCTTTGGGATTTTCCTGCCTGTGTAATAAATCCTTTGATCATACCAAAGGAAGGCTAGACTAGGGTCATGAGTTTGATGTCTGAACCTGAACTGGAAAGGGATTTTCCCCACACTACAGTGAGGTTTTTATAACACTGATAAATGTAAAATTTATAATAAATCATGTTTATACTATCATATATGGATGTATACATATATACATGTATATGCATATGTATATTTTACCATTTTGAAGAATTTCATTTCATTTCATACACAACTAAATTGTAATAATCTGTATATTTTATGCAGCAAAACTGCTTTACTTCCTCAGGTGGATTCTTTTAAAATGGAGAAATAAGTACTAGTTATTTTCATTCAATTAAAGTAGAGGAATATAGACTGATTAATTGCATTATATTTATAACTTTAAAATGGATAAAAAGAGAAGAATGGTCACTTACACTTTAAAAATTGTTTAAGTATAAATCTTATATTTTAAGATATCTGTCAATAATATTTGATTTTCTAAAAATGGAGTACTGATTTGCTAATTTTTCATTATGAGCTTGATAATCAAAGAAATACTTCTTTGTTCTTTGTATACAAATTATCTCACAAGGCTAATTATCATTACCAGTCAATTATTCTACTTGCATGAAACTTCCAGATCATGCATCAAACTGCTTTACCCACAAAGAAAAGCAACTCTCTAAATATTGACTGAATTTATGACATGTCCAAATTGTATAACTACAGAATTTCTTTCTTCCCAATGTTGAAATCTTAGACCCTTACAGCTAAAAGTAAATGTTTATAATTCTCCCTAGTGAAGGCAAAACTAAGATAATAATTTTCCAATTAAAGTGACAGCATGTATCTTCCACAATCCTACAAATTCTTCATCACCTGCTAAACTCATAATGGGACTTTTTACTTTTTGTTATTCATTGTTTAAGAGTGAGGCATATCACAGAAACAATTCACAATGTGTAAGAACATCTTATCTCACACTTTTACTCTAGATATTGTTTCTAATAAATAAAACTAGCAGTATCCACTGATTTTATTTTGGATTTCCTGTTATAGGATCCTTCCAAGGGTCACCTCCCAGAGAGAGGACCAGAACAGAGGGTTTCCTCACACGGCCCTAGTTCCCACCTCCAAGGACTGGGAATGTGGAAGTCAGTGTATTCCTTCTTAATGGTCCACGCTAAAGGCCACCTCTCAGGGCACACCTCATAGCTGAGAAGCTTATGCTCAGAGTACTAATATGCAAACATCTGCCTTTTCTTGTTCTCGAGCTCCCACTATTTCCAAAACTTCAAACAATTGCACATCTCTGACATCTTCTTTTCCTTGTTTTTCTCCTTACAGGGTCTGGCTAACCTGTACATCTTCTCCTGAATATATTGGCTCCTTTGATTTCTATAAGCTAAACTCAACAACTTCCTTTGCTCCTGAGGCGTTATAGAAGAGTGATTAAAGGAGAGATTTTAGAGCCAGAAAATGTAGGTCCTAATCTCATTCTTACCAAATATGGGCTGTATAAACATTCCTCTGTTTCCTTATTCATAAAATGGAGAAAAAACTTGTAAACTTGACCCTAAGGGGTGGTGTGAGAACTGGATGGCTTAATATCTATAAAGTACTTAGAAAAAGTGCTGAGGCTCAAAGTTAACACTGTATAAGTTTGAATGCATATTAAAATTTCTATAAAATAGATCATCCCTATAATTTCTCCTTATGATCAATAGTTCCAACTTGACATCTACATTTTCTCTTTTCTGTAATTTTTATATTATGGGAGACTTTCTGCTTGAAGAAGAAACATAACTATGTTATGTAATATGATATTGTTGGTTGTCCTTCTTCAGAATCAGAAATTCAGTAGTATGTGCTTTATTCAGGCTTAAATTATTCTGGTTAAAATTGAAGAGAATGTTTGCTATTAGTAAGGAAAGATAAAAATTAAAACGTAAGAGAAAAAATACTATAACAAATAATTAAGGAAATATAGTTTTTTTAACTTAAACTGCAAAGAATCATTAGGAAACAAAAGGGCTTGTGTCATCAGTTCAAATGAAGAAATCCCCTAATGGGTTATTTTATTATTGAGTTTTTAAATTTATTCAGAAATCTCACTTGTATTGTAAACTTCATGAACTTTCTCAGTCTCTTGACATTACTATAGATCTTTTGACAGTTTCAGGCACATTTTTTAAGAAGGCAATTGCCACTCCTATTTATTTAGACCTGGACTATCTTCTTAAGATTGATTCAACACTAGTTTTATTTGGAATGATGTTGTATCACCCACAGTAAGAGAAATGTATAACTTTTATGTGATTTTTAAATCAATTAAGGCAATATTCACATTATCAATATATGTATTTTAGAATAGTTTTATTTATTCCTCAACAATTCAATACCTATTATTGTGCATATTATGTACCAGATTTTGTGCTAGGTCCTAGGGATATGAAGAAGATTAAATGTGCTTCAGATTTCAGAGAGTGGATGACCTCGTAAGCAACAGAGATTAAAAAATGTAATAATAAATGAATATGAATTAGTTTGGCTAAGACTGTAATAAATATCTATACAAATACATAGAAAGAATAAATTTATATAGGGAAATTAGGGAAGCAATTACTCAAAAAGAGGCACTTGAGCTGAGATTTGTCTAATTTTCATTTCCTAATCTTTTTTTAATATATGTTCTATAATTTTCAAACATCAATTGCAAACCACTCTAAAAAATAGTCTATTTAAAAAATAAAATCAATGGCTTTCTTTATAAGCATTATACTCCTAAGTGAAGAGATCATTGTATCCGGCAAGATCTTCATAGACTTGTGTAACAGGAAGTGGTAAATTCCTGGGCACTCACCATCTTAATTAATCACTTTCCAAAAGAAGGAAACAATTTTTGTTTGATTTGTTTCCTTCCATGTCAGTAATGGATACAAGTCTTCATTATGTTTCCTGTTGCCTTCAAACCTCTGCTTCAGATCTTCTGCTTCTGCTCTTCTTCCGTGTTTCATGCTTTCACTCAGTGTCCAGCATAGAATGAAAGCCATCAACACTCCTTCCTAGATCTTAGGCCCTATGTACACATCATTATGTAGGAGGTGCTGACTTTCTATCTTCATCTGTAACCCTTCATTCCCATCAACTGAAGTCGAATTAGGTTCCCCAGACAAGGGATATTGGATTGGACCCATGTACAAACTCACAGTCAGACTATGCAGGAGCATACTTTGAAGTGTCTATGATATGGATTTCTCTCCCTTGCCTGCAGTGGTTTAAAAGCCTCAAAATCCGGACCATGTCTTTTCTATGTTCATTTTCCTTGATGCATTTCTACATTTACCATACCTAGAGAGTAGCGAACTCCTATTAATACTAACCCGTATTTAGTGATGACCATAATGACAACCTTCCCAATGTCCTCAGGAAGTACTTGAACTTCCTGAAGTTATTCTCTTACTGAATCCAGTTACATAAATGTAAAGTGATTTTAAATAGTCTTGGTTTTATGTATTGAAATTGTGATCTAGTAAATCTGACTATCATGAATTCTGTATACTTTTGTGCTTATCAGTCCAACTGTTACTGAATTTGATCAGATGGTTTATATCAATAAATATTGACAATTTATACATAATAAATATAAGTGAATTTCTTTGAAATTTTATCATACTGTTTAACATACTTTAAAAAAAATCCATGCATCTGTTGGAATCAAATTGCTCAAAACATTTTCTACACTTTCAAACATATTCCAAACTGTATTGCCAAATTTTGATTGATAGAAGTTTGAATTCCTTCAAAATAGATTGACCATTAATAACTGGAGATAAATCTATGGTTATTATTTGAATAGCAAACTAGAAATGAATAATAAAAAGTTGTTTTTACTCAGCTGTTTGTCAAAATTCCCTTACACAATATTTCTGGAAAAAATATTCAATGATTAATTCTTGCTCACTATTTGGAAAGGAAATTATTATTATTATTATTATTATTATTTTAGCCACACCGTGCAGCATGCATGTGGGATCTTAGTTCCCCCACAAGGAACCTAACCCATGCCCCCTGCAGTGGAAGTGCAGAGCCCTTACCACTGGATCGCCAGAGAATTCCCTGGAAAGGAAGTTCTTAAGTTTATTTCCTGATAAGCAATACAAAGTGAAAAATAGCATAAATGTTCTGGAAAAACAAATTACACTTTAGGATAGGATCTAAAGTTTAAGATCTGTTGTGTGCGTAAATATACACACAACAGACTGAATTGGTTTCAGTAATTGCACATTTTGAACTACAATTTGCTCAGTATCTCTTTTTTAAGCTCATAAATTATATGCAGAAACCCAAACTCAATATTTTATTTGCATATCTGAGATCCATAAGGCAACAAAAAAACAGTATTTAAGTGTCTGTATTTCTAATATACCTTAGTTTTTTTAATAATTTTACTTCATTTTTATATGAGACAAAAGCTTTTTGGAAGAGCCATGATTATGGTGCCCACATGCATTGCTTTTCTGCTGCTGTGGTTGTAGAGCTGACAAACACTCAGCAAACAGATGGCTAACCCTCTGAATGACATTATTCATGTTAAACAAAACAGCTTTTTGACGATCATAATGTAGCACCCGCTCTGGTGTTTTTCTTCTAAGGGCAGAGGCAATATGGGATTTAGTGAGACTGTCAAATGCAGTACCAGACTTATGTTTGCTGATGGTCTTATTAAAAAAAGGAAATTGCTAATCAATTAGGAACAACTCCTTATTTTGTAATGTTCATCACAGAGCTGGAATAAAATTTAATTTGTCAAATGATATATATATATATTTGTTAATATCAATGAACAAAAGGACTTTTGGTACATGTTGATAAACCTTAGGGAATTTTTTGTTTTTCCAAATGTACTGAAAAGCTAAACTGAATCAATTGCTACTAAAATTTTAAATGAAAACAAATACATATCACAATATTCAATTTTACCCTTATCCACTTGGTACTAATTTTCCAATCTTATTTCAAATATCTCGTAATATTTCACCACTGGTACTAGATGATTATTTTATGAATCTGAATTTCTCATTATGAAAACACCCTTCAGATTAAATTATTTTTCCCTCTGCTTCTTATAGAACTGCATTGATAAGTCCCTTCAGTTTACAACTTTCCCCAATGAAATGTAAACCTGTTTACTCAGAATTCATTATCAGTGGTCAATGAAATAAAGTTGGACTCCCCCAAGGTTTTACTTCTCTAAACGAACTGATGCTAATTCTGTTAGCATATTTTCACAGTTAACTTTCTCAAATTCTTTAATCATTGTAGGTCTGTTGCCTGGCTACTCTACCAGTCCTTGCTATTACTCAGATATATGGTTGCACCATACTGGCTGCAGCATCATGACCAATAATAAATCTGAAGGAAGAATTGTCCTCCAAGGTTTTGAAACTACCACTGTCACCAAAGGCTAAGTATATCGACATTGTATTTGATGTATTTGCCTACTTTGGTAAACCAAAGGCTATCAATAATTAACAGAAATAAATTGTATTTTTGCTATACTTTGTTGGTAATGCAGTTTATTTCCTAGTATCTTTTCCAGATGAAAAAATATCCATTGAGTTTAGAAAGCTACTTCATTATGTTTGTATTTCTACTTTCATACCTAGACTTCATGGTAACATTTTAAGTCATATTTTGATCTCTTATATACATAAATGAAATGTTAGCATGAGAAACAAACTTTTTTAATACTGAAAGTTACAGAAATTACTCACTTCAATACCAATTGTACATATCTTTAAACTTAATGTCTAAAATAAAGACAAATCCTTAAATATATATGTTTGCTGCCTTGGAAGAAACAAATATATGTTACTTTCACATTCCAAAAGCCTGAGAAAATGGAAGGTGAGTCATTCACAGACCAGCTAAGGAAAAGGTTGGCCTATTTGTGATTGAGTGAAATTGAGGAAACGTTGAATGTCACTGAAGTACTATTGATGTTCTTTATCTCCTTCCCTTTAGGAAATTGATTTTTCAGCACCATTTACATGCAGAACGTAAAATAATTGCCAAACTACCTTAAGGGTGACTTCCTAAAAAATTATCTTTTCATTTAAAATATTATAAAAATCATAATAGTTGTAAAGAGTTATAAATAATATCTTGAAATACAAGATTTGGGATAGTGGGGTGGTTAGCATCTGCTATAGGCAAAAAGTTGAGTTCACATGAATGCTTTGTTTTTATAAGTAAAAGATTGATGGCTATAGAATATTGTAAGAAATAAAGAAGAAACGAGTACCATGTTGACAGATTTCTGTAAAGAGTCCATAAAAATCTTAAATCAGCTAAATTAGAAATTACTTTGGCATTTTATATCTATATCTACAGCTACAGCTACATTTATACCTATATTTATTTAAATATTTTGATTATGTTTCTTGATAAGTAAGATTCACTACTGTTGACCCCAGCTGCCTATACAGAGAATAAATATAAGTGAATTTCTCTATTCAGGTAACAAAGTTTTACTCTTAACAATATGGAAGTGACCTCAAATGAAAATCACTGTAGCTTGATTGCATCTGCCTTAAGCCTAATTTGGCTAATATATGTGAAGCTATGCTCAAAGCAATAACATAATATTTTGGAAATTTTCAAGTCACATTTCTCTGTGTTGGACAGTGTTTTCTGAAAAGAATTTTGACCTACCCTAGAGTTCTTTTTAAGGCACATCTCCAAGTCATGCCATTTTACCTGCATTTTATTTAACTCTGTTCTGGTTTGAGATTTTAGATTTCATTAGGAGTTGCCAGTCCTACCTCCATCTAGATTGATTATCAAAGCACATAGATCTGCCTTTAATTTCCAATGCTGAAGATAATATAATCTAAATGTTTTGCAAGAATGTCAAACGTTGCTTAAAAAAAAAGAAAAAAAAGTATTATCTTGAAAATATGGGCATGAGATTCTTTAAAATAGCATATTTTTTTTTAAATGAGCCATTTTTCTTTAGAATGTATTCTTTGCTAATATCAGTCTAATACCATGGTAACCAGACGTGTATATGTATATTTTTCTCAGTGATCTGACTTCTAATATTTTTATTCTGTGGAAATATCTCAAGCCATTTCCATACTCAGGGGGGTTATATGAGTCTTAAGATCTATGTTGCAAGTTTTTGTTTTCTGGAGGGTAGCAGATTTCTTAAATTAATTTCAACTGTCACCTTCCCTTAGCGTTCTCATAAATAAAACATTTACCCCCTCAAATATATTGGGATTTTCACTCTTCAAGTCTTTAAGTTCAGTGCCCAAAATATTCCACGTTGGGTTGGATTATTCCTCCTATTTTTAGATTATTTGTTTAGCTTAGATGTCAAATAATATCAAACCTAAGACTACCAAAAATAAGTACACTTTATTAGATAGAAACTTGGCCATTTGTCTTTATTTACAGTTTTTCAGACTACATTGTACTCTTTTTTTTTATATTGTGTAAACAAAAGTTTTAGAAGCAGTATAAAATACTTTCCCAAAGTCCAAATACATGACAGGGGCTCTATCTCTTTCCTCCAATAATTTTGTAATTGTATTTAAATCTGTCAGGTTAATCCAGAATGATTATTTAAATCCCGTGCTATTAATTATGCCTCTACATCCTTAACATTTTAACAATTTATTTTAATATAAGCATATCTTATTAATAAGAGATAAAATTTTAAAAATATATTTTATAATATTGTTACCCTTAATCTTTCTATTTATAATTCTTTATCTTTCTATTATCTTATTGATTCTTCATTTTTCAGTAAAGGATTCAAAAATTTCATCTATTAATAATTGTGTTAGCCAGCTATCACACTTACCTAGTTAGCAAAAGTATTAGCCCATTTGCTTAAAATCCAGAATATTTAATGTTCTTAAATGATTTAAATTTAAATTTTAATATTTCTATGCATTAGAATAAGACCTTTACCAGGTCAGAAAATTTAGTATTAGCCTTCATTACTTAGTCTTCCATGTATCTTGCATATATATTGTCTCTTTCAAATGTCTCTCTACTCTGTTCAGCATTCTATATTTTTGCAGCTACAATCATAGTTCAATCATCACCATCTTTCTCTTGAACTGCAAAAATGGCCCCTGAATTGTCATCCTCTCTTCCTTTCTTGCTGCTCCATTCTAATTAATTTCCTGCTTAACATTCAGAATGTGTAAATAAAGCAAAGCAAAGCAAAATGAAATAAACAGGAAAAGCATGAGTTGGGTCAGGTCAATGGCCTGCCAAGAGTTTAATGGCTTCCCTTTTTCTTCAGAGCCCCACATTATCTATCCCTAAACATATCTTAACCCTCATCTCGAGCTAGGCTGCCCACATCCATAGTCACTACACTACAGCTCTGCTCCAAATGATAATCATTGCATATGATTGTCCCTCTAAGTGCAGTACACTGGCTTGATTTTTATTATTTTTTCGCTTCTCAGTGTCCGTGAGATTTCAAGTCTCAGCACCTTGACAGGTGATATAACATTGTGGTTATGGAGGCAGACCACCTACAGCCCTAATACCAGTTCAACCTTTCATTACCAGCATGGCCTTGGGCAATTCACTCCATCTCTCTATTGCATTTTCTTCACTTATAAAATGCGAGTAATAGTATCCCCTGCCTCAAAGATTTGTCACACAGAATAAATAAACTAATACATGTATAGCACTTAAAAGACTGTTTAGTATATTTTAAGCACTTAAGGCACTTATTAGAGTTTTATCTTAACAAAATATCCTTGGTGAATACATTAGTAATTAATATAATAATAGCAACAATATAAGTATAGCTAACTCTTCAATAACTCTTGCTAAGTTTCAGGGAAAGTCCTCTCTAATTACATTCTTTCTGTGAATCTCTATCACAAAACACTGATTTTTTAAAAATCACATTAAAATCTTAAATATGTATTTATCTACTTATGTGTGTATAACCTATACAATCCACTAAACTCTAAGGTCCAGGCAGGTAAGTACTATGTCTGATTTGTTTATCACTGTATAACTAACTCCTATAACTGGCTGAAATGGAGATCAATAATTATTTTTGAATGAATGAATACTATTTATAGCACTGAGTTTCTTTAAGCAGCAAAGTGGGTCAAGCTTCTGAGACTAAAGTGAGAACTCCCATACATGATAAAAAAGGGAGTCCATTAACCTAATAGAAGTGGCTAAAGAAGACAATTTGGCAGGCAGCTCTTAGTAATACTCGAACTTTCAGACCAGATAGTCAGCAACAAGCAGATTCAATGAAAGGATCCAAATGGAACACTTGTAGATGCATAGAAGTAGCATGGGAGACACCTGTCCGTAGACAGTGGGTGGAATCCAGGTAGTCTCTAAGTAAAGGGCATCTGTCAATAATTAGTGTGACTATCTGATCATTTGAGCTCTTTGGTTCTGGGTCAAATAAAGCACTCACAACAAGGAATGAGACATAGGCAAACCAGGTAGGAATTAGTATACCAGGTGGGAAGTTTGTCATAAAAAGTGAAATAAAAGCTTATAGCCAAAAATATATTGTGATGATAGCATGACACTGACCAACGCAATTAAAGGACTCTGTTTCCTTAAGTAGTCATTGAATTTTTTTTCTTTTTACCTTTAATTTTCTTATGTCCTCATTGAGGGATATTTATTTAGGGAAACTGTTTTTTTTTTGGTATAAACTATACTAGGCCCAGTCAAAAGCAAATTAGACAAACTTTCCGTCTAAAATGAATGAAGTTACAGTTAATGTGTATTTTGCATGATGATTTCATTGTGCTCCTCTTTGTCTTTGATTTTCTCACTCCAGTTAAGTCATTGTTGCAAATTTTCTTTGCTCTGCCTCGTCTGCCAAACAGCTGATCTTATTTGAATTAAAAAATGCAGCTGTCTTAATCAGTCTTTCATGGTATATATGGATTTAAAAAATACATTTCTAAGTACAAAAACTCATGACATTATTCAGCTTATGAGCTAATTCAAGATCTGTTGTAGCTCTTTCTATTCCTATGCAAATTCCACTTTGTTCTTAGCATTGACATTTTCCCCCATTTCACAGTTGGCAGAATTAAAACATACACTAAAAACATTACGAGTAAACTCCCATTATATTAATGCAAAAGCTCAAATTATCCTAACTATAACTATTAATATAATTAATCTACAAACAAATGCTAATGCCATTGTTAGTTTATGTGACATGTCGATCATTTCAAATTGTGTATCTTTCTTAGGATTCTCCGTTTTCACATCTCTAAAGTGGGAAAAGTTACGCAGAAATATTTCAAAGCCTCTATGAGCTAACCACATTGCCTATAAGGCATCAAAGATGAAATTTTAAATAATTAAGCTAATATTTGACATTCATCTTCTTCACATATTTGAAGATTATTTTGGAAACTAGAATGCCTATTTTGTGCATCTGACTAAAACTGAATGTTTATTATTCTTTTTATATTGGAGTCACAGGTGTAGTTAGGAAGGAATGGAATTGTTTTCTAGAGTCGATTCATTGTATTTGATATGACTGAGAAGTTGCTATCAAAATAATTCACATCTAAATGAAAAAAATAAATATTATTACACATTTGCAACTTGCAAACAGTACTGGATTTGTGAAAAATTACATGCTTTGAGCATGTTCTTGTTTTCAAACTTTTAAATAAATCAGAATACGCCATTTTGCTAAGATCACAGCTCCCTCATCTCTGAATGCATTCAATCATATCATTAATGCATATTCAATTAGTATTAACCTTGTCTCCACTACATACAGTTTTATAGAGAATGATATTCATATCTGTCAACTAATTGCACCAATAAACTTCACCGCAGTGACATAATTAATAGACCATAATATTTAGGAAGGTGACATTTCTCACTTTTTTAGAACTCTCAACTTAGAATTTGAAAGGAAAAATAAGCTACTGGTGTCAGGGTTTTAATCTAGAGTAGTATCTAGTTGGCAGTTAACTGAAATAGCTTTCTTTCCCTTAACAGCAATGAAATAGAAAGGACTAATTACCCCTTTTATAGGTGCAATTGGAACCTAAAACTCTAGAGACAGTGTGAACCGTAAACTACTGATATAAGTCTATTTCACCATCTGCACCTCAAAACTCTAGCTACCAAATCAACAAACAAACAAAAGACTCAATCATGCTAAATATATTATTCCACGTTTTGAAATTGTTTATTAACCTTCTCTGGTGACAGCAGTTAAAACAGATATTCACTTAAAAATAATCAGATTTTCAATTCATATGTATTTTTAGATAAGAGGAACCTTCAGAACTAGATATTTAATAAGCCATAAATCTGTTGTAGAACTTTTTAACAATAATTTTAAAATATCTTTATTTTTTATTGCTTTTTCTAAGGACATTTACTTTAGCTGAATAATTAAAGTTGTCTCCTCCAAAATCTGACCATTTAGAATGTTTCTTTAGTAATTATGATGTAATATCCTCTTCAAAATGGAAACCAAACATGATAGTCAAAAGTGCATTTATGTGTTGAGATACCATCTTCAAGAAAGACAGTTTTAAATACATCCACAACCACAAGAATAAATATTATTAAATAATTCTAGAATGTAATGTGCTGTTAAGTGATTGCAGATATTACATATAAAATCACATTCAATTTGGACCTACAGGTTTTCAAAACTAACCTTTCAACAAACTGAGTCGAGTTAAAAATACAGTTTTTTTCTACTTTACTTCAGTCAGGAGAGTGTAAAATAAGATTAGGCATAAGGATAGGGTCTGGGAGGCTCTAAAGTATTTTAAATAATTCTTTTTAAATTTTAAATTGGTGTGATATGCTTCTCAAAAATTTAATGAGAAGATTCCTTTATAGTCTGAAGCTACATTTTTCCAGAACCTGTTCTTAATTTGGAAATTGCCATCAATTATATTTTTTTTAAATTAGCCATGCTAAAAAATTTCTAGAAAATCCCTCCTCCATACTCTTTTAAATATAAAAATATATTCATTTATCATTCAGCAGAAATAATCTGACCAATATTTCACTGAAGTGAGATTAAATGTGGTGCATTTACTGGAAGTCATAATATCAGTTTGCTATGGACCTCATCCAATCGGTTGAAGGACCGAGTTAAGCAAAAAAAGACCAGCCTCCTCCAGCAAGAGGGAATTGTCCAGCAGACTGCCTTCAGATTTCATCTACTCCAGGCTCTCCTGGATCTACAGGCTGCTGGCCTTTGGAGTGGAACCCCACTAGCTGCTGTTCTGAGTCTCCATTTGCTGGCCATCACTGCAGATTTTGGACTTGACAACCATAATTATGTGATCCAATTCTTTATAATAAATCTCTTTCTTCACGTGTACACATATTGACTCTGTTTTTCTCGAGAACTCTGACTAATACACTGGCTTACCTGGTGATTCAAGTCATGGAATCTCTCAGAGATTTGGGGGGCTAATTGGGTGGCTCCCACGTGTATCACCCTCCTTCCACCATGAATTTTAACAGTTAAATGTTCCCATCTTTCAAACCTGTATCATATTATTTTACTGGTTTGTTCTCCCCCTTATCTTTGTCTTTTTAGATTAGATTATTTTATTTATTTATTTAAATTTATTTAAATTTATTTATTTATTTTTGGCTGCATTGTGTCTTCGTTGTTGCGCGCGGGCTTTTCTCCAGTTGCAGCTAGCAGGGGCTACTCTTCGTTGTGGTACGCAGGCTTCCCATTGTGGTGGCTTCTCTTGTTGCGGAGCATGGGCTTCAGTAGTTGTGGCACACAGGCTCTAGAGTGCAGGCTCTGTATTTGTGGCGTATAGGCTTAGTTGCTCCGTGGAATGTGGGATCTTCATGGACCAGGGCTCGAACCCACGTCCCTTGCATTGGCAGGCGGATTCTCAACCACTGTACCACCAGGGAAGCCCAGATTAGATTACTTTTTTAAAATGTGTTTATAATCATTATAGTAGAGCTCAAGGGGGTAAGTAAACAGGCTAGATATACATTTATATATTTTTAAATAAAATTGTCTCCATTGGCACAGATTTACTGTGACTATATTTGTGGTTTGACTCAATCCTTAGACTCTGAAAGTCATCTTCTATCTTCTGAATATTAACTTTTCAAAAATTGACATATATATATATAATGAACCACTTTGCTGTACACCTGAAACATTGTTAATCAACTATACTTCTATTAAAAATCAATTAACATTTCTTATAGAAATAAAGCTACTTATTATAAACTATTTGTATTCAGTACAGTGAAATTGATGGGTCATAATATTTGGAATTGAAAAGAAAGTTAGGAATCACCTAATGAAGTTTGCCCACATTTGAGGACTTCCCTCTATAACTTCCTGTTAGTATTATTACTATCTCTGCCTCAACAGCAAAATAGAGAATTCACAACTTTTTGCCACTTCATATTTCGTTTTCAGATACCTCCAATTCTCAGATATGTCTTTGTCATAAGGATTGAATTTTTCTCCTTCTATCTTTTTCTAATTGCTACTCAAAGGTATCATTTGTATTTAAACATAATTATAATTTAATAAATACAGTTTTCCCACACAGTAGGGTTTTTTTAATTGGAATATGACCATGAAGTTTATACTTTCTATCCCACTTCCCACCTTCCCACCTGAATTCTTCACAATAGCCAATCAATATTTCAACTCTAGGGCATAAATTAGCAATATTTTCTACAAGTTCATCAGAGTGGATGTGCTGTATTTGGTTAACCGGCCGTTCACACTATTCCTTGTATATCCTAACTATGGCAGACTTCTCGGCACAGTACTTTTGAATACTGCTTTAAGCATTATCATATTGCTGACCTAAGTGAGCTAATAGTTTTATCCAAAATAATTAATACTTTTTATCTATCCCTAACTTTTACTTGTCTCTTGGGATTGTTTTGAGGGGGCATAATTGCAACTTTTACAATTATTCTTGTTAAATTTTATGATGTAGTTTTTAGTACACTATTTTTTCAAAAACACTAATTCTGCCAACTTATACTTTTCTATCCCTCCCACGTTGATGTTATGTTGGAACTTGATAAGCATGCCATCAATATCTTCCTTCTATCATTAATTTAAAAACTGTTGACAGAACAAAGTTGAGGGTGGAGGCCTGTAACATAAGGTTGAAAACTGTCAAGACATCATTGATAGGCACTGTTTTCTCACTGCCACAGTAAAAACACACTTCTCTGATTTAAATTATCCAAGAGTTCTTCTTTTGAACATAAACACGTTATGAAAAATTTGATCAAATCCTTTTATGAAATGTTGATACACAGTTTTTACGCCTGTCCCTGTACCAATCAACTTCGTATATCATAGGCTTTATTGACACACACAAAAATTGTTCCACAGTTAGGTCTATTTTTGGTTTAAGTAACAGAAATCTGGATAAAATTTAAGCAAAAATAAATAAAATTATTTGAAGGGTAGTGAAATGTTTTATGGACTTTTTTATTCAAGGCCTCAAGGATAAAACTGGAGAACTAGGTCTTGTGGGAAAAGAAAGGGGTCATTTTACTTTTTCTTTGGCTCATCTCTGCATATTTCCTTCATTCTTCTCAACCTGCCTCCTATTTAAATGCTAGGCCAGGACATCACCAAGCATATAAAATGTACATATTTCAGTATAGTTATAAAAAAATAATTTTCTTTCACTAATTCCAAGTTTCAAATTCCCAGGAAGGATCTTCAACTCACTCTAGGAGCCATTAATTGAACTATAAGCATTGACTAGAAGGATAGAGTTTCTAGAAGAAATAATGATTAGTTCAGACTTGTTCAATCTCTCTGCCCTAAACCAATAACCAATAACCTATACAAGTACAAGCCCTTACAGCAATAATTTAACTGAGGCAATGGTGGATCCTCTAAAACTTAAGGAGGGGGAGACTCTCTAAAAATGTTTGGAAAGGAAGCTAAGAGGAGAGATTGTTATATGGTTTAGTAAAGTCTACTATTTGGTGTCCACTTATATATTTTTCCTGTATTAAAATACCCAAATAATGTCAAATATCAGAATCTAACTGTATGGTGTTCACAAACTGTGTAGAAGCTCATCAATTCCTGACCAGCTCTACGACACAGAAATGATGCCATAGAATACTCTTCTATCACTTTAGATTGTTTATGGGGTGTCCAGTCCTATTCCATTTTATCTTTATGTCTGTGTTAATCAGGACATCAAGATTTTTTCTTCTGTAAGTGACAGAAACCTAAATCAAACTTGAAATCCATTGGCACAATCAAATAGAAACTCAAGGAAGAATGGCTTAGAAAAAGTGACACCCAGATGCTCAAAGAATATCCTCAGCAATTTGTCTTTCATTACCTTTTAGGTTTATTGATTTCATTAGCAGGTATCTCTTCCCATACAGGAGCAAAAATAACCACGAAAACACTCCAGACTTGTATACCAGTTTGCTATCTTTGGTGTAAAAGTGTCCCTCTTTTCTTTTCTTTTCTTTTTTTTTATTCAAACAGAAAGTCACAAAACTTATAATCATCCTCATCAGTTCACTCAGTCTCATGTAATTAATTTTTTTTTCATCTTAATCTTTTGTTATCACTTTTACGAATTCATAAGTTTTCCATTAGAGTTCTGAAAATGCTTATTCATTCAGTTCACCAGAATAGTCAGTTACCAGAAACCTGTACTTGTCAGAGTCTTATCTATGAATTCCTTGAAGATGAAACCCTTTTATAGGAACATTTTTGCAAAAGCATCAGAGTACACCCAGAACTCTGTAAATGACAAAAGACTTTAAAATGACCACAGTTAAAGATTTGATGAAAGTTCATAATAATGCAATTGACAAGGAAATTTAGTTATTTCTGAGATATACATTTTAAAATAATAATTGGAATTATGACTTATAACATTATACCAGAACATATAAGATTTTTTGGAATTTCATGTAACGTCTGAAACATGTATATTAACATATTTCCATACAAATAACCTAAAGAAAGTTTAGTATTCTTTTTTTTTAATTTTTGAATTTTATTTTATTTATTTTTTTATACAGCAGGTTCTTATTAGTCATCAATTTTATACACATCAGTGGATACATGTCAATCCCAATCACCCAATTCACACCACCATCCCCAACCCCCTGCGGCTTTCCCCCTTTGGTGTCCATACGTTTGTTCTCTACATCTGTGTCTCAACTTCTGTCCTGCAAACTGGTTCATCTGTACCATTTTTCTAGGTTCCACATACATCCGTTAATATACGATATTTGTTTTTCTCTTTCTGACTTACTTCACTCTGTATGACAGTCTCTAGATCCATCCACGTCTCAACAAATGACCCAATTTCATTCCTTTTTATGGCCGAGTAATATTCCATTGTATATATGTACCACAACTTCTTTACCCATTCCTCTGTCAATGGGCATTTAGGTTACTTCCATGACCTGGCTATTGTAAATAGTGCTGCAATGAACATTGGGGTGCATGTGTCTTTTTGAATTATGGATATCTCTGGGTATATGCCCAGTAGTGGGATTGCTGGATTGTATGGTAATTCCATTTTTAGATTTTTAAGGAAACTCCATACTGTTCTCCATAGTGGCTCTATCAATTTACATTCCCACCAACAGTGCAGGAGGGTTCCCTTTTCTCCACACCCTCACCAGCATTTGTTGTTTGTAGATTTTCTGATGATGCCCATTCTAACTGGTGTGAGGTGATACCTCATTGTAGTTTTGATTTGCATTTCTCTAATAATTAGTGATGTTGAGCAGCTTTTCATATGCTTCTCGGACATCTGTATGTCTTCTTTGGAGAAATGTCTATTTCGGTCTTCTGCCCATTTTTGGATTGGGTTGTTTGTTTTTTTAATATTGAGCTTCATGAGCTGTTTATATATTTTGGAGATTAATCCTTTATCCGTTGATTCATTTGCAAATATTTTCTCCCATTCTGAGGGCTGTCTTTTTGTCTTGTTTATGATTTCCTTTGCTGTGCAAAAGCTTTGAAGTTTCATTAGGTCCCATATGTTTATTTTTGTTTTTATTTCCATTACTCTAGAAGGTGGATCAAAAAAGATCTTTCTGTGATTTATGTCAAAGAGTGTTCTTCCTATGTTTTCCTCTAAGAGTTTTATGGTGTCCGGTCTTACATTTAGGTTGCTAATCCATTTTGAGTTTATTTTTTGTGTATGGTGTTAGGGAGTGTTCTAATTTCATTGTTTTATATGTAGCTGTCCAATTTTCCCAGCACCACTTATTGAAGAGGCTGTCTTTTTTCCATTGTATATCCTTGCCTCCTTTGTCATAGATTAGTTGACCGTAGGTGCGTGGGTTTATCTCTGGGCTTTCTATCCTGTTCCACTGATCTATGTTTCTGTTTTTGTGTCAGTACTATATTGTCTTGATTACTGTAGCTTTGTAGTATAGTCTGAAGTCAGGGAGTCTGATTCCTCCAGCTCCATTTTTTTCCCTCAAGACTGCTTTGGCTATTCGGGGTCTTTCCTGTCTCCATACAAATTTTAAGATTTTTTTGTTCTAGTTCCATAAAAAATGCCATTGGTAATTTGATAGGGATTGCATTGAATCTGTAGATTGCCTTGGGTAGTATAGTCATTTTCACAATATTGATTCTTCCAATCCAAAAACATGGTATATATCTCTCCATCTTTAATTTCTTTCATCAGTGTCTTGTAGTTTTCTACATAGAGTTCTTTTGTCTCCCTAGGTAAGTTTATTCCTAGGTATTTTTTCTTTTTGTTTCAATGATAAATGGGAGTGTTTCCTTAATTTCTCTTTCAGATTTTTCATCATTAGTGTATAGAAATGCAAGAGATTTCTGTGCATTAATTTTGTATCCTGCAACTTTACCAAATTCATTGACTACCTCTAGTAGTTTTCTGGTGCCATTTTTAGCATTCTCTATGTATAGTATCATGTCATCTGCAAACAGTGACAGTTTTACTTCTTCTTTTCCAATTTGTATTCCTTTTATTTCTTTTTCTTCTCTGATAGCCATGGCTAGGACTTCCAAAACTATGTTGAATAATAGTGGTGAGAGTGGACATCTTTGTCTTGTTCCTGATCTTAGAGGAAATGCTTTCAGTTTTTCACCATTGAGAATGATGTTTGCTGTGGGTTTGTTGTATATGGCCTTTATTATGTTGAGGTAGGTTCCCTCTATGCCCACTTTCTGGAGTGTTTTTATCATAAATTGGTGTTGAATTTTTTCAAAAACTTTTTCTGCATCTATTGAGATGATCATATGGTTTTTATTCTTCAATTTGTTAATATGGTGTATCACATTCATTGATTTGTGTATATTGAAGAATCCTTGCATTCGTGGGATAAATCCCACTTGATCATCGTGTATGATCCTTTTAATGTGTTGTTGGATTCTGTTTGCTACTATTTTTTTGAGGATTTTTGCATCTAAATTCATCAGTGATATTGGTCTGTAATTTTCTTTTTTTGTAGTGTCTTTGTCTGGTTTTGGTATCAGGGTGATGGTGGCCTCATGGAATGAGTGTGGGAGTGTTCCTTCCTCTGCAATTTTTTGGAAGAGTTTGAGAAGGATGGGTGTTAACTCTTCTCTAAATGTTTGATAGAATTCACCTGTGAAGCTATCTGGTCCTGGACTTTTGTTTGTTGGAAGATTTTTAATCACAGTTTCAATTTCATTACTTGTGATTAGTCTGTTCATATATTCTATTTCTTCCTGGTTCAGTCTTGGAAGGCTATACCTTTCTAAGAATTTGTCCATTTCTTCCAGGTTGTCCATTTTATTGGCATAGAGTTGCTTGTAGTAGTCTCTTATGATGCTTTGTATTCCTGCAGTGTCTGTTGTAACTTCTCCTTTTTCATTTCTAATTTTATTGATTTGAGTCGTCTCCCTCTTTTTCTTGATGAGTCTGGCTAATGGTTTATCCATTTTGTTTATGTTCTCAAAGAACCAGCTTTTAGTTTTATTGATCTTTGCTATTGTTTTTTATGTTTCTCTTTCATTTATTTCTCCTCTGATCTTTATGATTTCTTTAATTCTGCTAACTTTGGGTTTTGTTTGTTCTTCTTTCTCTAGTTCCTTTAGGGGTAAGGTTAGATTGTTTACTTGAGATTTTTCTTGTGTCTTGAGGTAAGCTTGTATAGCTATTAACTTCCCTCTTAGAACTGCTTTTGCTGCATCCCATAAGTTTGGATCATCATGTTTTCATTGTCATTTGTCTCTAGTTATTTTTTGATTTCCTCTTTGATTTCTTCAGTGATCTCTTGGTTATTTAGTAACGTATTGTTTAGCCTCCATGTGTTTGTGTTTTTTACGTTTTTTTCCCTGTAGTTCATTTCTAATCTCATAGTGTTGTGCTCAGAAAAAATGCTTGATATGATTTCAATTTTCTTAAATTTACTGAGCCTTGATTTGTGACTCAACATGTGATCTATCCTGGAGAATGTTCCATGCGCACTTGAGAAGAAAGTGTAATCTGCTGTTTTTGGAAGGAATGTCCTATAAATATCAATTAAATCTATCTGGTCTATTGTGTCATTTAAAGCTTCTGTTTCCTTATTAATTTTCTGTTTGGATGATCTGTCCATTAGTGTAAGTGAGCTGTTAAAGTCCCCCACTATTATTGTGTTACTGTCGATTTCCTCTTTTATAGCTGTTAGCAGTTGCCTTATATATTGTGGTGCTCCTATGATGGGTGCGTATGTATTCATAATTGGTATATCTTCTTCTTGGATTGATCTCTTGATCATCATGTAGTGTACATCCTTGTCTCTTGTAACATTTTTTATTGTAAAGTCTATTTTATCTGGTATGAGTATTGCTATTCCAACTTTCTTCTGATTTCCATTTGCATGGAATATCTTTTTCCATCCCCTCACTTTCAGTCTGTATGTGTCCCTAGGTCTGAAGTGGGTCTCTTGTAGACAGCATATATATGGGTCTTGTTTTTGTATTCATTCAGCAAGCCTGTGTCTTTTGGTTGGAGCATTTAATCCATTCACGTTTAAGGTAATTATCGATATGTATGTTCCTATGACCATTTTCTTAATTGTTTTGGGTTTGTTTTTGTAGGTCCTTTTCTTCTCTTGTGTTTCCTATTTAGAGAAGTTCCTTTAGCATTTGTTGTAGAGTTGGTTTGGTGGTGCTGAATTCTCTTAGCTTTTGCTTGTCTGTAAAGCTTTTGATTTCTCCATTGAATCTGAATGAGATCCTTGCCTGGTAGAGTAATCTTGGTTGTAGGTTCTTCCTTTTCATAACTTTAAGTATATCATGCCACTCCCTTCTGGCTTTTAGTGTTTCTGCTGAGAAATCAGCTGTTAACTTTATGGGAGTTCCCTTGTATATTATTTGTCATTTTTCCCTTGCTGCTTTCAATAATTTTTCTTTGTCTTTAATTTTTGCCAATTTGATTACTATGTGTCTCGGCGTGTTTCTCCTTGGGTTTATCCTGTATGGGACTTGCTGTGTTTCCTGGACTTGGGTGGCTATTTCCTTTCCCATGTTAGGGAAGTTTTTGACTATAATCTCTTCAAATATTTTCTCGGGTCCTTTCTCTCTCTCTTCTCCTTCTGGGACCCCTATAGTGCGAATGTTTTTGCGTTTAGTGTTGTCCCAGAGGTCTCTTAGGCTGTCTTCATTTCTTTTCATTCTTTTTTCTTTATTCTATTCTGCGGCAGTGAATTCCACCATTTTGTCTTCCAGGTCACTTATCCGTTCTTCTGCCTCAGTTATTCTGCTATTGATTCCTTCTAGTGTAGTTTTCTTTTCAGTTATTTTATTGTTCATCTCTGTTTGTTTGTTCTTTAATTTTTCTAGGTCTTTGTTAAACATTTCTTGCATCTTCTCGATCTTCGCCTCCATTCTTTTTCTGAGGTCCTGGATCATCTTCACTTTCATTATTTTGAATTCTTTTTCTGGAAGGTTGCCTATCTCCACTTCCTTTAGTTGTTTTTCTGGGGTTTTATCTTGTTGTTCATCTGGTACACAGCCCTCTGCCTTTTCATCTTGTCTATCTTTCTGTGAACGTGGTTTTTGTTCCACAGCCTGCAGGATTGTAGTTATTCTTGCTTCTGCTGTCCGCCCTTTGGTGGATGAGGCTATCTAAGAGGCTTGTGTAAGTTTCTTGATGGGAGGGACTGGTGGTGGATACAGCTGGCTGTCGCTCTGGTGGGCAGAGCTCAGTAAAACTTTAATCCGCTTGTTTGTTGATGGGCGGGGTTGTGTTCCCTCCCTGTTGGTTGTTTGGCCTGATGCAACCCAACACTGGAGCCTACCTGGGCTCTTTGGTGGGGCTAATGACAGGCTCTGGGAGGGCTCACACTAAGGAGTACTTCCCAGAACTTCTGTTGCCAGTGTCCTTGTCCCCACGGTGAGCCACAGCCACCCTCCGCCTCTGCAGGAGACCCTCCAACACTAGCAGGTAGATCTGGTTCATTCTCCCCTGGGGTCACTGCTCCTTCCCCTGGGTCCTGATGCACACACTACTTTGTGTGTGCCCTCCAAGAGTGGAGTCTCTGTTTCCCCCAGTCCTGTGGAAGTCCTGCAGTTAAATCCCACTAACCTTCAAAGTCTTATTCTCTAGGAATTCCTCCTCCCATAGCTGAACCCCCAGGTTTGGAAACCTGACGTTCGGCTCAGAACCTTCACTTCAGTGGGTGGACTTCTGTGGTATGAGTGTTCTCCAGTCTGTGAATCACCCACCCAGCAGTTATGGGATTTGATTTTCCTGTGATTGCACCCCTCCTACCGTCTCACTGTGGTTTCTCCTTTGTCTTTGGATGTGGGGTATCTTTTTTGGTGAGTTCCAGTGTCTTCCTGTCAATGATTGCCCAGCAGCTAGTTGTGATTCTGGTGTTTTCACAAGAGGGAATGAGAGCACGTCCTTCTACTCTGCCATCTTTTTTCCTCCAGTTTCCCTCTTTTCTGATTTCACCAACTAAAATTAGGAGACTGAATTTGTTTGGCTTTGTCTAAATCATGCCTTCCTGTGATTACCTTTGTGGTCAGCACAACCCAAAAGTCATGGCTGACTGAAAAGGACTTTGTGGGGGGTCATCAAAAAGAATAGTTACATTCTGTACACCAGAAAAATGATACTGGTGGGAGGATTACAGATACAGCCACCTACAGACACAAAAACTGGTATGCTCATGTGGAAGAGACAAAGGATAGTTGTACCCTTTTTATATATCTAGTGGTGATACCCTGGCCTCTGAGCCAGTCTTTTTGGTTAATATTCAAACCTATTCTAATTTTGCTTTAATGCTTCATATTGCGCACTACCTGATCAATTTAAACATGCCCAAAGCACCTAAAAGAGAAAGAGCAAAGTACTGCAAATTGCCCACCAGTCTAAGATTAAGATTATCCTGCTGGATTAGTGTGGTAGGAGAACTGATTGGACCAGTGAAAAGAATGAGCATCAATTAGTTACTTTCTTCTTTAGAAGTGGAGTATATCAGGTCATTATTAATGTCAGTTTTGCCAGTAGAGTAATGGGGTATACTTTCTTGAGAATAGAAATCATGAGAGAGAGAGAGAAAGAATGAGACAAACAGAGAGAGAGAAGCTTTCCCAAGATGCTGTTCTTGAGAAGATGACAAAGAATGCAGTGAGTCTCAAATGGAGGTAAGTGTCAATCTTATGTAGGAGCAAAGATATTTCATCCAGAGAAACAGAGTGGGAACAGTATATTGCACAGATTCAATACATTGGGTAGATGTGATGACGGAAGCTTTCAGAAGCAATCTTCTACATGTATTTTCCTTTTCTCAGTGTAAAGGGAAGCAAAAGTCATCAGACATGATAATTTTGGGTATGGTTGGAGGTGTGAGAATAGGAAAGACAATGAAGTAGTTGTCTAGGAGACCAGGGGAATGACTGGACCAGGGAAATGCAGTACTATAGACAAGAGCCATTAAGGTCCACTTGACTTAAATGGTCATAAAGATAAAGTGAGATCAGACAGCCTTGTTCATCTCTATAGAAATAAGTGAAGTGTTGATTTTTTTGTCCAACATAAAATAAAAAAAGGAATAGAAAGAGAGTTAACGATTCAGCTACAGTGTTTATAGATGAACTGCATTGCTTAACTTGTGTGAGAAAAACATGAGAGAATGAGTCTCAATGAAAATGTAACAGGACCATTGAACTATAGGTACAGGGTGAGTTTGAAAGACGGGGTGTTGTAGAAAATGTTCTGGAAAGATAGGAGTGGTGTTCAGAGAGTGAATGCATAAATTGATCATGGGTTTGGGAAAGAGTTGTAGTCAATGTTGATAACAATGCCTAGGACAGGGTAAGAAATGGGCACAGGCTGATGGAGAGTGGAGATAAGATCATTGGAGGAAAAGAAGTCAAGACACTGAGAGTCCAAATGATTTGAAGGATTACTGACGTAGACATATAAGATAGGAACTGTAACAGTAGTTAGGAGAGGGCAGTGACTCATGTAAAAAATTTTCAAGATGGGCTTCCCTGGTGGCGCAGTGGTTGAGAATCTGCCTGCCAATGCAGGGGACACGGGTTCGAGCCCTGGTCTGGGAAGATCCCACATGCCGTGGAGCAACTGGGCCCGTGAGCCACAATTACTGAGCCTGTGCGTCTGGAACCTGTGCTCCGCAACAAGAGAGGCCGCGATAGTGAGAGGCCCGTGCACCACGATGAAGAGTGGCCCCTGCTTGCCACAACTAGAGAAAGCCCTCGCACAGAAATGAAGACCCAACACAGCCATAAATAAATAAACTAATTAATTAAAAAAAAAAGGCACATACTCATAAAATACACTCTTAGTTTCCTTTAAAAAAAAAAAAAACTTCAAGACAGCCCTGGGGTGTGTTTGTGAATGGGGGGAAGGGGGTGACTAGGAAATGGGACAACTGCAACAGGAGGAGTTCTGGCTTGTACAGTCCAATGACTTGAAATTCAAAGCAGGAGGAAAGAAGAAAGGCCCGGATGTACAACAGGGAGAGAAGTTTTCCTCCTCTTCAAGACCTATGGTATTAAACACTTGGGAGAAAAATAACAGCACTTAAGAGAGCTTAAAGGGAAGTAGCGTTCTTAGCAGAGCCAAGATTCTCATAGAGCAAAACATGAAGTAGGTGTACAACATAATATGCATGTAATTAGTATTTGCATTTTTGAAATACTAAGCTCTTGGAATGATCTCTTCATTTTAGATGGTTTTGATGCATTTCATAAGATGGAAAAACCTATTTTTACAGAGTAGATGCCAAGTCTGTCAGAATGAAGGAGAAATGTAGGCATTAGTATCTAAGCTTACAAAAACATGTTTTTGTAATGATGTGTTTTGACATTTTTGAAAATAAATTGCTGATGAGTCATTAATCAACTGTTCTCCTTTAATTAAGGAATTCAAAAAAGTAATTGAACAAACAGCAGGGAATAGAAATGAAATTTCACATAGACCCATCCTCAGTCATTTGTGAGGGGGTGTGGGAATAAATTTAAATGTTTATGAAACTTTAGATCTTGATGTGAACTTACAACACATGAACTTATAATCATCATGCTTTTATATTGGGGGATTCAAAACTTAATTATGTATTTTCTCCCTTTTGATTTCACCACTGAATACAGTTTGTTGAAAATTCAGAATAATCACTATCATTTTCTGTTTTTGTCTAGTTTAAATATATATGGTAACTTTCCTGAAATAAACATCTCTATATCTTTGGTCACATTGATAAATGGTATTAAATATGAATATCATATATTTAATAAATACCAATGTTTAGAGAAATAGAGGTCTTTATAAATTAATGTTAGTAGAATTACTCTGGCTATCATATTTTTCTAACAAAACTAAAAAAAAAAAGGTATTTAGCAATACATTCAACAAATAAGTTTAATTCTTTATTTTCCTACACAGATTATTGAATCACACTATTATTTGCTTCTTCTAAACAAGATTTTTTTGGGTTAAATAAGATAATTCTGCAGGACATTGACATACAACTCTCTTTCTTTTAGACTAAGCACTTAATGACCCATATAACCATCTCAAAAATCTCTTAAACAACTTGCTGTAAAAAAATAGATAAATAGTGGTCTTGTGCATTAGCCTTGCAGAGAGGTTATGTTAAAGATGAACCAAATTAGAATTGAAAAAATACAGAATATAATAGTTTCTGTATGATTGTAAATGGAGAGCAGTACCTACCTGTCTAGGAAACTGAACCAATCAATCGGAGAGTCTTTGAAATTATAAATGTTGTTCCTGTCTATGTGGACCTCAGCACTTTTTTCAAGTTTTAACATTGACATTTATGACTCAGAGTTATTTAGCTATAATTCTTGTTTTCAGTAACAAATAAACACAAGAATAAAATGACTCCCTGGGCATTCAAATTAATTCATAGTTACTCAAAGTCACTGTGTAAGGAAGTCTTTGTTGAATGTTTCTTGTAGATTTTTGATTTTTTTCAAAACAATCCAATATGAGATCAATTCAACAATTGCATACTGAGTATCAGTTTTATTCAAGTCACTGGATACAGCAGGGTAGCAAAAAGTCTATGAAAACATACTGCCATTAAAAAGCTGATAAGCCCTCCCAAGAGATAAGAAATGCTTAAGTGTGATTCCTGTATCAGAATCCCCATGGTATTTATCTGTGTTTTAATCACTTGGTGCCTTTCATATACATGTTTCACTCTTTTCTCATCCTAGCATTTTGAAAGCAGGAGCAATTTCTGTTTCTTCTTTGTTACTTCCACCACACTTAACAACTATGTCTTGCATAGTGAATACCTGCCTTATGAATAATTCGATATATGTTTCAATGAATGAATGATAATACATTTTGGATTCCCCCCAAGAAGCACATTATGAGATAAAGGTAACACACAGAGGCCTTATGGAGGAAACTTTTAGGATTAACACCTACGGAAGAAAAGGGCAAAAGCAGGATTAAGCAGGGGAAGGAGTTGTTCTGTGATACAATCTCAATGAAGGGCTCTGCAACTGATCTACAAGGAACTCTTTCAAAGTGGTCTGCATTTGGAGAAATGGCCCTGGTGTTCATATCCACTTCTGAATCATCGTTGATTTAGGCTGCAGGAAACAGAGGGAGTGTACCCTTGGGCGAGGCTCTGCTTCTCAGATTGAAGCAATCCTTAAAGCTGGACAACATCTGAGGGCTGTCAGCTGTCCCACTCTCAGAAGCTGAAGCAATGAAAGCCCTGAGAAGGGCTCTTGGTGGTGCATCCCAGCACCTACCACAAATGAATAAAGTATATCATAGGTTCTTCATGTCTTTAGCGTGCTAACAGATATACAAAGTGTTATGGAGAGTCAAAGGAAAGAAAGATAATATATGGATGGAAATATTAAGAAAGGCTTCATGGAGCCTTTCTTCACTTGAGCTATCTATATATATTATATCTGAGATGTCTGTTGAATAACAAACACGAATATGAATATGAGTACATATCACAGAGAGAATGTTTTGATTAAGTAAATATCATGAGCAAAGGTGCAAAAGTAGAAATGACAAGGAAAATCAAGAAGAGGAAAAAAATAGTTTAGTTTAGTTAATGTATTATAAGATATTTTAGGGGGGAAAATTAGTATACATGAATAAGGGTTAAATTATAGGAATAATTGAATTTCAGATACATTCATCTCAATTTTGTTTTAATCGTTCTATTATTTTAATGGAATAGCAGTTTTATTGTACTTGTTTCTTTACAATAGTTTGAAGTCAATAGACCATAAATAATAATTAAATAAATTCCGTGTAATGAGAATGGTGGTAATCAGACTAAATTAGGTGTTAGAGAACACTGGTACCACTAGTAGAATGGTAACATCAGAATCCAGGTCCCAGGTTGCATTTTCCAAAGGTCACACTTTCACTTGAGGTTGCAACTGCTTCCAACTCTAATCAGAGTTCTGGGAACTACTGGATCCACTGGGACCAGAACTGAGCCAAGACTTCATTAGTAATACAATCAGTGCAGACCAAGCCTGACTCTGCCAAGAGTTTGACTCCTGCACCTAACTGTTCTAAAAATTGCTAAATCTCAATATGCCTCCCCTACTTGTTATGCTGGGTTCCTGCTCACAATTTAAATCTTTTCTTTAATCCTCATTCTTATCTGAACTTCTTTACCCTTACAAGCTTTCCACAGTTTCTTGATTTTTTATATCATTACTCCTTGTTTTCTAGGATCCATATAACTTGGTAATACCTTCTCAGCTACAATGGAGCCAGACCCCAAAGTCCAAAATAGCTTCTTGGCTAAAAGAAGTAGGTAGGTGGGGGAGATTAAAATGACACTTCTCTTTCAGCCTAGGCAGCCCCATTTAAAGAAATGCCCCATATTTTTATTAATGTGACTTCTTCACCATTTTCTGAGTGCACCATTCTTCCTCTCCTCTGTGCCTTCTCCTGAGCTACTTCGAAACTGCAAAACAAAGCCCAAATTGGCCCTACCCTGTTTCCAACAAGATACCGGGTTATTTTTTGGAGACAACAGGACAAAACTGCAAGTCATGCAGCTGAAGCATGAGCAGAGGAGAAAATTTTGACCATAAATAACACCCAGAACCAAAGCCTCCCCTACCCCCTAACAGAACCAAGGGACTGGGTCATGACCAAAACCTGAATGCAAGAACCCTTTCAGAGGGAAGGATTCACTGTCCAGGAAGATCTGGTACTGAAGCCCCTTTATCCTACCTTACCTTAAATGGCCAAATTCCAAAGCCCTCTAATCAAAACCTATCCCTCCAGCACATCCGTATACCAACCCTCCTCCCCTAACTCAAGTTCGACCAAACCCCAGATGGGGAGACAGATTTGAGAGCCTTGCCTCCTGTCTCCTATCCCATTGACCTTGCAGTAAAGCTCTTTCTTTTCTCAAAAGCCAGTGCCATAGTATCAGCTTCTATGTGCCTTGGACAGCAAGTCCTTGCCTTATAACATTTCCTCTACCAAAAGTGTTTCTCCTTTTCACCTGTCAGCTTCTTCTCCCTCTTTATTTACCTAACTTTTTCATTCCATTCAAACTTCAACCTTGATGGAGCTTCTTGTGAGTATTTTACCTTATATCTTAGTGTTAGCCTTCCTTTCTATATAGTTGAGAACACTACTCAGAAATTAATTGTACTTGTCTTTTTTTTTAATGAGTTTTTACTTATTATCTTTAAAAGAACTATGAACAGAGGAGGGCAACTTCACATAAACACATTTCAACAGCAGTATCTACAATAACATCTTGATTGCCTGAGGTTAATATACAAATCTGTAACTTAAAATTTTGTTCTGAACTGAATTCATACTTTAATTATGGTCTGAGCTACAGAAAATCAGCCACTTGCACACCCAACCCCAGACCCCTCTGCTGGAGGGAACTTAAGGCCTCCATGGTCACAAGCTGCACCATGAAGAGACAGCCCAGGACTTTTCATGCTACTTAAGCTCTAAGATTTTATGGAGACTTTAGCTTGTACATTTGCACCAAGGATCTTCAATGTGATGACTGTATCACAGTATACATTGTCAAGGACATTCACATATGATAAGGTGGTTGCAAAGTACAGATCTGAGGGATTCAGATCTATCAGGTGAGATAATGCTCTGATGCCTGAACACAGAGGCAAAGGAGGAAAGAGATCTTCCCAGTAGAGAAACATAGAAACAACATTAACATTAACGTACATGGAGATGAACTTGTCGATTTGTGTGCACTAGACTGTCACCTTTAATTTTTGCTGGATAGCAAATGTGCCTTCTGTTCATGGTTAAGTTCCTTACACATGCTATCTTTGCTCAGATTGAACATATTCTTTTTCACTGGCTAAGTTCCCAAGAAAGTCATGGGCAGGTCCTGTTCCTCTCTGCCCCTATTTACTAGTCTTGGCTTGGACCTACTCTTTTGGTCTGGATACGATGTCTTGGTATTCGATTTTTGGGTGATTGAGTGACTGTCTTCTTTAACAGGCTGTCAGACACGCCAAAGGTGTGGAAATCATCCCAGTGCAGGTCTTTGAGGGTGAAAAGATCAAGTCTGTGGTTTCCCTGGTGACTCAGGTGAGGGTTCTCATGAGACAGCTTGCTGCAATAAATACCAAACTCCTTGAGGGCAGTAAAATTCTGTTTACTATTGTATCACCAGAGGCTAGAACAATGCCTTGGTGATCATAGGTGTTAAATTAGATGCTAATGGTATGACAGAATTTGAGGATAAGTAAAAACAAAAAGAAAATGATCTTTCGTTGTGGAATAAGCTGAGTTTGAATATGAGACAAATAATAATTTTGGAATTGTTTAGCAGGCCTTGTGAAAACACAGGTCTGTAGCTTGGTGAAAGGTTGGTAACAGAGATCCACATTTGCAAGACATCTGCATATTAACTCGGCAAGACAGGGAGTGTGGGTGAAATTGCAGAAGCAGAAAATAGAGTGAAAGACCAGCTGTCTGCTCAGATCTATATCATGGGCTTGATTGCAATAAGTATCCTGATCTTTGATTTTCTTGTACGATGTTCTTGCCTCTTTATTGTTCTTTTTCTTTTATCCGTATTGTAAATGTTACCTATTATGTATAATAGGTAACATGATTTCCTGTATTTCTGGGATAAGGCAGGATAAGAAATGAAACAAAAGCTCAGAAAAAAAGACTAGGCATTGAGTGATAGAAGGACTAAGATTGGATCAAGACAGGAAGAAACAAGTTTTGAAAAGCAGGAAGCACGGGGACATCTGAGAAAGAGAAGTAAAAAGAGAGCGTGGGGTTTTATCTTCAGCTTCGTTGTGACTGGGGAGAGCAGCCTTAGATCACTGGTTGGAGGTGGGTCATGGCAGTGAGGGAGAATGCAGCTATTCTGAGACAAAAGGCTGACAGCAAGTGTGTGTGTGTACTGACCATCTTGTGGAACTGAATTCAAGTTTTCTAAATTTGTCCAGACTAGAAGCATGTTTGATCCTGAACTGTGGGCAGAGCTGAGCCTGTGGGCAAGGGTCAAATGATAAAAGCAGACATAACAGGAGCTAAAGTCAAAGAATTTAATTTGTGGCACTGGCCTCCCCAGGAAACAGTTTTGCTTTCTACCCTTAGCAAACTGACTATTACCTTCACCCTTGGGAGCTACCTTGATACACAGTGTAAATCTAACAAATCTATTGAAAATATAACTCAAAGAACATGTACTTTTGATGTAGAGTTGGCTCTGTGACCTCAAAGTCCTGTCAATGCCCTTAAAGGGAGCTCTTTTCTGGTAAGTTGCCTTTTATGGTTCATTTAAAATGCTCGTTTTCACAAACGTATGGACACCAAGGGGGGAAAGCAGGGGGGTGGGGGGGATGGTGGTGGTGGGATGAATTGGGAGATTAGGATTGACGTATATACACTATTTTATATTAGTTATATAAAACAGATAACTAATAAGAAACTGTTGTATAAAAAAATAATAAAATTTAATTTAATTTAAAAAAAATTAAATGTTCATTTTCTTTATCAAGGTTCGTGTTCTTGTCTGGTCATGAATTTAATGGCTTGACCTCGTTCATGAATCTGGCTCTGATAATCACTCCACAGTCATACATAAGTGTTTTACTTCCTTCATTGAGTACTTTTGTCTATAAATTATGGATATTTTATTTTCATTGTAGGTCATGTGGATGTAATTTTTACTCAACCAAATATCTCTCTATAAGTTGGACTTTTGGTAGTCAAAGAGGCCAATAGTAAGTTGTATGATGATGGTGTCTTAATTTTTGTTCTTTGAAAAGTAGTTCCTAAGAGAAGTGCTTTTGTGCTAAGAGTTTATTTGGAAGGTAATCCAGAAGCATGGTGAGAGACTAGGAAAGTAAGATGAGTATGGAGGGATAACGAATAAAAGATACATTAATGACCATTATACACACATTAATAACTACTGCAGGAACCAGAGTTCAATGCCAATGAGTAACTGCATTGAAAATATTTCAGAATAGTACCCTGACGGATGAGTAAGGTTAGTTGTTTATTCACCAACATTCCTCCTCATTGTTTGAAGTTTGCTACTGCAATCATTAGTCCCTTGGCACCTTCCTACAGGCAGGTTGATCTTGCTCATGTAACCAAAGAAAACTGTCAAACAGAGAGATATAAGTACCTCATGTAGGAAAGCATTGCGTATAGTGTGACTCCGCCTCAGTCACAATTATCTTCTAGGGTGAACTAAGGGAATTTGAGTGAAGCACCAAGCACATTTTAGGTTCATCATGCAGTCTATGCCTTGCACCATTTAGACATTACATCCACTTAGACCTTCACTGATTCTTCAAGGTAATGGATGATTATGATTCCTAGGAAAATAAGATCTGCTACAAAAGAGTTATCAAAACTAGAGTTTAAACTGACACAGTCCATTCTAAGAACATAACTAATATTCATTATCTTTCATTTACCACTTCTTTTAGTTTCTTCATATTTGCTTAGCACTTCTGCTCATCTAGGTTGCTTGACTAGTGGGGTGACACAGATCTTGGACATAGGATGCAATAGAAAGGACTGAGTTTTAGTTTACCATGTCCTTGTCAGGCCCTGGTTGCTATAATTTCCTATTCACTCTTATCCCTGGGCATAGAGACCTCATGAGATACTCAATCAAATATCTTGTATCACAGACATACTCTTTTGTTTTTCCATTATGTAAGACCACTACTCGTCCCCTATAATAATCAATGTCAAAAATCACAGGCACGATAGTAACACTTATCTAAACTTTTAATCTAAAACTTCAGTTTGTCAACATGAAAAGAACACAATGATCAGGGGGCAGTCAGTCACTGCTATATGTTAAATGGAAATCTTACTATGTTCTCTGATAGAAGCTAGCATATAATCCACTACATCCCTACTTTGGAGCATTAGCTTCCTGGCACTTCCTCTCTGTCCTGGGCATAAGCTGGTTATGCTCTGCAGCCAGAGAAAGCTCTCAAGTAGAGACACATTTTCATAAAGTAGGAAAAAATTGATATATATAGCAGCTGTCCTGCAAAGCTGAGGGGGTTAAGGGAATAGAGGTTGGCACTGGCAGCTACAGATTGATAGCTAAAATATTAAAAGTACACCTGGTGTGTATGTTTATGTTTCTGCTCCTGGGAGATGAAGTATCTGATGGTATTGTAAATGATGAGTACAGAATTTATAATAAGATGGCAATAAGGTATATTGCGGATAATGGTAATCCAGGGTAGTACATCCAGTGACCAGAAGTCCATGGATTTGAAGGCAGCAAAAAGGAGCACTAGGGGAGGGGCTAGAGATAGGTAAGGATGGAGAGAGCTCCATAGCTCTGTGGCTCAGCATCAGTGCTCACCAGACTCAGATAATGAGCCCAGATGTGCTGGAACTGGTTACATGTTTCCTTGTGAGGCAAGGAGTCTCCTGTTAGGAATTTAGTGAACATAGTTTTTGTTCACGCCTAGAGGCGATGCTTAGTAAGAAATCTTTCTTCTGAATTTGATTCTGGGTCAATGACTTGGTGCCAGAGATAAAACAGTTTTCAATGCATTTCACTTGACTTCCTCCTTACCCTCCTCCTCTCTTATCTCACAGACTGGCTAAAATCAGTTTCAACTGTTCAATGCAGTGGTCTATGATCATTGAATAACAATATAATATTCATATATATTTTTTTTAATTTGAAGTTCTTATGTACAAAGAACTAGGTTGTATATCCAGAAAGAAAGAGAATCACAATCGATCCCTGAGTAGCCCAAAGAACCTTATTTTGCAGTGACAATTACCTGAAGTCCCTAATACAATTTAAGTTTATTGAAGATTTTTTCTCTTTACTAGTAATGTGACCATAATCTCCATTGGATATTGAGCTGGATAAATAAAGAAAACTAAATTTTAATTGTTCAAATGCAGTATTTACTAGGAAATCTTAGCAAGAAGGGATAGAAATAGAATTTGTATTTAACGTGTAAAAATTAGACCAAAGGATTAAATTTTCATGATTATCACTTAACCTGCTATCCCTTTCCACCTATATCCAGGATAATCAAAGTGATTTTCCTCTTTCTTTCTCTTCTCTCAGACTCTCTCTCTCTGTCCACTTTGGCAGGTTTACCTGTGCCTTCAGTTTTGGACCTATAATCTCCTGGACCTCTTCTAATCCCTAACACCAAAAAGTAGTCCAGCTGAAGTTTATGGTAACGTAGTGAGAGGTAAATATTGAACTAAACAAGAATCTTTTGATATTTTTACTATCATTTGAGGATGCTTGTATATTTATAAATATGGCTGTAAACTATCATCATAAAGCACTATTTTAATCATTTTTTATACTCATGCTTTTGTATTTTAGGTGATTTTAGCGACAGGCAGAGTATACTTATTCTAATACGTATATTTTGTGAAACTTTCAAATGCAGTTACAAAGAGTAAAGTAATTGTTTTTTTCATCTCTGGTGATTGCAATATGCGGTTGTATTTTTATTTTTATAAATCTGAATGCAGGTCATCTCTTTACCAAGGAATACACTAGTTGATATTAATCCTCCCAAACAAGATAATATTATGAGTTTTTGAAACTGGTATCAACACACAAGTTAATGAACAACTCAACATTCTAAGGAAAGCTACCTTGAATGTTTTAATTGCCAAGTACAGTTAATTAACTTCTAAACTACAATCTGGGATATAAGAGATGTTATCTTTCATATTTCATCTTAAAAATTCTCAACATTTATATGTTAAGAAAGCTGAAAGAAACATTTTCCCCAAATAATTATTTTCTTTAATACTGGAATTATTTTATACATTTTAAATTTATCAACTTTATTGCATAGTATTTGTGGAACACTTCTTGTCTTATTCCACTTACAAATCTGTAGTGTTTATGATGTTCTATATTTTCAACTTACCTACATCTTCACTTTTCTTTGAGGCCTACCTAGTTCAAGTGGCAGTGACTGAATTATTCATTCTCAGTTATCCAAATGAACTGGGATCTGTGACGTAGGGGAAAAACTAAACATGACAACTGGAGTCTGAAAAAGCTGGGTTCAAATCTTAGATCCTGTTATTGTGAGATTTTAATAAGATGAATAAGATCATGGAAAGTGCCTGGAACCATACATTTTTTTTTTTTTAATGATCTCATATATTCTCTGAACTCTCATATAATTTTCTGTATCTCTTTATTACATAAAAGATAATAGCCTACTTATATACATGTCCTTTCAAGCTTGCAAGATTGACATTCAAGAAGGAAAGAAGGAAGGAAGGAAGGAAGGAGGGAAGGAAGGGAAGAAGGAAGGAAGGGAGGGAGGGAAGATAGAAGGAAAGATGATTTTAAAAAGGATAAAAAGAAGAAAGAAATGAAGGAAAGAAGGTATCAAGGAAAGAAAGAGGAAAAAAATAAAGGGATCTGAAGAAGGAGACCAAAGTGGGCCATCTATTAAGCTCTCTGCTCTCAACTCCAGCTTCCTCTCCCTTCTACCCTCTCTTTTGCAATACTAGGACTGGGACCTGACAAACCACATTTCTTCCAAGAGGCCATAGTGCTGGGAGACTGCAAAGCTGGAGGAGGAGGGGCTTGCTCCTCCTTATTTGCTTCCTGCTGGTCCCTTTTCACACTGTGGTTCTGAAGAGTTTTACCCCAGCAGTGCTTCTTCACCCCAGAACCAGCAGCTCCTCCCTGTAGCAGCATCTGAATCCACCTTGCAGTTTTTCCAACATTAACAGAACCCACTCCTTATGCATCCCCAGCATCAGATAGTAGTTACTTCCTGTGATTGCTGCTTATGTGATACCTTATAGTTCTCATCTGGAGAAACAGAAAAGTTAAAAATTTACCGAGTTAACAAATTTGTACATAGTTAACAACTGTATATATTAGATTCTATCTGGTAAAGTAACTGATGCAGTTTTTGTCTACTGACTTGATTCTGACTGATGCACAAAAGAAGGAGAAAAATAAGATAATATTTATTTAGTGCCTAATATAGGCCAAGTACATTGCAAAGCACTTCAGATGTTTATCTCATTTTAAATCACATATAAATTATGTATAAAATAATATGTTTGACAATCATAGCAGCTGAGTAATCTGCCCAAGTCATATAGCTTTTAAGTGGGAAAACAGAGATTCCTACCATGAAATGTTTTAAAAATAAAATATCAATTTTGATTCAATTAATATTAATTTAATATTATAACTTCTATGAACATTGCCTTGCAAATAATACACACTTAAGAAACACTTGTTGTAACAATAATATAATATAAATTGAGTGATTGTTATTCCCAGGCATTTATTTTTAATGCTTTACGTATATAAATTTATTTATTCCTCACAATAATCCTATAATGTTGGGACTTTAATGAATCTTGATTTATGACCCATAGCTTAGTTTTCATTTGTATTTATAGTTAATTCTAGCACAAAGGAAGACTTTGACAAAATGGTGATCCAATTGTGTGGCCTATAGTGGGTGGGACTCAGATGGGAAAATATGAATAATTTCTTAATATTAAAGAATTGGAAAACTGGTATATATTAAAGTTCACTGATTATTTTTAAGGAATAAGGTGAAACTGTGCTTAGGAGACACTTTGAAAGCAGTGGAGTTAAGAAACCTGAACAAAGTGGTGTTTTAAAATGTATTCCTTTCTCTGATGGTTAATTTTATATGTCAACTTGACTGGCCATGGGGTGCCAGATTAAATATTATTTCTGGGTGTGCCTATGAGGATGTTTCCTAATATGATTAGCATTTGAATCCATAGACTCAGTAAAGTAGATTGCCCTCCCAATGTGGGTGGGCATCATACAATCTGTTGAGGGTCTGAATAGAGCAAAAGTCAAAGGAAAGAGGAATTTGCCCCTTTTTTCCTGCCTCACTGGTCAGCTGGGACATCTCATCTCATCTCCTGCCCTTGGCCTGGGATTTACACCATCAGCTTCCCCGGGCCTCAGGTCTTCAGACTCAGAGTGAATTATATTATATTCAGACTCACACCAGCTTTCCTGGGTCTCTGGTTGCAGATGGCAGATGGTTGGACTTCTCAGTCTTTATCACTGTGTGACCCAATAATAAATTATTGTTATTTAATAATAAATCTTCCATTATATACACATATTTATCCTATTGGTCTCTTTCTCCGTAGAACCCTGATTCATACACTTTCTTTATATCTACTCAATGAGTTCTGCTATGGGTCAGGCCCTAAATTTTGTCCTGGAGATTTGAACTGTGGTAGATTGCATTACTGGTCCCAGATCTTCACCCTGCCTTATAGCCTTGCCCTTTTCCAGGTAATTTAACAATTCCACTCACAAAGGAATATGCTTCCATGTCTCTTGACTTTGGACTCGTGATTTGGTTGGCAAGTGGGATGTTAGTAGATGTGACACAACCAGGGGCTTACAGAGTTCAGATTGTTCTCTTTGTCCACTGCCACCTTTGTTCACTTGAAGAACCACCTTGCTGAGCTCTGGCTAGATCAGCCAACAGGTAAATGAGCCAGCCTAGCTGAGATCAGAAAGGCTACCCTAACCAATTCACAGAGGCTTAAGGGAAAAAAACAAACAAAAAAGTTATTGTTATGTGCTACTGAAATTTTGTAGCTTTGTTTGTATTATAGCAACAGCTGTCTGATACAGACACATAAAATATAGTTTGTGGCCTGCAGTGATTCATGCTGAAGTGGTTACAATTATATAAACACATACAATACTATTTGATTATGACACTAAGGCAGGTATTTAAAAAGAACTCTCCAAGCACATATGTGGAAAAACAAACACAGATTGTCTTCAGCATTGTGATTGGATACTTGGTCATGTGTATACATTTATAAATTCAAGGACGAGTGTTCTTAACTGGTAATTTGGCATTTCAGTACATTTAGAGAGATATGAAAATTTAGTGTGGTAAAATAATCGTAGAGATTTCTGCAGAGCTTTCTAGTTGCCTACCCAATATCCATTCTCCTCTCCCCATGCAAGGGCACACTAAATTTATCAGTAAAGCCAAGCAAAGATGGCGTCACCCAACCACACTTGTAGCTTGGTGTGGCCATGTAACATAGAATCTGATTAATGTAATGTAAACAGAAGTGCTGTATTTGACTTTCAAAAGGCTCCTTAAAGAAAGCTTACTCAGTTGAAAATGAACCCTTTCTGCCGTTTTCCCCATCTTGTTGTATTAAGGTGCAGACCCAATATCCTGGTAACCATCTTGAAGCATGAGTGGACTTGATGGTGGATATCAGCACTGATGATGACAGCATAGAAAAATAGAAGACTCTGGGCTCCTTTCAGAAGTAGAAAGCCCTATAACTTCTGCCCCTGGTATTTTGTTTTAAGTCTGTTTCAATCTGTCTTATTTTAAATTTTCTAATATTTTCTGAGTATTCATAGAGGTTATCCCTAAAAAATCATAATGCAGGTGAAATTTTGCCTGAAAATGAGTGTAAAGATGCAAAACAATATTTAGTTCATATTTTAACTCCCAAAGGCATGTAGAAAAGGTTTATTTTTCCCAGTGTTGGTATTTAGGACCATAATGTCCCCCAGCTTCCCTATCTATACCTTCTGTAGCACGTCTGAATCTGCTAATGCTCTGCTTCATCTGCATTCGTCCTGCTACTACTGTCAGTCAGGAAGGATCTGAAATATTCATTCATTCATACAGGAATTATTCATTATGTATAACATTTCACTTCATCACATACTCCAGGTCTATATCCTTTGGGAAATTAAAAAAACTTAAAGTAAAAAATGAATATCAAATACTATAATTTTTTAAATAATCAACTTGATGGCCAGAACATTATACCGTCTGAAATTTTGACATCTTCTATAAAAAGATTTCATCATTACTACTACTATTCTCTATCTCTTGAATAAATACTTTTATTAAAAATGAAAGTTCAGATCACTGAATTGAGAGATGAATTTTATTCTGATGAATGTCAAGACTGGACCCACTCACCAACTTTACAATTCTTAAAGGCATTAAATACTCATGTGAAAATAAAAACAGAAGGAATAAAAATTCATCCCTTTTAAGACAAAATAGGGTAATTTCCATCATTGACTAGGACTTAACCTGTTTGTCTCATCAGCTTGCCTCCTCACCCCTCCTCTACATCTTCCCTCAATAATTGTGGATATTTTCAGGACTCAGCTAAGAAAAAAAATCATTATTCTTCATAATTCCTGCCTTATTATTGTTGAGGAGATAAGCATCTCTTGTTATTCCATTTCATATGAAAAACCTTCTCTTTGTATCTTAAAAATTCCTTTTAGATGATTTTTATTGTTTAAGTTTTGACATTTATGTTTATATTTCACTTTCAGTTCATTTTTGTATACATTTTTAGGTATAGAACAAAGCTTATTATTTTTTTCACCTATGGATATCTAATTGCTCTATCATCATTGTTGAAATGACTATCCTAACTCCTCTGAATTACCTTTATACCTCTTTTTGAAAATCAGTTATATATATATACATATACACACACACACATATATACACCCATGTATATAGATATATTTCTAGATTTTGTTTTTTGTTATTTGATCCATTTCTCTAGTTTAACAACAAAAACACAGTCATGATTATTGTAGCTTTATAATAAGTCTTGAAATCAGATAATATTAATTCCCCAACTTAGTTTTTCTTTTTTAATGTTGTTTGGCTCTTGTAGGTACTTTGCATTTCCATATAAATTTTAGAATCAATTTTCTAATTTCTACCAAACTTGCTGAGATTTTAATTGGAATTTTCTTTAATCTATAGAGAAAATTAGGATGAATTTACATCTTAAAATCATTGAGTCTCCAGACCCATGAACATGGTATATCTCTCTATTTATTTAAGTCTTCTTTGATTTCTCTCAGCAATATTATGCAGTTCTCATCAGTTCTCAGAGAACAGGTATTTCATATTTTTTTAATCAGTTTCATTCTTAAATATTTTATACTTTTATACTATTAGAAATGATATGTTTTAATTTCTAAAATTTTATTGCTAGTGTATGGAACTTTAATTAATAAACTCATTTATTAGTTCTAGTAACTTTTAAAAATAGATTCCATTAGAATTTCTACATAGATAATCATGTCATCTATGAATAGAGGCAGTTTTTCTTCTTTCTTTATAAATTTTTTTTTTTTTTTTTTGCCTGATTCCTCTGGCCAGAGTCTCAAGTACAATGTTAAGGAGAAGTAGTGAGAGTGGACATCTTTGTCTTGTTTTTGATATTGGTGAAAAAGCATTCATACTTTCACCATTAAGTTTGGTATTAGCTATAGATCTTGATATTAGCTATAGATGCTTTATCAGGTAGAGGAAGTTACCTTCTATTCCTCGTTGGCTGAAAGTTTTTAACAAGAATGGATGTTGGATTTTTCAATTAAAAAAAAAAAGAGGCAAAGGGTTTGAACAGACATTTTACCAAAGACTATATATAGATGATAAATAAGCCTATGAAAAGATGCTGAACATCATCGGCCATTAAAAAAAATGTAAGGTAAAATTGCTATGAAATACTGTTATACATCTATCAGAATGGCTTAAAATAAAAAGGCCAATCACACCAAGTGTTTCTGCGAGAATGTGGAGGAACTGGAACTGTCATACACTGCTGTTGAGAATGTAGAATGATAAAGCCACTTTGGAAACAGTGTGGCAGTTTCTTAAAAAGTTAAATATATATCTCCACTTATGAGTCATCCCTTCTATTGCTAGCTATTTACTCAAGAGAAATAAAAGCACATGTCCATAAAATAACTTATAAACAAATGTTGTTAGCAGCTTTATTTGTAATAATCAACTCTAATGTCCATCAACAGATCAATGGATAAACGCATTGTGGTATATACATACAGTGGAATAATATTCAACAATCAAATGAAATGACCTATTGATAATACACAACACGCTTACTCTCAAAATAATTATACTGAGTGAAAGAAGTCGGACAAAAGAATATACACTACAAATAACTTCGCTTATGTAAAATTTTACAAAATGCTAACTAATGTCTAGTGAACAAAATTAGATGAGTGGTTTCCTGAAAATGATGGGCAGGTGGGCAATAAGAAATGATTAGGAAGGGACCTAAGGAAACTTTTTGAGATAATGGATATGTTGATTACTTTGACAGTGGTGATGGCTTCACAGGTATATCCATAGATCAAAACTTGTCAAATTATACATTTTTAATTCATGCAGTTTAATGGAAGTCAATCACACCACAATAAAGCTGATATCTAGAATAAGGAAAGGGCAGCCTGAATCACTCACAAATCTTGTTTAAAATACTTATTTTTAAATTGTGAATTATATAGATGCTTGTTGTAAATAGGACAGACATTATTATTTTGACAATTCTTTAATACCTCCTCTAGGCAGTAGTATTATTGAATAGATTTTTTAAATGTGTTAAATAATATAGTATTTATAACTGCACCAGAAATCACTCTATGTTGGTTTGTTGTAAACAAGACTAGCAAATTAATATCAACCATTTGTTTGTGACTGAGAGTAGCTTGATAATGTTTCCTATACTGTATGTTGTTTACCTAGAAATATTCATCATCCATGTTCTAGTTATCACTACCCATCTATTCACCAATAAAGTGCATTCCCTCCCAGACATATCGACAAGAGATATTTGTTGAATTGTGCATTTTAAACTTAATTATTTTATACAATATTTTTAAACAGTAGATGTTATTTTAAACATCAAAATAGCAACTTAGCTGATAAACCAGCATCAGTTACAAGATATTCCAATAATATCTCATTAAAATATATATGTGGGCAATGTAGGTTATGCTACTAAGACAGTTTTTGTTCATTTGGAGAAGATAATTAAGTTAATTATAATGAAGTCTCCATAAAAGTAACATAGAATTATTGGTGGATCTTTAGAGGAAAAATATTGGAAATAGTCCTTTGGACTTCTGTAAATTATTTAAAATTCAAATATCTGATTAAATGTATTTTTTTCATGCCCCTTCTTAATTCTTATCCCCAAAGCAGCTATAATTTGGGGGAGTAAAATATTTAAATTATGGAGAAAAAAATTGGGCGAGTGTAATATGTCAACTTTAAGTGTCCACTTGACTGGGCTAAAGTATGCCCAGACATTCAGTCAAATAGTATTCTGAGCGTGTCTGAGATGGTGTTTCTAAATGAGATTAACATTTCATTTTATTGACCTGAAACAGATAGACTGCCAGATATTTCTCTAGCAAAGATGGGTTGATATGGGATCAGCAGAGAATTGCAATTCAGGGTCTACAACAATGGTGAGGCATGTGTAGGTGCCCAAACAGAAAGGGAAGGAAAACACTTTTATAGAGGTGAAGAGGAAGGTGGAAGGGATACAGTCAACAAAGAGTCTATGGCTTTTCATTGGCTGAGTTCTTGTCAGGAAAGAAAAGAAATCTCTTCTTCCTGTTGGATTCTGCTATTGTCACAGGGTGAGAGAGCTCTCCTTCTGGTCTCCCAACTCTTACTGAGGTTTCTGTTTATTGTTTACATTTTCCCCTTTTCATCAAGATCTTTCTCTGAAAACACTGCTGATCAAGAGTCAGGTTTTCTAGTTTTTGCAGCTTTTTGTCCCTCAATGCCAGGAAAGACCTTTCCTAGGTATAATGTCCCATGTCAGAAGGAAAGTGCACATATTGGAAATTTATTAAGGTTACATTCAAGTAACAAGGAGGGGAAGGAGGGAGAACTCTCAGGCACTTTTTGTATAAAGTCCATATGTTATCAATATCATAGACACTGGAGATCATCTGAAGCATTATGTCATTATCAAATGTTTAGTGACAAACTTCCAACAGGCCTGCTCCAGATATCTTTGGAAAGCTGTTTCATCAGATGTCATCTGCTTCAATTCTAGGAACAATTAACTTTCAAGGTAGCAGATGATGTGCAGGTACAGTTATTGTTCGACAATTTCTTTAGGTTTGTCATGTGAATCCAAGAACATATTCCTTGGAGTTTGGTGGTACAAGGGTTGGTTAGCAGTACATGATAGAGTCCATTCCATTGAGATTGAGGAGAGTTCTTCTGGAGGTGTCTTCAGGTTGCAAGGTGTGATGCTTAAAGTTTTCATCACATGAGGGCAGACTGTGAAAAGATTGCTCTACCAAAACGTGGTTATTTTCCATAGAAGCAATTATACCTTTTCAATATTGGAGTATCTCTCCTTTCATCATTTGTGGATCCAACGAAGCAGGAGCCAAGTGCATTGGGTGACCTATGACTATCTCAAAGGGTGAGAATTTATGAGTTCCAAAAGGGGTGGATCTGAGATTTAGAAGGACCAACAGCAAAACTTTCGGCCAAAGTATTTGGAGGGCCTCTACAAATTTTGCCAACTGAGTCTTATTAATGCTGTTAGTGTGTTCAACTAAAACACAAGATTGAGAGTGCTAAGCACAGTGAAAGTGTTGTAAAACCAGCCAAACAGTGGAGACTAGTTGAAGCACTTGGCCAGTAAAATGGTCTCCTCAATCACTATGAAGTTTGAGAGGCATTCCCTAGGTAGGAATAATCTTTTTCAAAAGGACTTTAACCATGGAAGAGGCAATAACCTGTCTGCAAGGAAGGCTTCAGTTCAGTGTGAAAATATACAGACCATGACTAAAACATAACTATATCCATTAGACAAAAGAAGTTATATGAAATCCATTTGACAACCTCAAATCGTTCAATAGGCAGTTTAAAATGTCCAGGAGCAATACAAACAGGTTTCCCGAGTTGTACTTCAGACTAGTGGGACAAGTTAGGTGGCACTTTCTGCAGCCTTGTTAATGTTTTCCCAGTAATATTAATTCATGAGGGCTATCATTTTGCCAGTAGACCAATGGTTTAATGCATGTACAGTGGTGAGGAGTGGGAATTTTAGCCTCTGATAGGACTGGGTTGTTATTTGCCCCAAATCAGAGCTTCTTCTTTTTATCAAACCAACAATTGTTGAATTTCTAAACTTGTTTTTCCTTTTCTAAGGCCAATTGTTGGACTTCTATAGCCAGTTTTTCTAAATTATTATTTAGGGAAATATCTCTTTGGACCATGACAGAGCCTTGGGTGCTGTCGGTCCCTCTAAGGGCAGCATTCCTTGCAGAATTATCAGCAAGGTGATTTCCCCTAACTTCTAGAGAGTCAAGTTTAGAATGCTCTGGAATCTTAATAATAACTAAAGTGGCAGGTAAAAGTATTGCATTCAATAATTCCTGAACATAAGAGCCATTTATAATTATGTTTCCACAGGAAATAAGGAAGCCATGTTGCTTCCCCAACATTCCAAAATCATGAGCTACTCCAAAGGCATATCTACTATCAGTAAAATTATTGGCAGTTTTGTCCTTGGCCAAAGTGATGCCAAAAACTCAGCCTATGTGCACCGTTGCTGAATCGAATATTGGAGACAGAGTTTTGGGTGAAGAAGAAAAGAATAGCTTTATTGCTTTGTGAGGCAAAGGCAAAAACCATGCGTCCCAACCTGGGAGGATTTGGTGAAAAGTTTTATAACAAACGGTTAAAGGGTGGGGTTGCTAATAAGATTAAGGTGTGTGCAGGGTCTGCACTCATTTAATCTGGTCTCAGGTAATCTGATAAATTTCTGTGGTTCCTTTAATCTGGCCTCAGGTGGTCTTCTTGAAGAGCTTCTCTGGTTCCTTTAATCTGGAATGAAGAATGCTGACCTCTTCCATTTGCTGGGGGTTTTAGATCTATAAAGAGCTTAAAGATATTGTTATGTGTATCCCTTGGGGCAGAACCAGGACCCTGCCCCAGGGCTATACTATTGTTTCTTGGCTGTTCCTCTCTTGTCTCTCCATCTCCTCCCTTCCCTGATTAACAATTGTTTGAATATGCACTTTGGAATTCAGGGAAGGTCATGGAGGTTGGAATCTGTTCCCTACAAACAATAAACAGGGACACAGAAAGGTTTCCGTGCCCAGGAGCCCCACAGAGTCCTGTTCAGTTTCAAAAGTACTAGCCTGTGTGAGAACATATAATTCAGCCTGTTGGGCCAAGGTAGCCATAGGTAAAGATGCTGCCTCGACAACATCAAAAGGAGTTAAGATAGCATACCCATTGTCACCTTTTAAATAAGAACAATCAGTGAAGCATGAAGGGTCAATGTTACCCAGTGGAATTTTCTATAGATCATTGCAAGGAGTCAGGAGGTGATCCATCAGCATTAAGCAGTCATAAAGGATTTCATTGGTGACATAGGGGAGAAGAGTAGGTGGGTTAAGGTTACTACCATGTAAAAGAGTTATGTGAGGATCAGTTAACAAAAGGACTTCATAGAAGTTGGGGTGGTTGCCTGAGAAATGTTGAGTGTGATGAGAATTCAAGACAGCTTCTACTGCATGAGGTACAAAAATGGTTAAAGGGGATCCCACAATGGTTTTCTCAGTGAACTTTACCAAAAGGGCAGTGGACATAATGGCTGTAAGGCAAGGGGTGTGGGGGTAGCCCCATGCCAGAGGGCTAGTTGCCGGTGGTAATATCCTATAAGTCAATGCTGGTCTTCATGTATTTGTGTGAGTACCTTAGGGCATTCATTTTAATATACAAAGAGGAAAAAGGGAGTCTGATAATTGGATGCTCAAGGGCATGTGGGTTCATCAAACTTTTTCTAAAAATTTATTTTATTGAAGTATAGTTGACTTACAATGTTGTACTAATTTCTGCTGAAAAACAGTGGTAGATATATATATATATATATATATATATATATATATATACACACACACACACACACACACACACACACATTCTTTTTCGTATTCTATTCCATTTAAGGCCTTGAAGACCATGTCATCTGGTTCTTCTCATAAAATTGGGTCAGATTTGTTATTGTTGAGTAAAACATATAGAGGTTCGGACATAAGAGAGAAATTTGGAATACGATTTTGGCAATAACCAACTAGCCCAAGAAAGCCTCACAGTTGGTGCTTAGTTTTGGGTTTGGGAAACTTAGGACACTATGAAGTCCATCTGGATCTAAGTGTACCCCTTGTTCTGATATCAGATGCCCAAAACCAGATGGGCAAATTGCAAATTTTCTTTGGAGACCTTATGTCCCTTTAAGGCTAAAAGTTTTAGCAAGTGGATGTTCTCTTCCTGGGAGGAGGCTTGAGAAGAAGAGCAAAGAAGCAAATCATCCACATTTGGCAACAGAGTAGAAACTCTAGGGAACTTAAGAAACTCAAGGGTGTGTATCATCCAGATCAGCCTTTAGGATTTGGGAGAAATAAGAAGGATTCCCAGTGTAACTCTGAAGCATTACTGTCTAGGTGAATTGTTTTTCCTACTAAGTGAAGGGAAAAAGGTATTGGCTGGCTCCATCAACTGGAATACTAAAGAATGCACAGCATAAATCAATTAGAATAAAGAATTTACTTTTGTGGGAATAGATATTAGTAATGTATGAGAATTAGGAGTAACAGTGTGTCAAGGGATAACAATGTTGTTTATTGCTCAGAGGTCCTGGACAAACTTTCACCCTCAGTACTTAGGTTTTCCCACCTGTAAAATGGGAGTGTTAATGTGGCTAGTACAAGGGATAAGGAGGCCTTGAGCTTTGTAATCTTCCATTATGTCTTTTATACCTTGAAGGTCTTCTTTACATATAGCATATGATTAATAATGGGAAGAAGTTTTGAGGCGTCTGTTTGAATCTTGATGGGAGGCGCATTGTGAAATTTGCCAACAACAGTTGGAGATTTTGCCCATAAGGAAAGTGGCAGCTGATTCAACAGGAACAAATAATCAGTGTTTCCAGAATCAGCTCTAGTACCTACTGTCAGAGTCAGAACAAATAAAAGATGTCAAAGTGTCATTTAGTTCACCTGGTCGGTTACATTGATTTCTAGAATTATTTTATTCCAGCATAATACTTCTCTTAGAAGTCTCGACCTAATAAATGGACAAGGGCAGAGGAGAAAAGGGTGTGTATCTTCCAAAGGGCCTAAACAAAAGGAAGTAAGTTCAGAGACAGGATCCTCTTGAGGTTTATTAGAGATTCCCACTATCTGAACTATTTTAGTACTGGGAAGTAGGGACGGTTTTATAGTAGTGGGGTTGAGCACCAAGAGAGTGGCTCTGTTGTCCATTAGGACTGGAAGAGATTTATCTCCAGTCTGGAGAGATGTTTCTCCAAGCCAATTAAGAGGAAGGACTGGGAAGAGCCCCTGTAGTTCCTTGGAGCCCAGTCATTGAGAATTAGGAGGATGCTGGAAAAGCTGGTTTGAGGGCTGAGGGCACCTAAAGTGCTTATTTGTACCAATCTCTTTCCCAATCTTCTGGCTGTTTGCAATAACAGCAAAAACTAGGAGGATTTGGTTTTATTTAGGAGCCTTCATTTGCTGGAGTTGAAGATTAAGAATTTTGACAGCCTCTCTTGGAAGTGACTCATGTAGAGTATGAGAGAGCTGATTTGTCAGATTAACGAAATCTGAAGTGGACAGAGTTTCTCATTTTTTCTTGGTCCTTTTTTACTAGAAAGGAAAAGTCTCAGTTCACTCCATTAATAAACATACAGTTACAAGCTAGTTGGGTGGAATCAACATTTGATGGAAGACCAAATTTTTTTAAAAAACAATCAACAGTTGATAGTAATAGTTAACAGTAGGTTCAGAAGATTTTCTTGTGCAAGTCTGAATTTTGTTCCAATCAATAATAATTGCTTTCTGAAGTTGCCTAATGATTGCCGATTGACCATATAAGTTAGTGGGCTGTTTTCCGGGTTGTAATCCTTTCAGGATTTTCCCAATTAGTAGTTTTCATTCAGGGCTAGTCCTGCCTTTCACCCTTTCACAGAGAAGCAAAAGAACTAGCTGATATAGGTCAGAGAAACCATGTTGATAAATTTGAATGACTATATTAAATTCTTCAACAAACGTGAGGAATTTCTTCAGTTATATTAGGAAAATCTTTACTATGGCTCACAGCTCAGCTTTAACCCAGGAAGTCTAAGAAATGAAGAGTTTAGCCTCTGGATCTTCAGAAGACTTAATTTTAAAGGGACAGGTTCTGATAAGTTTAGAGGAAAAGGGAGTAGGGAGAGTTTCAGAGAAAAGGGGAAGTTTGCTGGGAGCATTAGTATGGCGAATTTGAGGGTATGGGGGTGGTGTAGAAGGGAAGGATGTAGATGGAGCCAGACGTGGAGCCTGAGAGAAAGAAACCAAGGAAGAAGAGCCTGAGGTTTCAGGAGACATTTTGTTTTTCTTAAATATTTTTTGTCTCAGTTAAAATCTTAAGATTTTAAATCTTAATAAAATTTAAGATTTAATCTTAAATCTTAAGATTTTAAATCTTAATAATTTTAAATCTTAAAATCTTATTATGCAGAAAGGCAATTTTAGGCTCCTGAAAAGTTGAGAAACCTCAAAATACCAACAGGAATAAGCGGTCCACTTACTTTTGGAAAATTTTGAGCTATTATAGTCCAATTCAGTTTCAAGGAAATTAAGTTTGGGGATTTCACAAGTTTCCCATAGTGGCCGCTGATATTCTAAATTGCCTTTAGTCATGCATGTTTATTTTTTATTATTATTTTTTAAATTAATTAATTTATTTATTTATTATTTTTAGCTGTGTTGGGTCTTCGTTTCTGTGCGAGGGCTTTCTCTAGTTGCGGCGAGCGGGGGCCACTCTTCATCGTGGTGCGCGGGCCTCTCACTTATCGCGGCCTCTCTTGTCGCGGAGCACAGGCTCCAGATGCGCAGGCTCAGTAGTTGTGGCTCACGGGCCCAGTTGCTCCGCGGCATGTGGTATCTTCCCAGACCAGGGCTCGAACCCGTGTCCCCTGCATTGGCAGGCAGATTCTCAACCAGTGCGCCCCCAGGGAAGCCCCATGCATGTTTATTTTAGTTAGGAATGAGCATGAGGAAGGACCTCGGCTTTTAAACATAAAACGGGCCAGAGCCTTTGTGAGAGGAGCACCCTCCAAATACTTAGACACCTGGGATCCCGTTTTCTAGAGGTTTTTCCTCTAGAGCAAAGAACAATTTTCAAGCAGCTTAAACAGCTTACAGCACAAATGGCTCAATTCAAATAGTGTGCAAGCTAACCCCAGCCTGTCTTAAGGAGACAGTTTGGTCTTGGAGGAGCCAGGCCAGAGACCTTTTCTTTAGCCAGTGTCCAGAAGACAGCTTTCCAAAGGAGTAGGCCAAAAGCTGAAAACCTGACACCGTTTCAGATAAAAAACACTTGTTCACAAAGGAATGGGTAGAGGCTAGACAGCTTCAGGAGAAGCAACCCCTGTTCTTAATGGAAAAGGCCAGAGGCTAGCCAGTTTCAGGGAAATGGTGTGATCTCAAAATCAGACCTGAAGAGCCAAATGAGTACTTGCATACAAAACACGGCCTAACCAGAAAGGCGGAACTCTTAAATGGATCCCCAGTAAAGCCTGGAGAGGTTCAGATGCAAGGAATGCATGAGCTTGAATCCAGGAGAAGGATGTACCTTCAAACAGTAGGCTCGGTGAGAAAAGCAAGTGACAAAGGTCTCATTTGTGGGTACTGGACCTTTTGCTCACCAGCTCAACAGCCCTCGAGCTGTGAGGGATCCCTGTACAGGCCTCCAAAACATTGACCTAAAACAATAGACAGCCAGATTTTTCTCCAGAAAAGATGGATTTATTTGGGATCAGTAGAGAACTGCAGTTCAGGGTCTGTAACCATGGTGAGCCATGTACAAGTTCCCACATGGAAAAGGAAGGAGAACACTTTTACGGAGGGGAAAAGGAAGCTGGGAGAGATATAGTAAACAAAGAGCCCATCCATGGCTTTTCATTGGCTGACTGCTTGCCAGGAAAGACGAGGAGTCTTTCTTCTTCTTAATGGTCTCTGCTATTGTCACAGGGTGAGAGAGCATCCCCATCTGGTCTCCCGACTCCGCTTAACTGAAGTTTCTGTTTATTAATTTTTTACAAGTTGGTGGAGTGAGTAAAACAGACCCTCTCCAATACAAGCGGGACCAGTTGAAGGATTGAGTAACCAAAAGACTGACCCTCCAGAGAGTAAAGGGAACGTCTCCTACCTGACTGCCTTAGAGCTGGAATATGGATTTACTGATGCCTTTGGACTCAAACTGAAACATAGGCTCTTCCTGAGCCTCAAGCCTACTGACCTTTGGACTGGAGCTATACTGTTGGATCGCCTGGTCCTCAGGCCTTCAAACTGAGACTAGAACTACACTATTGACTCTCCTGGGCCTCCAGCTTGAGGGCTGCTGATATTGGGACTATATATATATACTGTTTCTGTTTCTCTGCAGAACCTTGACTAACACAGATTTTGGTACCAAGAATGATTAAAGAGGAACAGAATTGTAAGGATAAATTTTCTAATTTAGTTCTGGGGGTTCTGGAACTGGCTCTCAAGTCTTATTATATTTAAAGATATGAATGACTTTATTTCCAATAGTAAAAGAGATCATTGATAGCCTACAGAATGATCTAGCAATGGAGGTATACAAAATGTCACCACTGGATAATCCTAATCAACTTTTTGTAAGAAGCAAGGAGCTTGATAACTGTGTATTTGATTCTTTGGGATTTTTTTCTCAAACTAATGAATGTCAGTGAGACTGGTTGGTTGCTCCTAATGTCACTGGACTAAGTAGGGAAAGAAATGAATGAGATCAGGGATTTTAATTCCAAGGTCAAGGGTCACATAAAGACCTAAAAACTTCTTTGTGTGCCCTGAAAGAGACTTATCTTCGATAGTCACAAGACTGAGAACGTTGAAAACCTAACCCAGAATTCCTTCCTGCCAATGGGTGAATTTCAATGCAAATTAAATTCCCAACCTCACAGAGTGTCTACTGTAAATGTGAGGGCATTACTTTGTAAAGAATGGGATCCTATAAGCTGGAAAGGGGACTTGTGGGAAGACTCCAGTAAAGCTGGGGATATCAAACCCCTAAATTCTGGTGAGTCTTCTTTGCCCATGGAAGAGGCCTCCCCACTCCCAGTGGAGGTGGCCTCCACATCCTCGGTGTAAATTCCACCTTGTCTGAAAAGATCAACTCTGCATTCCCAGAGGAAACTGTGATGACCTCCCCAGAGGAAGTTGTTATCGCAAGACAATGCAGATTCTCCTCGGGACTCAGCACCCCTCCCCCAGTCTTCTTTGCTTCTAGGCCTATAATTAGACTCAAGTCCCAGCAGACCCCTAAAAGTGAGGAATAAAGTGTAACCCATGAGGAGGTGCACTAACACCTCCAAATAGCTACTTGAGTTTTCTAATTTACACAGACAGAAGTTTGGGGAACATGTCCTCTGGGAATGGAAGGGTGTGGGATAATGTTGGAAAAAATATAAAGTTGGACCAGGCTGAATTTATTGATACGGGCTCTCTAAGCAGAGTCTACATTTAATATTGCAACTTGGGGAGTTAGAAATGACTAACAGTTTGCCTGAAACATAGATCATTGACAGGTGGCCCACAATGAATGAGTTAGAAATGTCAGACTGAAGCTGAATCTGACCTCTGTACCCCAACACCAAATTAAATCTCAGAGACAGAGTTTTGGGTGAAGTAGAAAAGAATAGCTTTATTGCTTTGCCAGGCAAAGTGGGCCACAGCAGACTAATGCCCTTAAAACTGTGTGTCCCAACCTGGAGCAGGTAGGAGGAGTTTTATAATAATGGTCCAAAGATGGTGTGATCAGCTCATGGACATTCTTCTGATTGGTTGGTGGTGAGGTAAGTGGGAGTCAGCGTCATCAACCTTCTGGTTCCAACCTGTCTGGGGTCTACATGCTTGTGGGCAGCATACAGTTAACTTCTCCCACTTGGTGAGAAGTTTTCAGTATGCAGAAATTTTCCAGTGTCTGCAAAACAGCTCAAAGATATTGTTATGTATACCCCTTGAGGGAGAACCAGGACCTTGCCCCAAGGCTGCACTACTGTTTCTTGACTGTTCCTACCTTTTCTCTGTATTGCCTCCCTTCTCTAATTAGCAACTGTTTTGGGCAAGGTCATGGAGGCTGAATGAAGCCTATTTCCTGTAATTGACACAGAAAGGCTTTTGTGCCCAGGAACCCCACGGGGTTCTGCTCAGTTTCAGAACCTGCCTTGATTTAATGTAGAAGAAGTGATTCAATGGCTTAGCGGGATTGGAATTTTAGAGTAGATTTGTCATTTAAAAACTACTCACCCACACTGGGAAGGTCCAGAGATACAACTTTCATCACATCTGTGAGGAATACTTTTGTAAGCTCTGTGATCACTCTTTGTTGTAGAACAGACCTTACAGTGGGCACTGTGGTCACTGAATTGGGAAACCTAAATGCAAGGGGAGTAATTGATCCTGGAGTGGTAGGGACAAAGTGTCAGCATCAACCACCAAGGGCAAGGTGAGTGTGGTTCCCATAAACAGACCTTAGGGTGAAAGCAGTAATAAGAATTGTTTGACTCGCAGAGACCTATGACATTGGCTAGCTGATCCTGGAGTTCCTAGAAGTGAAATAAATAGGAAATCTATTAAAATGTTACTTGATCTGTAAAAGCAGAAAAATTCTAGAACAAGTGAACAAAAGTCTAAGCTGAATCAAAAACAGATTTCTGAGCCAGTTTGCAGACCCAGAAAACTTTGAATGAAGAGAAGGTTGGGCCCCCTTGAGGAGGACCTCTGGTACACTGCTAAAAGTGTATCATTCATTTTTCTCCTAGCCTTACTCAAAGGGACCTATGATCTTTTGCCAGGGTAACTGTGCATTGGGGGAAAGGAAATCATCAGACTTTGGGGGGCAACGGCTCTGAACTGACATCAATACCAGGAGACCCAAAACATCACTGTTGTCTATCAGTCAGAGTAGGGACTTTTGGAAGTCTGGTGACCAATGGAGTTTTAGCTCGAGTCTATCTCATAGTGGGACAAGTGTATCTCCCAACCCAACCTGTGGTTACTTCCCCAGTTCTGAAATGCATAATTGGATTAGATACACTCATAAGTTGGCTTTGTCCCCTGACCTGTGAACTGAGGGCTCTTATGGTCAGAAAGGCCAAGTGGAAGCTGCTGTTAACTGTCTCTAGGAGAATAATAAGCCAAAAGCAATAGTGCCACCATCAAGGATTTAAAGGATGCAGCATGGTGATTTCTACTACATCCCCACTGAACTTGCTTATGTGGCCTGTGCAGAAGACAGATGGACTTCGGAAAATAACAGTGGATCATCATAACCTTAACCAGGTTATGACGCCAATTGCAGCTTCTGTACCAGAGATGGTTTCACTGCTTGAGGAAATTAATGTATCGCCTGGTTCCTGGAATGCAGCTCTTGATCTGGCAAATATTTTTTTTTCCTCCATACTTGTCAGTAGGATCATCAGAAGCAGTTTGTTTATAGCTGGCAAGGCCAGCAATACAGTATCACTGTCTTACCTCAAGAGTCTATCAACTCTCCTGCTCTATGTCATAATTTAGTTCCCAGAGATCTTGATCACTTCCCTTCCACAAGGTATTACACTGGTTTATTACACTGATGACATTATGCTGATTGGACCTCCTGAGCAGGAAGGAGCAACTACTCCAGACTTACTGGTAAGAGAGTTACCTGTCAGAGTGTGGGGAAAAAATATGACAAAAATTCAGGGGCCCTACCTCAGTGAAATTTCTAGGAGTTCAGTGGTGTGAGGCATGTCAAAATATCCCTTCAAAGGTGAATCTGGCCCCTCCTACAACCAAAAATGAAACACAACACCTAGAGGACCTCTCTTGATATTGGAGGCAACATATTTCTCCTTTGGGTTTGTCACTCTATTCTATTCACTGAGTAATCCAAAAAGTTGCTAGTTTTGAGTGAGGCCCAGAACAAGATAAAGCTCCTCAAGAGACCCAGGCTGCCGTGGAAACTGCCCTGCTGCTTGGTTCATATGATCCAGCAGATCCAGTGGTGCTTGAAGTGGCAGTGGCAGATAGGGATGCTGTTTGGAGACTTTTGCAGGCCCCCATAAGTGGATCACAGGTCCTCAGGATTTTGGAGCAAAGCCCCGCTATCCTCTGTAAATTACTATCCTTTCGAAAAACAGCTCTTGGCCTGCTACTGGGCAATAGTAGAGGCTGAACAGTTAACCATGGGCTGCCAAGTTGCCATTATAGCTGCCTATCATGAACTGGGTGTAATCTGACCCACCAAGCCATAAAACACCAACACCAACACCCGATCTTTGAATGGAAGTAAATATACATGATTAGATTTGAGCTAGCCCTGAAGGCACAAGTAAGTTACATGAAGGAGTGGCCCAAATGCTCATGGTCCCCACTCTTGCTACACGGTTTTCTCTGTCCCAGCCTACACCTTTGGCCTCAGGAAAAATTCCCTAAGATTGGTTGACAGAGAAAGAGAACTATTGGGCCTGGTTTACTGATGTTTCTGCATGATAGGCAGGCACCACCTTAAAGTAGACAACTTCAGCACTGCAATTCTTTTCTGAGACATTCATGAAGAACAGTGGTGAAGGGGAATCCTCCCAATGGACAGTACTTCGAGACGGTTACCCAGATGTTCGCTTTGCTTGGAAAGGGAAATAGTCAGTCATGAGATTATATACTGATTCATGACCTGTGGCCAATGTTTGGCTGGATGGTCAGGGATTTGGAAGGAACATGTTTGGAAAACTGGTGACAAGGAAATGTAGGGAAGGAGCATGTGGGTAGACCTCTCTGAATGGAAAGAAAACATGAAAATATTTGTGTCCCATGTGAATGATCATCAAAGAGAGCATTTTAACAATCAAGTGGATAGAATGACATTCTGTGTATACCACCAGTCAGCATTTTTCCTCAGCCATCTGTGTCATTACACAGTGGACTCAGGAACAAAGTGGCTATGGTGGCAGGGATGGAGGTTATGCATGCATTCAATGCCATGGACTTCATTCACTGAGGCCATCCTGGATTCAGCCACCACTGAGGTCCAATCTGCCAGCAGCAGAGGCCAACACTGAGTCCCTGATATGGCACCGTTCCCTGGGGGTGGTCAGCTAGCTACCTGGTGGCAGGTTGACTAACTTTGACAGCGTCTATCTAGGAATGGGCTATGTTTTACTCTTACTGGAATAGATTTACTCTGAATACAAATTTGCTTTCCCTGCAAGCAATGCTTCTGCCAAAACCCTCAGTCTTTCAAAATGCTTTATCCACCATCCTGATATTTTACACAGCATTGCTTCTGACTAAGAAACTCACTTCACAGCAGAAAAATTATGTCAACGGGCTCCTAATCATGAAATTCTCTGTTTTCCATGACAGAATGGTATAATAGCTTTTGGAAGACTCAGTTACAGCACCAGCTAGGTGGCAATACTTTGCCAAGCTGAGGTAAGATTCTCCAGAGGCTACATATGCTCTGAATCACCATTCGATATATGGTGTTTTTTCTTCCACAGCCAGGATTAATGGGTCCAGGAATCAAGAAGTGAAAATGAGAATGGCACCACTTACTTTTACCTCTAGTGAGACACACTAGCAAAATTTTTGCTTCCTGTTACCATGACCTTATGCTCTGCTGTCCTAGAGGTTTTAGTTCCAAAAGAAGGAATGTTTTCACCAGGAGATACATCAATGTTTCCATTAAACTGAAAGTTAAGACTGTTGCTCAGCTGTTCTGGGCTCCTCATGCCTCCAAATCAACAGGCAAAGAAGGGAGTTAATGTGCTGTCTCAGGTGATTGATCCTGACTACCAGGGGGATGTTGGACACCTACTCTACAGTGGACATAAGGAAGAATGTGTCTGGAATATAGATTTCTTAGGACATCTCTTAATATTACCATGTTTTGTGACTATGGCCAATGGAAAACTACAGTCCAATCCAGGCAGGACTACTGATGGCTCTGACTCTTCAGGAATTCAGAAACAAAGGTGTGGGTCAGCCCACCAGTTAAAGAACTTCCACCAGCTGAGGTGCTTGCTAAAAGCAGAGGGAATACAGAATGGATAATAGAACAGTTACAGAAATAAGGACCTCCTCACTATGTAATGACTATGTTGAGGGATGGTGTGTGTGTGTGTGTGTGTGTGTAGAAAAGATCTTTGTTTTCATACCTCTCTTATTCTCTTATTATATAACATAAAATGTGTTGATTTTATATTATAGTATTTAAGTATTATCAATTCTACATCATAGTATTTTAGTTATGGGATACCAAAAAAAGTTAACATCACTCATGAACTTTACCTTCTCCTCTGCGGAAGGAGTTAGTGTATTCTTTATTGTATGCAGAATAGCTGTTATCATGTTAGGTAAAATTATGACCTTGTTATTGTCTTTCATTGGTGATTAAGTATGGTTTTAAGGAGATACGTATGGGTGCCATGTTGACAAGGCATGGACTTATGATGGTTAATTTGCGTCAACTTGAGTAGGCCCCCAGGGTGCCCAGACATTTGGTCAGACATTATTCTAGGTGTGTCTGTGAAGGTGTTTTGGAAGAGATTAACATTTGAATTAGTAGACAGAGTAAAGTGATTGTCCTTCCCAATATTGGTGGACATCATCCAATCTATGAAGGCCTGAATAGAACAAAAAGACTGACCCTCTAGAGAGTAAAGGAATTTCTTCCTGCACTTCTGCCCTCAAGCTGGGACATAGTTTTTTTTTTTTTTTTTTTTTACTTTATTTATTTTAAAAAATATTTTAATTTTATTGGAATATAGTTGATTCACAGTGTTGTGTTAGTTTCAGGTGTACGTCAAAGTGATTCAGTTATACATATACATATATTCGTTTGTTTTTAGATTCTTTTCTCATATAGGTTATCACAGAATACTGAGTAGAGTTCCCTGTGCTATACAGTAGGTCCTTGTTGGTTATCTATTTTACATATAGTAGTGTGTGTGTTCATCCCAAGCTCCTGATTTATCCCTCCCCCACCGTGTTTCTCCCTTGGTAACCATAAGTTTGTTTTCAATATCTGTAAGTCTGTTTCTGTTTTGTAAATAAGTTCATTTGCATCTTTTTAAAAATTAGATTCCACATATGAGTGGTATCATATGATATCTGCCTTTCTCTGTCTGACTTACTTCACTTAGTATGATAATCTCTAGGTCCATCCATGTTGCTGCAAATGGCATTATTTCATTCTTTTTTTATGGCTGAGTAATATTCCATTGTATATATGTACCACATCTTCTTTATCCATTCATCTGTTGATGGGCATTTAGACTGCTTCTATGTCTTGGCTATTGTAAATAGTGCTGCAATGAACATCTGGGTGCATGTATCCTTTTAGATTATGGTTTTCTCTGTATTTATGCCCAGGAGTGGGACACTACTCTTTTCCTCCCTTTGGACTCTAACTGAAACGTCAGCTCTTCCTGAATCGTGAGCCTACCAGCCTTTGGAATAGAAATACACTATCGACTCTCCAGGTCTTCAGGCTTGCAGACTGCAGATCTTGTGACTTACAGGCCTCCATAATCACATGAGTGAATTCTTTATGATAAATTGCTCTCTCTCTCTCTGTCTCTCTCTCTCTCCTATTTATTCTGTTTTTCTGGATAACTGTGACTAATAGAGAGGAGGCTAATTGTTCATGTTTTTCTTGAAATCATTCTACTTTGTTCATCAGCATTTGTAAACTTTTCTTCTCTACTTCTAGTGAGAACTGCATAAGACATTAAATAAATTAAGTTCTATATGCCAAGATATTGATAGGGATTCAGTGACCATCCCCCTATAAGTTAAAGGGTTTAACTGAATCATATAAATGTGTCAAAGTGCAATCATTTATAAAATTAGAAGTCTTAGATCTTCTTTGTAAAGAGTCTTAGTTAATTTTCCAAATGTGCTGAATTACTCTCTCTAATGTGAATTTGGCAAGTGACTACCAGAATTAATCCTTCCACTTCTCTTTGGCCTCGGAAATCTTTAAATCTTATAGGAATTGACTGAGTGGGAACTGAGGCTGTGCTAATACTTGTAAGTACAAATGTGATATCAAGGAAACTTGGTAGCAAGGCTGTCTCAGATATACCTATTGCTTTGCCCAGCTCCCACTGTCCTCTGTCCTTTCCTGTGAACAATACACACTAACATTCAGTCTCTTTATTGTCCTGGTCTATATTTTAAGTAATTCCCAGAAAGAACGCATCTGGTCTTTTGTTAAAGACTAAGTGCTCCTGTGATTGGTATTATACAACTACTGAGGGAATGGAGCATTATCTCTCTCCTTGTGAAGCTATGCCATCCTTCACTCTATTAGCTGCTGTAAAAGTCTGATGAAATCCTGAGCTTATTATCACACTCAGAAAAAAGTCTCTTAGCTTTCAGATTCCTTTTCTATACATTTCCTGCGTGATGCATAGGTTTAAATGACTCAATTTCCTATTCATCACATTTTTAAGCACTGAAAATGTAACCCAGTTGGCTGGGGTTGGAAACGTAAGTGAACCATTTTAAGAGCACTTTTTTCCCTTTTACATCAAATTATATGATTATACCATATGTTTTAAAAAGAAAGTAAGAGCTGGAAGTTAAAAGTTGATTAAAAGAAAAGTTTGGGTAGAAAATAAACTCTCAACAAAGTATCTCTAAATAATATAAAGATTGAAGAAAACTGGTGCTCTTCTTTCTACATCCTTCCATGATTAGGTCCATCCAGAGCTTCAAAAAAGTGAAATGTCATATGGATATAACTTTGTATATATATGCATGTTGTTTGAAACTTTAGGTGGTAAAACTATTACTAAAAATGTGTGTTTCCACTGTACTTTTATAAATTTACTTACACTTAGGATGCTATAATAAACAGTATCTTTTAACAGGATTTTATGATAAGCCCTTGACAAAGTGGGTTGTCATGCATAATTTATCTGTTTTATATATCCCAGTTGACCCAATATTTTTAATCAGTATGAGAAAATTTGCTGACAACCTTGAAATAATAAGATATCATTGTGTTTGTTTCCACCAGATATTTCTTAACCAGCCATGATGTACTTAGAAGGCAGGAACCTGGTCATCCTGTTTGAGATACAACATTATACCTGACACTATATAGTGCCGGACTCTCAGAAATGTTATTTGATGGTGGCAATTCAAATTATCGCAGCAATGAAAATTGTCATACAGAAGTAGTAGGTGTTCTTAGAGCAGTTGATAAAGTAATGCATGTCAGCATTTACTCAAAACATCTATTGTTAACTTTATTAATAGAACTTGTAGAAGTCTTTTCAGTATTGACCTCTGTCAGTGACAGTCACTGTTTTATTTTCTTTTTATTAGAGAGTGTACATTCCACTCAGACAAACAGTGGTAGAAATACTTGTAGAACAAAATGACTGAAGGGAAATAACCTAGTGTTTTAAATTTGTTTGACCTTTCAAAAATATTTTTAAATGCCCAACTCACAGAGGATATGTCCTTTGTCATTATCCAAGGTCTTTGTGCGATCTGACAATTAAGCTTATTAATAAAATTAATAGTAGGTTATGCAGTGGGGAAAAAGAATAATTTTATGTGGTTTACATTGGGTGGACTAAGGCTATAAATTCTTTGTATATCACATGTACACAGATGTTTTATAAAATTAATTGAAACTGCATACATAATTTCCAGACAATAAACCTTCACATCTTTGTGGTAAAGCAACATTAATGTAACAACTTCTTATGCCAAGGATAAGGAGCCAAAAAGAAAATAATAAAGCAATCATTTCTAGAAAGGTAATCAGTATGTGTCCACATTTACTCAATTGTTATCTAAATAAGATGGGTTCAAGATCTATTAGTGGCTGGAGTTACTGCATCTCACTCTTTTTTTTTCTTAAGTATGAAGTATTCACAAAATATCCATCTGGCTTTCATGGCAGCCACACACACACAGGCAAAACCTGAAATGTGCTAAAATGGACTCAGCTAACGAATCCAGTCAGTTCTCAAGGGCATATTAGGGATGACAGAACTCTGGTTTTGATTTCTCTTAACCTCCAATTCTCTTTAAAAAGAATCACACACGCTGTTTTTAAATACTGCATGGGGACAAAAAAAAATAGTCAGAATTTAATGAACACATCAACTAAGCATTTTGTTTTTGAATCATAGGGAAAAGCTGTACCACTAATCAAAATTACAAAAGTGTTGACTGATTTGTTTTTGTTGTAAACAGATTGTGGCATTAGTAGAAAGGTTAATAGGAAAGAAACTGCTGTAAGATGATGCTTACTCACCATCCTATCATAAGATTACAAATGATTGTTCTTTGAGAGCAGGCAGCAATCAGTCAGTGGAAAATTATGTGACTGTTATGAATGATTCTCAATTGTGCTTTTAAGCTTAAGCCTTCAGATAATGAAAATGTTTCCTAGGATTAACAAACTTTGCTAAGGTAAACTTTACAAAATGGAAGGTGGAAGAAAAGCAGATGAATTAGCTCCCTGAAGATATTTCCTCACTAAAGATTAAAGAGTTTATGTATTTAAAACACTTTACAATGATATTTTGCTTCAGTTTCCCATAAAAGAAAGACATGATAGATAGATAGATAGATGATAGATAGATAGATAGATAGATAGATAGATAGATAGATAGATAGATACATAGATAGATACATAGATAGATGATAGATATCTATAAATACATGCATATACATATATGTGAGTTTTTCCTTAAGTGTGGTAGTTTTCCTAAAACTTCAGATATTATGCATGTAAATACATTGAATATATGTGAGTAGAACAAGGACCTTATAAATGAACATATTTATTCCTAATTGTTTCCAATGAAACCTGAGCCATCTCATATTGAGAAAAGTAATTAGCCCACTCCTGAGTACTCTGTATCTTACTGTGATCCTGATAGAGTTCATTTAGCACTGACAGTCCTAAAAGAATTCCTATTTTGGCTTGTTCTTCCAATCTCTTTATAACTCACTGGTTAGCTTTCTTGATTATATAGACCCCAGATTGCATAAAGTACTCACTTCCTTCATGAGAAGCCAGTTTTTTGTTTCTTTGTTTTATTTTTAGTTTTTTGTTGGGTTCTTTTTGGATCCTCATATTTTATTCCCATGATACTCTATTCTATAAGCTTATTTTAAAATTTTTGTAAATAAAGCCATCACAATGTAATAATACCCACTAAAATTATTTATAATCCATCAAAAAACAACCTTGGAAACAACGAGTAGCAATTTAAACAATATGTAAACATTCAAGAGTTGCAGATGAGAAGAAAGAAAAATAGACAACATCTGCAACATCTGCAAAAATATCATACATCTGCAACATCTGCCCTATAATTGGATATTAAAATGTCATTTTGGACAATTACCAATTTAAATATTGGAAAAGTATAAATTTTCAAAATGGTAAAATGGGCAACATAATCTACTATTTAGATTCACAGAGTGAGGAGTAGGAATTTGAATGCCATTCTCTTTTGTAATGAGTTCTTTGGCTGAATTGTTTAATTTTCTTAAATAAAATGGAGAAAAAGCCCATTTTTTACTATAAGTTTGTCAGTAAATATTGAATCAATTTTAATACCACGACTGATTCATCAAACTGAAGATTTTAACCTAATGTAGACATGGTTTTCAGAATTCTACATAACAGTCTTGCTTGTTTTGAAAAAAGAATTTTGAAATTATTTGGAGCGTTTTCTCAGTATTATTTTTGATGAAAAACAAGAAGCTATTAGAAAGTTATATCAAAGATAAATGGGGCACTTCCCTGGTGGCAGGGTGGTTAAGAATCTGCCTGCCAATGAAAGGGACACGGGTTCAAGCCCTGGTCCGGGAAGATCCCACATGCCACAGAGCAACTAAGCCCATGAGCCACAACCACTGAGCCTGCACTCTAGAGCCCACGAGCCACAACTACTGAGCCCACGTGCCACAACTACTGAAGCCCACGTGCCTAGAACCCATGCTCCACAGCAAGAGAAGCCACCGCAATGAGAAGCCCGCGCACTGCAATGAAGAGTAGCCCCTGCTTGCTGCAACTAGAGAAAGTCTGCATGCAGCAATGAAGACCCAAAGCATCCAAAAATAAATAAAAGATTTGACCTTTAAAAAAAAAAAGATAAACAGAATTTTTACAAAATTGTTTTTCTTGAAATAGTTTTTGTTAATAGATTTTCAGCATGCTTCCTACTTTATGTCTGATACCTGCATTAAAATGTGTTCATCTGTGCTGCTGGTATTATAACAAAGATGACTTCAGTGGCAAGTTCTGTGTGATAATCAGTAATAAATTTTTATCAAACCAATTAGAACCTTCCATTATGTAGAAGATAATTAATGGTTCCTACAACAACTTTATAGGTGGATAATTATGCCCCAGTGTCCATTTGTAGATCATAAATCAAACATCATGGGTTATGTGTGACCTAAATTTTTTTTTGAAATGTACTTATGTCTTTTAATGGGGTCATGACAGACACAGCTGTCTAAAATATTAAAGAAGGTGAGGAATGGTGAATCACTCTTTCAGATTGTAGTTGTGTAAAATTCTTGTCATAATAATCATACTAACATTCATAATAATGCTTGTCGTTACATGCATCAAAGACTAGAGAAAACTTAATGGTTGGGATAATGTGATAGTATCCTCTAGTGATAACCCCTATGTTCTGATATATCCACATACACCTCTCAGGAACAAGGGCACACAGTTCAAAATAATGTTGACTCTGAGTGTAAGAAACTCCCTGTGCTTTTACATCTGTAGTCCACTGAACACACTGCAGACTTGAATAAGACTGGCTGAGAAGAAGGTCAATTTTTCGACACAGAGATCAGATTCTGCACATGGTTTTAGAATCTTCTTTAAACTAATACAACAGTATTCAACGGGCTAAAAAGAACCCTTGGTGTAATAAAGTAATAGACAAGAACATCAGTATAGTGTGTATGCGAATGAATGCAGTTGTTTTTAATTCTGTAATTTTTTTTTTTTTAAACTCCATCCAGATTGGTGTATCTACTGTGAATCAGTGAGGCATAGCTAAACTTCTGGATTTCTCAGGAAGAGAGATGGTTTGGGAAATGAACTATAAAAGTATATATAATTGAGCTATTGGCAGTATGTAATGTTTTACCATAATGTAGAAGTCTTCATTGAGCTACAGGTAAATGGGAAGATTCTTTTCAGTGTATAGGCAGTAAAAATTTGGCTATCCAAATTGTAGGCAATAAAATAGATTTTCTTTCTTTTACTTTTTTTGTTTTTGAGCCAAATGCCAGGAGATGAAAGAATTTAAAAAGAAATGTGTTGAAGACAAAAAGAGAGCAGTGGAAATTATAAATGGCCACTGAAGCAAAGATACTCATAATAGAAGGAAGTCAGTAGTTAACAACGAAAAACAGAAAAAGAAAAATTGCTGTCCACTTAATTCAAGAAAACAAGACATTTGATAACCTATATTTGATTGGGGGTAAAGGATGGTTTAGTTAATTGACCTGGGATTTAGGAGCTCTAGAAATACTTGTGAGCAAAATTCTACATACCCTAACTAAAATTGGATTAAGCACTAAAGAATGGATAAGATATTTTATTTTTCATATATAACATATTTTCTGTCTGCTATTGACTTCTATAAATGAAGCCATTTGTTCATTGCTTTCAAAAAAGTAGGTAATTCATTAAACCATATTGTTTTCTAGTAGATTAGTGTAGTCTCTAGTAATGAAAATATATGTTTTCATTAATCAACAGAGTTCAGTGCACTGTGAAACTGTCCTCCTGTAACCAATTCTCTCTAGGGGAAAAGAGCCTGGGTATCTATGTGGCTTGAAAACATTAGAAAATGCATGGAAAAAAATTTTTTCTACTCTAAGTGGAAGTATGGATTCTCCCAGAACTTAATCAATCTCGATTTTGATGGAGTAATGACATGAAAACAAAACAATTTTCACATGGACTCACACTTCACTTGGAACCACTGCCCCCTTGGTCTCTGTGGATCATCACATCAGCCTCCTGACTCTCTCTGAACAAAATACCCATATTCCTATTTTCTTTCCTGCAGAGTTGATTCTATTAGAACTTCTCCAGTCTATCAGACGCATTTGTGAAAATCTGAACTTTAATATGCATTCCTTCCCATGAAGTTCCTGGATTCCTATCAAAAGAGGACATTGATAGAATAAGTATTTACATGATGTCAAATATCCCTTGGTAATTAATGAGAACTATGACTGCCAAGAGCAAACAGAGAATCTTTAAGAAGGTAGAAGAATATGGGTTCAGAATTGGTAGGTAAGAGTTAAAGTGTTACTACCTCTGATACAACCAAAATATATCTCTATGTGTTTATATTGATTCTTTCATTATTTTTGTAACTTTAGTAAGTCTTATCTGAGAAGAGTAATGTTAGTTTATTTCCAAACCCTTTTAGAAATTCTCCTAAATAGATAAAATTATACCTGAAAATACACTTTGTTTCTTGCACTAATTGTAACTTCACCAATTCAATTCTGGATGGTAATATTCAAACAAAACATAATTGACAGTTTGTGACAATTTTGTAGAATATTTTTGTCCTAACTGAAGAGATATAGGACTGAATAAAAATCCTGGAATTCCTTTGGCTCTAAGTTAAAGGTTCTTTTTGGCTTAGGTGAGTCAAGGAGGCAGAATCCAAGTAAAATTGAACTTTAGAGCCGACTTTTCATCTTAATCTTTCTGCGGCACTCACTGACTATCTTCAATTACTTGAAGAACTCTCCTTTGATTTCTATGTCAGAAGATTCTAGTTTTTCTTCTAAGTTTTAAACTCTTTCATTCTCTTTCCTCTGCTCATTTTCCTTCAACTGTTTATGAAGTGTTGTGTTATTCAAGACTTTATACTTGCCTTTTTCATTATTCCTTACACAAATATCTCAGCAGTCTCAAACATGCAATCTTCTACTTGCCCCTTATATGATATCTAAGAACAAATCTCTATGAAGGACCATTTCAAGGGCTTCATTCAAAAATATTCAATAGCCTCTTTACTACACATGGGTGTCCCAAACCATTCTCAAAATTAAAAAGTTCAAAAGTCAACCCATTATCTTTTTTCCATATTTCATAACATACACTCCCATTTCAGAGGGACAGACTGAGTTTGAATTCTGACTCAACTACTTAAGGATTTCTCTGTGCTTTCAAATCTTTTTCTATAACACCAGGAAAATAATGCCTGTATCACAACATTGTTTGAAATAAGACCATATTTTAAATGAATCAAAATTGAGATTCAATAGTTATTACTATTATTATTAGTAGTAATAGTGTTAGTATTGTTAATAAGCCCCCAAATCCACCCAGATATAGTAGCAGAATTATTGTGTTCTTATGGACTCTTCCAATGTCCCACCATAACAAGTCTCTCATGAAATATTGACACAGTGCTTACTAGAGATCAATAGAAATCAAGGTTTAAGGTATGTTTGGTGGTTATAAACATATAAATTATATTCAAAGCCACTAATTAGAGATAAGGTATAAATATAGAAGAAAATATTGCCTTGTGTCTGATCTCATCCGACTCACCCCTCTAGCTTCACATCTTTCTATAAATGCCAGGAGTTTTTTCTAATTAGCAGAACCAAAATTCACGATTTGGTGTAAACACTCCATATGATATATGATACTTTCTTTATTGTGAAATGCCTTCTAAAATCCTCTTTTATGGCACTTTATAGCACTATATTACATTTATTTACCTGTGTTTACATCTGCTATACAGTGACTTCTTTGAGTACAAGAGCCATATATTTTTCACCAGTGTAATTTCAAACTCTTAGTACAATGCCTGGCACAAAGATATAATCAACTAATGCCTGTTGAGATTTTTTTCTTTATTTTCTGCATCAGTAACTTATGGCCAGAGATTTCATATACGGTGTTAAATAGATCTTGTTTCCAAAACAATGTTTTAGATGTATAATGATTTACATGCTACACCAAAGGAAATATATAAAAGAGGACTAGGGAACAGAAATCTGAAAATTAAAAAAAACAAATAAACCAAACAGGCCTCCTTTCATACTTTGGATATTTCTTGAAGTGAAAAGGAATATCTTTTGGGACTGTATTTTAAAAGTATCAACAGACATGGAGGAGACAATTGTATAATTATCCAGTAACTGCTTTGGCAAGGTAGACAAATTAAACAGAAAAAGAAAGTTTTAAAATTATTTATATATAGGATCTTAATGCTCAAAAATACATAATTAAAGTTAAAACATAAGTATAAAAGTATTTAATATTATTTTGTATCAGCAGATTTCTTACTGAATGCTCTTTGAAAACTATTTATGTAAAATCAATATTTAACACATTTATAAAATCAAATTTATGTGAGTAGTAATAAAAATCAATAATAAGTTATTGTGCAAAGATCAGTGACCAAGAAATAGATAGATATATTAAGTAAAGTCTTACCTAATGTTGTACATAATTCCAGTAATTGTTTTGAATGTCTAATTTAAAACTGTTAATGGGTAGTATAAATCAAACACATCTTTATCATAATCAATGTAATACAATACATTACTGCTCTTTGCATTTGTTATTTTTATTTGTAAGAACTGTAATATTTTGCATTTTGCTTCAAGTGATTTCATATTTATAAGAAGATTGTACAAAGAATTATGTAGAGAAGGTGTAGATCTTCTGTTTCAAAAACCACACTGTGGGAACTACAAAAGCTGGACAAAAGAGAAAAAGAAAAATATATATGTTAAAAATCTGTTTAAAAGCATTGGAAAGTTGCTAAGGCTACAAGGACTTGAGGGGGAGAAAAGACAAGCTCTCAGAGAGAAGAGAATCCCATGGATATCGGACCAATATTCTTCTTAGTTCTCTACTTTAGGTTATTTGTCAGTCCCAAAGCTATGGATGGTAGGATGAACAGAAATATTAGAAAACTTATAGGGCTGGATGAATGAAAAGTGCAGGATCTACCAAGGATGAAGGACCTGTTAAGTAACACAGACTTTCAATTGTGCATAAACCCTAGGAGTAAGTTGAACAGAGTATAGATTAATAAACACAAGAAGTAAAGTCCACATAAATATTTGATAATACAACCTCAATCTAACTGGCAGACTAGCCAAAACAATCCTTTATGGAGGAAAATATTATATTAAGTATTAAAATATACCTATAGTTTTTTAATAAAAATATCTGTTATTCAATTTAAAAATAATAAAGTAAGCATAAAAATTGGCCAAAAACAACAAAAAAGGAAACCTGGAATATAAACTGTTCTATAGGACATCCATATATTGAAGCCATTTTTGTAGACATTAAAATAACTCTTAAGTATGTGCAAGAAAATAACATAAACCTGGTGAATTTTGACAGAGAAATGGAAACTTTAAAAAAGTCAAGTGAAAGTTCTCTACTGAAAAATAAAATAAGTAAACTTTAAAAATTCATGGATAATTTTAGCAGACTCTACAAAGTTTAAAAGAATTATAAAGTTGAAAATGGAATGAGTAAAATAGAATGAATGAATAAAAATCTCTAGAGAAAGGATAAAATTAAAGAAAAAGCATATAAAATACATGGAAAACAGTGAAGTGGTCTAACATATTAGTGACTGAACTCTCAAAAAGAAAGAAAAAAGAGAATGGGGCAAAAGCAATGTAGAAGAGAAAAATGAAAAAACTGTCTCAAAACTGATAAAAGACATCAAGCCACAGTTTTAACAAGCAATTAAATTTCAAAGCAAATAAATATGAATAAAACTTGTACTGGGCATAACATATATATATTATTGCTGAAAAGCAAAGACAGAGAAAACACACTAAAAGCATGCAGAGCAAAAATGCACATTACCTAAAAATGAGAAATATCAGCCACAGTTAGAGTGACAGCTAAGACCTCAGAAAGAAAAGAAGAAAAGGAAGGAAGGAAGGAAAGAAGGAAGGAAGGAAGGAAGGGAGGAAGGAAAGAAGGGAGAGAGGGAGGAAAAGTAAAAGAAACAAAAGTCACATAAGTATTGAAAAATATCTTCAAATGTTAAAAAAAAAGACCTTAGAGTTACATGTCTAGTGAAAATAAACTTTCAAAATAAAGATGAAATACAGTTGTATTTCACAAGAAAAAACTGAAATAAGTGGTCAGCAGCAGGCTCACAATAAAGGAAATAGTAAAGTGAATTCTGCCAGCAGAAGAAGAGTATCCCAGTGAGAAGACTGTGCAGTATGGTTATGCATGCATTGCCTAAGTAAGGTCTTTGTGTGAACATGTGAAGAAGTAGGCAACCTCATTAGTGATCGAGGGCATGTGGATTAAAAACACAACTGGATACCATAATACTCACAAGAGAAGAGCTAAATTTAAAAGCCGTGTTCTTTATTATGTTGAGGTAGGTTCCCTCTATGCCTATGTTCTGGAGAGTTTTTATCATAAATAGGTGTTAAATTTTGTCAAAAGTTTTTTCTGCATCTATTGAGATTATCATATGGTTTTTATCCTTCAGTTTGTTAATATGGTGTATCACATTGATTGATTTGTATATATTGAAGAATCCTTGCATTCCTGGGATAAATCCCACTTGATCATGGTATATGATCCTTTTAATGTGTTGTTGGATTCTGTTTGCTAGTTTTTGTTGAGAATTTTTGCATCTATGTTCATCAGTGATATTGGTCTGTAATTTTCTTTTTTTGATATCTTTGGTTTTGGTATCAGGGTGATGGCAGCCTCATAGAACGAGTTTGGGAGTGTTTCTCCCTCTGCAATTTTTTGGAAGAGTTTGAGAAGGATCGGTGTTAGCTCTTCTCTAAATGATTGATAGAATTCGCCTGTGAAGCCATCTGGTACTGGACTTTTGTTTGTTGGAAGATCTTTAATTACAGTTTCAATTTCATTACTTGAGATAGGTCTGTTTATATTTTCTAATTCTTCCTGGTTCAGTCTTGTAAAATTGTACATTTCTAAAAATTTGTCCATTTCTTCGTGGTTGTCCATCTTATTGGCACATAGTTGTTTGTAGTAGTCTCTTATGATCCTTTGTATTTTTGCAGTGTCAGTTGTGATTTCTCCTTTTTCATTTCTAATTTTATTGATTTGCATCCTCTCCCTTTTTTTCTTGATGAGTCTGGCTAAAAGTTTATCAATTTTGTTTATCTTCTCAGAGAACCAAATTTTCAAATATCATAAATTTATGCTTATATGTGGAATCTAGAAAAATGGTACAGATGAACCTATTTGTAGGGTAGGAATAGAGATGTAGACATAGAGAATGGACATGTGGACACAGTGGGGGAATGGCAGGGTGGGACGAATTGGGAGATTAGATTTGACATAAATACAGTACCATGTGTAAAATAGGTAGCTAGTGGGAACCTGCTGTGTAGCACAGGGAGCTCAGCTTGGTGCTCTGTGATGACCTAGATGGGTAAGGTGGGGGGTTAGGAGGGAGGTCCAAGAGGGAGGGGATACAGGTATGCATACAGCTGATTCACTTCATTGTACAGCAGAAACTTACAAAACATTGTAAAGCAATTTTACTCCAATAAAAAAAATTAAATAAAATAAAAGCTATTGTCATCCAAGCAAATTAATTAATTAAATACAAGCCATGTTATAATGGCTTATCTAGATAAGCATATATAGATAGGAAAGTAGATAGCTAAATAGATAATAATACAAGTATATAGTGTGTTAGCAATGATGTGGAACAAAATATTAACTTTCAAACACTACTTGTAAAAATAAAATTTGTTACAAACTATTATGGTAGTATGTAACAAAGCTGAACATACTGTAAGACCTAAAATTGTACTTAATACAAAAATTTGCATATAATTACAAAAACACATGTAAAACATGTTCAGTACATTTTATTCATAATGGCTTCAAACTGGAAGCAAATTAAATGTTTATCAAAAGGTAATGTAGTAATAGCAATGAACCACTGCATGAAAAATATAGGCAAATCACACAAAGAAAACATAACACTAAGCAAATCAGAGCTGAATACGGCTTATTATTAGATTCCATATATATAAAGTTCAAAGGAAGCAATACTAATCTGTGTAGATAAAATTCAGGAGAGTGGTTACCTTTAGGAGGAAGGTGGGGAGCAGCTGTATGGGTGTTAAGGTATTGGTAAGAAACTTTGTGACCTGAATAGTGATTACAAGACTGTGTTCACATTTTGAAAATTTATAAGGAAGTACATTTTTTTATTTTTTAACCTTTCTATATGTGTTTTATTCTTTAGTGAAAAGAATAATAAAACAATCATAGCTTTTATAGAAGAAGCCACTGGTTTCTAACTGTCCTAAATATGAGTGGCTTTTAAAATAAATATTCATTTCTTTTTAACAAAATATGTAGTAACTTTAAAGTATCCTTCATTAGTCATGCATGCCTTCCAAAGGTAAGATAATATTTTGAATTATATAATGAGGCTAGATTTCTTTCCTACTATAAAAATGATTAGGAATGGGATGTTTTCTATGGTGTTGACAGTCTACAAAGACTAATTGCAGCTCATAGAATCTTGAGACCATGAGTTAGATTATAAGAATAATCTTTTAAAAATATATATAACCACATACATTCCCAAAACTTATTAGACTGAGATCTCAAGAAAGGATGAGAAACATTTCATCTCTAAAATAAATCAATTCATACTCTTTTAGTTCAGGTTAAGTGAAATCACAAGGGTAAATTCATTTGGAAATTATTACTCTTTCTTCAGCAAGTGGTGTAGCAAAAAACAAAACAAAACAGAAAAAATAAAAACAAACAAAAAAGGAAACCTAACTTTTGGTTAAGGAATTAAAAAGAGTCAATTCATAACACCAATACAACAATTATTAATAAGATATATGTCATGTGCATCAGAATATAATGGCGAAGCTTCCATGATTGCTATTCTCTAGTAAGGACTCCTGTGCACAAAGATGTGTCACATGAGGCAGTGTGAATTAAAGGCTGCTCTGGAAGCCCTAAAAGACATTGGGAGCACAGCGCAAAATAAGATTTCTTTAGATATAAAGAATAAAGCTATTTCAGAAGTGTTTGCATTTTAGTTGGATTTTAAGAGGATAGTAGATTTTAAATAGGAAAAATTAGAAAGCATTCACCATATTTTGGAGAAAATGACTCAACACATTCTTTAAAATGGGCAAAAATCATTAATTTTCTAAAGTTTGCATTATGATACATGCTTTTACTATTTAGAAAGGAATTTGTACATTAAAATTATACCATTATTTTTGTTATTTATAAAAGCAAATAGTTTTAGATACAAGTTGTACATATATGGAATATTGATTATAAATCTTGGTGAATAGAGAAAAGGTAAGAGTCAGGTAAAATCTATGTATTCAGACTTGGAAGTATCTCCTTTTTGCTAAAAGTCTTCATTCAATGGTAAAACTTAGATTATTTATAAATACTGGTAGCCACAGCTTATACTTAATTAGCAATGTAATGTATTAGTTAAGATAATGTTATCTGTTACAACAAACAAATTAAATGTGGTTGACCCCTGAATAACAAGGGTTTTAACTGTGTGGATCCACTTATATGAGATTTTTTTCAGTAAATGTGTACTACAGCTACTACATGATCTGCAGTTGGTTGAATCTGAGGATGTGGAACAGTGGATAAGGAGGGCTGACTATAAAGTCATAGACAAATTTTCAGCTGCCCGAGAGTTGTTGGTCTTCATCCCCATGTTATTCAAGGAGGGAGAGAGAGAATCTTCAAACATGATAAAAGTTTTTCTGTTTTTTCCTCATAAGTCCAAAATGCTAGTTCCTTATTAACTGTTGGGTTTTCTCTAATTTTGTGTGTGTGTGTTTTTCTTTCTTTCTCTTGCATTATTTCTTGGGGACTCGGGCAAAAGCTGCTTCTGTATTTTTTCCATCTTCAGTGTGTGACTTCCAAAATTTCTCCATTATCATTGATATCAAGCTTACTTGGAAGAAAAAACTTGGAAGGTCATTCATAGAAGGTTTTGATGGACCTTAGTATGAAATGACATATGGTACTTCCACTCTCTCTCCATTGATTCCAGTTCAACTACATGGCCACATCTTACTACAAGGATGGTTGGGAAATGTAGTATAGCTCTGTGCCCTTAGCAATGATAAAGTAGATTAGTAATTACTTAGCCAGTTTACATGGTAATGAATTACATTCATTCATTCTCTTGGGCAGATGTGTCAAGTGGCTAGAGTTGTCATAAGCATTGTGCTAGGTACATAAAATATGCAAGACAAGTATAAGTCATAATGCTTTCTGTTTAATAGCTTATAATGTAGTTGAGGAAGAAAATATATAAAAATTGAGATAACAAGTTATCATAACATATAATTTAAAATTTCCAATTAAATGTAAAATGATCAGGATTTTACACGTTCAAAGAAAGAAGACCAATTTGTTTGGATTGTTTTATAGTAAACCTAAATAGTATGTGTTTGAGGTCAATAGGAGTGAACATATTTGAAAAATAGTAATGTTTAGCTAGGATAGAAGACCAATTAAGTGAAGAGACTTTGAATGCCATTCTGAGGTATATAAAATTGTCCCTATAAGCAAGGGAAATGTAAATGTTATTGAGCAGTAAACTGGTACAAAAATATTGCAGATTAGAACAAATTGAGAAATAAGAAGGTGCTATGTTCTGAATGTTTGTGTCTTTCCAAAATTTATATGTTGAAAATCTAATATCCAAGGTGATGGTATTAGGAGGTGGGGTCTTTAAGAGGTTGTGAGGTCATGAGGGTGGAGTCCTCATGAATGGAATTAATGTCCTTAAAAAGGAGGCTCCAGAAAGATCCCTTGCTCCTTCCACTATGTAAGGACCCAATGAGAAGTCTGTAACCCAGAGAAGAGCCCCAACACAACTGTGCTGTCAACCTGATCTCAGACTTCCAACCTCCAAAACTTTGAGAAATAAAGTTATGTTGTTTATAAGCTACACAGTCTGTGACATTGTATTATAGCAGCCTGAACAGACTAAGATAGAGCAGTAACCTGATAAAAAGAAGATTGTTATTTGTAACAAGTTGAAAAATAGCAAGGAGAGTGACTTCAATAAAAATCATGGTAATTGCTACCAGTTACTAAGATATTCTGTGGACTTTGCCTTATGGCTACAAAAGGAGTCTAAGTGGTATTAGAGACTATAAAAGGAGTCTAGGTGAAACGTGATTTGCAAAGGAAAACATATTTGAAAAGAGAGTTAACAATGTGAAAAAAAACTTTAAGGGGAATATCATTATTCCATTATATATGAATATAACATATGTGTTATATATATATATTTGACATATATATGAAATAAAAATGATTTGACAGTCCCCACTTAAATGCATCATCAGTACTGACCTGTGTCCAGCTTGAAAAGTACTAGCTGCTTTTCAAGGATAAATTATCAGAGTCAGAAAAATAAGAAAAGTAGTAGTGTTAAATTAAATACGAACCAGTAGAATGCACTGTCAAACAGAACTTTAGTTTGCATTAGTATAGGGTTCAAAGAACAATCAAGAGCTTGATTATTTCATTGGAGTTCAAAACATAAGGCTTAAATGAATCCAAATCAAAACCACAATGAGATATCATCTCACACTTGTCAGAACGGCCGTTAACAAAAAGACAAGAAATAAATAGTATGGGCGGGCGAGGATGTGGAGAAAAAGGAACCTTCGTACACTGTTGGCAGGGTTGTAAATTGGTGCAGTATTACTATGTTAAACAGTATGGAAGTTCCTCAAAACATTAAAAATAGCACTACCATATGATCCAGCAATTCCACTTCTGGGTAGTTACCTGAAGAAAACAAAACATGAATTCAAAAACATATATGTGTCCCTATGTTCATTACAGCATTACTTAGGATAGCCAAGATATGGAAGCAACTTATGTGTCATGAATAGGTGAATGGATAAGGAGGGGTGGTATGTATATACATACAATGGAATATTACTTTGCCATAAAAAAGAATGATGTCTTACCATTTAAGACAACATGGATGGACCTATAGTGAAATAAGCCAGACAGAGACAGACAAATACCATATGATTTCACTTATATGTGAAATCTAAAAAATAAACAACAACAACAACAACAAATGGAACAAACAGAACAAAACAGAAATGGACACATAGATACAGAAAACAAACAGGTAGTTCCCAGAGGGTTTGGAGGTGGTGGAATGAGTGAAATAGATGAGGGAGATTAAGAGGTACAAATTTCCAGTTACAAAGTCAATGAGTCTTGGGACTGATATGTATAGCATGGGAAATATAGTCAATAACATTGTAAAAATAAATAAATAAGAAAGCACATAAATACATAAATAAAGTTAAGTAACAGGTGTCTCAAAAACATAGACAGTTATGAATATGTTTTGGTATATTTTTGGAGGCAGAATATGTCATTTGAATCATGTATTCCTGTCCTTGCTTAACCAGTACCCAGCAAAGTGTTTTTTTCTAAGAAATTCAACTCACTCCTTCAGTTGTACAATAACCTATCCTTTGTATTTAGTCATAATGCATTAATTCTACTAAACACATTGAAAACTTGCTTTTGTCCAGCAGGACAACACATAATTTTTATATCATGCCCCACAGATATGTGAATCTCTATGGCTTTGGCGTGTAACAATCCAGAGTGCTTTCTATTATATATGAAATATATGTTGTGTGGATATGTACTAATATATTCCACCTGCTTTTTCTCCTATGATGTGCTATTCCTTCAAAGATGCCTCTGTTACATCTACCATTCAGAACACAACATCTAAAACTCTAGAAACATAGTGATTATAATCCTACCGCGTCAGAATAGGACACGGCATTTACAGGTAAGTCAGTTCAGACAAGAACCTGGAAAATAAGAAAAATGTAAGAATATAATAATGAAGGATTATGCAGATATGAGGAAGGTTTCTTGAAGTTTTTCAAAATGTACATATTTGTAAGCTGCTATGATTGCTGAACACCTTCTGTAGGGTGTCTCACTGTACTTTTATACACTTAATTTTAACCTAAGAATACTTCTAATAAATATTTCATCTTGGTTATCACTCAAAAAACACCAGGTGATTATGCCAATCACATGGAATTCTAAATACGAATTTATGATCTGACAACTATTGACTGTTGATTCTCTCTCCTAGAGAAGAACATAAGCACTCTTTAAATACTGAATATAATAAAAGTTAAGAAAAATAATTTATAAAATGATAGTAGGGGAAGCATCACGTGAGAAGGTCACCTGAAATGTGCTAAGTGATTAAACTTTGGAAATGGCATATTCTAGGCCCCAAGATTTACACACCACCTCTAAATCAGGTAATCATATTAAATCAGGTTGATTGCACCCAAGGAGATTCCTGGGATTGTCCGCTACTTTGGAACTAAAATAAAACCTGGGAAGATGATCAGTAGGTTTGTGTTACAACAAGAGTTTGTTCATTTCATTTCACTTCTTGAAATACTACCCAATAGATAAGGCAGTTATTCCTAAGAAAGAAATGCCGTTACTTGTTTCATATTAACATTAACTGACATTATTTCCTTAATAATTTCAGCTCATTATTGACTGTCATGTCAATTTATACCAGCTGAATTGAACCATTATATGTCTTTTGATGAATAATTAATAATCTAAAATCTTTAATTCTCATTTTACATTAAAAATCACTTTAAACTACCACAGAGATCATTTAAACATTATGTATCTTAAAAATGATACAGTATTTGAAACATGGCACATAATATACCTATTATATTCAGTATAAAGTTATACATTTTTATGGTTTGCAATTAATTTTAAATTACCACTATTGTGCACTTAAAAATGAGTCACACCATAAAGAAACTAAAGATAAAGAGCAGATCAAATATATTTTTCCTTGAAATAGAAAAATATTTTATATACTAAACTCTGCTTTTAGTCTTATCTTGATTGTAAAATTTTACTAAATAGATAAGAAAGAAGATATTAGGTGAACAAAAAATTTTAATATTTTAAATCTTCTGATTTCTGAGTGTCAGACTTACTATTCATATGAAAGCTTTCTTTTCATTTATTTTAATATTTTCTTAATTAAAATTATTAACCTAATAATGAAACCAATGTATTTTGAATCACAAATAGACACTAAAGAAGATCCAAATACAAGCACACCATAAGTATAATTATAATTTGGCAATAATTTTAAGTGTTTAAGAACAAATTATAAGAATGTCATTAAAGAATAAAATGCACCCTCTAGTTACAGTTTAAAACTTCCCAGATTAATTGTACGGTTGTAAGAGAAGTTTACAATGTTCCTATGATTTGGAGCTTTTGGTTAGAATAAAAATAGGAATGCATTAATGCTTCAGGCTTTCCAGAGAAATGCTAGTGTTAGCAATATGTATATTCCTGCCAAGACACGGATGGTGTGAGTCATCGTGTGTAATGACTGATGTGTCACTTTGTCAGTCAGATATCATCCAGCCTGAAAGTGGAAGCACTGAAGTCCTTGGCAGTGACAGCTGTGTTTCTATATAGAATACTGTGAAGCTGGGAGGTGTGAGTGAGACAATAAGAAACAGACCTCCTCAATGTTAGAATCCTTTTCTTTATGACATAAGACTTTCAGACTTCATAGAATAAAACTCAACTCAAAGAAATACTTTTGAATTGTGTGTTATTATCCAACTCATTTAAAAATATGTATATAAAAACTTGGCAAAGAATAGACAGGTAACAGAAAAGACTTAACCTAATACCACTAATTGTTTCCTTTCTAGAAATACAAAACCTTTATAAATCCATTATGTTTTGCTTTACAGCTCAACATGGTAATTGTGAAAAAAATAACATAAAAATGACACATTAAAGGATAAGTTCAGTGTTGTAGGAAACCACAGTTTGTCATATATATTTTAATCTTCCTTGGGGTTCTGTGGCAAATTAACAATGGCCTTTGCAGGTGGGACAGATGATAGATATTTGAAACTCTTCTCAGAGATGGGGAATAATACTAAGTTTTTTCATTTAAAGTAAATATCGTTATAAATTATTTGTATTATGCATGTATTTATATTAATTTGTATTAATATATTACAATTATACACACAATTATATTTGTGTTATGCATGTATTTATTATTAATTTTTTTAAGATCTGAGAGGAGTTTATAAAGATCCCAGTAACAAAATCTTTTAAACTCAAAATAATTATTGATTCCAAATAAAATATGATAAACAATTAAGATGTCAGAAAATGTAATCTAAGAATGTATTGACTGTGGGTTTCACCTAAGTCAGAATGGAGAGTTTTTACTAAAAGTTGGCATTCTTCTTCAACACTGATTCCAAAATCAAGTACACCTCAATATTTGTCTTGTGATATTAGTTGGCTTTGGTGAGAAACCAACTACACACACACATACACACTCACACACATAGACAAAAAGATATTTGGATTAGTAAGAACAATAGTTTAATATTCACTTCCAGAGGATATGTGTACTTAATTTCTTCATAGGGGTTTTAGATGCATTTTGCTGACTTTGTCCTCACAAATTATTGTATGAAAGAGAAATTACATCCCATGATAAAATATATTTGAGGACTTTCCTGGCAGTCCAGTGGTTAAGACTCCGTGTTTCCAATGCAGGGGGTGTGGGTTTGATCCCTGCTCAGGGAACTAAGATCCCACAATATCATATATTAAAGCATATATGTGGAAACTAGAAAAATGGTATAGATGATCTTATTTGCAAGCAGAAATAGAGACACAGACGTAGAGAACAAACGTATGGATACCAAGGGGGGAAGGGTGGGGTGGGATGAATTGGGAGATTCAGATTGACATATATACACTACTATAATGAGAACCTACTGTACAGCACAGGGAACTCTACTCGGTGCTCTGTGCTGACCTAAATGGGTAGGAAACCCAAAAAAGAGGGTATATATGTATATGTATGACTGATTCACTTTGCTGTACAGCAGAAACTAACACAACATTGTAAAGCAACTATACCCCAATAAAAAAAAGAATATTTGAAATGATATGAAGTTGAGAGAATCTAGAATAAACAGAAATGGATTTTAAACTCTATTTTCACAAAAGTTGCTAAATGATTAACTTAAAACAGAAAGAGACAGTCATTTCAAGAGAAGAATCCAAGTTATTATTCAAAAACTGTCTTCAGACTAGAAATCAGCACATTTCATACAGAATGTGATATTTGGGGAGTGCCGGAATGAATCATTTACTTGTTTTATTCTTCAGTTATCTGTTGTGGGATGGAGTAAATACTTGCCTCCTCCTTTCTTACGAACCTTTAGGTCATTGGTTCTCAATTTTTCTGTGCATCAGAATCACCTAGAGGACTTAAAAGACTGATTGCTGGTTCCACACCCAGAGATTCTGATTTAGTATATCCAGGATGGATCTATATTTCAACAAGTTCTCAGACGTCCGTGATGCTCTTGGTCGGGCAACAACCTTTGAGAGCCATTACTCTAGAGTAATGATTCAAACTGCATGTAGGATAGAAATTTAAAAAGAAAACAGAGGAGAAGAGAGTATTTCAAAGTGAAATAGGAGCCACCTGAAACAGTTCCCACTGGCCAAAGGTAGAATAATTTAAGCAACAAAAATAAAGTAGTCTTGGATGATAACCCAAAGTATAAAATACTGATGAGTCCATACTGATATGAAATAATTGTATAAGTAAATAATTGAAGGAAAATAGACAAATCTGTGCAGAATTCCAAATAATTTATATAGATAATCCCCTCTTGAGGAGATAGAATATAACTCCCCATCCTTAAGTGTGGGCTGTACATAGTGACTTGCTTCCAAAGAGGAAAGTGTGAAAAAGAGGAACTTTACAGTGGAAAAACCTGTCAAACACTATCTGTCAAGTGATCAATGTTAACATCATGTCAACATGATGTCATGTTGACAGTATGTATACTTGATATAATGTGGTGAAAAAGTCACTTTACTCCACATCTTCCTCTCAAATACCCATAACCCCACTCTAATCATAAGAAAAAAATAGGACAAATTGCAAATGAGGACATTCTAAAAACTCACTGAATCCTCAAGGTTGTCAAGGTCAAGCTGTCATCCAAAACAAGGAAAGTCTAAGAAATTGTTAATAGCTAAGATGAACTTAAGGAGAAATGAAGGCTAAATGTACATGTGGAACCATGAGTAAGATTCTAGAGCGCCAAAAGGACATTTGGTAAAAACTAAGGAAATCTGAATAAAATGTGGATTTTAATTAATAACAATGTCTCCATCATTAATTAATTAATTGTGTTGGTTAACTGTGACAAACATGCTATAGTAATGTTAACATATAAATAATAGGGGAAACTGGATGTGGTGGTATATGGAAATCTGTACTATTTTCACAACTTCTCCGTAAATCTAAAAGTATTATCGAACAAAAAGTGAATTAGAAGAAAAAAACAAAAACAGTGAGGATGGAAATGGTTACGCAGTTGGGAGACTGGGAGAAACATGTTACCATGTCTATAGGCTTTTTGGTTTTTATAAGAACAAAGTTTCTAGACACACACACACAAAACAGAGAGAGATGAAGCCTGGAGAGACAGATAGAGAGACACAGAGAGAGAAGGGTGGGGTGAGTCTCACTGGACTATTTTAATGGGTTTTTAGCTGATTCCCAAAATCTATTTTCTTTTCAGACTTTCCCCATTGAACCCATACATTTTAAAGAAACTGATATCCTCATGGTTCAAGGATTGGGGCATGTGGCTGATGTGGCTGAAGCCTAAGACAATTTGCTGAAATTCATCATCAGAGCCATAGATACTGATAAGTATAGGATCCAATTCAGCACATCAGTCTGAACAAGACTGATACTGAAGGCTTCTGGGGAAGAAAAATCTACTGAATATATGGTAGACAGACATGAAATCTGGAATGACTGTTGCAAATTTCCCAACATAATGGAGTCCAGCCTTTGGATAAAACTACTGAAAAAGGGAAGGAGAAAGAAATAAAGAGAGAGAGAGAGAAAAGAGTGAATGAGGGAGGGATGCAGAGAGAAAGGAGGGAGAAAGAGAAAGAAAGAAAGAGAAAGAAAAGAAATATGAGAGAGAGAAAGAGAGGAAGGGAGGAAGGGAGAGAGGGAGGAAGGGCAAGCAGTGGGAATAATAATAATACTAAGTTAGTGATAATATTATCCTATTGCTTAAACCAAACAACCCAGAGGCTTTTCTACCTCCAGACTTCACAGATACCTAGGCTAATAAATTTACCTTACAGTTTAAATTAATTTGAGTTAGAATTTCTATTACTTGTGACTGGAAACATTATAATTGATAAAAAAAATATGAAAATGTACTCCACAATAAACATAGATCAACTTAACATATTTTAATAGACATACAATGATTTGAAATGTGTTTTTAAAGAACAACAAGTGATATAGCATTTAACTAATCTAGGTAACATACACGTTAAATTTCACTGGCACTAAAATGTGGAAATACCCTTGTTATGGAAATTTTGTGACTAGTAATAGATTTTATTTGCTTTGCTGCAAATAAATATGTATTGTACTTCATCTTCCTATCTCTCCTTAATTTTTAGGTAAAAAATTTCAAACTTTTGCATTGACCTGTTAGCCATTTAACCCTATTATTTTGAGAAAATTCAAAAGCATTTTAAATGTCGTGATAATATTCTTAAAATTAATTACATAATTTGTAAAGTAATGACCAAATCATTCACTAAATTATTTTGAAAGATAACCAAATAAACTATATTTAAAAATAGAAGATTTTTCCAATTATCATCAGGATCCAGAAACTAGGAGAAGGCTTATTATATTAAAAAAATGGCAAGGACAACATCATAGCAGAAGATTCAGCTGTGTGCCTAAGATGATATATTGAATGAATTGAAATTTTCAGTGGTGAGAAAATATCCCCTTAACAGGTATCATTAACTTAGGATATTTCAAGGAGGCCTGATATGAGTCGGGGACCTTGAGGAAAGGAGCACCAATGCAAATCAGTCCCTGAAGACAATGGATTTAATTAAAGTTCACGGAAAAATGTCCCTTAACTAAAGCACAAGCAGAGCTAAGCGAAATCATAGTAAAAGCTGCTGAAATAAACACTCATGTTCTTGCAGGATACTGCCAAATATCTTTCCCTGAAAAATAGTTGGACATGTAAAATGACTATGAGTCCTTAGGATTGTTTGAAACTGGATGCTTTGCACACACCCTCACTTGGTGAAAAGCAGGAAATAGCAACCCCCCTGGATGCACTTCCCTCTCCAGTGTAAGTGTTGGAATCAGGAGAAGTGCCTCTCCTGTCTGATTCCGTCAGTCTTGGTGCTTTGGGAATCATACCTGTTTCTTTCATCAGAAGAACTAGGCACAGTTTATCGGTGGCTGGTACAGAGACCTATATCATGATTTAGAGGATTCCGAGGCTCTAGAGAATGCTTTGCCTTTCTGCACTGAGTTCACATTTGGAACTGCAAAAAAGCAAAATGATATAGCCATTCATTTTTCATTTCATTTTCCTGCTTCAATTCAGATTCCAGCATCCCAATAAGTAGAGTCTGACATCTCTGGCAAGCACTTCAGGCATTTTGTAATGTGGACAAAAGTGCAACAGTGTGTCTCTTAGAAAATCGTTGGCTTTGCTTATCACCTTCTTAGCTTTTCTTGAGCAGAGACGCTAACACCTGAATATAAAAGCTTAACACAATATCCCACTCAGCAGTCTCACGGAGTCAAAACAAATTATAATGAAACCTTATTTTGGCTATTTTAATCATGACTCAATTTATGCAGCCAAGAAATTTAGGGCACTTCAGTTTAATCCTCTCACTAAAAATATTATGAAAAGCGAGGCTTCATCAATTACTTACCACTTGACCTTGAAGTCTTAATTATCAAATTCTTCAGTGTCAGTTCTGAGAATGATGAGGTTTTACTATTCATTTTTCAATTCCCATTACCATGATATTTTTTATGAAATAAATAACAATGTAGGCTGTCTATTATTTTATTGATTTGCATGTTCCTTATATACTATCTATGTTTGGGATATTAAAGCATATCACTCAGATATAACAAATAGCTACGAAGGAATGGCCATTTATTTCACTTGAAGCGGTTCCATTTGTCATGGCAATTAGCTTTAGACTCCACTGGTTTGATCGAATCCCTAAATCTGGTTTTCTTTAACAAGTTTTTAAAAATACTAAATTGTCGATTAATTTGAAGCAGTAGGAGAATGCAAAAAAGGAAATGACAAAAGCCACCTCCTTAATATTTTAAGTTAAAATCCTCAGCAAATTACAATGGCATCTATGAGTCAAACTGAAGGGAACCTATTGACTACTGAAGTTTTCAAGCTTTTGTACAGAATATTCTAGGCATTGGAGGCTCTTAGTTTTCTTTTTCTTTATCAGTTAGGTGGCATTTCAGTGAATGAACATGCTATTTTCACTAATTTTCCATATAATATTAAAAATACTTTTATATATGCTACTTCCCTTCCTTTACAACCCCTCTGTGCCCCAATACACCAACTCCCTCTTCATCCTTGCAGATAAAAATCCTCCTTAAATTTGTACATGTATGTATATGTGTGTACGTGCTCATACACTATACCCCAGTGATGTGTTTTCCTTTGTTTACAGAGGGATGGCCTAAAGGGACAAGACTCTTGGTCTGCTCTATTTTTGTTTTTTTTTTTTCTTTCCTGAAGAAAATATATATGTCTTCTTTTCCCTGATCCTATTATGGCTAAGGTGTGGAGCATGCCTTGAGAAGGGGTTTAAATGTGGGCAATTTCTTTGGAATGGGGTCAAGCTTAGAAGGACTCAATTGGTTGAGTGTCCTCAAATTGCTGTAATTAGCATGCACCTGGATTTTTTCATTTAGATTGTACATTTATTTAAATAGTTTAAAACAACATTCAGACAATGAACAGAGTGTTTGACTTTAAAGCTAACGGAGACTTATTCTTTAGAGGGGAAATCTAAAACCTCCCTAGAAGCTGCCCTTGGCATCTCTATTATTTAGATCATAAAACAGTGCATACTCTGGGCTAGCAGTGATCACGCTGACCTCTGAGCCCCATTTACTCTTCTTTCATGAGCAGGAGATGCTCTTTCTGCCCTGGCCTCAAAGGGAAAGACCTGGCAGCTTTCTGACCTTGCTTACTTGAGGGACAGAGCGTCTGTGGCTGCCGTGAAAGATAACTGCATTACGTTACGTCCCTCCGCTCTCCGTCATATGCAATATAACCCATGTTAATATGCGGCAGTTTTGGTATTGATTTCCCCCTTTTGGATTTCGTTCTGCCCATGTCAGATAGAGATAAAAATTATTATATATACTGAATTTACCTAGTAACTAACACCGCACCTAGATTTCAAGTATATAAAGGTAGCTTACACAACCTTAAGAAAGAGTGGATGCTTCCAATTTAGGCTTAGCTCTACCATTCAAGTCTTGACTCATGAATACATTGTGAATACACAGCAAACACATCTGAATTTGCCTTGAAAATTGTATTGAGAAAATTGTCCAAGAAACTCTGTGTGTTTCATGGTCCATGAGTGCCCTCCACAGAGTGCAATGGAGACTTTTTTTTTTTTAATGCTGTGCCTGTTTAACTTTCTTGAGCGTTCTGTCTCGGATCATTTCTGTATTAGAGAAAATTCATAAAGGCTTGAAAAGAAATTAAATTCCTTGATCTAATTTAGCAAAGGTTTAATCACTTAAGTTACGAAGCAAAATGTCAATGCCAGCCTAACCCTCACTCTCACTGTACATCATCCTGCTGCATCCAATTGCTTGACAAGAAGCTTCTGAAAAATGCTATTTTGCTTCTTAAACAACAGGTAATGGATTTTTAATAGTTTTTTTTTTTTCAGCTGTTCCTTCTGTAGGAAACTGAGTTAAGAGCACAAATGTTGGCAATTACTCTTGTACTCCACGGCATTTGTTTGGAAATACCACTTAATAAATCTACTGCAGCATTTATATTTTTTTAGACCATTCATTCCAAGGCCCCTGCTTAGATTCATCAACAAATAGAAAAACCTCCTGACTCTTTCAAGGGAATATTGTTTGATAGAATTTAACCAAGGGAGAGCAAAGGTCCAACTACACTCAAATTCACTCATTTTGCAGACTAATAGTTTGATATGCATAGAAACAAATCATTGTACATTGATCGAATAAATAGAAGGAATATACAAGGCCCACATTAGAGGGCAATTCCTTTTGAACAAGTAATTATTGCTCTGGCAGTTCCTTAGAGTCAGTCCTGGAGAAAGTAAACTGAGAGAAACATCAGGCAAACCAAAACAAAGAGAACTGAACATTGTGATCAAAATGGCCCTCTCAAAAGAACCACTGAGAATGCACTGTCATTTTAGGAATAGATGCTGAGCAATAACAACCATATTCCCCAAAATATGAAAGGAATGGAAGGCTTGTTAGCAACGCAAGTGCTGGGCTGACATGGCAAATTTAACATTAGACAACCCAGTACAACTCCACTCTTCCCAGCATAGCCCCTGGTCTGACCAAGCCTGAAGACCAGCAATGCCGAGGCTCCTCCAGTCTCAGGTTGGTCCCTGAGTCCTTGACCAGAGCTGCTCCTTTCACAGCTGAAACCACAAATGCCACACAAAGGCCTGGAGTGAGGTGAGCAATATACTCCCACTTTGGTAAGACACAACACACACACACACACACACTAATTTGCTTGATACTGAAGATAATTTATTAGCCATAAATTTAATTTTCTAATTATAAGAATGACAAAGACAAAAATAAGAAGGCTGACCCATGAACTGAGCTCTGCCATGACTAGTATACAATTTAGAACATCTTCAAAAAGATAACTTAAGAATTATGTGTTTTAGTTGATTTCATGACTGCCAGAATCAATCTATAAATTAATTTTAAGAGATTTGAGGAGGTTAGCTGTGTCCCATAAGTATTTTTAATGGAAGACAGCACATTTATAAGCTACAGGGGCCCAGGAGTCTTCTGTCTTGTAGCTCCGCCATCTAGAAGAAGAGGCTTTCAAGGTTACTGCATATGGGAAAGAGGAGCCTGGGGGACATTGTAGGGTGATTTTTAAGACCAAGAACTGGTGGGACTTCCCTGGTGGTGCAGTGGTTAAGAATCTGCCTGCCAATGCAGGGCACATGGGTTTGAGCCCCGGTATGCGAAGATCCCACATGCCACGAGCAGCTAAGCCCATGCACCACAACTACTGAGCCCACGTGTCACAACTACTGAACCCCATGTGCCTAGATCCTGTGCTCCTCAACAAGAGAAGCCACCACAATGAGAAGCCCATGCACCACAACGAAGAGTAGCCCCTGCTCTCTGCAACTAGAGAAAGCCCATGCGCAGCAACAAAGACCCAACGCAGCCAAAAATCAATAAATAAATTTATTAAAAAAAGAAAGAACAAGAACTGGAGGTGGCTTACATCACCTCTGCCCATAAACTACTGACCAAAACTCAGCCAGTAACAGGTGTAGGAAGCATGATGATCTAGTAAATGTTTTTCTGTGTCTGCAGGAGGAGGAAACAGTATGGTGACTGTGTAACCTTGTCTCTGTCTCACTTTCCTCTATAGGATAAATACCTAAGTACAATCTAAGCACATTGCTTTCACTTTGGGCCAATTTTCCTAGTATTATATAAATCATCGTAGTTTTCCTTAGCACACTCGTATTTTTTTAATTTCTCAATATTTCATAATGCAAGCTCTTAAATTTAATAAATGACTACCTTTACTTTGTCTTCCTGTTTCAAAACACTTTATCTAATAGATCCATGTTTTTTGAGGTTATGTCTAAAGAAGCAAAGCTTTGGGATAATATATTAATGTGCAGTTTGGGACACTTCATTTATTTAGGTCAAAGAGTTAGGAAGAAACCCTTTAGGGCACTTACTGGGAATTGAACACTCAGACATTTACCCCAGTTTTACAATAATGAGATAAAGCAAAAGAAATCCTTGTCAATTTAATAGAAAATTCATCATCAGAGAGAAGTCTGTTGGCTTGAGCTTGCAGCAAAGCATGTTTATTGCTTGATTAACTATTAATACGGTTAGAGGTTACGCTCTTTGGTAAAATCCCATTAGAAACACACAGTGGAGTAAAAAACATTCAACATCAGCATTATTTGTAATACATTTAGAACTATGTGACTAACAGCTAAAGAATGAAAACTTGAGCTTACTTGTGTATAGAAACCATAGACAAGGCACTGCCATAATGCAGTAATGCCAAGGGGAGATTTAATATACAAGAGATAAAAAAGGAAGAGTTTCATTCTTCTGACAGTCTAGACAGTGCAAAACCATATTTCAAGATCAAATGGCAGTTAAAGTAAGTACATGTGTCTGTATTAACTAATCAATCATTATGGTTATACAGTCTAATTAAGTAGAATTGAATTGTAGCCTATCGCAAACTGGTGATTAAATGGTAAGAAGGAAAATCCGAGGACCTGGCTCTATTAATGTGAACACAGATAAATGACAGGTTCTTGGTACCACCCATTTCTCTATGTGTAACACTAGGATAATCCCTACCTGGACCTGATAGTTTTAGGATATTTTTCATAAGGAATTCCACTCAAAATGAATGAAGGTTCAAATGGGGAATATGGAAAAGATAAATAATAAATGTACAAACAGTGTAAAGACTGCTTATCTTTGGTGTCACTAACATTTTCCATAAACACCAAAATATAAACGTATCAACATTGAATTATTAGTTAAAAACACATGTTATGCAATTAAGAGCTAAGCTGACAAATAAGGCCAGTTTCTAGTTTAGTGTTTAGGCTGTAGAGGCGTTTAGAGATCCTTTACAATTGCTACTGTTAAAAATGTCTCTAATCTATATTATGTGTGGGCAACTTATTTTTATAAACTTTTCTACTTGACTAATCATTCTTTGAATTCATGTCTGAGGAACTTCTCTCCTGGTATCTTAATTTGATGGCATTTATTTTCTGATGAGATAGCTGGAATCCAGGATTATAAACTATTAACTCTTTAAACTTACTTTTTACTCATTATAGCCTAAAGTTAATATTCAGAAGGTTAAATCACACACAATTTAAAGTCAGACTCCTCTTAAAAACTGGTAGGTTTTTTTTATCTTCATGGGCTTAAATACAAAGCATTGTAGAAAATAATGCCTCCTTTTTTAATTGTATTTCAAATCAAATGAGTATGAATGAAATTGGGATGATATTGTTACTTGAGAAATAAGATAAAACTCCACTACTGGTGTTCCCACAAATAAGAATCTGGGAATTAAATGAACAAGATAAGCGTCTATGTTAAAGCAAGATCTAATTCAATTAAAATTGACAGCTCTTTCTGAATTGCATAAGGGAGCACTGTATTTCACACAGGGATTCAGTATCACACATACATCATACAGAAGTCATTTATTTCAGACCTTTAACATGTTACTCTTTCAAAAGCAGTCCATGACTTCATAAAGGATCTGACCGACAGTCCTAAAGATCTCTCGCTTACGTGTATCCATAACACAGGCATCCACTGTGCAAATGTCTCCACAAACCCGGCAATTATGTGTGAACTATACACATCCTGGACTGATGACAACAGGGTATTTGTTGCACTTGGTTTCCAGGGAGACAACACTTTACAGGACCCCGACTTATGCTGCTCCATGCGAAGCTGCCTTAGAATCGCCTTCAAAGACCCCTTGTCTCCATCTGTGAGCTCGAGGTAAAGTGCTGTGATGGCAGCTGCTAATGAGCTGACTCGCCTTCATCAGGACAGCCTGAATTTATTTCTGCTGTCCCCCTAGGGAACTGTCAACTAGGAATATGAGTGAGAGGAGAAGAAGTGATTGCCCTTTCCCAGGAGCATGGCACTCTCTCGAACACACTGGCTAATTTGATAGTTACAACAAAGAATGGGGGGAAAAAACTCCATGTACATTTGCTGATACTGCAATGTCAGCTAAGTGTTTTCTTCCTAACTTTTCCAGGGGCGGCTTCACCCTGCCACGCTCTCTGCATGTGCCCGTGAATCTTCGTTTTGTCAGCTGTGTGTGCTTGTTCCTAATTGCAGATTTTGTTCCCATGCTCCTAACCTGCAACTGATATCTAAAGAAATTACCCTTTTGTGTTTGTTCATTCATCTGTGTTCTGAAAATGCCTATATTCAAAGGCAGCTAGGTTTACAAGAACTAGGAGTTGCTCTAGCTTTTTTTTTAATTAATTAATTAATTTATTTATTTATGGCTGTGTTGGGTCTTCGTTTCTGTGCGAGGGCTTTCTCTAGTTGCGGCAAGCGGGGGCCACTCTTCGTCGCGGTGCGCGGGCCTCTCACTATCGCGGCCTCTCTTGTTGCGGAGCACAGGCTCCAGACGCGCAGGCTCAGTAGTTGTGGCTTACGGGCCCAGTTGCTCCGCGGCATGTGGGATCTTCCCAGACCAGGGCTCGAACCCGTGTCCCCTGCATTGGCAGGCGGATTCTCAACCACTGCACCAACAGGGAAGCCCGCTCTAGCTTTTTGATATTCTCTTATCTTCCTGAGGAGTCAAGAAACAAATTTCACTATACTGTGGCAAAAATATCCTCAATGATCAAAAATTGCCAGTAGTTGTGAAAGCCTTGCTTGCAGTCTCTCAAGCTGGTTAGCATAGTCATGGATGTCACTGGATGGTTTCTCTTCCCTCTACAGTTTACTGGATCCCCAGTGACCTGGTTCCTTTCTCTCTGTTCTCCAGCTCAAGGCTGTCCCACTTCCATTACCTCAACCCTTTCTAAGTGGGGACCCGGAGAGCTAAATCTAACCTGCAGACTCATTCCTGTGCCCTTTGATTCAGCAGACAAAAGTTTGAAAAATTGAGAAACTCCCTATAAAAGCTCAGTTTCCAGCTACTTTTTAAATAATCCAAGAAGGTATAGCAATACTGAATCTGTCTGGAGATGAGGACATCTTGACGCCAAAACTTTACTCATTAATTCAGCAAAACCCCCATTGCTACCTGTTGTCCAGTACCTGTCCTTGTTCAGCAATTTGAGTCACCTGAATGGCTTCTTAAGACATTTTAGTTTGGGGCCCTTAAAGGTCCTGATCCTCTTTTTTCTCAAGTCTATAGATAAATAAACAATTTTCACTTTTTAAAAATGGTATGTATCTGGGCTATTGCACCCATTATTTTATCACCGAAAATTTGCTTTAGTTCTCTAAAGATCTAAGTTAAGCTTCATATGTATTTGGTAAAGCACCTAAAATGTTACTGGATAAGCAACTATACTATATGAGTGATATGATAGAATTTTGTCTGGGTTTGTACTTTGAGAAAACATTTCTAATATATAAAATAACTGAGATGAAAACATGGGGATTAAAGGAAAGTAGTTAAATTAGGGTTGGAGAAAATCAATTAATCATTGAAAACTGAAAAAGGTTTTTGAAGTTTGTTTTAGTTCTGTGTTACAAGCTACTTTTTTTAAATTTACACTTCCCAGAGAATGATAAAATAAATGCATTGCTCTAAATTGCTGAAAATACATATCTTTAAATGTTAAAAAGATCAAATGTTTGCACAAATGCACATTTCTATAATGTTTACTCCTTGCAGAGCAAAAGACTTCTAGAAAGTCAAAATAGCAATAGAAAATTAGTGCAATTATGGGGGACAGTTCTGCTGTCTCGTTCCTGGCTCTCTGCTTTCTCACTGTCCTCACATGGTTTCATGAGAGAAAAAGGAAGCAAACTCTCTCAGGTCTCTTATTAGGGCACTAATCCCATCATGAGGGCCCACTTTCATGACCTAATTACTTCCCAAAGGCCCCATCTCCCAATACCATTGCAATGGCATTTGGTGTTAAGGATTTCAACATATGAATTTTGGGGGAGACACAAGCATGAAGTCCAAAACACTGGGTCAAAAGGTATTCATATTTTACATTTTGATAGTTACTACTAAATTACCTTCTTAAAGTATTGATTTCCACATCTATCAACAATAGAATAAGGAATACGTATTTACTAATATTTTATTTATCAATAAGATCTCAACTCAGATTTCACTTTCTCAGGGGAGCTTACACTGACCACATTTACCACAATTAATACTTCCCATTAGTTATACCTTCATGGCACAACATGCTTGCCCTTCTCAGGATTTAGCATGGTTGCAATTATATATTCGTTTCTAAAATCATTGATTGTGTCTCTTCATCTGACTCCTAAGCTTCATAAATATGCAGCAGGATTTTTCCTTGTTTGTTTCTCCCTTCACTGTTGAATCCCTGAGACTTAATAGAGTACTGGGTACATAGTAGGTATTCAACAAACATTTGCTTAATGAATTCTTTTTAGCGAATAAATATATTGCTAGTTCCTTAATTATTGCTAATGTTGCACAACTTTGACTCTAGTCATCGTTCTGGATCTTCTCTAATTTTTCCATACTCCACTTTGTCTGAAATTCTTACACAAAAAGACAGCCAAGGTAGTTGTCTCAAATTATTTTAGAAATTAGGCAGAATATAAATTAAGCAAATAATGATCAATAAAATGTTAATGCATTTGGTGAATTCCAACATTCACAGAGAACCAATTATCTGTCCTTTGGTAGGTGTCAGGCTATCAATGAAGTTTGATACTTATAACATTTTAGAAACCAACTCACTGTTGATTTGTATCAGACTCAGAGTTTTTTAAAAATCTAAATCTTTTTTACCTATTCTTTGATTTTGCACTTGGTTGAATAGGGTTTTCCATTTGTCACTATTATATGATGCCTTATTAGATTCACCTTATAGATGCCAACATGTTAAAATATTTTTGGAACTTGATGATGAATCCAAAATCTAGGGTCCAGAGTGCCGTGGCCTCCTGACAGAAATCCATTCTACATTAATTTTAGGGCTTTTCCTGTCAGTATGAATAAGAGGTCTAAATTAAGCTGCAAATATGGCCATTTGTACAAATATGGCCATTGTACTATTTAAGTATTTTTTCCATGACTTTTATCAAATTTTTCTTTGTATAAAACATTCCTACCCATCCCCTTTTGTCCCCTTCTTTATTTGACTGAGTAAAGGAAATGTGCCTTATGCATGCATGCCTGGCAGTATTCATTTTAACAGTGATTTGTACATTGTTGGTCAAAAATGTATTCATTCAACCACTTAAAAAGCATATGTTGAACTCCTACTCTGACTTATAAACTATGCTATAAATGTGAATAAGACACAGAATTGGAGAACAGGAATTCACAGTTCTAGCAAGGTGGCAGGCACATGAAGCATTACGAAACAATTGAAAAATGCAATTGTAGCAACGAGGAAAGAATATGTGTCAAATGTTAAATTGAGTTGAAGTAATCCTGTCTGCCCACCTCCTCAATTATTTTTAGTCCTGAATTCTCAGAATAGCAAATGATAGTATGAGGTCCAGAGGCAATAATTAACCTCTTCATCACCCTAAACCAAGCCCTTCATAGATATCTCCTCACCCAGAGAGGTTTTCAATGTATTATATTAATCATATTATGTTATGCATATCATATCATATTATATCATATCATATCATTAGTATTTGGGGAGACAATTGATGCCCTGCATAGTTCTCATTGTAATCCTATTTCAGCTAAAATGAGCTCTTCTTGTCCAGACCTTGGAAATGTGTAGAATTCTCCAAGGTATCTACAAGAAAATTTTATTAAACTTTCCACCACCTTTTTTTACAGTAAGATCTAAGAATGTCACAAAGTACAATCAAATTATTGGAAAGAGATATATGATATGAGCTCTTCTTGCATAAGATCTTGAAGGGGGAAATGATTGCAGTTTATCGAGACAGTCATTGAAAAAATACTTGTTAAGCATCTGTTACATATTTGTTACAGTGCCAAATGTAACATAAAAATAAGAGCTCTTGCCCATGGAAAATAGAGTATAAAGACAGATCTATATATTCGTTCATTTATTTAACAAGCATTTATGGAGTGCCTACTATATATTCAGCATTAAACTGATTTCTGGAGAAACAATAAAATAAGTTTTTTAATATCAAATCTAAGTTTAATGGGGGAAGTAGACCCAGAAGCACAGTGACACTATGTTGTACATGCAGAAGCAGAAATATGTACAGGGTTTTATAGAAAAAGAAGAAGCACTCAGCCTATTTGTAGCAACAAGTTAATGTGGAGATGTGTAGTATCAGGAAAGTCATCTCAAGGTGACCCTAGAGCTGAGTTTCAAAAATTGGAATCTTTAGTCCTGCTAATAGTTGTTGAAAGGGCATTCCATGCAGAGGGGCAATGGGACCAATGTCAAAGAAGGGAGAAAATCCTAGAATAAAGAAGGTCAATTCAGGAAAGTATAGCAAGCGTTCTAAGAAAATATGATGTTGCCTGAACTAGGACCAGACATAGAGGTATGGAAAGGAAGGAAGTGACTCAAAATGTTTCTAGATGTTTTGGTGAAGGATGAGAATGAGAGGGAAAGACAGTTGAAGGATAATCCTCATGTTTCCAGGTTGATTGACTGGGTTGATGATGACTCCCAAGCAGAATTTCCAACCCAGTATGGTAACTGGTTGAAATTTAGCAGACTTTATGATCCCCTAAGCTCTCACAATGGTTACTATGGCTTGGGATAGACGAACCCCTCAACACATCCCCACAAACCTTGAGAAGCCTGCTACATTTCTTCAGATGCATGTTAACATATTTTCATTTCCTAAGAATCGTGTGGTATTGGGAAAGGTAGGAAGAAACTACATGAAGAATTTATACACAAATAATAATTACCCCTCTCCTAAACATCATGCCATAATAAATCTTTCAGAAAAGAAGCAAAAGAAACATTGGTGGTACTTTCTCTGTTATTGAATTCATATGGGTAAGATATACATGTGCATAATAGAATCAATTAAGATTTTTTTCAACCATAATTAAGTCTAAAGTGGTTCTGTCTTAAGAGAGTTACATAGTTTTAAATCCTAGAAACAATTCATTATAATAGTCCACAATTGGGACCTTAAAAAATATTAAATAGAACACCAGTCTATCTAGACCCAGATAAGAGCTAATACATTATAATGAGATTAGTTAATGATTTTTCTCCCTGATGGAGAAATAGTAGCAAATATACCTTAGATCTTGTGAACATCCAATATAAGACATCTATTATAATCCTACATAAAATAAAGCCACAACCAGGTTCATTATCTCCTTCATTCTTTCCTATCCATTTAATCCCCATCACCCAGGATTAATAAACCTTGGCATCCTCTTTAATTGCTGTTCCGTTAGGACTTGGGGGAAAATGCTTTTCTGAAGGAGATGAGTCAGGATTAGGAAAGGCCAAGCAAGGCTTGATGAAGTTAGGGTACAGGAGTTCAGGCAGGCAGTCTACACATATCGACATATCGTACACCAAGTTGGAAGAGGCAATTTAGGACTCAAGTAAGCAATATTTGATCAACAACAATCTAGGTACAGGAGGTCAGAGCATGGTAGTCAATCAGCTAGACAGGCAGCTGGGGGATCAAAAGTACACAGGTAGGGAGTTCCTAGAAAAGATGCTGGGTGAGTGAACGGCTGAGCAGGTAGTCAGGAATCAGAAAATTCAAAGGAAGCAAAGAGCAGAGCAAGGTCAGAGGGTCTGCAACCAGATCAGCACAAGAATGAGGAATTTGACAGGCAGGACATCTCACCAGCAGTTCTGTACCAGTCGGGATCAAATATAACCACCAGCAGACTTGCTGCTCTGCTGTTTGTAAATTACAGAATATTTCAGACTTTTAATGTCGGGCTTTTCAAGATGGAAAAAATAAAAGCCCATAAAGCTAAATGATGAAAACAGGTAGGTTTAGAACATTGGTCGACAGGCTCTACTATTGCGACTCTTCAGGATTACAAAAAGGCTCAATTTGCTTTTCATGTGTTATTTGATTTAAATAGGCACATCGACAGAACAGTCTTCATGCAAATTGTGATTCACACATTAGAGCCCAGATTTTTACTCAGCAATGAACATCAGGAAGATTGTGAGGCAGGCAAAATTACCTTTTGTGGCCACCCCCCCTTTTTTTAGTGTCATCTCATCTCCTACAGCATAAAGATGACTGAAGCGATTCTGGTTTTTATTGATTGACTTGTCCCATATATAATTTCAAAATAGATTTGAGATAGCTAAGAATATCCTGATGTAAACCCTCAGTATAACATATCTCTTCAGGCTTATCAAAAGATGTTTTATCACAGCTTTCAAAGGATATTGCTTCAGCCAGGGTCCTCGGTCCCCTCTTTTTAACTCCTTTTGTCCTTCAATTATTCTCTCTGTATTTTGGATCCTTCATTTCTCATTCTCTTTTTCCCTTTTGTCTGCAAGCATGCAATCTATTTGACTAAATATTACAACACAATATTTCCTAAATATTGTAACGCAATATTTCCTAATCTTATAACATGATGTTTGAACCTAATGGTAATCCCTTGATCCTAGTTTCCTATTAATTTCACTGCCTGTATTCTCAAACAATGATTTACCCTAGCATCTATTTCCCCTTTTCTCTATTCTAACCAGCCAACATCTTTCTCCTATCTCTGTCACTTTGATGAAAGGACACTTTCCAATATGGCATTGACCTGTTATTAATTACTTAACTCCATGATATTTTCCCCAGCCCTCTTGCCCTATTTTTAAAGTTTGACTTCAGGGAATTCCTCATTCTGTGCTTCTGGTTAATTGATCTCTTGTCTCCTATGCACATCTAAGACAATCGTTTTGAATATTTCAGTACTGGTTATTCTTTCTCTAACTAGTAAATTCAGATTAACCTGTATTTTAGCTTTTAGTCCCCTATTTCACTATTTTTTCCTTTCACTCAAAAATGTATCACCTCCTTCTGATTAAGTTAGCATTTGAAAATACAACTATAAATCTATACTGACAATCTAACTCCTCTCTGCAGCTCTGCCCTGCATCTCTGAGGAGAATCATTATATTTAATCAATGAAAGACATGTTAACATATCTAAAACTGAACAGATTTTTCTGTCTTTTATCCTCAGTACAAACCCACTTCCTCTTCCTTTTGTTTCATGTCCTCTGGGCGTAAATTCTCATAACTGCTTCTCATCCCCTCTCCCTTCTGAGACCTCCACATTTAATCAACCCAAATCCATACCGTCTCCTATTTCTATCTCACTTCTCTTTTAGTCCTTTCTTTTTTATGTCCGTAGCCACTGTCCTAATTAAGGCTCATAGCATCTCAAGTTTGTTCTATGAAACAGATTCCTAAAAGGTCTTCTCTCACTCAAGTTTCTCCTCATATGAATCTATCTGGCAAGCAGATTAATCTTTCTAAACACTGCTTTGATCATGCCACACATCCGATTCCAATGCTTTGGATCAAATCAAAGCATCTCAACCTGGAATTCAAAATTACATACAATATATCCCTAATGTAGCTTTCTAGATTCCTCCAACTACCCCCCTCCCTACCCCTACTCACCAAAACAGATAGCTTTAGATACGGACTGGCATCGGTACATGTCTGGACCATCCAGATCTCTGAGTCTTCCCATGTTTTAACATATTCATCACCTATCTGATGTTGTCCCAAATTTCAAGACCAATTTCAAATTCCTATCCCCTCTCCATAGAACACTTTAATTTACTCCAACCCATGATGATCTCCTAAAGTCTGTGTATACAACACCCAGCATATTTGTCACACAAAATTATGCAGTATAGTCTATGTTGACATGTGCATTGGCTCTGCAACTCTATTTCAATTATTTACTTCAAAGAATGGGTCTCATATTTCTATATTAGCCACTCATTTTTAGTTCATAGTAAGGACAGTGAACTTTTCATTGCTTTTTAAATTAAAGAACATAATATTTATTAGTGAAACATAATAATTAACTTCCTTTTCTCTCTCCAATATGTGTATGTTATATGTATGTATGTAATTCATTATTTAATTGTGGATATTTCTTTCTTTCAATTTTATTGGAAAAGTATTTCTTTATCTCCATTTTTGCCCCTGTATGTGCACATACACATCACACATATTCACTCTCTAATTTCTCTGAGATTTAGACAAGCAATGACATTCTGTACCTCAATTTCTTTCCTTTTAAGTTGGTGATTATACTACCTGTCTTTACTGCCTCACTTTGGCGTGTAAACATTAATATATATACTGTGTTATGAATATATACCGTATATGTATAAATACATCATAGCCCTTCTGAGGAAAGCAGCTAAGTTATCATTACCATTATTATCTGACATTATGAAGAATAGAAATCCTTACAATAAAAGATAACAGGGCTTATCTAAGCAAAACTACTGTGGAGTTCCATAAATATCTTTTTCTTTATGTACATTTTTTTCCCTAAATGTACATCACAAAGTCTAGTAAAATTAGTTTGATGGAAGTGCCAATTTAAGTGCTCAGAGTTTTCAAATTGTCTGATAAATAATATTAACTGCAACAAATTTATTTTTCTTCTTTTAGAGCATTTCATATTACAATCCAAACTTGCCACCTTGAACCCCTACCTTTTAAAATCTTCAGTATTTATTGTGGTTACACGCTGGTTTGATATAGGGCAGCAGTGCCCTCTAGTGGCTGCTTTCATTTAGGAAGCAGCATGGTTTTTTTCCTTAAATAATTTTAACCACTTTTGACTGACTTTTCATAATTGTCTTCTAGTGAAATGTGTCACAAATTATAATTGGATACACATTTTTTCAAATTATCTATCCTTCCGAAAATATATCAAAACATATACGACCATTAATTTAATGATTTTCAAATATTTAACTTTTTTTTTAACGTGGAAATCAAATCTCTAGAACATTTCTGACAATTTTCCACCCAAACCAGTTTCAACTTCTTGCCAAATATGACTAGAAATTCAATATACATGCGAAACTTTGAGGCAGTTTGAAAAGATATTTTTCATATATTTTATCTATGGCAGATTTTAATGTAAAATGGCTAAGGGGGCCATGAGGAAAAGGAACAGCCTGATAATAAGTTCAAATATTTACTCCTCCCCCATTACTAAGTTGTCCAGAATACATAAAGATGTTCAAATAATAATTCTCTTCCAGTGGCTTATATACCTAGGAAAATGAGCAGATGTCTATTGCTGTTTAATTCAGTTAAATAAATATTTATATCAGCACTGGGTGGTGAAAATACACTAATAAATGTGCTTCAGTCACAAACAGAATTTCTCCAGCACTTGTTTTATTAAAATAATATCCTGTAGTAATTTCATTCGGTTCTTGGATATCAATAACCTTCCCGCCGAACCAGTAAAACAACTAGATTGTAGAAAGTCCAGAATGTGTCCAAGAGCATTTTGAAAACAGGAGCAGAGCCCTGGTAGGCATTCAGCATTTAAATCTTAGAATACCTGTCAACTTGTGTGATGTTTTAAAATATGTAGTGTTTATAAACACAAGTAAACATACACTTTAATCAAAATGTGAATAATTCCATAAGAAGCAAGATTTTTAAAGCTTCCAGGGCAGGTCTATAATGTTGAGAATATGTTATACAAAACTTATGTTGTTCTCATTACCTCCTCAGTTATGAAAAAAGGAGTTGTTAAAGATTTTATTATGCTGGACCTAGTTTGCTGATGCCTTCAAACCGCAGAAGTGGCTACAAGTGATTTCCATGAAATAATGTTGAAATTTCATTTTCGCTGGATATCTTTCATTTGAGTTTTCACATCCTCTCTTGACCCTTCTCAGCCTTGCTCTGAGTGCTGGCAGGCTGCTGTGCGTGCGCTGCAGAAGTGGTCTTCTGGCCTTCCTGTGGCTCCCAGGAGTCAAAGCGAAAGAAGAATTCACTCCCCAGCCTCCTTTCCTCTGGGGCTTTGCTTTTTCTCTCACCAACACTCAGTTCCCGTCGGGTATCTCTCTGCAAGGTCTTCTCTGTCTCTGGGTTCGTGTAACTGCTGCTTCTCCTCGTTTCTTCAGGCCTCGCCTTGCCAAGAGCACTGTTATGGACTGAATTGTGCTCCCCAAACTCATATGTTGAAGTCCTAACCCCCAGCACCTTAGAAGATATTTGGAGCAATGGTCATTAAAGAGGTGATTAAATTAAAATCCAGCTGTTAGGGTGGGCCCTAATCCAATCTGCCTGGAGGCCTTCTACGAAGAGGAAATTAGCACAGACAAAAGAGGCACCAGGAATGCATGGGCAACTAGGAAAGGCCTTCTGAAGACACAGCGAAAAAGCAGCCATCTGCAAGCCAAGGAGAGACCCTCAGGTAAAACCAACCCTGCCGGCACATAGAGCGTGGACTCCTATCCTCCAGAACTGTAAGAAAATTAATTTCTCTTGTTTAAGGCCCCCCAGTCTGTGGTATTTTGTTGTGGCAGCCCTAGCAAACAAATACCCGCAAGCTTTCCTACACCCTGGTCACACCTTTATAAGGAGTCATTTTGTTATATTTTCTTGAATACCCTATTAGAATCATATGGTTCCTAATGGATTTACCCTTATGTATTAGTCCCGTTTGGGGTTTTTCGTTTGTTTGTTTGCTTGTTTTTTTAAGTTAATGGCAATGATAGCAGTCATTTCCTAGAATAGTTTTGGCGACCAGAAGTCTGAAATCAAGATGTCAACAGGGTTTTACCCCCTCTGGGGGCTCTAGGAGAAAATCTGCCCTCACCTCTTCCAGCTTCTATCGGCTCCAGGGGTTCCTCAGTGTTCATGACTCCAGTCTCTGCCTGTTTTCACACAACCCTCCCCTCTATGCCTTCCGTTCCCTTCTCTTCTACGCACACTTGTTATTGTATTGAGAGCCCACCCTTAATCATCCAGGATATTCTCATTTCAAGATTCTTGAATTAACTACATCTGCAAAGGCCTTTTTTCCTAAGAAAGGTCACCTTTAGAGGCTACAGGTAAAATTTCTTTTGGAGGACCACCACTCAACTTACTACAGGTAGAAAAAAAATCTGAAAAGGAACTTAATATCTTCTTATCTGATGTCTTTTATTCAGTGTAGGATCTCTCTTGAGAAGAATAATAGAGAAGTATCATTATTAGAAAGCATAGGATCCCATAGAATTAATATAGAAGTATGCTACAGTGTGCATCCTTGACTTTCTTAACTCAAAATAAGGCACAAGAATACTTGAGCATAGAAAAGTGTTAACTAAAAGAATTTTTATAAATAGAATATAATACCATTTAGCACGTTTTAACAACTATATAAGGAACCGTAGTTATTTAAGAAGAGCATCCTGTTGACTCATTCACAAGGTGTTTTTATGCCTACTATTTCTAAGACACAGCCTTTTCAAAAAAAAGAGAAGAGTGGTTCTTAAGAATCTATATTATGAATCATAAAATAATAAGAATTAAGCTGAGAAGATGATTTAATGTAATCATTTATTATACACATGAGAAAATCGAATCTTTATTCATAAAGCTTTTAAATCTTGGCATGGGTTTCATACTCAAATTCCACACCACACATTAACTCTTTCACATTAGCTATCTTACTTTTTTTTTTTTTTTTTTTTTTTTGTCAATTTGGAAAAAGAGGATAGTCATAACTATTCTCTCTATATAAAAATTGGTAATATCTTAAGAGACATATAGAAACACACAGGCCAAAACTGAGCTCTTAAAGCTGTACTTGGTCAATTATGGTCAGAAAATGTATCCTTAGGTAGTTTTCATATTTTTATTCTTTTGAAAGAAATCGAGAAATCATTTCTCTCTAAGGACTCATGGTCTAAAGGAGTCCTATCAGGTTTTCGAATATCATGTGGTTAAGAAAGATTGTTTTAAAACCTGATCATAGCATTTAATGAACCCATTGTGCACCAATTAGCGGTTCATAAAAGTCTGGTCCTACTATGTTCACGACAGAAAAATGGTAACTCTAAAGTATTCTTATCTCTGCTTCCTCTTTCTCTATAGTATTATGCCCAACTTACTTCCCTTTGTTTTCCAAATGAAGTGTAAAGAGAACATTATTCTCTAATCTCTGAGATGTTTATTTTACATTAGATTTGATGATGCTTTCACATTTCAATCAGACATAGTCTTTTACATTACAATTATTTTGAAAAGAATAGATTTGGCAGTTTTTGAGGAATGGTTAGTATTACTTCATGACTACCTGACAGTGTAATTATTATATAATACAAGTCCTTCAAATAAAACCATCTTTTATCAATTTAAAACTTCTTTTGAAGATAGTAAACTTCATGGAGTCATTCCAAAAAGTAACAGGTTTAAGATATTTTCATGTTTATTTTATTTATATGTGTCCCCTAAACATTTCTTTCCTCTTCAGGAGAATGAGATTCCAGCACTAAGCCAGTTTTATGCCTGATGCTTCAAGAAATGACCAGGCAAAAAGAAAGAAGTCAAAAGAAATCAAAGAATTTCCTTTTTGGTTTATATTTGATTCATACACAGATTCAGGCATTTCTATTACATTCATATTCATCAAAATGCCTGCTGAAAACCGACGCAAACGTTGAATACTCCCTGAGTATTTCCACAGGAGGTTGCAATCCACATCAGGCGCTTGGTGAAGTAACTTTTCATGCTTAATGTGACTCGTGGCTCACTGGAGGACGCCACATGGTGATGGAGTCATTAAATTCTTCGCAACTGGACATGTGAGTTAATTTCATTCTTTATTTACAAAGAAATATGTCCGTTTAAGGAATTACTACTAAAGATTTGAAATCCAAGGATCTTAGAATGCAGTCATCTATGTAGTAATAATGATAGATGCCATCTTTAGTATCAAAACCAAGACTATGTGGACAGCCATGGAAGTCACTGATGCATTGAAAAGTCAAGGGCATGGAAGACATGAATCAAACAGGATGTCTCTCTTTTTCTCTATTATTTCGTAAAGTAAACTTTGCAATGACGAATGTACAGAAGATACTTATTTCTGGATGTATACAATGAGATGTGCTGAATATCTTAAGATTCCACATCAAAGCTAAGTGTATCTGGCTTTTCTTCACTGTACAATGCAAACTGCAGGTAGGAAAGTTGCAGCTCTACCTTAATTGTGAAACTCAGGGTGTAAACACAGTTCGCAGAAGTTGTAAGAGAATAGGCACATCTGGGTTAGTGACTTCTACATTGTTGCACCATGCCCTGAAAAGACTCTGCAGCAAGCTTCCTGTTTTTCTTCCCAATAATGCCTGCTACTGGTTGTAGATATATCATTGTCCTCCAACTCTCTAATCAAAGTTAACAATTTCCTTCTTTTTGCTTCCACTTTCTTTAAGTCACTAACAGATAATTATATACCCTGAAATAATTTGTGCTTATATATTTCTAAGTGTGTCTTTGTCCCTTAGCATGATGCCTAACACAATGAACACTCAATACATTTTGCTGAATTGCTAGTAAACCTGACCATGATGAACTTTAGAATTTGCTTTTATCCGAATGCTGTCCATAAGCAATTTTTGCACCTTGGGCAAGTAACTCATTTTCTCTAGAGCAAGCTCTTATTCAGCAAAATAAATTGTTTTAACCAGAACTAAAATTCTACGGGCCCAAGTTTTGAGCACCACAATTAAAGATGTAAAGGAGTAGTCAGAATTTCAAACACAGTAGAATCTTGGTCTTTGGAAAAAGTATTCAAGATTGAGAAAAAATATTTTGTCTTTAAAACGCCAGAGAAAATCTATGTCCTTAACATGGGTGCTTAAAATCAAAGGCCTAGTGATCATTAAAACTAGTAGCTACATACGCATTACGTAGCAACACAGTGAAGGCTAATTGGTTTGGGAAAACAACATTTGATCATAACCGCCAAATGCATACGATATACAATGATGAGTGAAATAAACCTAGTGCACGCTCCGTTCTCACTGTTTAGCTGTAATTATTAGTGGCTGCCTACCGCCTTGCCCCCAGCAACATCAGCGTTGCTAGAGCTCCTGAACCCACTTACTCTCCATTCACTGCTTGCCTTGCTGCCTGCAGCTGTATTAATACATCCCAGAAGAATGTGTTCCCATCAATTATAGTAGCAGCTATAGTCACTGTTCTGTGACACATCAGCACTACTGCGAGCAGACAAAAAAAGTATATAAAATAAATAAAACAGACTCAGCTCATGAGTTAGTGCAATTAAGATGCTGAGATACGAGTAGAAGAGAAAAATAAAAGGCACCTCTACTTTTTTTTTTTTAATCAATTACACTTTTTTCTAAATTTATTTATTTATTTATTTATTTTTGGCTGTGTTGGGTCTTCTTTTCTGTGCCAGGGCTTTCTCTAGTTGCGGCAAGTGGGGGCCACTCCTCATCGTGGTGCGCAGGCCTCTCACTACCGCGGCCTCTCTTGTTGCGGAGCACAGGCTCCAGACGCGCAGGCTCAGTAGTTGTGGCTCACTGGCCTAGTTGCTCAGCGGCATGTGGGATCTTCCCAGACCAGGGCTCGAACCCATGTCCCCTGCATTGGCAGGCAGATTCTCAACCACTGCGCCACCAGGGAAGCCCAAGGCACCTCTACTTTACAAGATGAATTGATAGTTAAGATATTGCTAGACAGAGTTTAAGAATGATTTCTGGAATGACCAATGCATTTAGGGTTAGTTAAATTTTCAGAGTGAGACTGGACAATCAGACTGAAAGGTGTACAACACTGGAGAACCAGACTAATTATTTTGAGTCCTTACTTGTGACTCCCCTGAGTTTATTCTTAGAAGATTACTTTTTCTCTTAGGAATCTCTTGTTAAACTTGTATTCCTGCTACCAGAAATTATTTGTAAACAAGAAATGCCATGACTGATCACCACTATGGTGTTGCTAAGATTTGAATAATAGCCCTAGAAATAAAAAATAACACTTTTATACATGTTTATTACTATGATTACTTATGACTTATATGGACTCACTGAATTTTAAAGGCCGAAGAAAATCTGGATTCACACAGCTACATCAATTCATTAATGAAGAAACTGAAATACTTTACCTGGGTACTAGGGGAAATTAGAGCCAATCATAGTAGTCTATTTAATACTGTAACCTGCTCATCTCTCCCTCAACATCCCTGATCTCCTTGACTTCTATCTACTTTTCTTTTTTGACTTACAAGTTTCCAATATCTTACCAACTCTACTTATTTATTATTATTTGTCCCTTCCTCCCATTATAATGGATTCACTAAGAGAACAGGTTCCTGTATCTATTTTGTTTGTGAACATATCCAAAATATTTGGTGTAGTATTAATACACAGTATTAGGCTGAATAAATAATAAAGGAATGGGATACTTCATGGAAAAAAATCCTTTAAGGAAGTAAGGGAGGAAATACTCTCAGATACATAAGTGGAAAGACATTTTTACCAATAACAACAGAAGAATGAATTTATATAAGGGTAATGTGGCTACAGATGGGGGTCTTCATATTTTAATATAAAAAGTTGGTAGATTTTTGTAACCTAATATTGTTTTATTTCAAATGAAGTGGTCGGACAAGAATATTAGCTAAAAGTGAGAGTTGAAACATCATGGAATACAACCCTTGAAGAGCCTGTGAAAAATTAAAATAGCCAGTGAGAAAATAGGAAAGAAATTTCCCAGCGAGCAGATCCCTTTAAGAAGCACTGAGAGGGTGGAAGATGAATATAGAGTGTCCGCAGTTCAAAAGGCTCTTCGATATTTTCCTGTATGAAAGCAACCCTTCCTGTGTAGTTGTAGAAAAGACAAACAATCAGTAGTGACAAAGACTCAGGACTTTGCTTTCCTCATGTTGTGGAGATCAAAGGATACAGATGCTCTAGTGAAAATGGTTGATGTGGCCTTGACACTGAAGGCTACACTGCTGTCAAAAGAAATCTGCACTGGATGGAGAGCAATGATAGCTGCAAAGGGGGGAGGTTGTATTCAGAGAGCAGGATGTTGAAATTTGAGATAAGAAGTGTAAGAGCCAAGGTTAAAGCAACATAGCCCAAACAAGGTGACGATGTGTCTCCAGCCAATAAGATACTTTGTATTTGTCTCTTCCTGGTCCTTTATTCTTCATCCCGTAAAAGTTTCCTGCCTTCTGCCCCATTTTGCAATTCTGTGAATGGACACTCTCTGCTTCATGAGTTTCAACAATAACGTCTGTATTATATAAATAGTCTTTAATCATTTTTCAACAATTTATACAAAATGCTGTGGAAAAGTCCTTTTTATCATATTAAATATATACCTCTTTACCTTGATTAATACCCCTTTATCTCTGTCAATACTTCATTTGTCATTTTTTCACTTTATTTATTGAGATATAATTGACATATAACATTAGTTTCAGTTTTAAAGCATAACGAGTCTATATATGTGTCTATTGTGGAATGATCACCACAATAAATCTAGTTAACCACACACATAGTTACATTTTTTTTTCTTCTTGTGATGGGAACATTTACAATCTACTCAACTTTTTCATTTGACAGATAAAGAGACAGTGTCTATAAAAATGTGATCTTTTACTAACTACCTGTGTAACTTTGGGCAAGTTGTTTGTCCTCCTTAAACTCCAATTCCCTGGTTTTTAAAATATTGCTAATACCTCACAGAGTTTCTATATAGATGAAATAAGATAATCCATCTTAGTGGTTTTCCTGCAACAAAATAAGACCTCACTATGTTACCCTGTAACATTTACTACAAGTAGTAGTTTAAAAACTCTGGTTCAACCCTAGAATCAGAAGGATTCCCTGGAGACTTCTATAAGCTATTTAAAGAGGAAAAAATACAAATGTACAAACTCTCCAAGTGTTTTTGCAAGAACTTCCAGAGTTCTAAAAAGTTATGAGGCTAGCATCATCTTAATATCAATATCTGAAAATATGTGACAAGAAAGGGAACTACAGATTTAGCTCATAAACAAAATATTATCAAATATAGCACAACAATATACACAAAAGATGATAAATTATAACAAAGTATGGTTTATTTCAGGAATTCAAGGAAAGTTAAAATTCACAAACCAATTAATATTATTCACCATGTTAATAGAATAAAGGAGAAAAATTAATTATTTTAATAGGTGCTGAAAAATGATTTGACAAAATTCTGTACTCATTCACAATTAAAAACAAATAAAACAAACAAAATAACTTAGCACGTAAGAATAGTGTGGAATTTCTTTGATATGAGAAGTGGTACCTACAAAAGACCTATAGCTAAGATTATACTTGATGACTTTTCCCATTGACTTCAAGAATAAAAAATAGAATGCCTGCTATCATCCCTATTTATTCTTCATTATAGTGAAGGTTTTAGTGAGTTATAATACGAAAGGAAAAAATACATAAAGATTCAAATAAATAGAAAATAAAACTGTCATTGTTTAGAAATGAACTGATTCTGTGCATAGAAAATCCACTAATTTAGCAAATGTATGGGATACAAGTCAACATGAAAAAAAAAATAGTATTGATTTTGTTTACTAGCTACAAACACATGGAAACTGAAATTGTAAAAGATACCATTTATAATAGCAACAATATACCAAACAAATTATACCCAATTTTAATGAAATGTGTAAGAACTTTATATTAAAACAGAAAGAAAGAAAGAGATAGAGAGAGGGAAAGAGAGAGGGGAAGGAAGGAAGGAAGAAAGAAAGTAAGAAAGAGAGAAAGAGAGAAAGAGAGAAAGAAAGAAAGAAAGAAAGAAAGAAAGAAAGAAAGAAAGAAAGAAAGAAAGAAAGAGAGGAAGGAAGGAAGGGAGGAAGGAAGGGAGGAAGGAAGGAAGAAAAAGATGACTTAAGTAACTCAATATATTGGAACACTCAATATTATAAAGGTGTCAATTCTTCCTAATCCGATATGCAAGCCCAATTTAAAATCTCTCATTTATGAGGAAAATGACAATTGATTCTAAAATTTATAAATTAATGCAAAGTGCTGAAAATAGGCAAGATAATCTTGAAGAATAAGAACAAAAACAGAAACATGCACATTAGCATATATTTTACAAACTAATAGTAATTAAGACTGCATGATGATGGTGCTAGATAATTATTATAGAGATAGGTAATAAAAACAGAATACAGAATATGGAAACAGACCAACACATGTATGATCACCTTACTTATGTCAATGACCTGCAGTATAGTGGGGAAAGGTAATTCTTTTTAATAAATAGTGCTGAGTCAATTGGAAATCCAATTGGAAAAATATTATATCTTGATCTCTCTATATATCATATAATGCATAAAAATATACCAGATAGTTTGCATATCTAAATATATAAACCTTATGAATGAATGAATGAAGAAATAAATAGACAAATATAAACATTTTTCTGTGTGAGAAGGATAGGGTTACAATTAAAAGCAGGTTTGTAACCTAGTTTCTCGCTTTACTGGGACACTTGAGAAATGAAGAAATAGTCTGATCAAATCCCCTTGCAATTATGCCATTAAACAGATGTACTTGTAAAGTCATTGCATAAACAACTCATGGTAAATCCAAACCACAGCATGTCTGAATGCAAGAGATGAAAAGCCTTTGGGGAGTAGCACTGACAATTATGGACCTCCCCAAAGCCTAGTCATGTCTTTTGCTACTGCCTGTATCCTCTGAATCATTAGTAATTTGGTACTGGGTAAGATTTTCAAAAAATTATATTGCATCTGATTCGATAATTTGACCTTTATTGTAGGTAAAGATTTCTTAGTTCACCAGGTAGCAAATCCCTTCTAAGAATAGATAAATACTCTATGTATAGTCACACAATGGTATACTACACAGAACGCGAATGAATAACCTACAACCATATGCAATAATATAGATAAATATTACAAAGATAACTTCCTTAGGAAAAAAAGAAAAGGTAAAAAGTCATATATACTATGATTCCAATTATATAAAATTCTAAATCAAGGATTAGTTAAGAAGATTAATCTTTGGGGTTAGATGTCAGAATATTGTTTATAATTGAGGATTAGCTACTGGATGTGGACACAGGAGAAGTTTCTGGCATGCTGGTAGCAGTTTCTCTATCGAATTCTGGTTACTTGGGTGTGGTCACCTTGTGAAAATCCATCAAGGTATACGTGATGATTTGTGCATTTGCGGGGTATAAATGTCATGCTCCAATTAAAAAAAAAAAAAAAAGACTTAAAAAAAACAAGATCTAGGCAAAGTGAGGTAGGTTGTCAATAATCACACAATTGCTTTAAGAAAACAGGCTGAAATAATATCAGCCTGGTCTTGTCCTACCATTTTAATAATAAATAAATATGAATAACACACACCTACTATACAAATTTACAAATTTTCAAAGAAAATTTGTATATGCAACTTTCTAATAATTTTGATAGGCTTGCTAACAAAAAATATTGTGCTATATAAACACTACTAAAAGGGAAAAAGTTACATAAAACACCTTAAAAGACTTGCCCAGGGTTTCAAAAACACCATGATGTAGCAAATGTTAAAACCAAAACTCTGACATTAGAACCAAAGGACTGAATCACAAGCAGTTGCTAAACATCAGAGTACAATCTATTTTAGTTGAGAACTAGCCCAAGGTACAGAGAACCTAACTGCTAACTTTGGAAAAGTAATAAATAGCAGTGACAAGTAAAGACTACCTATGCATTCCGCTACTTGAAAATCACATTTCATCTGAACTCTAGTGTGCTTTGAGCAAAATTATTTTTAAGAATTACAAAGGAAATTAAATGTTACAAATAGAATACTAATAAATTTGGAAGGGAATGTAGAAATTTTATGGTAACAACTCTAATGAGGTAAATCAGGAATTTCTATGATTAAAGCCTATCTGGTACTATAGATGCTAATAGTACTAACCATGGCTGTTTGGAAAGAATGAACTTTTTGCTATTTAAGGCCCAAGACTTTAGAGATAATCTAAAAGTATGGAGGAAAAAAAAAAAAAGATAGAAGCACATTAGGATAAAATAAATTATTAATGAGAAAATATTTAAGTTGAATTTAGGAAAGAATTACTCCTTATAGAAAAATATTGTATATTGAGATGTCAAATTGGAATAAAGGGGTAAGTATTCTTGAAAGAAAATAAATATAATTCATAAAATTCCAGGCCAGATATCAAATATTTTTTAATATTTAAATGGGTTTGGAAATGCTTACCTAGTTTATTTATTTATTTAGCATTTGGACTTCAGAGGGATAGTAAGAGAAATGAGAAAGAAATACAATGAGGCACAAAACTTTAAACAATCTTCATTCTAGACCTTTTAAAAAAATCACATAAAATATTTTCCTCAGAGTTTAAAATTATATCCTGTGTCTTATACACATTCCAACCAAAATTGCAATTACCAAAAAAGAAGGAAAAAATATAAAACTGAATAAAATTAGGAGATCTGATTTACAAATATATTCTCTCATTAGGTAGGTTATCTATTTGTTTTGCTGATGTTTTGTTTTGGGTTTTTTTTCAGTGTGGAAACTTTTTGTTTGATGTAGTCCCATTTGTTTATTTTTGCTTTTGTTTCCCTTGTCTGAAGAGACATATCCAGAAAGACATTGCTAAGACCCATGTCAAAGAGCATACTGCCTATGTTTTCTTCTAGGAGTTTTATGGTTTCAGGTCTTAACATTCAAGTCTTTAATCCATTTTGAGTTGATTTTTGTGTATGGTGTGAGATAGTGGTCTCGTTTCATTCTTTTGCTTGTGGCTGTCCAGTTTCCCAGTACCATTTATTGAAGAGACTATCCTTTCTTCATTGTATATTCTCTGTTATTTGCAAATCATATATCTGATAAGGGGTTAATATCCAAAATATATAAAGAACTCATACAACTCTACAACAAAAAAGCAAAGAACCCAATTAAAAAATGGAGAGAGGAGCCTAATAGACATTTTTCCAAAGCATAGAGTTAGAATGGCTATTATCAAAAAGGCAAGAAATATCAAGTGTTGGGGAAGATGTGGAGAAAAGGAAACCATTATATACTATTGGTGGGAATGTAAATTGGTGAAGCCTCTATGGAAAGCAATATGGAGATTCCTCAAAAAATTAGGAATAGAACTACCATATGATCCTGCTATTACACTTCGGGATACTTATCTTAAGATTACAAAAACACCGATTCAAAAAGATATATGCACCCCTATGTTGATCAAAGCATTATTTACAATAGCCAAGATATGGAAACAACCTAAGTGCCCATGGACAGATGAATGGATAAAAAACAGATGTGATATATATATATATATATATATCTCACATATATACATGTGTGTGTATATATATATATATATATATCTCACATATGTGTGTGTGTATATATATATATATATATATATATATATATATATATATATATATATACACACACACAATGGAATACTACTTAGACATAAGAAAAGATGAAATCTTGCCATTCGGGACAATACAGACAGAACCTGATGGTATTATGCTAAGTGAAATAAGTCAGGTGGAAAAAGACAAATACCATATGATTTCATTCATTTGTAGAATAGAAGAAAGAAAAAGAAAGAAAAATAAATAAATTAACAAATGAAACCAAACAAAAACAAACACGTAGATACAGGGAACAGAGTAGTGGTTACTAGAGGGGAAGGGTGGGGGAAGGGTCAAATGAGTAAAGGGGTCAACTGTATGGTGATGGATGGAAACTAAACTTTTGGTGGTGAGCATGCTGTAGTATATACAGAGGTCAAAACGTAACATTGTACGTGTGAAACTTATATAATGTTATAAACCAATGTTACCTCAATAAATAAAATTAGGAGAAAACTTATGTTTTTAAGAATATATGCTTATTTGAAAACACTTTGAGATACACTGTTCTTAGAAGTGTGAAAATATTGATTTAAATACATACTTTCTGAAATCAAATTTATAAGGGTGTCATCAAAATCAGTGTTCAAACTGGATAATTGTTAGTTAAACCCAGTTTATCAATTATTTACATTATGATTCAAATTCATTAATATTAATAATAAAAAGTGAATAAAATAAATTGAAATAATATCATTTTAGTTTAAATACATTCACAAGTGTTTATATATAAAATTATTGAAATCATAGCTATCATAGATAAAATTACAACATTAATATAATTTCCAAAGCAAAATAAAATAATAATTAATTGTATTACACAAAAATTATTAGTATTCAATTATATCTGAAGAAAAACGTGTTTAACTTATGAAACAAGTATTTTCTCAGAGTTCGCTTTCATGATTTCTCTTTTTCCCCCACTGCATTTGATTAGATATATTAAGATTAATTCCTACTGAAACCAGATCTGCCTCGTGGTTATAAAGCCTTGAAATAGGCCCTTGATTAAATGATATTTGTATTGTTTTGTCTGCCTGTTGTTACTATACAAAGTTCAGGGATGGTTGTTTTAAGTTAAAATAGGAAAAAAGAATAAAAAATAATTAAGAGATTATAAAGACAGAACTGTATATAGGGCTGGAAAAATGTCAATGATTAAGGCTTGACTTTTTATTTTATCTCAAGATAAAAATATTTATTTTCTGATCTATCTTCCTTAGTTTTGCTTTTGACAGGTTGATAATTTGAGTGCAAAGTTCATGAGACAACACCCCTCACCTTTGACGTCAAGCAGGAATCAGCAAAAGAAAACATCAAGGAGCAACATAGATTATCCTACAAATGAAAATTATGTGTAACTTAATAAACCAGATCTTTCTTCTTTGATTTATTAGGATAAAACAGATTATACATAACATCTGTATAACCTAGTGAGTTCGATTAGGGACTTTATATACTTTATTTTATTTTATCCTCACAAATATAAATTGATGCTATCAAAGCCAGTATTTCATAAATGAGCAAAAGGAAGCTCAGAAGAGTCAAGAAAACAGACTGAAGTCATCTGACTGATGATCAAACAAGAGAGGAACTGTTAACAATACTACTTTATACATAAAAAAGCAGAGTCTCAGAAAGGTGAAGTAACCTTCCAAAGGCTACAGTTATTAAATGGTAGAGCCAGGATTCAAATCCTGATATGTAATTTGACCCCAGAATTCACTACAGTTGGCCCTCAGTATCTGCAGATTCTGCATCCTTGGATTCAACCAACCACAGATGATGTACCATGTTTAGATTCTGTGTTGGCTGAATCCAAGGATACAAAAGGCCAACCATGAGGCTTGAGTATCTGTGGATTTTGGTATCTGAGGAGGGTCCTGGAACCAATCCCCAGTGGATACCCAGGGACAACTGTATATCAGTTGTTACTCTGTGCTTCTTCCCATTATAGTTCTCTTGGGATTGACATGTACACACTGCTGTACAGATACATACACCCCAATGTTCATTGCAGCACTATTTACAATAAGCAGGACATGGAAGCAACCTAAATGTCCATCAACAGAGGAATGGTTAAAGAATATGTGGTACATATACACAATGGAATATTACTCAGCCATAAAAAAAGAATGAAATAATGCCATTTGCAGCAACATGAATGGTCCTAGAGATTGTCATACTGAGTGAAGTAAATCAGACAGAGAAAGAGAAATATCGTATGATATTGCTTATATGTGGAATCAAAAAAAGGGTACAAATGAACTTATCTACAAAACAGAAATAGAGTTACAGATGTTGAAAATAAACTTACAGTTACCAGGGGGTAAGAGGCAGGGAGAGGGATAAATTGGAAGATTGGGATTGACATATTCACACTACTATATATAAAACAGATAACTAATAAGGACCTACTGCATAGCAAAGGGAACTCTATTCAATACTCTGTAATGGCGTATATGGGGAAAAAATCTGAAAAAGAGTGGATATATGTATAACAGATTCACTTTGCTGTACACCTGAAACTAACACAACATTGTAAATCAATTATACTCCAATAAAAATTTTTAAAAAATAAAATAAAATAGATAACAAACAAGGACCTGATGTATAGCACAGGAAACTGCTCAATACTCTGTAATAACCTAAGTGGGAAAAGAATTTGAAAAAGAATAGATACATGCATATGTATAACTAAATCATTCTGCTGTACACCTGAAACTAACACAACCTTGTTAATCAACTATACTCCAATATAAAATAAAATTTTTTTAAATTTTTGATTCCAAGACTATAATATTCAGACCTGATTAAATTCTATTAATGGGAATATTGATGACTCATAATGTTAATTAGAATTAGTCATGTTTCCTTTTGTTCTTTCATTATGCTATCTTGTTGATAAGAGTCAGTCATTTTAGGAATAATGACTGGATAGGTAACCTCCACCAACCCTTAGTAATATAACAAGAGCACGTGAAAATGAGGTAAGAGTTAATATTCTTTATCTTGTTCACTTGCTTTGTGTTTAGTGTTAATGAAGCAGAGTCATGAATTTAAATCCCATTTGAGTCACATAAATTTTCTAGACTTGATAGCTATCTATTGCCCTCTCAGATCCAAGCTAGTTATTTTTTTCTGACAAATAAATAAGGCTGGTCACAAGAGAGGCAAGGTAAAAGCTTATAGATGAACCCTCATCATCACACTGGCCAAAGAACTAAAGTCCATCCATCGATGTCGTTCAGTCATTTCATCTTTACTTAAAAACTAAACTTGTAGGTCTCAGTAAAATTTAATTCTACTTTAAGAATATGTCATACATGCCTTCAAACTTTTGTATATGCATAGTTGACCTGACATAACCTGGCCTGGTTAGACTGTAGAAAGCTTACTAAAATCTCCTGGAGAATCTATTGTAAAAAGCTGTTATCAACTTAAAACGTCACTCAAAAGAGAGTCCGAAAGACAAGTAAACACCCAAGATGAACTGGACTGACAAGTTTCTCAGGGTGCGAGAATTCCAGTGCTAAAAGCAGCATAGCCCAGCACTGACTGGGACGGCTGGCCACCATATTATTATGACGAGCAGTTGAAAGAATTGGAGAAATTTAATGTGAAATAATTCAGAGAAAACCGATGCTGGATTAGTTTTCTCTGGTTGCCATAAAAAATTACCACAGACTGGGTGACCTAACAGAAATTTATTTTCTCACAGGTCTGGAGGCTAGAAGTCTGTGATCAAGGAGTTGGAAGGTTTGTTTCTCTCTGATGTCTCTCTCCTTGGCTTGCAGATGGCTGACTTCTCCCTGTGTCTTCACATGGTCATCTCTTTGTGCATGGTTGTCTCCCTTGCGTTCAAATTTCCTCTTATAAGGACACCAGTCATATGGGATTAGGGCCCAATGTAAAGGGCTCATTTTAACTTAATCATCTGTTTAAAAACCCTATCTTCAAGTACAGTCACATTCTGAAGTAATGAGGTTAAGGATTTCAATATGTGAATTTGTCAGGAACACAAGTCAGCTCATAATAAAAACCTTCCAGTATTTGAAAGACTCTCATTTTAGATAGGTTTTTAAATGTTCTTTTAGGCCTCAAAAGTGAGAACTGACCATGAGAAAAAATTACCATAAATGTATTTGTGACTCAAAACTATACAACTTAACATGCTTCCCTGTCAGGTAGTTAACAAATTTTAATCACCAGATACTTGGCAATCTGTCACAGAGCTGTCTTCTCTAAAAGGAAATTTTGACTTGATTACCAGTACTGTCATTTCTTAAGAGTTAGTGAATTCTGAATAGACCACATCTGACATTAAAAATCAGGGTATACATGTTTTGGGGTTTTTGTATAAATGTATGTATATGCATGTGTTCAATCATACAGAAACTTCAAATTTAAGGGCCATTGATATATGAAAGCATTATACAAAGAGAAATTATAGCTTAAGATTGAAGCTGATAACTGTAAAGATAGAGATATAGAGATAGACATACTTTCAGAGAAGGGAGTACTGAAAGGGAAAAACAATAATTTTACAGTGAAGAAATCTGAAAAAATTACCTTAACCAAATGATGAAGGTTAACATCGCCAGTAATTTTATGACAAAATCCTGCATTCCCTGATATTACATAATGAGATCACTTCGTATCTGTGTCATTCTTTCCAAAAACCCATAACCCCAAGTTAACCATGAGGAAAACATAAGAAAAAATCCAAATCTGGGGATATTCTATACCATCCCTGGCCAGTATTCCTCAAATCTGACAAGGAAACGAAGAAAGACTGAGAAATTCACACAGACCAGAGGAAGTTGGAGATACATAACAACTAGATGCCGTGCGGTATCCTGGAGTAGATTCTGAAACAGAAAGAAGGCGTTTGTGGGAAAAGTGGTGAAACTCAAGTAAAGCCTGGAGTCTAGATAAAGTCATGTACCAATGTTGATTTCTTATTTGGTAAAATGTACCATGGCCAGGTAAGATGACACTGGAGGAAACTAGTTGAGGGGTACACCGTGATTCTCTGTATTACCTTAGTCATTTTTCTGTAAAGTTAAAATTATCCCAAAATAAAGAGCTATTTTAAAAAATCTGATAGCCTATAAAATAGATAATAGAAGCATTAAGCTTAATGAGGGGGAGGCATAGCAAAACCCAGATGAGAGATCATGGAATTGGTTGGGGCAGTGTGGAGGGAGGGATGAAAATAATTCATTTGCAAGTTAAATGTTACAAAGGACATAACTCAGTGACACTGTGGTTTTCCTGTTTGTTTGTTTTTTTTAATATTTTCAAAAGCCTCATTGCTTTTTCTAGCTAATGTATCACATGGTTATTGTATATGGAATTTACTTTGGAAAAAAATCATTAGCCTTTCCACAATCATAAATACGAAATTTCAACATCCTCTATAGCTACAGCTGCATTTATGAACTCAAGTATAGGATCAGATATTACCCTTATGAATTCAATTCCTCATGGATAACTTTACAGATTTGAATGGATATTACTTACTTTTGCCACTCAAATCCATTCACTGTTGTCCTGGAAAGAGGACCTCTCCCAAATTATGGGTGGTAACCACATCTCCCCCATTCTTAAGTGTGGAACGGGAGTATAAATCCAGTCTAAGAATGGGCATGTAATTTAGACCTGAGCCAAGCCATCTAAAATACTACCATGGTAAAGATGATTAACACAGAAAGGACAAGTGACCCACCTATGGCATACAATTTTAATCATACTCTTAGGAAAAGGAAAGTAAACCTTGTATTTTCTCTAGACCTGCACTTTAATAAATGAAGTCCTGGAGTTCATAGAAACCAAACGTCATGATTGAAGTCTGCATGGAAAAGAACAAGTCAAGAGAGACTATCTACAACTGTATCACTTACACTTCTCAAATCCTACAAGACCTGATTTACGTGATTCACTTTTCTTTCCCTTTTCTGCCCATACCAGTTCAATCTTCATGTTTGTTACTTGTGACCAAAAGCCCTAAAGGATAAATGATATCTATGATAATGAACTCTATCATTTTTATGCACTTCATATCTGTAGATTTGTTGGCCTTTTATGACTCCTAATTGTTTATTTAGATCATGAGAAAAATGTAGATGAGCCCAGAGATCAGTGAGAATTCTGAGATGAATGATTAGAAACCTCACTCATTCATATCTAGCCTCTGAGAATGAATCATGACTGGTATAAGTCAGTGATTTTCAGACATCAGAATACATCAAAACTACCTAAAGATCTTGGTTATCCTCTGCAGACTCCAATGCCAGAGTCTCTGGCAGAAGATTGGTTTGGGACATGAGAATTTGGATTTGTAACAAGTTCCTATAGATGGCACTTTGAGAACCACTGGTATAGGCATATAATTTCCATGTTGGGACTTCATTACTCTCTGTAACACAACTAGGGGCTTTCCAGGAACACTTTTCACTGTTTTAAGAAAGGCATAGGGTAATAGAGCCCTCATTTTCAAGTTGTTTTCTTACAGTGTTGGACACTTTGATGAGAGATGTAGTGCTGGGAGTTGACACAGTCACATGGGAATCAAGAGAAAAAGCCAAGGGAATTACATGTACGCAATGACCTGACAAGCCCTGGGACTAAAGTCTTTCAGAGTTCTTGTTAGGACAAGCAAATCAATGTCATTATTATTATCTAACCATTAGTCAGGCACTCTGTTACTTTTAGCTGAATGTTCTGCTAGAGATGCTTATAATGGCCTATTTGTAGGGCAAGAATAGAGACATAGACGTAGAGAACGGACATGTGGACACAGGGGGCAAAGGGGACAAATTGGGAGATTAGGTTTGACATAAATACACTACTATGTATAAAATAGATAGCTAGTGGGAACCTGCTGTATAGCACAGAGAGTGCAGCTCGGTGCCCTGTGATGACCTAGATGGGTGGGATGGGGGGGTGGGAGGGAGGTCCAAGAGGGAGGGGATATAGGTATACATATAGCTGATTCACTTCGTTGTACAGCAGAAACCAACACACCATTGCAAAGCAATTTTACTCCAATAATAAAGTTAAAAATAAAAAAAAAATTTTTAAAAAGAAGGCATTCTTCTGGTTGTAAGTTATTTTAGTGCAGCAATGTTTTGCTTTAGATTCTATAAACCCACAACACACAGCACAATTTCTTTTTTTATTTTCATTTTTTTATTAAAGTAATGCATGTACATGGTTTGAAAAGCCAGTTAATATTGTAAGGCTTTAAGGAAACCCAGCAGGCCCTGCCTCTCTCCTCACTGCAGAGCACAATTTCTTGAACACAATAGAAGCTCAATAAATATTTGCTAATTTAATGATAAATGACAGCAATAGCTTGGCTTCAGTCTAAAACAGTTTGGGGTTTTAAGCATGAAAATTTTTTATGTAATTTTTTTTCTATCCCTCCCATTAGTTACACAAACATTGCAAAAATCATTTATCTGTTTCTGATATTGTAGTTGATTCTCCCTTTTGAGAGTATTTCTCTCCCACAAAGATCTGAAATACATTTTCGTACTACATATCTAAAAATAGTTTAATATGGGGAAGAATCTGGGGTTGCAGTTTGAAGTCATAAAATAATACATGCTAAAAATGTGGAGTATATGTATCTTTTCTTGTCATGGAATATTTATAAATGCCACCTACAAGGACATCATTTCTCAGGACGTTCTAAGGCCCTAAGTCAGCTATTTAATGGAGAAGAATACTAAGAAATATGATTCAGATAAAATAGTTTTATGGTATATAATTCTTTTTTCATACATAATTTCTTAATGTTGTGTGAATGTTCCTATAATTCAGACTTAGACATGTTACATCAAACACTTTTTTGGCTTCTTTGCAACAGAGTAAGATACAATTCTCGTTAATACTTAACTTACTATAATCTGCATCACCAAGCCTTTTATAATTAATGTAGCATTTCTAGAATCCTGTCAATAAAATTAAATCTTATATTTAATAGATGTAGGTAAGGATCATAATTTTATGTGAGCAAATAAAATTTGTACAAAGTCCAAAAGTGATCTTGTTTTAAAAAAAAGCCAGAAGTTCAAACTATTACAAGCTATAAGTCAAAGCAATTGCTCCCTTGTTTGTAGTACATGTGCTTTATCTTAAAAGTTATAGCACTTGCTGGTAGTGACTGATAAAGTTAGCAGTTTTCAACCTAATAGCACTGCTATCATTATTCAAAATAATTTATAATTTATTTATTATCATTTATTCAAAATCAGAAGAAAAATCAGCATTTTAAAAATTAAACCTCTCCCCTTTTCCCTTCATTTTGAAGTGATTGGGAGGAAAATTATATTTTAAGTATAAAACAAATTGATACTAATTCACTGTTTTTACCTCTTTTTGTTTAATAATAGCAAACATTCTAAAGACAGACTTTTATTTTAGCTTCCAGTTTGGAATTTTTTTAACATTTGTGTGAATAAAAATAATAATTTGGAATTGGCATTTATACATGGTTCAAATCAAATTAAAAAATGACTAAGTTTTCTACTGGGCTATTACATGAGTCCATAATAATTTACAACCTCTATTGGAAAATAAAGCAAAGCAGTACATTTAGGTTTCAGCTCCCTTAGAAATAATGTTGCTATTATAAGGATCATTATGAGTGGGATGCCCACATGGAGACACTCTACACCATTGTCTCACATCTTTCTAGTCCAGGTAACTGCATTGTCTCATCCTACTCACATGACACAGGTATCTCTGGGGAGGCTGCCGAATTCATCATGATTTCCATTCTGTGACAGGGCATACTTGGGCCTGTGTTTGAGCTCCATGACCTTTGCTCCTCTACCACGGAAGATGAAGGTACATTTGTGTCTTAGATTAGGCTAATCTTCTTCTCCCCACTCCATCCCATGAAATAGACAATTGGAACGGAGAATCATGGACCCTAATAGTGCTAAAACCTAATAACATCTTTCGTTGACACTATGAAGAGTCTGTGAAAAGTTGTTTTTGGTACCTCTGGAACTTCCCTCATCCCTGACCTTTCTAGAGCTTGGCTAATTAGCTCTTCCTAGCTTCTCTGCAAAATTCCTTTTTGTTGATCACAATAGCCAGTTCACATATCATATGTCATATCCATAGCAAAAATGTATATCTTTCTTTATATTGTTGCCTACCTACTTATCCATGTACCTCTGTTGATATATGGATAGATGGCTAGATGATAGGTGATAGATGATAGGTGACATATGGATATATTTATATCTCTGTATATATGATATATATTGATATATATGACATTTTATATATTTCATAATACACATAGGGTTACAGTGGACTTAAGAGCTGCCCCTTTAAAAGTAAAATGTCCCTGATCACATTGAATAACTTAATGGTCACTGGCTTATGACCTCTGTTTAATACCATCTATCTGTACCAAAAGACTCAATCACATGCCAATGAGGCTTTGACCAAGATAGCACAAATTCTTGATAGCAACCTAGCTGGAATAGTCTAGAAAAAGTAGATAGTAAATTATATCAATAAAATCAACTTTCCTGTTCATTAATGAAAAAAGTACATTAACAAGAAGGTTGCCATTTACAAAAAATTGCCTTACTCAATAATTAATTATAATATGCAGTCAATAAGATGGAAGAGAAAAATTAGGAATGGATATTCTCAGGGTGTGAAATGGGTGGTATAATCAGTTGTATAACCAATTTTCTTTATTAGAAAGAGTAGTTGTCTTGCCCAATTCCCTGCAGCTGCTATAAGAATCTTTCCTAGATAAAGATTGATTTATTCAAAATATTTATGTGAAGAACAGATAACTAAAAAGGGATTAAAACACACACACACACATATCCATTTATAACAGATATGAGGGGAAAAAAGATAGTGAAAAGAATACAAGATTGTTGTAAAAAAAAAAAGTCATAGTTGTGCCTGTATGGATACAGCCTGCAGACTTTATCAATTAACTCAAGGACAAATTTAAGGATCATAATCACAAAATGCACATTTTATAAAATAACATTCTGCTAACCAACCTGACCTGAATTTTCAAATAAAGCATAATATTCCTTCCGTGGTCAATGACCTCTCTTGTCTTTTATACAAAGTAACTACTCAAAGGCAGAGAGAAACGTGTGCTTTGATAGAACTGCTCATTCTTAAAGAGCTTCTGATTTTTACGCTGCACCAAAAACTCAGCTTTAGATAAGAGTGTTTTATTTCCATTTAACTCATTTATTACCTCTCTCCCTTGGGACTTGAAAAATTAGGCTAGAACTACAACTTGGACAGATTCCTTACCTAGCCCTTAAAAGTGATTTCGATAGAATTTTATTTGGATACAAACAACATCCATCTCATAATACTTATTACTATAATCACATGCTTTATTAAAATAGTCTTACCAAACTTATATGTCATTGTGCCCTCTTATTGAACTGCCTCTAGAATTCACATTTTCAGTGAGGTCATTCATATTCTAAAGTACTTCTAGTGTAGTTTTTCTTATTGCCCCAACCTCACACATTCCCATTTATTGATCTAAACATTTATGCAATTTCTTTTTCTTTCCCCACGGAATTACTGTATGTAAAATTTTGTGTATTAGTCCTATTGCATCTCTGGGCATATTTCCTCTTCCTAACTCCTACTTCTTGTCATGAGCTGCTTTATTATTGGTTTCATTTCTTGGTTGTTTTGTGTGTGTGTGTGTTTGTGCCATTCGTTTAAATTCATCTAATACTTTATTTCGGTGCTTTGTGACATAATTTTGAGCTACTTTATTATCATGAAGCTAATAGAAACCTAGCCAATTAGATGATTAGTTATGTATCACTCATTTAGCTTTAAATTTTTTGCATTACCCTGTTTTCTATGCTATGAGAAATATCACGCAAATAATTGACTGAATTGAGTTCCACATATGAAAAGAAATAAGTTCACCTCTAGAACATAACCCATTTATTTATTTTCAGGCTAGTTTCTGTTAGAATATGATATATAAACTGTGAGACTTATTCATTACTTCTACTTCCAGATTTCTTTTCACTGAGAGAAAATGTTTGTTTAGTGATATGAAAATAAAATTGCAGGCAATCACACAAAGGGCAAGCGTCACTCATGCAACAATTATTTCTTAATATTTAATCTAAGTTTTCTATCTTGATAGTTATTTCTCTATTGAGTGATACCCACTTCCAAAGCAACTTCTGACTGAAGCAACAATATCTTCAGAAAAAGATGAATTGTGCTGTCTCTCCCTAGGAGTTTTATTTTACTTCCCATTTTATCAGTTTGTTTCAGCCACGGTTACACAAAGGACAACTGCCCGTATTGCCTGCCCTTTGCTCTCACCCCAGCAGGCCAACCACAGTGATTGTGTTGTCTTGTTGACCCCCATAATGTTACTGGATGTATTTAATTCTCCTGTCTGTCACGTGGAAAAACCTCCTTGGTTTCTGCCTTGCAGAGCGAGACCTCAAAAATCTACCCGAGCTGAAAATAGCAGCATAGATACTACAGATAGAAAAAAAGGTATAGTTAATTCATAGACACGGGATTACAAAACCACAAATAGAATACTAAATTCTTTTTTTTTTTTAATATCAAAACAGCCTAACTTCTTTTAAGAGACAATGTGTAAACTTGATACAGTTCTATTGAACTTCGGACTACTGAAACCCAACATTTCTGCCCTTGACAGTGAGAAAAACTGAGTTCCATCTCTTCTAGTTCACTCTGTAGTGTGTTCCACTATAGACAATGGTGTCCGGGTACCTTCTTTTGTATATCGATCATCCCTGGAAAGAGAGATTTAAGAAGTCTTAAAAACAATGATGCTAACTTTTACAAACTTTGTGACTTCTCTACTTCCAGACTAATCTCTTTAAAGATACAAAGATTGGTTTCCCAGAAAAGCATTCTGTGGGTATTTAGCACTAAAATATCTATTAGTGGAAAAGCCTTATCTTATACCAGTACATTTCAAGTTTTTGAAATAGAGGAAATAAAGCCTCTCTGGCTTTGTTTTTTACAATGTTAAATACTTGAGATAAGATTATTTACCCTTTGTTTCCCCCATTCTTTCATATTTCTTTTCCTCTCTTCCAAAAGCCCACATATTAATGCAATAAAGTTTATCACTATCGGTAACTGCTTCAAAAAAAAAGAAAAAGAAAATAAAGAATCTGTGCAACTCAAGTGAGACGTATATGAAATCAATGAACAGACCGTATCAATATAAATTTGCATTATAAATGAATTTCAAGACTTTAAGCTCTTCTTTTTCTGCATGTTTTATACACGTTGATCACCTTCACAAAGAGATATAGGTCAGTGTAGTCTAGGCCTAGAAGCACCACATGGTAATATTGAAATGTGTAATTCTTAGCCACTTTTTACAATATTCTTAAAATTTTACAAGAACAAGGAAGCTCTTAAAAAAGCATTCTCATTTTTGTTTTGTATATGGGAAGGGAATATATGAGACCAAGTATTGGGATCTGGAATTGTATGTAAGAAAATCATAGCTAAGGATGACTTGGAGTCACAAAGAAAAGTTGCAGGGAAATGAAAGAAATGGAGAGTGAGTAATATGGGTGCTTTACTGTCACTTTCTCTGGGAGACGACAAAGGATATTCCCCAACTAATCCTCACTTGTTCCACAAAGTAGAACTATGACTCTAGTAGATTTGTTCACCTGAAAATTTACTAAAACACTCAGCTACCCTTCCTTTGTTTCAGACCCAAATAAATAACAAAATAAAATATATTTAGGACAATTTACCAAATTTACTAAAAGCTAACAATGTTTCTAGTTCAATTTTAGTTTTCACGGTAATTGAGAAAATTCAGAATCATTTTACTTACTGTAACATGAAAAAAACCAAAGTTATCTCTAACTTTAATAAAGATACAGGACTATACTGCATTTGCAGAGATAGTATACAGTACTGAGTCTGAGTTAGTCCTGTGACTAAAAGAAATAAGACTGATTATTTAAAATTTTACGGCATACTTGTGTTGCCATTCCCACAGGATTACAGAACAGAGTTTATAGGAGACTCTCCAAATTAATTCTGCCCATTAATAACATTAAATTCCCACCAAAGTCTGTTACAATATGTGGCTCTTGCACTATATACTTCCTCCCTTCCTTATATCAAGGTTTTAATTATTATAAAGAATATTATAATAGTTTATGAGGAACAAAAAAACAAAGACCCAGATGGAATTACATGGTGATTTACTACACAGGATCCAAGATTTTCACAAAATTTTTAAAATGCTAAGTATAAAATTTAATTTTTGTATCTCCTGACAAATAACAAATATTAATAATTTATCCAAGTGATTCTTTTTTTATGGTAAAAATGCTGCTTCAAGGCCCAGGAAGGCAAACTGAATTCCAGGGAAATTCCAGAACTTAAGGTATCAAATCATGTAGTTAAATTGAGATAAGAAATTATAAACAATAACCTCTCAATATATGAAGGCTATATTTAGGCATTCAAACACTTAAGAAGGAAGTGACCTCCTTCTTTTATTACAAACACTTATTTACATCCAAAAGAATTCTATAATCACACATGTCCTCCTCCTGCCTCCAAACTGTAGTCGACAAATAAAAGGAAACTGCTGGAAATGCAACTGTAGTGAAGGTTGTGTTCATTAGTCAGGTGGACCCGAGAGCCAAGGCTTTCAACAGCCAGCTGCAATTGCTTTTTCCTCTGACATTTATGTTAAAGCATGTGATTTTCTACTTTATATACATGCAAATGTTATTAGCACCAGAATGATTTCTTTTCCATTCAGAGGAATTCATAACTTAAGACATGCCTGAATACTCCGTATTTTGTTTTGCTTTTCCAAAATGAAAGTTATTACTAGAACACATTTATTGAACCTAACAGAGTGCAGCTTGCTCTGTGAAAGGTAGAATTATATATGGTACCACCTGGAGGTCTTGAGAGGGTAAATTAAAAGGCAGGGAACTAAGTATACATACAAAGCATATGAAATACAATTACTCATATATGGTAAATGAAATAAAATGAAACACTGACTGTGGGTAAAGGAAACAATTACCCACTTATGAAGCAGGTCTTATATTTTTCAAGCTTTGCCTCACTTCTCAATGTGTAACTTAAATATGACTTATAAAAGTATATAATGAAAAAGTTCTTAGAAATAATTGATGAAGCAGATAAAAAGTATGCAAAACTCTCATTGATTACCTTTTTGTTAGAAGGACTATATGTTTCCCTGGTTTGTTCTGTTCTATATATGCACCAAAATTAAAGGTTCCAGAGAGCTTTGGAAAGGAAGCCAGTAAGAGACATTGCAACCAGTGAACAAGAGAAATATCTCCTTCATTAACCAGCAATTACATAGCAATTATATATCAATCTGAATTGGCTGGCATATTCCCATAATGAAAATAAAGCAATTGTTTATTGTTTACAGCTTCATTGATGTATGATTGGCAAATGAAAATCATATTTATTTAGGCTGTATAACATGATGTTTTGGGTTTTTGTTAGTGTATAATGTGATGATCTCATATAACTTTCCATTGTGAAATGATTACCACAATCAAGTTAACACATCCATTAACTCACATAGTTAACTTATGTAGTGTATGTGTGTGTATGTGTGTGTGTGGTGAGAATAATTGAGATTTACTCTCCTAACAAATTTCAAGTATGCAATACAGTATGATTAACTATAATCACCATGCTGAACATTATATCCCTAGAACTTATTCATCTTATAACTGAAAATTTGTACGCTTTGACCAACATCTCCTAATCTCTCCCACCACCCAGCCCCTCACAACCACCATTCTAATCTCTGGTTCTGAGTTTCACTTTTTTACATTCTATATGGAAATGATGTATGAGAATATTTGTCTTTCTTTCTCTGGCTTGTTTCACTTAGCATCATGTCCTGCAGGCTCATCCATGTTGCTGCAAATGGCAGGATTTCCTTCTTTTTGTGTTTGAATAATATTCAACTGTGTGTATATATACCACAAAATGGTCAATGGGTACATGGTAAGGTGCTCAACATCACTAATCATCAGGGAAATACAAACCAAAACTACAATGAGATATCACTTCACACCTGTAAAGATGCCTAGTGTCAGCAAGACAAGGGGTAGCAAATGTTGGCAAGGGTGTGGAGAAGAAGGAATGTAAATTGGCATAGCCATTATGGAAAACAATATGGAGGTTCCTCAAGAAATTAAAAATATAAATACTATGTAATCCAGCAATCCCACTTCTAGGTGTATATGCAAAGAAAATGAAATCCTTGTGACGAAGAATGATCTGCACTCCCACGTTCATTGCAGCATCATTCATAGTAGTCAAGATATGGAAACAACCTAAGTATGGGTACATGAACGGATAAAGTAATTGTGTATTTTGCCAGTGAGTGTGATAGCCTGGAAAGAGCAGAGAGGAAAAAAGCTATAGCACTAAGGCTAAATCACCCACTGAAGGGATTCTCTTTTTTCATTGTTTGTAAATGAATGGGTTTGAAAAGAGAATGTCAATTACCCATATAAGCTTTCTAAATCTCTAAAGAGCTAAAAATGAAAACAAAATCTCAATGTTGTAACCACTCTGAAAATAGAAATCTGTAGAATTTGTTTGAATTAATCAAGTGTATATTCTATAATTTTGTTATTATTATGTAAATATGGTCTCATTGTAATTCACACAATTGGCCTGAACTTTCCAGTGAAACTCTCACAAGTTCTTTTTCTCTTTTTCTCCTTCCCCTTCATCTCTCTCTCTCTCTCTCGTCTCTTTCTCTTCTGTCTTAAGAAAACTAAAATTACAGAAACTCTGGATTCTGAAATATTTTCCTTTTTTCTGGGATTATCCAACCATAATCTTCCTTTTCTGTTTACTCCCTTATCTTTTTAGCTTCATTTATTGGTAGCATCCACAGGGCAATATTATGAAATAATATCTTCATCATATTGTCATCCTTGAAACATAAATCTTACATCACGGTCTCCTGGTCCTGATCGACCCCCACCCTCCTCTTCATACAGACCCAGGACTTCTCCCTCATGATTAAACCTGTATGTCTCAGGTTCAAGAACTCTACTCTGTTCCTCCTCTTTTCAACTCTACTCTAAAACATTTTCCAAGAAAAAAAAAGACTTTTTTCATGCCCTGGTACATTAATTATTTTGTATTAAAGTAATTAAAGGTAAATTACTCTGTGTCATATTTGCATCTCAAATTGGATTCATCAAGGTTTATTGTTCTCACATTTTAGCTCCATGATAGGAAAGTAGGAATTTGTTTTTCTTTAATCTGAGATTTTAAGCTGTGATATTTAGGTAAGCATTTCTCTTTAACTGAAAGCTATTTCTACAATCAATTTTTTTTCTTGCTGTCACCTCTCATTTTTATTTTCCTTAGACCGAGTTCAAGTTCTCAACATCTTAAAAGGTAATTTTTAAGTATATTCTACCTAAGTGTTTCAAAATTTTTATTTTATTTTAATAATGTGTGAGACAACAAGCAAAGACTATGGTGTTCTTTCTGTTCTTTCCTCATATGTGACCATTTACAAATACAATAGTTACTTGATAGGGTCTAACAGTGATTTTCCTCACAAAATGGATTCCTTTCTACGTATAACATACCCCCTCAGGTGAGAGACCTGCATTAGAGACGTCATGGATAAAACAGCAATTCCAAGCAGAAATTGTGAGACTATATCACACTCTCATAGAGCAAAGGTTTGAAGAAACAAACTATTAGAATTGTAATTCACCACATTGTGCTTTATACTGTTATTGTACATAATCATGAATAATATTTTAATGCAACTTTTAATCTTTTAAGACTTCATTTCTCAAAAACCCAATTAACTGCAGCAGTCTATGACCTTGAGTGCTAGCAATTTTGGCTCTTTTTAGGATGGAAATGTATTTTCTTTGTGTTATCAACGCTGTAACAACAACATTAGTTGTGACTCTTTCCCTATCACTTGAATGTGTACAATTGCATTGGGAAGAATAAACCCAAGTCATATCAGAATTATAAACAAAAACAGAACAAAATATCATGACTCTCACAAAAACTTAACTTTTAAAAACTTAATATATTTGACCAAGGCAATTTTGCATACGAAGTTTATAAAATTTTGCAAATAATTTTAATAAACAAAGATATAGAAAGAAATTCCTCTTCCCAGAAAGGAAGTTTATGCCTATTTTATAACACATGGAAGTAAATTCCAGACAACCCCAGTAGCCAAAGATAATTGATAACTTTAAAAGGGCACTGAAAATAACTCATTTTAAGTTATGACCAACATTGCATAGTAAATAGTTAAAAGGAGGGGAGGGATATTTGAATGAAATATTATTGTAAAAGAAGAAACTAAAAATTATGAGACAAATTTTATTTCATAAGCTATTTCATAAAATTTTGCTTAAAACAGAAAACATGTATTATTTCTGAGAGTGGAAACAGCATTAATGAAATGTTGATTTTTCCTTCCTATAAAAAGGGAAATGTTGGAGATTTTAGTTTTTCATGATGTCTAGCTATTATTAATGATACAAGCTACATAGGTATATTAATATTCTTTTTTCTTAATTGAGGTAACATTTATAACATTATCTAAGTTTCATGTGTATACACTACAGTATGCCCACTACTGAAAGTTTAGTTTCCATCCAACACCATACAGTTGACCCTCCTTTACCTACTTCACCTTCCCCCTACCCTCCTTCCCCCTGGTAACCACTACTCTAGCTTGGTTTTGTTTGGTTTGATTTGTTTTTTTACCTTGGGTTTTTGTTTGTTTGTTTGTTTATATTTCACATATGAGTGTAATAATACAGTATTTGCCTTTCTCCCTCTGACTTATTTCACTTAGGGTCATCCATGTTGCAAATGGCAAGATTTCATCTTTTAATGGCTGAATAGTATTCCACTGTATATATATATATATACCACATCCTCTTTATTGATTCATCTATTGATGAACACTTAGGTTGCTTCCATATCTTGGCTAGTATAAATAATGCTGCAATGAACATATGGGTGCATATATCTTTTTGAATTAATGTTTCTGTATTCTTCAGATTAATGCTCAGAGGTGGAATAAACAGATCATATGGTAGTTCTAGTCTTAATTTTTTGAGAAATCGCCATACTGTTTTCCATAGCGGTGCAGCTATTTTGAGTTGTTTTTTGTGTATGATGTGATATAGTGGTCTAGTTTCATTCTTCTGTATGTGGCTCTCCAGTTCTCCCAGCACCACTTACTGAAGAGACCCTTTCTTCATTGTAAGTTCTTTGCTCCTTTGTCATAAAGTAATTGTCCGTATATGAGTGGGTTTATTTCTGGGCTCTCAATTCTCTCCCATTAATCGATGTTTCTATTTTTCTGCCAATACCATGATTACTATAGCTTTGTAATATAGTTTGAAATAAGGGTGTGTGATACCTCCTGCTTTGTTCTTTTTTTCTCAAGATTGCTTTGGCTATTCAGGTATTTTGTGGCTCTATATAAATTTTAGGATTTTTTGTTCTATTCCTGTGAAAAATGTTATTGGGATTTTGACAGGGATTGTATTGAATCTGTACATTGCTTTAGGTAATATAGACATTTTAACAATGTTAATTCTTCCAATTCATGAGCATGGAATAACTTTCCATTTCTTCATGTCTTCTTCAATTTCTTTCAACAATATCTTATTGTTTTCAGTGTACAGATCGTTCACCTCCTTGGTTAAATTTATTCCTAGGTATTTTATTATTTGTGTTGTTATTATAAATGGAATTGTTTTCCTGATTTCTTTTTCTGTTATTTCATTGTTAGTTTATAGAAATGCAACAGATTTTTGTATATTGACTTTTACCCTGCAACTTAACTGTACTCATTTATTATTTCCAAAAGTATTTTGGTGGAGTCTTTAAGATTTTCTATATATAAAATTATGTGATCAGCAAATAGTGACAGTTTTACTCCTTCCTTTCCAGTTTGAATGCCTTTTATTTCTTCTTCTTGCTTAATTGCTCTGGCTAAAACTTCCAATACAATTTTGAATAGAAGGGGCAAGAGTGGGCATCCTTGTCTTGCTCCTGATCTTAGAGGGACAATTTTCAGTTTTTCACCATTGGATATGACGTTAGCTGTGGGTTTGTCATATATGACTTTTATTATGCTGAGGTATGTTCATTCTATACATATTTTATTGAGAGTTTTTTATAATAAATGGGTGTTGAATCTTGTCAAATGCTTTTTCTGCATCTACTGAGGTAATCATGTGATTTTTTTTTAATCCTTCATTTTATTAATGTGGTGTATCACATTGGTTGATTTGCAGATGTTGAACCATCCTGGTATCCCTAGAATAAATCCTAATTTATCATGGCATATGATCCTTTTAGTGTATTGTTGTATTTGGTTTGCTAATATTTCATTGAGGATTTTTGTGTCTATGCTCATCAGAGATATTGATCAATAATATTCTTTTTTTGTGCTGTCCTTGTCTGTTTTTTGTATCAGGATAATGTTGGCCTTGTAAAATGACTTTGGAAGCATTCTCTCCTTTTCAATTTTTTGGAAGAGTTTGAGAAGGATAGGTATTAAATCTTTTTTTGTTTTTTGAACGTTTGCTAGAACTTCACCTGTGAAGTCATCTGGTCCCGGACTTTTGTTTTGGGACAGTTTTTAATCACTGTTTCAATATCCTTCCTAGTGATTAATCTATTCAAGCTTTCTATGATCCAGTCTTAGAAGTTTGTATGATCCTAAGCATTTTCCCATTTCTTCTAGATTGTCCCATTTGTTGGCATATGATTGTTCATAATATTATCTGATAATCCTTTGTATTTCCCGATACTCCTTCTTATTTCTCCTCTTTCTTTCTGATTTTATTTATCAAAGCCTTCTCTCTTTATCTGTTAGTGAGTCTAGCTAAAGTCTTGTCAATTGTTTTTATCCTTTAAAAGAACTAGCTCTTGGTTTCATTGACATTTTCTTTTGTCCTTTTAGTTTCCATTTATTTCCACTCTGCTCTTTATTACTTATTTTCTTCTACTGATTTTGAGCTTCATTTGTTCTTCTCTAGTTTCTTTAGGTGTAAGGTCAGATTGTTTATTTGAGATTTTTCTTGTATCTTGATATATACCTGTATTGTTATAAACTTCTCTCTTAGTATCACTTTTGATGCATCCCACAGAATTTGGAATGTGATATTTTCATTTTCATTTGTCTTCAGGGAATTTTTGCTTTCTCCTTTGATTTCTTTGTTGACCCAATAATTGTTTAGTAGCATGTTGTTCATTCTCCACATATTTGTGATTTTTCCAGCTTTCTTCTTGTAGTTGAAATCTAGTCTCATATCATTGTGATCAGAAAAATGCTTGATATGATTTCAGTCTTCTTAAATTTAATGAGACTTGTTTTGTGTCCCAACATATGGTCTATCCTTGAGACTATTCCATGTACAGTTGAGAAGAATATGTATTTTGCTGCATTTGGATGGAATGGTCTAAGTAAATCTATCAAGTCCATCTGTCCTAATGTTTCATTTAAGGTTGCTGCTTCCTTGCTGACTTCCTGTCCAGATGATCTATTGATTGATGTAAGTGGGATGTTAAAGCCCCCTACTATTATTGTGCTGCTGTCAATTTCTCCTGTTTGATCTGTTAATAATTGCTTTATATATATATTAGATCCCCAATGTTAGGTGCATATTTATTAATAACTGATGCTGTGAGTTTGTTATCAAATTGAAGACCTCTGTTAAGCAAGAAGGAATTCTGTAGTACACAGCCTTCAGACTTGAACTGCAACATAGACTCTCTTTTGAGTTTCTAACCTGGTATCTCACCTTGCAGGTTTGGGACTTGCCAGTCTCCATAATTATGTGAACATATTCCTTAAAATAAATCTCTCAATCTCTCTCTCTCTCTCTCTCTCTCTCTCTCTCTCTCTCTCTCTCTATATATATATATATATATATATATATATATACACACACAGACACAGACACACTTTCTATTGGTTCCATTTTTCTGGAGAAGATAATTAACACATAGTGTAAATAAATAGTTTAATAATTTAAGTAAAATGTTATAATGCTATTACAGGGGCTTATTCAAAGAACCATTGAATTCATCATCTAAACAGAATAAAAAACAAAAATCATACATTCCTGTCAATAGATAGAGGAAAAAAATATGTAGCAAAATTCAACAATTTATTATAAAAAATTTTAGTGAATTTAATTTGATAAATGGTATCTATGAGAAGCCTACTGTTATACCATATTTACTGGTGAAGTATTGAACTCATCCTTGTTATGACTGAGAACAAAGCAAGGATATCATTTCTTAAAATATATTTATCAACATTGTGTTGGTGATCCAATCCAACACAATGAGGCAAGAAAAAGAAATATAAAACATAAATATCAAAAAGTAGTAAAACCCCTTTTGTGTAGGGCATTCATAGCCATTCAGTTCTACAAGTGTTTTGATTTCTATTATGATTTTCTCTATGATCCATAGAGTTATTTAGGAGTACTTTTTTTTTCTTTCCAAACATTTTATTCTTGAATTCTAATCTTTTTTATCCTGGACAGAGAACATGTTTTATACATTAGCTGTTCTTTGAAGTCGTTAAACTCTCTTTGGTGATGTAATATGTGGTCATTAAAAAAAAAAAATGTGCACTTGAAAAAAAAAAAAGTCATAAAACTATCTCTGTCCCAGAACACATAATAAAAAAAAGAAACTACAGCAATAATAAATAAATTTTTAAGAGTCACAGAAGAAAATGTCAAACTTTAAAAATCAATTATATTTCTTTATGCTATCAAAAACCTACTCTATGTCATAGGTGACAGAGATGACTAAGCAAGGACTCTGTTTACAGTTCAATGAGGGAGAAGAACTTGATTAAAAATAAAGATTTAAATGTGTTAGAACTGTGTAAAGTAAACTGCAATGGCTCAAACAAAATAGAAGGTAAATCTTGCTCATGAAATAGTCCATGACAGATGGTCCTCCACTATACTGACAAGAGAGTTCACCATCTCCAATTCATGGCCACCATGACACTCTGGTTGCCATCATGAGAGGGTTCGTGGGCCAGAACCAGAAGTGGCTCACATCACTTCCACGCACATCCATTGGAGAGAATTTAATCACATGTCCATACCTACCCGTAAAGAATCCGGGAAATGCAGGGCACTGTGCTGTGTTACAGTCCTATTGCCAAGGAAGAGGGAGAAAGCAGAATTTGGAAAAAAACTAGCCATCTCTGACAATAACAAAGACATCTACCAAGCTTTCTAGAAACAGAAAAGAGAAACTAGGAAATACCTACCATACTCAAAAACCTCAAATATCTATGAAAGAAATATTGAACTTTACTCATAATTCAATAAATGCTAATTATAAAACAATGACATGTAATTTTCCCCTATTAAATTGCCAAAAATAAAGAAAAAATAATAATAGTGATTATTGTTGGCAAGGGTCCAAAAGAAACAGGCACTTATAACTCCAGAAAGTACCAATTAGTACAATCTTTCTGGAGGGCAGTTTGGAAGTGTTCATGTAGCAGATATTGTAAAAGACACAACAATGAGGGAAGTCAGGTGTGTAATACTGTAACATTTTTCACTTATCTATATTTTAACCTAGCTTCTGAACCCCCACTTCCCCTTGGTATGGGGAAATTACACCTGTCAACTCAAGGTACCAGTGACCTCCAATTTAAAACTCAACTTTTGGGGGGAAGTTAATCAAATTCAGGGTTACCTCTACAGGTGACCTCCATAAAGTGGAAATCGATTCTCCTCTAAAGCCTCTAGAAAGAGCACAGTGCTACCAATTCCTTGATTTTAGACTTCTGACTTCCAAAACTCTAAGAGAATAAATTAGTTGTTTTTTTTTTTTTAATCAGTCATCAATTTTATACACATCAGTGTACACATGTCAATCCCAATTGCCCAATTCAGCACACCACCATCCTCACCCCACCGCAGTTTTCCCCCCTTGGTGTCCATACGTTTGTTCTCTACATCTGTGTCTCAACTTCTGCCCTGCAAACCGGTTCATCTGTACCATTTTTCTAGGTTCCACATACATGCGTTAATATACGATATTCGTTTTTCTCTTTCTGACTTACTTCACTGTGTATGACAGTCTCTAGATCCATCCACGTCTCAACAAATGACTCAATTTTGTTCCTTTTTATGGTTGAGTAATATTCTATTGTATATATGTACCACAACTTCTTTATCCATTCGTCTGTTGATGGGCATTTAGGTTGCTTCCATGACCTGGCTATTGTAAATAGTGCTGCAATGAACATTGGTTTTAATTTTAATTGATTAAAAATCAATTATATTTCTTTATGCTATCAATAGTGTAACTTTTAAAAATCCACATATAAATAGCATCAAACAAAATTCTTAGAAATCAATTTAACTTATTATGTGTAAGACCTCCAAACTAAAGATTACAAAACATCTCTGAGCTAATTTATGAGAAACTAAATAGATGGAGAGATGCACCATATTTATAGACTAGAAAAATCAATATGTTTAGCTGTTAATTCTCCCCTGATTGACTGATATAGTCTCACCAGAATTCCAGCAATTTTTAAATAGAAATAGGAAAGCTGATTGTAAAATTTACATAGAAATTAAAAAGACCAAAAATACTGAAAACAGAGCAATACATTGGCAGGATTTACACTATTTGATAAATATTTACTTTAAAGCTATAGTAATCCAGAGATGAGATATTAGCTTAAGGATAGACATATAAATAACTAGAACAGATTGGAATGTCCAGAAATAGATGGATACTTATAAGATACAATTGGATACAATTTTTGATAATGTACCAAATCCATCAGGAAAAATTGCATTTCAACAAATCATACTGAAAAATGTATATCCATGTAGAAAAAAGCAAACCTGACTTTATACATGCTATGTACTTCACACCATACACACATTTAAAAAGAAGACATATTATTGACATAAACATAAATGATAAACTGTAAAGGTACTAGAAAAAAACAAAGGACACCATCCTCACCATCTGAGTTAGACAAAGAAATAAGACAAAAATTCAACAACAAAAGAAAAAAATGATGAATTTGATTTTGTGAAATTTTAAATGGTACAATTTTCCATTATAAGATATGTTTTCCACTTCAGAAAGCTTGCATGATCAATAGGAATACTGCTCATGGTATTTTTGGCACCTGTTTCGGTCTTCATATTTCTCAGCTAAGAATTTTATTTTGAGAAAAAAGTCATGGTCTGGTAGGATTGAGTCTCTTTTATAGATATTACAGAGATGACATTCAGAGATCACCCTTAATCCCTCCTTTGGCTATGAAATGCATAGCTTTTGCAGTAGGATGTTAATTTTGAGGCTTCCTATTCTTAGAGATAGGTTCACTTCTCACTAGTTTATCTGCTGCCACATGTCAGAAATTTCCTGAATGGAAATATTTTGTCCAACCACTTTCTAAAAACAGCCCCAACTGTTCTGAGCGTTACTCTGACATTTATTAAAAGATATCCAGCTACCATTATTCAACTTCATCTATTTAGTAAGTGCTTGAGATTTTTATTTTGAAATCTCAAAGTTCTAACAGCTCTGGCTCAGTGTGCATTCAATATTCCTGAGTCAAATGTCTAAAATTTCCCAACCTGAACATGGATGCCAAAAGTAGACTTTGTCATGCCTTCCCCATGGTACCACTCTCAATTTTTGCTGGGGAATGCCCGAGCACTTCAATATCCCTAATTCTTTTTTTTTTCCTCATGCAAAGATTCCAATAGCCATTTCCAAATAGTGTCTGAATTAGCTAAATGACAAAGTAAGAGTGGGGAAATAGCTTAATCTCAATCCTCCTTATCCTGTCATTCTAATTGAACTACTTTAATAATATAAGGCTATTAAAAATAGGTTTATTTGTTTCTGATTAGTGAACAAAGAAAGAGGTAGCTGCACCAGCTATACTTCCATTAAACTCCTGGCCTTGGTCTCAAAGCAGTATCCTCTCCCAGTCTGGATTAAATCATTTTTAACAAAGGATATTACTGACAATATAAGGACATACTAACAATGTAAGCGGTCACTTTTCTAGAATCAAACATTATAATTTCCGGGCTCCCAAACTAATTTGGTTGTTCAAAGTTTATCCGAGTGTTCAGGCTACAAAATGTTAAACAAAAAAATGGCTATATCAATTATGGCCCCATCCATTGATAAGGATTCTTAAAAGTTGTCACCTGCTTCTTTAATATCTATCATCACTAGAAATGGAAAGCATAACCTTGTTGCCTGCTTAGTATCAAGTTCTTCACATTAGAAGTGAGAGCCTACTTCTTTTAGCCCAAATGTTTTACCTTCTTTGCTGAAACTAAGTTTTGTACTTCAGGATTTTAAACTCTTGCATTTTTATTAATGACTAGTATAAGATTGTTACTTTCAAAAAATAAAACAATGCTAAGCACTGTTTTCTACTCCTAAACCTCCAGGGCAAGATAATCACACAGAGAAAGTGAAGCAATCTCCTGTGCATAGAAGATACTATACCACCTAAGGTTCTTAATCAGCACCCATTCCAAATTAAGTAGAGGCATAAAAAGTTGCTTATGTGTGCATGTTCTGAGACAGAACTTTATTTCTCCCAAGGGAGTTGGGGTAAGAGAGAAACATATGTGTCTCCAATAGTGGCCTAGTTAAGGAGAAAACACTCAAATATTCTAAAGCTGACACCATCCATATGCTAACTTTCTTTCTTCATGTGTAAGCCTGTACAAAAAATCATTGTGATAGTCGACCACACAGATTGAGGCACTTGGTATAAGTACAGTGCTCAGCAAGTTAATGCAATTTTCCCAATCTTTCAACAATCCTATGAAATAGTTACAATTACTCTCTACAATTCACAGTGAGGAAACTGAGGCTTAAATGAGTCAGGTGCTTTACTGAAAAGGTCACACAGTAAGGAACACAGAACAAATTCATGTGCAAATCTATCTGATTCCAGAGCCCACTTTCTAAATCACAACATGATATTTCCTAAAAGTGATGGGCTAAAATATAGAAAATTTTATTGCCTAATTCAGGCTACTTAAACATCTTATTGTGAGGAGCAATATATCTTACACTAAAGAATGTTAGTTATCTTTTGAAATAACTGCTCACACCTTTTTTAAAGAGAAAATACAAATCTCTGGGGAAATGTCTTTTAATTTTGAAGTGTGTGTATCAAGGATAATATGTTTATTCCAAGTATAAACTTTGCTGACTCTTATAAGCAGCAGTAGCACTACTTACGTATTAAATTATTCATTTATGATTTAAATTCATGAACAATATCCAGCTCTAATTAACAATTCTAAACAGCTCTGCAGTGAGAATCTTGCTAAATATTTGTACTGTTTCCCCATGCTATTTTAAACAAAGATTATCTTAATTTAGTGATTTGAGTATCATATTGGAATTTAGAAAACTATATAGCTCTCTTCAGCTCCATTACTAAATTTCTCCTAAAATATGAAGCTGTTCAGTTTAAATGTCCTAAACACTGAGAGACGTAACTGGGAGAATAAGTGGACTTTATGTGTTGTATATGTTTTATTAAACTGAATTCTAAATGACATAATTTTAATTGTTAACTTTTTAAACCCTATTTGACTAATAATTTCTAAGATAAAAATAAATTTGCCTAAATAGTTGCTCAATGAAACTGTGAGTTTGCACAATCATTCTATTTTAAGATTTGGAAATAAATGCTGAAGTTCTAAGGAATCTCCTGGAGGAGAGAGTTAACCCCTGAATGCCCTGTACATATTTTACTGACTAGTTAAATTTCCTTCTGTGGGCTCTTTAAAGTTATCTATTAAATAATTCTGTAGTATCTGTTCAAAAAGTAATTGCAGTAATTTTATTTCTTTGAAGAAAAATAATTATTTGACTTTTCTAATTAAAGGATTTATTTCCCATGTTAATTATATTCATTTGATTGTATTCAAGAAATTCATTTTACTTTAAATAATTTGCAAAAGGATTGTTTTATTTATTTTAGTGATCTACAAGTAGCCAGAACTTAATGCTTCTGAGGAAACCAAATCAAATAGTGTCTGGATTGTTATTCAAAACTATACAAGAGGAGACATTTTACTTTTACTCCCCTTTGGTCCTGATTTCATCCTCTCAATTGCTAAAATTAGTAACAATTATTTGTTATCTCTTGTCTCCTAAAATATTTTATTGAGTTAAATAACTATACTTCTTTCCCAAAAACTCACTGATTTTCACTGTTAATATCTGACATAAAGCCAGAGTCTCTTGCTGAGGAATTTAAGGAAGTCTTCTCTCCCTGAGCACAGAACTAAAGGATGAGCAGCCATTCCCTTGCAATGAGAAAATGTTCAAAAGTGAATTTTGATAAATGAATAATTTCAAGGTATGGGAAGTTTAATAGGTATTTAGAAACTGAAGTTCTGATATTTCTGGCAAGTAGAGGTCATGACTTCACCAGATCAATTATTTCCTAATAGCAGATATATTTTTTAAGTAACTCAAATTTTGATGAGGAAATATCTAGAACGTATCTAAACAGCTTTCCATGAAGGACTACAATTACACGATTCCATTGGCAATAATGAAGCCTTATCAAAACATTAAAATTAATCTCACATGCTCCTAAGAAGAGCCACGTATTTTCATATTAAAATGGCTTTGGGGGCAAAAGAGAATATTCTACCCTAATTGAAGAATTTAATCACTTGTAACTCCAATTGAAGGAAAAAATCCCATCAGGATAAAATGGTATTACATCAACAAGGGGGAAAAAATGATGCATTCAACATCTAACCAGTTTTTCTAGAAAATGATTTTCAGGATGCCCAAATTTCAAATTAGAGTTTATTTCATAATTACGAGTATCCTCTTTGAAACTTTGCAAATTGAGTTCTTTATATGACATTGTCTCCATTATAGAATAAAAGACTTCAGATATTCCAATATTTAATTTCCAATACTCACATTTCTACCTTTGATAACTAGGTCTCAAGGAACAAAGGATAAGTTTGAAAATGCTTTCTGCTGGCTTAGAGTATCAACTCTGTATTGAAATTGCTATCAATTAGTTCACATTTATCTGTATTCCTATTCAATAATACAGCACTCAAAATATCCTACTGAATCTTAATGTTGCATAATATGCACCTTGTGTGTGTGTGTGTGTTTGAGTTGTAAGCAGAGAATAACCTAAACAAGTTATTGCTACTCCTCATACCTATGTGTGCTAATTTCAACAAACCATGCTTAGGAAATTGTAAACCCAAAACAAAGAATCCCGATGTATGGGGTAAGGCTTAACTAAGTTGCTAACTCATTCAGTCTCTATATATTTGGAGGTGCCATCACATTAATATTAACTCATTTATTGCCAGCTGATCTCTCTCCAAGAGCCACAAAGTAGGAAATAGTTTTTCCATCCTGCTCTGGTTTCCAGAAGTCCAGAGAGAATTTTTTGTCTCAAGTAAAAATCATAACAACTGTTTTTTTAATTCAATTGCCTCAGTTGGAAGCAAAAATCACAATGAAAGAATAAAATCACAACTAGGAGAGTAATTGCTTTGTGCATGCTATGTGTGTGAAACTTGACATTGGATTGACAGTAATGATTGCCTCTAAATTCACCTGAGCCAAAACTTATAGCCTGTTATTCTGTTTTTATCTTGAACTGCCATATGAAAACTGAACCTTTTCCTCCAGGGGAGTATACAAAACAGAGGGGAAATAAAAAACAAAAGTAAATTTAATAACAAGTAAAATATGTTAGTGTCTAGAAAAGCACAAGCTCTGCTGTAAAGATTTTTTTGTAATTGCAGAAAACTGTTGTAAGGAAGACAAACCAGAGCCTAGGTAAGTATATAGGACTCTTTTTTGTTTGTCTGTTTGTTTGTTTAGGAGCTTTTTAAAAAAAATTTTTATTGGAGTATAGTTGATTTACAATATTGTATTATTTTCTGCTGTACAACGAAGTTTATCAGTTATACACATACATATTCACTCTTTTTTTTAAGATTCTTTTCCCATATAGGCCATTACAGAGTACTGAGTAGAGTTCCCTGTGTTATACAGCATGTTCTTATTAGTTATGTATTTTACATATAACAGTGTTGTATATGTCAGTCCCAATCTCCCAATTTATCCCTACCTCCACCCCTTATCCCCTGGTAACAATAAGTTTGGTTTCTACATCTGTGACTCTACCTCTGCTTTGTTAATAAGTTCATTTGTCCCCTTTTTTTTAGATTCCATATATAAGAGATATCATATATTTGTCTTTCTGTGTCTGACTTACTTCACTCAGTATGACAAAATCTCTAGGTCCATCCATGTTGTTGCAAATGGCATTCTTTTGTTCTTTTTTATGGCTAAATAACATTCCATTGTATATATGTACCACATCTTCTTTATCCAGTCCTCTGTTGATGGACATTTAGGTTCCTTCCATGTCCTGACTATTGCAAACAGTGCTGCAATGAACATTGGGGTGCATGTATCTTTTCAAATTATGGTTTTCTCCAGGTATATGCCCAGGAGTGGGATTGCTGGGTCATATGGTAGTTCCATTTTTACTTTTTTTAAGGAACCTCCATACTGTTCTCCATAGTGGCTGTATCAATTTACATTCTCACCAACAGTGTAAGAGGGTTCCTTTTTCTCCGCACCCTCTCCAGCATTTACTATTTGTAGATTTTGGACTCTTCTACACTGGAGTCCCAAGTTAGCTTGAAGACCTCAGTGTGGCATATTGGGAAACCAAGATTTATCCATCCTAATTAGAATATTGGTTTTCATTTTGAGGAGTTTACATTTAAACAAGATTATACCTTTGCAGTTTTGTACAATATCATGACTTAACATCTTGTAAAAGAGATGTGGCAGAGAAATCCATGACCAATCCACTAAGATTAAAAATGGACATTTAATTCAGTAGGATTTTTGGTGAACTGCTTGCAGTTAAAATAACTTCATAACTATCGGTAACCTGATAGTAGTGTTTGGCACATTATTTCATCTTACCTTTTTCATTTTCATCATGGACCTTTCATTAAGAAATGTCCTTTTACATAGGTCCAAACTCCCAGGAAACTGAAGAACTGTATTATAATAAAATTCCTAACAAAATCACTGCATCAGAAATGAAAAAGAAGCATTCAGTGTTTTTTAAAAAGTAGGTAAATCATCTGCATAAATTTGATAGAGCATTGCATTGTAATGTTGTGCCAGTGATTAATTGTGGATTATCTTGAAATGAGTAGGGTAGAAATAATCAACCAATTTGTAATGAATATCACACATAACTATAGAATTTATTATACAGGTTCAAATATTAGAATGTCTCCCTGGCTTTGTTATTGTTTACCGTGTATACATGGACAAAATATTTATAATCCAGGTCTGTATTTACTTCTATTTCACCTGACAGATGTAATAACTTCCAGTATTTTATTTGAAAAGGCTGGAATTTATACATGCACATGGCGATCGAACCCCTGAGGCTGATGCCAGAGGGTGCCAGGGGAATACTGACATTCAAGGCTGCATGGATTTTTTTCCCAGCAGAAGGAGCATTTAAGTGGGTCATGGCCCAAAGGTGTTGAACTTCCTCCCTGGCTGACAGCTATTTACCAGAGCACAGTAAAGTAAAGGAAGAGGATTAAAGAGGTCCAATTGATCAGAAAATAGCATTCAAAGTTGAAACCTGTCTCTACTCCCAGGACTCAGCTTTTGAAACTCTTTTAGTGAAACCATTGTCAAGGGATGGTGTAATCACAGAATGAAGTAAGAAGATTTAAAATTCTTAAGCAGACAAAAATGCATTGAGAGTCTCAGTTTTAAGGGCTCATAGGAAATAGCCTTGTGAAACTGAATCACGGAATAGTCATTGATCCTTTCAAACTATGACAAAAGATTTCAGAAGAAAATAGATCCTTGCATTCCTCAATCCCAGATGGAATAGAATGTTAGAGAAACATGTGAAATAATGGAATATGCATTTTATTTAATTTGAAATAATTCATACAAGCAATAAAAAAACAAGGTTATTTTCATTAACTTGAAAACGAATATGCATTGTATATAAAAGAATGCAAAAAGTGTATATAACCATACGACCCAGCAATCCCACTACTGGGCATATACCCTGAGAAAACCATAGGTCAAAAAGAGTCATGTACCAAAATGTTCATTGCAGCTCTATTTACAATAGCCAGGACATGGAAGCAATCTAAATGTCCATCGACAGATGAATGGATAAAGAAGATGTGGCACATATATACAATGGAATATTACTCAGCCATAAAAAGAAATGAAATGGAGGTATTTGTAATGAGGTGGATGGAGTTAGAGTCTGTCATACAGAGTGAAGTAAGTCAGAAAGAGAAAAACAAATACAGTATGCTAACACATATATACGGAATGTAAGGGAAAAAAAAAAAAAATGCCATGAAGAACCTAGTGGCAAGACGGGAATAAAGACACAGACCTACTAGAGAATGGACTTGAGGATATGGGGAGGGGGTGGGGTGAGAGGTGACAGGGTAAGAGAGTGTCATGGACATATATACACTACCAAATGTAAAATAGATAACTAGTGGGAAGCAGCCGCATAGCACAGGGAGATCAGCTCGGTGCTTTGTGACCACCTAGAGGGATGGGATGGGGAGGGTGGGAGGGAGGGAGATGCAAGAGGGAAGAGAAATGGGAACATATTGTATATGTATAACTGATTCACTTTGTTATAAAGCAGAAGCTAACACACCATTGTAAGGCAATTATACTTCAATAAAGATGTTAAAAAAAAAAAAAAAAAGTGGGGCTTCCCTGGTGGCGCAGTGGTTGAGAATCTGCCTGCCAATGCAGGGGACACGGGTTCGAGCCCTGGTCTGGGAAGATCCCACATGCCACGGAGCAACTGGGCCCGTGAGCCACAATTACTGAGCCTGCACGTCTGGAGCCTGTGCTCCGCAACAAGAGAGGCCGCGATGGTGAGAGGCCTGCGCACCGCGATGAAGAGTGGTCCCCACTTGCCACAACTAGAGAAAGCCCTCGCACAGAAACGAAGACCCAACACAGTCATAAATAAATAAATAAATAAATAAAAGAACGTGAATTTCTAAAAAAAAAAAAAAAAAGCCACGGCCCTTATTTAAAAAAAAAAAAAAAAAAAAAGTGTATATAGTGAACTATGTTCTGTGGCTGTATATTCCCGTGGAGTTTCCATTCAACCAATTTCTGCCACAAGTTGTAAATGAAAGACTTAAGCAAAATGTAAGTGATGGAAACCTGAAAAGTACGTGTTTTAAGAAAAAATTGGGTGGACTCTTATAAATGATATATATCTTATTTTGTATTTTCTAAGGGTTATCGTTCCATTTTGCGTGGATTTGTCTTTGTGAAGAGAAGATTGGTGAGTTTCCTGGGTCACCTCAGAGTAAGATATTTCCCATTGAAGTCTGTGTAAGAAAATCTGAGAGTCGTTCAAAGATTTCAGTGAAGGTCTGGACATTTCTCATTGCTAAGATACTCGTAATTTTGAAAATTTGGTTTAAACACTGAAATGACAATAATAAATGGCAGGCATTGAGTGCTAGTCATGTGCCAGGGACTTTTCTAAACACTTTACATAAATTGACTCAATTACAGTCACAAAGACCTATGGAAGGAAGTTCAATGAGTATCCCCATCTTATTCAGGAGGAAACTGAAGTACATAAAAGTTCAATAATTTGACCAAAGTCACACAGTCAGTAAGTGGTAATATCAGGAATTGAACTCAAGGATGTTAATTCTTGTTTACACAAGGGAAAAGGATATTGGTAGAACTTGTAGAGTGATCCTGAAGTAAGAAGACACACATGCATGTAGTACTTTGACAAGTCACCCCAACTCAGAGCTACTTTTCACCTGTGAGATTGTAACTGAGCAGGACCCTATGGGGCCTTCCTGAGAGAGACCCCTCCCCCATATCTTCTGCTTTAGCTTTCCTCTGAAGTACCTAGATAACCGTATCTGACGCACATTTCCTGAGCTGTTTTACAGATGCTAAAACCACCACCAAATGGAAGAAATTAACTACTTGATGACCAAGAGCACATAGAGCCCCCCCCCCCAGACCTACTGACGCCTAAGGATTGATAATGTTAACCCCTGTGACACTACCCTGGTACCTCACCATCAACCAATCAGAGAATTGTGCAGGAGCTGATCACACACCCTGGGACTCTCCTATCTCACGTCGCCTCTAAGAATGCTTTGCTGAAACTCATTCGGGAGTTCAAGTTTTTAGAGCATTAGCTGTCCTGCCCACACTCCTTGCTTGGTGCCTTACAATAAATGCTACACTCTCCTTCACAACAACCTAGTATCAGTAGATTGGTTTTACTGCACGGGGGTGAGAGGACCCAAGTTTTGGTTCATTAACAAAATGGATTAGCAGTCTCCATCTCACAGCATTACTACCTGCATGAAATAGAATCAAATACATGAAAGGTTGTTTTTTTGTGAACTGTTAAATTTTGTATTTTATATAGAAATTCTATTTTTTGTATAAAAGTACATTTTCAAAAGCTCTTGGAATAAGGTCATAATTCATTTGATAAATATTAGCCTCTTCCCTTCCTTTTCCCAAATAAAGGAACAAAAAGAGCAGCAACTCATCTCAGTGTGACCTTTAGGTCAGAAAAGCAAATTATGTTTATATATTTTAATTACTCAAACATCTATTCTTCATTTACCAAATAGGCTCATATAACTCACCTATACAAACAGCATAATTATCAAATATATTTTGAGTCAGTTTTGTTTCAGAAAAAAAGAATAAGACATGCTCCATATATTGTAAAATATCAGGCAACTTTCAAATCATTGATAGAAATCTTTTATTTATGTTAATATATGGTAGTTAATTTTTTTTTTTTTTTTTTTGGTTACTAAACCTAACAGCAGAAACTGTAAAGAATAGCTTATCTAAACAATAGTTTTTGACATTTATAAATAAAAATTGTAAAACAAATGCAAATATAATGGATTCTGGGACTCTGAATATCATAATGGGACAACATTATAACATGATATTTTAAATTATATAAATATATCATGTTGTCATTATAAGGCATATACTAATAAATTTAAGTTTTATCATATTCTATGCTTAGAATTTGTATATTTTTTCAAAAACCAAACAAACAAAAAGAACCAAACTTTACTGATTCCTCAAAATGCATCACGTATCTTCTTAGTGTGTTGCATCTATTGTCTTATTCAAACAGCAAACAGCCTTATGCAGGAGGTGCTATTATTACCTCCATGGTGAAGATGGTGGAAATGTGGAAGGAATTTTACCTAATCCCCCAAGTTCCCAGAGCTTGTGTCAAATAAACTGGGCTGTGCAATGAGGAAATCTGGTTCCAGACTCAGCATTCTTAGTGATCCTCCTGTAGTAAAGTGTATTAAGATCTAAGATCAGTTAGACACAATGTCATAATCCTTTTTGCTGATGCATGGACCAGTATCCTCAAAGTATACTAAGAAAACCAAAAGACTGTGGACCATGTTGGGAGATTGTGTTATAAAGCATCTTCTTGGATCGCCCAAGGCCAATGAAATCAGAATCCTTGGTGATGGGTCTAGAAATATTTTTTTAACCTAACTTTAACAAAATCCCCAAATGATTCTCAAATCCATGAAATTTGAAGAAAACTATGTGCTTTTTAAATAGAATACAGTCTGTGTTCTCAGCCCCTAAAACAGACACAGTAGGCAAGCTCAATAAATATGTTAAATAAAATAAATTACAAAAGAATAAATGTGTATCAAGAAATCCTTTTCTGCACAAATCAATAATAAATAAAAGCAAACATATTTGCCATAGCAGACACTCCATGCATATACGTTCAAACCAGCCTTCTTGGTTTCTTTCTTCTCTCATTTTGCTTCACCTGTTCCACCACTATGACAATCACTCCTGCACACCATTCTAGGGTTGATGAAATATAAATCTGAAAAACTTTGGAATTTTCTTAAATATTGGTAACTGCTTTGAAAAACAAAAGATAAATCTCCTGTGGAGGTTATATATGTCCAAAGCACCAAACTTAGTGTTTTTTAGAATTAAACATAGAGAGGGAAAATATAAATATTCTCATTTTTAAAGATAAAAATACGATAATTTTCACTGCCAACTTTCTCAAGCAACTGTGTTCCTCATTTTCTTTTCATTTCTCCAATAATTCCCAAAGTTGCATTTACATATACAACTAAGAATCCCAGTACAAAAATGTCACATGACACTAGGTGGTAGCTCTAGGCTTCTGTGATAAAAGAACAGTTCCCTTTCCCATTAGATATTTATGTCTGTTTTATATGGATGTTTATTATGCTATATTGAAGGCCACATGTCTATGGTTATCTGTAGCTTTCCCTAAAAGTGATTGGGTTAATCGTATGTTAGATGTTGTGTGAAGACAAGGAAATACAAATTTGAAATGCCAACCATGGAAAAACTGTTTCCCTAGATAATGGGTTTGAATATCAAAGATGATACTGTTTGTGCCCAGATGGTATTGATTAATGACAGCCTCTGCTTACCTGGGCATGAAGATTTTCCTTTCTTGGACTGTAAGTTTAAAATAGTTGCCTTAGACCGTTCAAGCTGCTACAAATAGTAAAAGACCATAGTCTGGGTGGGCTTATAAACAACAGAAATTTATTTCTCACAGTCTGCAGGCTGGAAAGTTCAAGATCAAGGCACGTGCAGATTGTGTCTGGTGAGAACCCCTTCCTGGTTCAGGGGTGGCTGTCTTCTCCCTGTGTCCTCACATGGCAGAAGGGATGGGGGAGCTCTCTGTGGTCCCTTTTACAAGGGCGCTCATCCTATTCATAAGGGCTCTACCCTTATGACCTAATCACTTTCCAAAGTCCCCACCTCCAAATACTATCATGTTAGGGAATAGGTCCCAACATACAAATTTTGCGTGGACACAAGCATTCAGTCTATAGCAATAAGTTATTTAAACCAGATAATTCTCTTTGGAAATTTTGTGTCAAGCTGCTGTTAGTGGCTATTAACTGTTATTTACAAGTTCTAGACTTAAGTTGTGAAATACAGTGTTAAAGAGCTGCTCCCCTTGAGGCCAGGTTTGATGGTAAGAGCAGCAATTAATATTCAGTGGAAATTAACCGAGGGAGAAGGGGACTCATGGGACAAATTGAGAATCTTCCCCTATTTCCAATAGAAGCTTTGGAATTTTATTTTAGAAAGACAGCAGTCTTGTATGTTTTTTCCCCTCTAGCTTTAGATCTTCCTTTTGTCTCTTCTCCTATTATGTTTCCTCATTTCTTATTTTTCTACACTTATTTAATTAGAGTTAGCTTGATGATTTATTCTTAATTGTAAGTATACACAAACAAAATGTTCATGGATAGTCTTGGGGTAATGGTCGGGGATACACAAGGCCAACATATTTGAACTTAATTCTTACCAACATACAGAGTCACCTGTTTCTCCTAACCTGTTCAATAACTTCTTTCATAATATCTTGTGGTGACTAACTACATTTATCATCTCCAAAGTTGATTTTTTTAGGCTAAATAGAATTTATAAATTAGAAACATGATAAAATATATTCTACTTTTGCACTTATTTTATTCACTCAGAACGCTGTCTTTGTGAACCCCAGAATGAAATAGTCACAATAAACTTTTTGATAAACACTTTGATTTTAGCTTAGGAGGAATTACCATTGACTACCTGGATAGGAAAATAAACAGTAATATTTTGTATTCTTGCTCAGCTATCTGAATAACTAGAGAGCTTCATAAGTTGTCCCAAACTCACTCTAATAAGAAATATTATTTTCAGGGTTGTGGTGCTTTGGCCTTGTGTGATGGAGATGAGTTTCCTCTCCCAACGATGCCTAGAGAAATTGTGTCATTAAAGAAAACCTAGTACTGATGAACTTGAATAGTATCTTTAAAAATTTAACTATTTTATAGCTTCATTTCCATTTGGAATAACAGTTTGAAAGAGTGAATGAAAAATACATATGAGGAGAAAAAAAGCACAGAAAACATTTGTTTGTACAGATAAACAGTCATGTGGTGCCAGAATGTTTTATTACTTATAGCAGATAATCTGCTAGCAAACACATCAAGTGTGTCCATGCCAAGAGCTGATGACAGGCAAAGTAGGATGAATATAATTCTGGGAAAGAGCCGTATTTGATGCAGATGAGGCAGGAGACAGATGGGCCCTCAGGGCAAACGGTTTAAGTTCGTTCCCCGTGGACCGAAACTCCGAGAGGAGAATAACAGGACAGTTGAGAGAGGAAGCTGAGCCCTGCCCGGATAGAAGGTAAGTGACCACATATGCTCGAAGTCAGAAGACCTCCCCAACTACACATGTGCAGAAAGACTCCTTGGAGGTCAAAAGGGGAGTGATGTCATCTGATGCTCTCTACTCAGGCCTCTTCGGTAGAATCCATCCTGGCTAAGCGTTGCATGCGCACACGTGGGAAAATCCTGAGATACACCAAATATGGACTCTGAACCAGGCAAATCAAAATGATTGGTCAAAGGAAACACGGAAGAAATGCCCCATAAAAGTGATTCAAACTGCCACGAAGGCGCGACTCTCTCTGAGCTCGCCCGTGTGTCTATCCACACGTACTATACTTCTTTTTTCCTAATAAATACTTTACTTGTTTCACTACTTTCCGTCTTTGTGGGAATTCTTTTTCTGCAAAGCCGTAGGGCCAGGGCCTTGTCCCTGACCACTGGTCTAGTGGCCAGGACTCAGTGCTCTCACCGCCTTGACCCAACCTCAATCACTGGCCAGGAACTGAAACCCCGCTTGAAGGCACCGCAGGCTGAGGCCACCCAGGATCAGAGAGAGCAGAGAAGATGTGGGAATAATTTTTTAAATGAAATTAATGAAAAAACACTCAAGATAACTAAGAAAGAACGCTCATTGATATTAAAATTTAAGTTGTTATCATTGGGGAGGTAGGAATTTTAATAACAGAAAAGACAATTGTAGTGAAGTAAGAATACAGGAAGAAGAGGATAAAATGAATAGGAGACTAGGTTAAACTAAGGAAGAATTTGCTCACTGGAGGAGGGAATTTAGTAAAATCAAGGTGTCCTAAAGCTGACAACTTTTATAATCTCACTTTTCTGCAAGAGTCTCCTGAATGTTCAATTGTTCAAATAGTTCATCTTAACTCTTGCTTTTGGGCAGTGCCTTGATCATTTTGCAACATAGAAATAGTTACCTTTTAAGCAGAAAAAAACCATATTATTATCAATAATTATATTACACTGATTTCCCTTCTAATCAGGTCTTTAAAGAATGGAAGAAAAGATATTACAATGAATGCCTAGCTAACATTCATATGAATAGGTCATGACAAGAATTTAACAAAGCATTATTTGACATTTTAAAATACACAATTATTCAAAATGCATGAATATTGGCTAATTGTTTAAAAAACTGAAGTGTTTTTATGACTTAATTTCAAATTTAAAAATTTTAGAATTTAAAATACATACGTCCAGGATTCTGATATACACCAGATCTGTGAAGTTGGCAAGGAAATGCAGGTTCGAATTGCTCATAATTTCAATTCTTTCTCCTATCAGGTTATACAAACTCTTTGTATTGACCCCCATAGAAAGATGTATCACCACAGTTTTGTCTAAGTAAATCCACATAGGTAAGATTTGTCTATAACTTTCCCTAAGCACTTTCCCTGGGAACCCAGCAACGCCATGCTCTTTAATTACAGGACTTCATGATAACTCCCTGCCCCCTTCACAACTATCCTACATGAAAATATTCTGTGCCATTTAAGTCATTTTCTCAGACCTCAACTCTCAGTTCTTAAGTGATTTCTGGCTTTGGATAAACATCTCTGAACCGGGTTGCACTGCTATCCACTCAGAATATTTTACACTCTAATAGGAGATTTAAAGATGATATCGTTTCTCCCCATGCTATAATTTTCTGCCTTTAAACCTAACTAATCTGTTCTTGTCCACCTATAAATCCTATTAATATATACTTCTCCTTAACCTGCCTTCCTGTTATTGATTGTTGCTACTTTGATCATGATGCTTTTATAACTCACCTCCTTTCAAAACCCTATTTCTCTAAGAAAAGGTGATGAATGCTATTTGAATTGGAAAAAATAATGCAATAGGTGTGAAAATTCTCAGCTATATATTTTATACTCTGATAACTCTAATACTTTAAAGTTTTTTATTAAAATTAAAAATGCATTCACTATTTTTGTCCAAAATTCTTTCAGAACTTTATTGAACATACTGAAAAAAATACTGCTTCAAAGAAAGAGTGAAGATTGCTGAAAAATAAGTGTTCCTGCCTTGTTATCATCAACTAAACTATTCCCTTGCTGACTATCTCTTGGTGCCTCTTTTAAACCCTCCAAACTACAGTTTCTCCATCAATAATATGATCACAGAAATCATTGTTTCCTTTTGGAGATATTGGCAGAATTACATTAATTTCTAAATGTAATGAACTATTTAAATGCAAAGCATTATAACAAAAAAGACCATTTGCCATGAGTAAATTTGTAAAAGCAAATTCAGAGATGAATATGTGTAAACCTCAAATGGCCAGCAGTAATTCCTGAGGAGCATATGATAAATTTTATCTGGAATTGGATATAAAGGGAGAATTGACTTTTTAGAGCAGATTGCTTTCAACATTGTCTAACCATAAGAAAAAAGATTTATGAGAAAGAATGCAGAGCAGATTAATTAAAAGATTTCAGAGAAAACCATATGGATGTAAGGGCTTCGTGACTCTAAGAAAGAACAAATGAATGATCTACAACATTCTTCATTAAAGCATTCTTTTGTGATGATTTGAAGTTGTTAATTAAATCTAGTTCAGTGTTCTCCTAGTGAAATTTCAACTTCCTTTAAATGGTGGCTGCAAAAAGAAACACAAGTTGATGTGCATCCATGCCTGACACAGAGGTTTTCTGCTTTAGATTTATTTTCTAGGCCAACGCTCACAGTGTGTCAATTTTCAATACCACACCACCCAACCAAATTTCTACAAAAAAAAAAAAAGCATACATGCACACACATATATTTTGCATATAATTAGAGTGTGATTTGTTATTATTGTTGTTTCTGTTAAAGTCCCTCCTGTGACTCAGAACCATGTTTACAGTGTTGGCAGTAATTTTTAGTATTCAGTGATATGAAGGTCCTTGAAAAAAATAGCATAAAACACCATACAAATGTAAAGAAATGTTTATGGTTGTTGCATAACCACTTTTGTATCCTATAGCTTACCATGTGCTGGTATAAGGGATAATCTGAAGAGGAATTAGCAATTATGTTCACCTTTCCTTGAATAACTGTAATTTTTGGATTTGTTTGAGGAAAGTGTAATAAAATGAGGGACAGATGTTTTCAACTCTTCAAAAGGAGAGAATAGTTAATTACAAAATTTCTGCAAGACTCCAGAACAAATTATTAAATCACAAGGTTTTATGAAAATGTATAAAGTTAATGTCAGTGACTAGAAGGTACATCTGAATGTATTTGGCCCTTATCAAAATCAGAGGTAACTATCTTTTGGGGAAGATAGGCTAAATCTTTGTTACTTTTAAGAGAAATGATGTGGCAGAAATTCCAGAACATTAATCAAAGAGTTTCTCCTGCTCCTTTATTTTCAACACGAGAGTGTGCAGCATGTGGATAGCAACAAACTGACTTCATTCCACTGTTCCTGAAATCTCTTCTTGTTTTATCAGTTGGGGTGGATCAGACCACTCATCCCCATGAGTTGGGGTATTGGACGGCTCTAAAATTAAAAGGACAGATATTCCTGGCAGTGGTATGGTCAGACAATATCTCCATTACCCCACTGAAGGCAGGTCTAGTGGGCAAGACACTCCTTATTATTTAATATTAACATTTTAAAGAGTAAATTTGTATCCTTTATGAATTGAGGTTTTCACCAGGTTATTTTAAGCTTCACATCTTCAATTTCTTTCCAAATAAGAACTTTGCCTTCCTAAGAAAAGTACACAGAAATTTTTGTGTGACTTACTTGATAAAAATAAAACCATAAATAATTCCTCCCAACTTTTTTCTAAGAGAAAAAATTTTGTGATAATTGATGGGTATAAAACAATAAAAGAATCTAACTATTTCCATAATACCTAAGATATCCAGAAGTATCAGTTTCCTGGAGCTGCCATAACAAAGTACCACAAAGTAAGTGACTTAAAAAAACAGAAATTTATTCTCTTCTTCTGAAGGCTAGAAGTCCAAAATCAAAGTGACAGCTAGGCTGTGCTGTCTCCAAAACCTCTGAGGGGAGGATCCCTCCTTGCTTTTTCCAGCTTCTGATAGCCTCAGGCATTACTTGGCTTGTGGCAGCATAACTCCAATCTTTTTCTCTGTCTTCACATCACATCTTCCCTGTCTCAGTGTCTTCATATGTCCATCTTTCTTATAAAGACACCAGTCATATTGGATTAGGGGCCCACCCCCTCCAGTATGATCTCATCATAACTTTGCTATTTACATCTGCAATGACCTTATTTACAAATAAGATCATATTCTGAGGTATTGGAGGTTAAGATTTCATATCTTTTTAGAGGTGAGACAATTCAGTCCAAAACATAAAACAAAACTAAGCTTACATCATTTTTATAAGGTTATTAAATATTAGATAATTAGATCAGAAGATTGATGAAGACATAATGTCTCCAACTAATAAAAGAGTTCAGAGAAGTCTTATCAGAGGAGAAAATTATTGAAATATGTCTTAAAGAATACAAGGAGGGACTGAGCTCTGACCGCCACAGCAACAGTCAGCTCTACCCACCACCAGAGCCTCCCATCAAGCCTCTTAGATAGCCTCAAACACCAGAGGGCAGACAGCAGAAGCAAGAAAAACTACAATCCTGCAGCCTGTGGACCAGAAACCACAGTTACAGAAAGATAGACAAGATGAAAAGGCAGAGGGCTATGTACCAGATGAAGGAACAAGAAAAAACCCCAGAAAAACAACTAAATGAAGTGGAGATAGGCAACCTTCCAGAAAAAGAATTCAGAATAATGATAGTGAAGATGATCCAGGACCTCGGAATAAGAATGGAGGCAAAGATTGAGAAGATGCAAGAAATGATTAACAAAGACCTAGAAGAATTAAAGAACAAACAAACAGAGATGACCAATACAATAACTGAAATGAAAACTACACTAGAAGGAATCAATAGCAGAATAACTGAGGCAGAAGAACGGATAAGTGACCTGGAAGACAGAATGGTGGAATTCACTGCTGCGGAACAGACTAAAGAAAAAAGAATGAAAAGAAACGAAGACAGCCTAAGAGACCTCTGGGACAACATTAAACGCAACAACATTCGCATTATAGGGGTCCCAGAAGGAGAAGAGAGAGAGAAAGGACCAGAGAAAATAGTTGAAGAGATTATAGTCGAAAACTTCCCTAACATGGGAAAGGAAATAGCCATCCAAGTCCAGGAAGCGCAGAGAGTCCCATACAGAATAAACCCAAGGAGAAACACGCCGAGACACATAGTAATCAAAGTGGCAAAAATTAAAGACAAAGAAAAATTAGTGAAAGCAGCAAGGGAAAAACGACAAATAACATACAAGGGAACTCCCATAAGGTTAACAGCTGATTTCTCAGCAGAAACTCTGCAAGCCAGAAGGGAGTGGCATGATATACTTTAAGTGATGAAAGGGAAGAACCTACAACCAAGATTACTCTACCCGGCAAGGATCTCATTTAGATTTGATGGAGAAATCAAAAGCTTTACAGACAAGCAAAAGCTAAGAGAATTCAGCACTACCAAACCAGCTCTACAACAAATGCTAAAGGAACTTCTCTAAGTGGGAAACACAAGAGAAGAAAAGGACCTACAAAAACAAACCCAAAACAATTAAGAAAATGGTCATAGGAACATACATATCGATAATTACCTTAAACGTGAATGGATTAAACACCCCAACCAAAAGACATAGACTGGCTGAATGGATACAAAAACAAGACCCATATATATGCTGTCTACAAGAGACCCACTTTAGACCTAGGGACACATACAGACTGAAAGTTAAGGGATGGAAAAAGATATTCCATGCAAATGGAAATCAAAAGAAAGCTGGAGTAGCTATACTCATATCAGATAAAATAGACTTTAAAATAAAGAATGTTACAAGAGACAAGGAAGGACACTACATAATGATCCAGGGATCAATCCAAGAAGAAGATATAACAATTATAAATATATATGCACCCAACATAGGAGCACCTCAATACATAAGGCAACTGCTAACAGCTATAAAAGAGGAAATCGACAGTAACACAATAACAGTGGGGGACTTTAACACTTCACTTACACCAATGGACAGATCATCCAAAATGAAAATAAATAAGGAAACAGAAGCTTTAAATGACACAATAGACCAGATAGGTTTAATTGATATATATAGGACATTCCATCCAAAAACAACAGATTACACGTTCTTCTCAAGTGTGCACGGAACATTCTCCAGGATAGATCACATCTTGGGTCACAAATCAAGCCTCAGTAAATTTAAGAAAATTGAAATCATATCAAGCATCTTTTCTGACCACAACGCTATGAGATTAGAAATGAATTACAGGGAAAAAAACGTAAAAAAGACAAACACATGGAGGCTAAACAATACGTTACTAAATAACCAAGAGATCACTGAAGAAATCAAAGAGGAAATCAAAAAATACCTAGAGACAAATGACAATGAAAACACAACGACCCAAAACCTATGGGATGCAGCAAAAGCGGTTCTAAGAGGGAAGTTTATAGCTATACAAGCCTACCTAAAGAAACAAGAAAAATCTCAAGTAAACAATCTAACCTTACACCTAAAGAAACTAGAGAAAGAAGAACAAACAAAACCCAAAGTTAGCAGAATGAAAGAAATCATAAAGATCAGAGCAGAAATAAATGAAATAGAAACAAGGAAAACAATAGCAAAGATCAATAAAACTAAAAGTTGGTTCTTTGAGAAGATAAACAAAATTGATAAGCCATTAGCCAGACTCATCAAGAAAAAGAGGGAGAGGACTCAAATCAATAAAATCAGAAATGAAAAAGGAGAAGTTACAACAGACACTGCAGAAATACAAAACATCCTAAGAGACTACTATAAGCAACTTTATGCCAATAAAATGGACAACCTGGAAGAAATGGACAAATTCTTAGAAAGGTATAACCTTCCAAGACTGAATCAGGAAGAAACAGAAAATATGAACAGACCAATCACAAGTAATGAAATTGAAACTGTGATTAAAAATCTTCCAACAAACAAAAGTCTGGGACCAGATGGCTTCACAGGTGAATTCTATCAAACATTTAGAGAAGAGCTAACACCCATCCTTCTCAAACTCTTCCAAAAAATTGCAGAGGAAGGAACACTCCCAAACTCATTCTATGAGGCCACCATCACCCTGATACCAAAACCAGACAAAGACACTACAAAAAAAGAAAATTACAGACCAATATCACTGATGAATATAGATGCAAAAATCCTCAACAAAATACTAGCAAACAGAATCCAACAACACATTAAAAGGATCATACACCACGATCAAGTGGGATTTATCCCAGGGATGCAAGGATTCTTCAACATACGCAAATCAATCAATGTGATACACCATATTAACAAATTGAAGAATAAAAACCATATGATCATCTCAATAGATGCAGAAAAAGCTTTTGACAAAATTCAACACCCATTCCTGATAAAAACTCTCCAGAAAGTGGGCAGAGAGGGAACCTACCTCAACATAATAAAGGCCATATATGACAAACCCACAGCAAACATCATTCTCAATGGTGAAAAACTGAAAGCATTTCCTCTAAGATCAGGAACGAGACAAGGATGTCCACTCTCACCACTATTATTCAACATAGTTCTGGAAGTCCTAGCCACGGCAATCAGAGAAGAAAAAGAAATAAAAGGAATACAAATTGGAAAAGAGGAAGTAAAACTGTCACTGTTTGCAGATGACATGATACTATACATAGAGAATCCTAAAACTGTCACCAGAAAACTGCTAGAGCTAATTAATGAATATGGTAAAGTTGCAGGATACAAAATTAATGCACAGAAATCTCTTGCATTCCTATACACTAATGATGAAAAATCTGAAAGAGAAATTATGGAAACACTCCCATTTACCATTGCAACAAAAAGAATAAAATACCTAGGAATAAACCTACCTAGGGAGACAAAAGACCTGTATGCAGAAAACTATAAGACACTGATGAAAGAAATTAAAGATGATACCAACAGATGGAGAGATATACCATGTTCTTGGATTGGAAGAATCAACATTGTGAAAATGAGTATACTACCCAAAGCAATCTACAGATTCAATGCAATCCCTATCAAATTACCAATGGCATTTTTTACGGAGCTAGAACAAATCATCTTAAAATTTGTATGGAGACACAAAAGACCCCGAATAGCCAAAGCAGTCTTGAGGCAAAAAAATGGAGCTGGAGGAATCAGACTCCCTGACTTCAGACTATACTACAAAGCTACAGTAATCAAGACAATATGGTACTGGCACAAAAACAGAAACATAGATCAATGGAACAAGATAGAAAGCCCAGAGATTAACCCACGCACCTATGGTCAACTAATCTATGACAAAGGAGGCAAAGATATACAATGGAGAAAAGACAGTCTGTTCAATAAGTGGTGCTGGGAAAACTGGACAGCTACATGTAAAAGAATGAAATTAGAATACTCCCTAACACCATACACAAAAATAAACTCAAAATGGATTAGAGACCTAAATATAAGACTGGACACTATAAAACTCTTAGAGGAAAACATAGGAAGAACACTCTTTGACATAAATCACAGCAAGATCTTTTTTGATCCACCTCCTAGAGTAATGGAAATAAAAACAAAAATAAACAAATGGCACCTAATGAAACTTCAAAGCTTTTGCACAGCAAAGGAAACCATAAACAAGATGAAAAGACAACCCTCAGAATGGGAGAAAATATTTGCAAATGAATCAACGGACAAAGGATTAATCTCCAAAATATATAAACAGCTCATTCAGCTCAATATCAAAGAAACAAACACCCCAATCCAAAAATGGGCAGAAGACCTAAATAGACAATGCTCCAAAGAAGACATACAGACAGCCACGAAGCACATGAAAAGATGCTCAACATCACTAATTATTAGAGAAATGCAAATCAAAACTACAATGAGGTATCACCTCACTCCTGTTAGAATGGGCATCATCAGAAAATCTACAAACAACAAATGCTGGAGAGGGTGTGGAGAAAAGGGAACCCTCTTGCACTGTTGGTGGGAATGTAAATTGATACAGCCACTATGGAGAACAATATGGAGGTTCCTTAAAAAACTAAAAATAGAGTTACCATATGACCCAGCAATCCCACTACTGGGCATATACCCAGAGAAAACCGTAATTCAAAAAGACACATGCACCCGAATGTTCATTGCAGCACTATTTACAATAGCCAGGTCATGGAAGCAACCTAAATGCCCATCAACAGACGAATGGATAAAGAAGATGTGGTACATATATACAATGGAATATTACTCAGCCATAAAAAGGAACGAAATTGAGTCATTTGTTGAGACGTGGATGGATCTAGAGACTGTCATACAGAGTGAAGTAAGTCAGAAAGAGAAAAACAAATATCGTATATTAACGCATGTATGTGGAACCTAGAAAAATGGTACAGATGACCCAGTTTGCAGGGCAGAAGTTGAGACACAGATGTAGAGAATGGACATATGGACACCAAGGGGGGAAAACTGCGGTGAGGTGGGGATGGTGGTGTGCTGAATTGGGCGATTGGGATTGACATGTATACACTGATGTGTATAAAAGTGATGCCTAATAAGAACCTGCAGTATAAAATAACAAACAAAACAACTAATACTAAACTTTCATTGGGTTATTTGTATGGAAATATGTTAATATAAATGTTTCAGACATTACATGAAATTTCTAAAAATCTTATATTTGTATTTGTATGGAAATATGTATGGAAATATGTTAATATAAATGTTTCAGACATTACATGAAATTTCTAAAAATCTTATATTTGTATTTGTATGGAAATATGTATGGAAATATGTTAATATAAATGTTTCAGACATTACATGAAATTTCTAAAAATCTTATATGTTCTGGTATAATGTTATAAGTAATAATCCTAGTTATTACTTTAAAATGTATATCTCAGAAATAACTAATTTTCCTGTCAACTGCATTATTATGAACTTTCATCAAATCTTTTACCGTGGTCATTTTTAAGTCTTTTGTCATTTACAGACAGTTCTGGGTGTACTCTGATGATTTTGCAAATATGTTCCTATAAAAGGGTTTCATCTTCAAGAAATTCATGGAAAAGACTCTGACAAGTACAGGTTTCTGGTAACTGACTGTACTGCTGAACTGAATGAATAAGCATTTTCAGAACTCTGATGAAAAACTGATGAACTCATAAAAGTGCTAACAAAAGATCAAGATGAAAAAAAACAATTAATTACATGGGACTGCGTGAACTGATGAGGATGAGTATAATTTTTGTGACTTTCTGTCTGAATTAAAAAAAAAAAAAAATCCCACAAGGACTCAGAGGCAAAGAATATACAAATCAATTTTCACTGCAAAGTAAAGGAGCTGTTACAGTGGAGGATTACTGGACTGAATGTCAATATTATGACATAGTATGAGTGTGTTTCATGTTTGGTAATTGCAATCATTGTTGCTTTTGCTGTGGTCATCCATGTACAATGCTTGGTGTCAGTCTATTTATCTCTTGTAAAAATAAAATACAGTGTGTGTGTGTGAAAAAAAAAAAAAAAAAGAATACAAGGAGGGCTCTAGTTAGGAAAGAGGGGTGTGTCATGGTCCAAACTCGGAAAAGAATTTCCAGACACAAGGTAGAATGCAAAGAGGATAGAATTTATTAGAGGGAATGGTCGCTGCCAGGACAGCAGGCTGACTTCCTAGTAGTCTGGGAGAGCCGACCCCAAACATATGCTATTAATCAGTTTTTATAACCAGAGAAAACAAAGGAATGGTCTGAGGTGAAAATTTCGTTTACTGATTGGTCGAGGCACATATACCTTCCTTCTATAGTCTGGGAGTGGTACAGGGCAGATGCTTTTCCTTATTTGGGACGAGAGAGGAACAGGTCCTGTTGCCCAGGTGGGCTCAGGTATTTCGTACCCATTGCAACATGGTGGGGAGGGCGATGAGAGTCCGGTACGGTGTGTAACGCTGAAACTTTTTCAGGCAGGGTTGTCCTTTGTTCTTGAAGCACCACTGTCCTTGGAGTGCCACAGAGTGGAGGAGAGGATAGCTCTAGACTAAGAGAATACTTTATACTAAGGAGCGATGTCGTGAAAAAGCAAAATATATTCATGAAACTACAAACTATTCAGAGTTAAAATTTCAGATAAGTGGCAGGAGCTGAAGCTTAAGATAAACATAGGAACACTTATTAAAATTCTTTGCATCATATTCCAAATTTTTCAACTTATATTTCTAAAAGCAAAAGAAAGTCATTAACACACTTCAAATAGTGGAAATATAGGTTATCTTTGTGTTGTAAAAATCCAATCTTGTAGAAGTGCCAAGGGTTAACTGGAAAGCATGTTTATCAAATATTCAGAGAATATACTCTGGAAATATTGTAGGCATCTAGTAGGTATTGCTAATTATGTAGATAAAGCCTATGCTTTCTAAAGAGGAAGAACTTACAAAATTATATGGAAATTGCAGTAAGTAATATTATATATATGAAACTTTTTAAAATAAATTATTCAAGTTATCCAACAATGGCTGAGGTTGCCTCATAGGATGAACACTTAAATATATTTGGGAAAATTTTCTTATTAAAAAAAAGAAGGAAAGATGTACACAATAATTAAAAACAAAATTGTAATTGCTATTCAGGATGGTGGTTTGAATTGGCCTGTTTACTCTCCTTGAATATTGTCTTTAAAAGGACAAAAAAATAAAGAAATGGGTGGAAAATTCTGAAACCTTTACTTGAAAAGGATGTAATCAAGTGAGAGAACCATAAAAACATTTTACATGATATTGTCAATATAAGACTATATTGAGGAACATGTCAAACTGACTGAAATTCAGCATGTGCAGGAAAAGTCTGTCTGGGTTGGAAGTACACAGGATCTTTATCATAATCTGAGTCAGGCCAGGATAAAGCAATAAGATCCTAGTCTAGGCCAGCTCTTGGGGCACTTGCAGCCTGGATGGAGCACACATTTCTATTCCATAAATTGATGCAACAGGTATACAACCCTTTATCTCTCTTTACTGGTCATCTACTCAACAAAGAAAGGAAGCCACCTGGACAATTTTCTTCTAAACACATTAATAAAAAATCAAAGAATGGCCTTGCTACTGGAGAGTCCCATCCTATAGACTACTTTGAGATGGATTAATCTGTGGTAGGACTGTGTATGGTAAGCAAATCTGGTGTCTATGGACATATGAAGCATTGCTTGGAAAATGTCACATAAGTTATACAGCTTATGAGAATCAAATGGAGATGTTTCAAGATCAAAAGAACTCTCTTTTGTGTAAGTAATGTAACTGCATACATTATTAGAGATTTCATATACTAATGTGGATCAATTCTTCTGATACAGTAAGAAAGCACTACAGGAGCTGCACTGGTGACCCAGGACCTCTCCTTGCTTTGCTTGTGCCTCATGATTACTTGTATCCTTGAAATTATTAAGAAACCTTGAAACTAGGTAAGATGCTAAATGTGTGTGAGGCTGATTTTGACAGTCCAATAAGGTGTTATCTCACCAGCATATAGAGCAGCAGATTGTGACAATCGTGATCATTTTTCATTTGAAATGTATGGCATAAGTGAAGTAAGAATACTGCCAGAGCTGGCACCTAATTAAGACACCAGTTGGACAAGTCGAAAAATGCCCAGGTGTATTTGAGGTACTACAGCAGAGATGAAGAATGGACCAATCCACTTAGAATTGAGTCTTCCATCTAGGTCATCACCAGTATATTTCCTCTCCCCAAATCATAACCAAACCTATAATCAAGTAACATAAAATTATCCAAAGGAAAAAATAATTTCCTTTTCTGTTTTAACTGGAACTAAACATTTTGAACAGAGACTCATACCTCCTCTGAGAGAAACTATTTCAAATATCAATATCAGAATAATGTGGAACCTCCTTTAAGGAAAAAAATTCACTAATTATGGCATATGATATTACTCACTAGCATGGATACACATCTAATAAGTGGCTTAACACAGAACCCCAAATTTTATTGCCTCCTTTTTAAAAAAATTTACTAAGAACTTAGGCTTTTATAACTACAGCTGACACTAATGTTGTGTAAAGTTGATGGGGGCTAAGGCATATCAGTCAGTGACGATAAACATAACAGGATGATTCACAAGCTGAAAACACATACATGCACACATACATATTTTTAATTACTTGGCGTCATCCTCTGGTGAGCTAAAACTGTATCTAAATCAAGAAATGATTTGAGAGAGAAGGAAGCTGAAAGGAGGGGACATGAAAAAGACACTGAAGCTGTGTGGCTGACAGGGTCTTGGTGCTCTGGCTGGGTGTCAGGCTTGTGCCTCTGAGGTGGGAGAGCTGAATTCAGGACATTGGTCCACCAGAGACCTCGTGGCTCCATGTGATATCAAAAGGCGTAAGCCCTCCCAGAGATCTCCATCTCAACGCTAACACCCAGCTCCACTCAATGACCAGCAAGCTACAGTGCTGGACACCCTATGCCAAACAGCTAGTAAGACAGGAACACAACCCTACCCATCAGCAGAGAGGCTGCCTAAAATCATAATAAGGTCACAGGAACCCCAAAACAGATGCGGTCCTGCCCCCTAGAAAGACAAGATCCAGCCTCATCCACTAGAACACAGGCACTAGTCCCCTCCATCAGGAAGCCTACACAACCCACTGAATCAACCTTAGCCACTGGGGGCAGACACCAAAAACAACGGGAACTACAAACCGGCAGCCTGCAAAAAGGAGACCCCAAACACAGTAAGTTAAGCAAAATGAGAAGACAGAGAAACACATAGCAGATGAAGGAACAAGGTATAAACCCACCAGACAAAACAAATGAAGAGCAAATAGGCAGTCTACCTGAAAAAGAATTCAGAGTAATGATAGTAAAGATGATCCAAAATCTTGGAAATACAATGGAGAAAATACAAGAAACATTTAACAAGGACCTAGAAGAACTAAAGAGCAAACAAACAATGATGAACAGCACAATAAATGAAATTAAAAATTCTCTAGAAGGAATCAACAGCAGAGTAACTGAGGCACAAGAATGGATAAGTGATCTGGAAGATAAAAGACTGGAAATAACTACTGCAGAGCAGAATAAAGAAAAAAGAATGAAAAGAATTGAGGACACTGTTAGAGACCTCTGGGACAACATTAAACGCACCAACATTCAAATTATAGGGGTCCCAGAAGAAGAGGAGAAAAAGAAAGGGACTGAGAAAATATCTTAAGTGAAAACTTCTGTAATATGGGAAAGGAAATAGTCAATCAAGTCCAGGAAGCACAGAGAGTCCTATACAGGATAAATCCAAGGAGAAACACGCCAAGACACATATTAATCAAACTATCAAAAATTAAATACAAAGAAAAAATATTAAAAGCAGCAAGGGAAAAACAACGAATAACATACAAGGGAATCACCATAAGGTTAACAGCTGATCTTTCAGCAGAAACTGCAAGGCAGAATGGAGTGGCAGGACATATTTAAAGTGATGAAAGGGAAAAACCTACAACCAAGATTACTGTACCCACGAAGGATCTCATTCAGATTCAACAGAGAAATTAAAACCTTTTCAAACAAGGAAAAGCTAAGAGAATTCAACACCATCAAACCAGCTTTACAACAAATGCTAAAGGAACTTTTCTAGGCAGGAAACACAAGAGAAGGAAAAGACTTACAATAACAAACCCAAAACAATTAATAAAATGGTAACAGGAAAATACATATCAATAATTACCTTAAATCTAAATGGATTAAATGCTCCAACCAAAAGTCATAGACTGGCTGAATGGATACAAAAACAAGACCCGTATATATGCTTTCTACAAGAGACCCACTTCAGACCTAGGGACACATACAGACTGAAAGTGAGGGGATGGAAAAAAGATATTCCATGCAAATGGAAATCAAAAGAAAGCTGGTGTAACAATTCTCATATCAGACAAAATGGACTTTAAAATAAAGACTATTACAAGAGACCAAGAAGGACTCTACATAATGATCAAGGGATCAATCCAAGAAGAAGATATAACAATTGTAAATATTTATACACCCAACATAGGGGCACCTCAATGCATAAGGCAAATGCTAACAGCCATAAAAGGGGAAATCAACAGTAACACAATCATAGTAGGGGACGTTAACACCCCACTCTCACCAATGGACAGATCATCCACAATGAAATTAAATAAGGAAACACAGCTGTAAATGATACATTACACAAGATGGACTTAATTGATATTTATAGGACATTCCATCCAAAAACAACATTATACACTTTCTTCTCAAGTGCTCATGGAACATTCTCCAGGATAGATCATATCTTGGGTCACAAATCAAGCCTTGGTAAATTTAAGAAAATTGAAATCGTATCAAGTATCTTTTCCGACCACAACACTATGAGACTAGATATCAATTACAGGGAAAAACATCTGTAAAAAATATAAACACATGGAGGCAAAAAAATACACTACTTAATAACCAAGAGATCACTGAAGAAATCAAAGAGGAAATCAAAAAATTCCTAGAAACAAATGACAATGAAAACACGGTGACCCAAAACCTATGGAATGCAGCAAAAGTAGTTCTAAGAGGGAAGTTTATAGCAATACAATCCTACCTTAAGAAACAAGAAACATCTCAAATAAACTACCTAACCTTACACCTAAAGCAATTAGAGAAAGAAGAACAAAAAAATCCCCAAAGTTAGCAGAAGGAAAGAAATCATAAAGATCAGAGCAGAAATAAATGAAATAGAAACAAAGAAAACATAACAAAGATCAATAAAACTAAAAGCTGGTTCTTTGAGAAGATAAACAAAATTGATAAACTATTAGCCAGACTCATGAAGAAAAAAAGAGAGAAGACTCAAATCAATAGAATTAGAAATGAAAAAGAAGTAACAACTGACACTGCAGAAATACAAAGGATCACGAGAGATTACTACAAGCAAATCTATGCCAATAAAATGGACAACCGAGAAGAAATGGACAAATTCTTAGAAAAGCACAACCTTCCGAGACTGAACCAGGAAGAAATAGAAAGTATAAACAGACAAATCACAAGCACTGAAATTGAGACAGTGATTAAAAATCTTCCAACAAACACAAGCCCAGGACCAGATGGCTTCACAGGCGAATTCTATTAAGCATTTATAGAAGAGATAACACCTATCCTTCTCAAACTCTTCCAAAATATAGCAGAGGGAAGAACACTCCCAAACTCAATCTACAAGGCCACCATCACCCTGATATCAAAACCAGACAAAGATGTCACAAAAAAAGAAAACTACAGGTCAATATCACTGATGAACATAGATGAAAAAATCCTCAACAGAATACTAGCAAACAGAATCAAACAGCATATTAATAGGATCATACACCATGATCAAGTGGGGTTATCCCAGGAATACAAGGATTCTTCAATATACGCAAATCAATCAATGTGATAAACCAGATTTAAAAATTGAAGGAGAAAAACCATATGATCATCTCAATTGATGCAGAAAAAGCTTTTGACAAAATTCAACACCCATTTATGATAAAAACCCTCCAGAAAATAGGCATAGAGGGAACTTACCTCAACATAATAAAGGCCATATATGACAAATCCACAGCCAACATCATTTGAAATTGTGTAAAACTGAAAGCATTTCCTCTAAGATCAGGAACAAGACAAGGTTGTCCACTCTCACCACTATTATTCAACATAGTTTTGGAAGTTTTAGCCACAGCAGTCAGAGAAGAAAAAGAAATAAAAGAAATCCAAATCAGAAAAGAAGAAGTAAAGTTGTCACTGTTTGCAGATGACATGATACTATACATAGAGAATCCTGAAGATGCTACCAGAAAACTACTAGAGCTAATCAGTGAATCTGGTAAAGTAGCAGGATGCAAAATTAATGCACATAAATCTCTTGCATTTCTGTACACTAAGGATGAAAAATCTAAAAGAGAAATTATGGAAAGCCTCCTATTTACCATTGCAACAAAATGATAAAATACCTAGGAATAAACCTACCTAAGGAGACAAAAGACCTTTATGCAGAAAACTATAAGATACTGATGAAAGATATTAAAGATGATACAAACAGATGGAGAAATATAACATGTTCTTGAATTGGAAGAATGAACATTGTGAAAATGACTCTACTACCCAAAGCAATCTACAGATTCAATGCAATCCCTATCAAACTACCACTGGCATTTTTCAGAGAACCAGAACAAAAAATTTCACAATTTGTACAGAAACACAAAAGACCCTGAATAGCCAAAGCAATCTTGAGAAAGAAAAATGGAGCTGGAGGAATCAGGGTCCCTGACTTCAGACTATAATACAAATCTACAGTAATCAAGACAGTATGGCACTGGCACTAAAACAGAAACATAGAGCAATGGAACAGGATAGAAAGCCCAGAGATAAACCCACGTACATATGGTCACCTTATTTTTGATAAAGGAGGCAAGAATATACAATGGAGAAAAGACAGCCTCTTCAATAAGTGGTGCTGGGAAAACTGGACAGCTACACCTAAAAGAATGAAATTAGAACACTCCTTAACACCATACACAAAAATAAACTCAAAATGGATTAAAGACCTAAATGTAAGGCCAGACACTATAAACTCTTGGAGGAAATCATAGGCAGAACACTCTATGACATAAATCACAGCAAGATCCTTTTTGACCCACCTCCTTGAGAAATGGTAATAAAAACAAAAATAAACAAATTGGACCTAATGAAACGTAAAAGCTTTTTGGCACAGCAAAGGAAACCATAAACAAGACAAAAAGACAATCCTCAGAATGGGAACATATATATGCAAATGAAACAACGGACAAAGGATTAATCTCCAAAATATACAAGCAGCTCATGCTGCTCAATATCCAAAAAGAAACAACCCAATCTAAAAATGGGCAGAAGACCTAAATAGACATTTCTCCAAAGAAGATATACAGATCACCAACAAACACATGAAAGGATGGTCAACATCACTAATCATTGGAGAAATGCAGATCAAAACTACAATGAGGTGTCACCTCACACCGGTCAGAATGGCCATCATCAAAAAAATCTACAAACAATACATGCTGGAGAGGGTGTGGAGAAAAGGGAACCCTCTTGCACTGTTGGTAGGAATGTAAATTGATACAGCCACTATGGAGAACTGTATGGAGGTTGCCATATGACCCAGCAATCCCACTACTGGGCATATACCCTGAGAAAACCATAATTCAAAAAGAGTCAAGTACCACAATGTTCATTGCAGCTCTATTTACAATAGCCAGGACATGGAAGCAACCTAGATGTCCATCAACAGATGAATGGATAAAGAAGATGTGGCACATATATACAATGGAATATTACTCAGCCATAAAAAGAAACGAAACTGAGTTATTTGTAGTGAGGTGGATGGACCTTGAGACTGTCATACAGAGTGAAGTAAGTCAGAAAGAGAAAAACAAATACCGTATGCTAACACATATATATGGAATCAAAAAAAAAAAAAAGAATGGTCATGAAGAACCTAGTGGCAAGACAGGAATAAAGACACAGACATACCAGAGAATGGACTTGAGGATATGGGGAGGGGGAAGGTTAAGCTGTGACAAAGTGAGAGAGTGGCATGGACATATATACACTACCAAACGTAAAATAGATAGCTAGTGGGAAGCAGCCACATAGCACAGGGAGATCAGCTAGGTGCTTTGTGACCACATAGAGAGGTGGGATAGGGAGGGTGGGAGGGAGGGAGACGCCAGAGGGAGGAGATATGGGGATGTATGTATAGGTATAGCTGATTCACTTTGTTATAAGCAGAAACTAACACACCATTGTGAAGCAATTACACTCCAATAAAGATGTTAAAATATAAATAAATAAAAGAAATAAAAAAATTTTTTAAAAAGAAATGATTTGAGCAAAAAAAAATCTGTCTTTAAAATTCTTAATGAATGTGAGAGATATCAAGAGGTTCAATGATAGTAAAGCATGTTGGATGATTTTAGGAACGAAACTGTGAAGCTGCTAGTACAATGCAAGTGATCCCAACTTACCAAAACTAGATTTGAAACTTGGTTCATTTAAGCAGGACCTCAACAGGGGGCACACCAGTCATTTAAAAACAAGACAAAGAATTGTTACACCTGAAGAATCAATACAAATCTCCCACTACAAGATACAAGAGAAAATATTTTAAGTAGAAGATAAGAATGAAATCCCCCCTCTCCTTGACCAGTAACAGTGGTGTTGAAAAGACTTATGAGACACAGTAAATGTCACCCAGTATCAAGTTGACTTACCTTTAAGAAAGGATCCAGGACAGGTCACACAACATGTATTGTGGAAGTCATGTGACTCCCAGGCGCAGTTTGCAACATTTCTATATCACTCTGCATTTGGGACATGCTTGTGCTAATAAGAGAAAAGGCTGACTGGGTACCACCTCAGCACAGGTAGGTTGTCAGCTCTGGAATGCCTTCCATCTTTATATCTTCCTCATCACATAGCTTCCTTGGGCTGTCTAGTGCCATTCTCCATTGTGGCTACATCTCATCCATTACTAGTTACTCAGTGCTTACAGAGTTCTCAGTAAGAATTTTGGTGACACAAGACAGGCCCTGAATTGGCACAGATTATATTCTGCAATTTTTTCCACAGTTCATTTTGATCCTGTGAACGTTCCTTAAGTAAGTGTTGCAAGAGGCATTTCACCAGAGGAAATGTCACAGATCAAAGAGTAATTCTTTCTTTCCGGAGAAATATTGCATCATGATTTTCAATTGGATTAAATGAAAGAAAATTTTGAGACAATTAAACACTGTTTTCAGCTGAGGAACATCAGTTCCAAATTGAAAAGTTCAAAGAAGTGTATTGAATACTGAAGTCATATAAATCAAGGACATAAAAGACCAACTGAAGAAATTGGGACACCAGAAGAAAAAGCCTGTGTGTGTGCTTACATATGAATATCTATTAAGTACTAAACATTACACATATGAAAATAACTTAAAATTTAAGAGGCATGGATACTAAAGCCAGAAGTTTTCCTATATGTGAACTGGGAATTCTAAAAAGAATTACATGGATGAAGAAAAGGGAATAATTAAATAAATAATAGACGAACAGTTTCCTGATTTGAAGAACGATTTGAGCAAACACGTTTATTAGGCCCATTTCGTGATAAAAAGTAAATCCCCAGACACATTTTGGTGAAACTTTTTGTATTTTAAAGATCTGGGAGGAGAGGACGTAACAGAGTAGCCATGGAAGAAGCACATGTGCAGGGAACAGTGCTTTGGTCTTGAATGTTGCCAAAATCTGCTCCTGGATAAGACAAAGGGGTTAAATCAAGAACAATTAGAACCTCGCATCTATGACATTTTCTTGAGGGAAAATAAGCTAGTGAATGGAAATGTGATGGGACAGCCTTTGGGGAAATAGAGTACCACTGAGTAGCTCTACTTCTGGTAGTGAACTAGTAATAAATGATGTGACTATAACTAAAGTCCTCTACCAGCTGTGACTAAAACAAATAGTTTTTATTCACATAGCATCATCCAAAAGGAGGGTCTGCCTGCATCAAAACAACTGCTTAATGATATAAAAAGGTAAGAATTTTCTTTTGAATCTTTAGCATATTGACTTTATTTTCTTAAATATAACAGCAAGTGAGTTGGGGAAAATAGGTAGATTGAAGGTTAGACTAATCGCGATGCTTTGTCAAGGGCTGCACACATTGACACTCTCATCAAAATTGGGGTTCTGTTAGCAAAGAAGAAGGGAAGCAGAATTTTGGTTATGCAGCTAACACTGTCTGCCACAGACACACGCAAATGAGCAAGTGGCAGGCGGCGAGCTGATTCCATTCTCAGAGGACTGCTGCTAGATACACCTTACCTGCTAACTTGATGCTTAGAGCCAATCACTCTCTGTAAGAACCAACTAACCAACCAGCAAAACTAAGTTACAATGAAAGCGGTTCCAATGGCATCTTATTTTATCAAAAACTCCAGATAGGATTAATTTACTCTAAACCAGGCGTGGTGGAGGATGGGGATGGGGAGGGGAGACTTCTTTTTAAATTTTTTATTTCATAACATTTAAGTAAACAGTTTTTTTGTTGTTCTTTTAATTCCTGTGGTAAAAAGAACTCATATTATGACAAGTGGGTAAGCTAGGAAGAACTGAAATATATTATCATTATACTATTAGTATAATTGGTAAACCATTTGGCAACACGTTTTCCCGCCTCTTTATTTTTCAATTTTTTTTTTTTTGGCCGCGCCCTTAGTTCTCCCTCCAGGGATCGAACCTGGGCCTACGGCAGTGAAAGCACAGAGTCCTAACCACTGCACAGCCAGGGAATTCCCTATTTTTCAAATTTTATCAAAGAAAATGTACAGTGTTACAATGATAGAAATCTTTGGTAAGAAGGAAATAATACAAGCTGAGTTCAACAGACCTTAATAATGGAACGCATTTTATTGAGATGGCCAATTTATCAGAAAGGATGTTTTCATAAAACCAAGAAATAGAAAGTCTTCTAATCAGAGAGTGGAAGTCATTGAATTCAGCTCCTCATGGAGCTTCTTGTTACACATCACAACACTGCACATTCGAGCACCTCTCTGTGGCCAGATCATCTGAATTCTGAATCTGCCGCTAACTTGCTAAGCGACAATGGAAGAGTGAATTAACTTCTCTATTCCTTGGTATCTCCCTCCGTATAAAGGGAATTATATTAATTCCTACCTTATAGAATATATATGAAGATTAAATGAGGTTGTATCTGTGAAGTACAAGTACTTAGGTTATCTGTATACATAGTAGCTAAACAAGAGTTTGTAAAATAAAGCAATTGTGTGTCCTTGAAGCTAGAAAGGAAAACAAAGACCATTACAGAAAAAGGTATGCAGAGTTAAAAAAGGTTTCCTGCAAATATTTAGGGAGGGAATAAATATACAAATGAAAAGAGATATTTTGTTAACATTTGTCACATTCATAGCATTGAGTCTGGTGCAGAGCCAAAAATCAATGTTACTGTCTTTCTCTTTTCCCACCCAAAAATATTATGTTTCATTGTTATGTTTCATTCAGGTTAGTAAAGGCTTTTGACACCAAGCCTGCTTGAAGATCAGAATACTGATATATCTGAATCATCAAAATATGTAAGAGAATTGTGTACAAGTAAATTTGGAGGATATTTTTAAGCTTTTTTTTCCTGAATGTGGTATAAGGCAAAACAGTTTTCCAGTAAGATAATATTATCACAACATTTGAAACTTTGAGAAGTTCTTATCTGCATATATATTTAAATCTCTTAAATGATTTACCTATGTAACTACATAAGTAGTTGCTAAGATTAAGATATATCTTATGATTCACATACCATGGAAGACAATGATGGAAACAGACACATCCCAGGAGAAACTGAAAGGACCATAGCTTCTCCAACAACAGAGATGTTTTAGGTTACTGGTGGAAGCCTTTTGCTCAATAAAGATTTACATTATGGGACTTCCTTTCTTACTATCTCTTGATTTTTTAATTATTTTTAAAAAGTGTAAGAAATATTACAATCTATGCAGATTTCCTTGAAGCTGCATTCAAAGGAAAGACAGCAGATAAGTTTTAAAAACCTACTAGCCATAATTTTAAATTCAGATTTGACTGTGGAGTCCTACCAGGCAGATTTGCTGATTACAACAAAACATGGAGGACCAAATCAATATTAATGAAAATTTTAATAAGAATACTTTTCTACTGGTATGCAGCTACTTTACTCGTTTTCTTGAAGAGATTTTAGTGTCGACATTCCAAAGATGTCTTCCTCTACTTTGGCTTCTTTGTGAACAGATACTATTCCGTATTGTATTAGTCATGCATTGCTAAGGATTTCTTTGCCTTTAAAATCTCTGGCATCTTACTTTTTTGACATTCTATTAAGGCTCATTGTTTAATTTCTTCATCCTTTCTAATGCTGTATTTACATCAAGAAAACATAAACAGCATGCAACTTAGTAAGTCACTCTTGCTTTTCTGTACATCTTTTGTCTAGCCGTTGTTATCCCCAGCCCTTTCCTAACGGGCTTATAGCTTATGGGCTTAGAGCTCGTAACTTTTCACAAAGCATAATGCACTCATGTGCACAGTCCTTTGCATGAATCTGCAGAGTTGGCATTACTTAGGTCTGACTCTGAATTAAACCTATCAGGGACTTGCTTATTTTGTGCTTATTTTAAGCAAAACAGCACCATGGGTTTTATGAATCAAAGGACTAATGAGCCCATCTGTCATATTTTGCTAGAATGCCTCAGTGAAGCACTTTTCTGATTTAACTGGCACTGGGAAATTACTACATGTAATTAGACTCACTGAGATGTCAAAACAGGAGTGTAGAGTAAAGGAATGGCTGTATAGTTTCTCCATAGTGTTTGGCTGGGTTTAGAGCTTTGTTAGACAATTGGGAGAAGTCTGGGCACTAGAGGTTAAGATATTCAGGATGTGAAGGGGGTGAAAAGGAGTATGAAAGGGCTGGAAAATAGAATCTTCTCTCAAGTTAGCAGAAGTTATGAGGTTTGGAAATTATTGCTGAGGTAAAAGGAAGCCTAAAGAATAAACACACCTCAGATAACACTATGAGTCTATTGGTGAAGAACATTTAAAATACTTGCTTTAGAGGTGGAAAATATAATGGCTTTCCATTTGAGAACTTGTGAAGGAACACGCTTTCCATTAAAATATTTAGGCATTTCTCCAAAGAAGATATACAGATTGCCAACAAACACATGAAAGGATGCTCAACATCACTAATCATTAGAGAAATGCAAATCAAAGCTACAATGAGTGATACCTCACACTGGTCTGAATGGCCATCATCAAAAAAATCTACAAACAGGGCTTCCCTGGTGGTGCAGTGGTTGAGAGTCTGCCTGCCAATGCAGGGGACACGGGTTCAAGCCCTGGTCTGGGAGGACCCCGCATGCTGCGGAGCAACTGGGCTCGTGAGCCACAACTGCTGAGCCTGCACGTCTGGAGCTTGCGCTGCGCAACGGGAGAGGCCGTGATAGTGAGAGGCCCGCGCACCACGATGAAGAGTGGCCCCCACTCGCCACAACTAGAGAAAGCCCTCGCACAGAAACGAAGACCCAACACAGTCAAAAATAAATATAAATAAATAAAAATAAAAAATAAAAATTAAAAACAAAAAAATCTACAAACAATAAATGCTGGAGAGGGTGTGGAGAAAAGGGAACCCTCTTGCACTGTTGGTGGGAATGTATACTGATACAGCCACTATGGAGAACAGTATGGAGGTTCCTTAAAAAACTAAAAATAGAACTGCCATATGACCCAGCAATCCCACTAGTGAGCATAAACCCTGAGAAAACCATAGTTCAAAAAGAGTCATGTACCACAATGCTCATTGCAGCTCTATTTACAATAGCCAGGACATGGAAGCAACCTAAGTGTCCATCGACAGATGAATGGATAAAGAAGATGTGGCACATATATACAATGGAATATTACTCAGCCATAAAAAGAAACGAAATTGAGTTATTTGTAGTGAGGTGGGTGGAACTAGAGTCTGTCATACAGAATGAAGTAAGTCAGAAAGAGAAAAACAAATACCATATGCTAACACATATATATGGAATCTAAAAAAAAAAAAAAAAGGTCTGAAGAACCTAGGGGCAGGACAGGAATAAAGACGCAGACGTAGAGAGTGGACTTGAGGACACGGGGAGGGGGAAGGGTAAGCTGGGATGAAATGAGAGAGTGGCATGGACATATATACACTACCAAATGTAAAACAGATAGCTAGTGGGAATCAGCCGCACAGCACAGGGAGATCAGCTCGGTGCTTTGTGACTACCTAGAGTGGTGGGATAGGGAGGGTGGGAGGGAGACGCAAGAGGGAGGATATATGGGGATGTATGTATATGTATAGCTGATTCACTTTGTTATACAGCAGAAACTAACACACCATTGTAAAGCAATCATACTCCAATAAAGATGTTTTTAAAAAATATTTAAGCAAACTCTTGATGCCTGGTTGAAACGATTTCTTCTTTAACTGAAGCACACTTGAATTTCCCCTTTTTGATTAGGTTTGTGGTAGTGTTTCCATGAATTTTTAAGGAGGAAGAGGATGAAGATGAAGATGAGGATGATATGGAACATCACTAAGTGATCATAATGTCTCTGGCATTATACTAAATACATTGAGCCATAATAGGTTACTATCAGGAAAGGCTTTCTTTTATAGCTAATCAGTACTTTTGTTTTATAGAGATATGTACCAGTGACGGTTCTATTAGGGAAGGAGAAGCATTGAGAAATATGGAGTAAGAAATTCATTTTGGAGATTAGATTCTCCACAATTATGAAAGAATGCACAAAAGGAAAGATTAGGAAAGGTATGGTTGGAGGATCAGAGAAAAGTCACTAACAAGGAATCACAGACCAGAGTTAGTGAAAGCTATAGAAGACTGTTGCCTCTGCATTCGGGAGGGGACAGGCTATAGATCAGCAGGATAGGTAATTTTGAATAAAATCTGCATCTAAAATGAGAAAAATGAAAAATAAATAAGAAACCATGAGGACAAACCAAAACCCACGAGGATAAACTAAAACCCATACCTGTCATTCATTGCTTTTCTTACTGTTTCTAATGCAACATGTAGCCTTAGGCGACCTGCAGAAGAAGCAGGGGGCCTTCACCTTGGCACTGCAGAAGAGCTTGGCCCACAGCTTAAAGAACCAGAAGGAACTCTGTGCTGGCTGCAGCCCCATGCTGAGACGAGCTAGCCAATCAGCAACAATGTGAAACCCACAGTGATGCCTGGAGCCATGGCACCCACCTCCTAGCTTACTAGTTACTGTTTCACATCCACCTTCCAAATCGCACTCATTTCTTTGGGGACCAGCCTGGCCTAGAACCCTACAGAGAAGGACATTTGAAAAATCAAGTTAATTTACCTAAATTGACACATGCGAAACCACTGAGTTTACTGTTTAGACCTAGACTACTTGAATCTATTTCCTGAATCTGGTGTTTATTGGCTTTAATACCTTAGGCTAGTTACTCAAATGTTCTGTGCCTCAGTTTCCACATCTCTCAAGTGGGAATAATAGTAGCACCTAACCCACAGTGTTATTATAAGAATTAAATAAAATATACATGTAAAGTTCCCAGAATGACACATAGTGTAGTAAATGATCGTTAAATGTAATAAATTATCTTTATGTGTTTTATCTCATTTTACTCTATTTAAAAAATAATCACATGAAATAAAGATCTGTTCCCAAATGACATGTTTCTTCTCTGAGTTAGACCATACTGTGATTTTTAAAAATCATAGTACAACAAAATATCAAGACTCCAAGGGTTTCATCTTCCCTTTATTGTCTATTAAGGGTAATACGTTGCTTTCAGCCCTCTGCCTGAAGGCAGAAACACCAATAGTGTGAGAAGTCTTTTGCTCAAAGCTGGCATTGTAATTTTCAGTGGACATAACCGAAGGGATGTGTCAACAATAATTTTTCTTAGGGCAGTGAAGGTTGAACTTAAAACATATGATGAAATGTACTTACAGTCTCCATGAGACTTAATCCATTATCTTTCTGGGCAATATTTGATATCAGAAAAATGCTATTCAGACCTTAAACAAAGGAGCAAACTATTCCATAAATAGATTAAGGAGAAATACATTCAATAGAGTGAGAGCACAATCCCCAAATAAAGTATGGAAATTGCATATGTTATCTATTTTTCTTTAATGAAATTGTGTAGTTATCTTACAAGAAACGTGCTGACCTCTGGCATCCCTAAATTAAAACACTAGCTAGAATTTGATTAGAACCCTAAGAAAGGGAAAATTGTTATCTGACCAGGCATAAAAATATCTGGTCTCAAAGGAGAACTTTTTCTGAAGTTTTCTCTTAATAGTTAGACAATTATTATACCCATTATATTGGTGAGGAAACTGACAGGGAAATTAAGTAGAAACTATCAACAGTTTTACAGTTAGTAACAAGAAGCCAAGATTTGAACTAAAGAAGGAGGACTCAAAAGTCAATGTTTTTTACAAAGCAATGCCTTCCCTTCACAATCAGGATGGAGCAATGAAAACTGTGACCAAGGTCTTGGAACATAAAATTCCAGATTCTTCTACGCAAAGACCAAAAGCTGATTTGAAACGTTTAATATACTGCACATTTTTATATCATTGCAGGTCACATTAATGCTACATTAGTGCTGTTTCCCCAAATTTGTATTTATTAGTATTAATATTCTCAATGTTCACAACTATTAGTATGTAGCATTTCCCAATATTAGTGGTATGGTATTCAATGGTATAGTGGTCCCAAGTCAGACATTTAAAATAACAGTTAAAAAGAGAATTTCTGAGTTTCTCACTAAGCTTATTCTTTGAAAAGTCTGTGCTTTTAGAACTTCAATGTGCATCTGTGCATCTTGTTAAAATAGAGATTCTTGGTAAATTATTCTGGTGAGATTCTGCATTTCTAACAAGCTTCCAGATATTGTTCAGAGACTAAACTTTGAATGGTAAAGATATAACCTCTTCACATCCTCTCTATATACCTCTTGGGGGAGAAAGAAAGCCCACACACCAGGAAACTCTTTGATTATATATTGCTGGGACTCACTGCAGTGATCTCTCTAATGTAACTAAGACCCAGAGTGACATCTACATGGTGCATCCCACTGGCAGTATCTTTCTCACTGCCCAAGCCTGGCCATGCTATTTGTACTTAACAAGAAATCAAAGATCAAAAGCTGGTTTCATACAGCAGCAAGATCAAGTGTGCTTGTTATATATTACACAGTTTAATCCAGTATGGTGTCATAAAGGATAACAATATCACTAAATCAAATTACTAATTGTTTTAGGTGATATATGAGTTTTAATATGTGCAAGTTACTGATGGTGATTGAGTTAGTATTCTATGCAACCACCTTCCAATTACCTAATAAAAAAAATAAAGGAAAGAGATTACAGCAAAGCTAGATAATGGTGTTAAAGGACTAAATGTTTGTGTTCCTCCAAACTTCATATGTTGAAATCCTAGCTCCCAATGTGACATTATTAGGATGTGGGGGGTCTTTGGGAGATGATTAGGTCATGAGGTGAAGCTCTCATGAATGGGATTAGTGCACTTAAAAAAGAGACCCCAGATTGCTCTCTTGCCTCTTCTGCCACATGAGGATACAATGAGAAAATGGCCATCTGCAAACAGAAGGGTGTCCTCACCATAACCTGATCATGCTGACACCCTGAGCTCAGACTTCAGACTCCAGAACTGTCAGAAATAAATTTCTATTGTTTATAAGCCACCCAGTCTATGGTATTCTGTTGTAGCAGCCTGAAATAAGACAAATGGTGATTTTAGCAATGCTGTTTAAGGTTACTCTTACCATAGACTCAGTGATGCTAAAGCGGGCTAACATCGTCTCATCTAAACCATTCATTGTATAAATGCAGAAGCTAAAACTCAAACAACTTACTTAAGTTGTTTAAGATAATGTTATTAGCAAAATCAAGAAGGGAACTTTAGATTTTGACTTCTGGTCTGGCGTTTAGAAAAGAAAAGCCTCCTATTTGCATATACATACCTCCACTATTACTGTATCAGTCAGTATAGGCTAAGTTATGCTGCATTAGAAAATGACTCTCAGGTCTCAGTGACACACAACAAACCCATTTCTTGCCCACGTTGCATGCCCATTGTTGGTCAGAGGTTGACAGAGCAGCCCTATCTGGGCAATTGCTTTTCTCACTGCACAGGGGAAAAATAATGACTTGTTTTTACTCACATTTCATTAGTCCAAAAAATCATAACATGACAGCATGCATTTTCTACTTGCAGGGAGGAACGAAGCAAAGGTCATGGTCAATCTTGATGTCAGTGGAGCAGAGAAGGATACTTTCCTACTAGGGTAGTATAAATAATATTTTTTAAATGATACAGCCCTCTACAATTACAAATGGTGCGAATTCTGTTGCTTTGGCATAGATCTAGTGTTTATAGTATACACTCAATAAACAGCCCGTAGTCAGTCTATTTTCTTTCCCTGGTGGTTCCAATTTCAACAATGTTTTCTAGCAGAGATTGGTCAGGTTTATTTTGAAGTACTTAAATGAGAGTATTCTCTCCTGTGAACAAGAATACAGCTATATGTATTTTTTATAATTATTGAGAGGGTGCCATTTTCTCTGTATTAACAAGAGGTCACATGTATGGCAACCTCCAAGCACAGGAAGGTTGACTCGAGCTTAAAGTTATAGCCCAGCCATCTGATGTATACAGGCAGATAATTCCACTCTCACAAAGTTGTGACCACTGTCATTGCTACCTATGTGACTATAAAATCATTGAGTCTACCTTACTGGCTGCAAAATGACATCATTCCATCTGGTCACAGCAGATAAAAATAAGAGATGCAGGAGAGAGCACAGGAGGACACTTTTCAGAATTACGGACTTAACTCCCTCATGCATAGTTCACAGAAGCAGGGTGTCCTTTAGACCCTCTCTTTTGGATATTGTCTGCCTGCTGGTACCAAATATTAAAGAAATTAATGGATGAAATGAAACCAGAGAGGAGGGTGTGTTTGGGAGAGATGGAGAGAAGGTATCATGTCTTTTGTGTTAATTGGTCATAATTGGGAGAACAAATGAATAACACGTGTAGTTACCTTTTAGCTGAAGAGAGAGACCAGGATGCAAAGTGACTGTTTTTCTTAAATCTCTAGGCAAGCTCAACTTCTCCCAACAACTCTGCTAGGGGAAGGTTGGCGCTTCAATTCTTTCTAACAGGTTCCTTGTGAAACGGATACAGCATTTTTGGCAATTATATTCCAATTATGTTTGTGTGTGTGTGAATATACGTGTGCTTGTTTTTGTATGAATGTGTATGCGATTCTGAGTATGTGTATGATTGTATGCAAGTGCATGTGTGTATGTGCTTATGTGTGTGCTGTCACGTGAGTCTGTGTGCACGTGTGTTTATACATGTGTAGGCTGCAGTTCTGACTGACACATAAAGCTGTTTATGATGACAACATTCTCATTATTTTCTTTTTTAAAAATTTTCATTGGAGTATAGTTGATTTACAGTACTGTGTTAGTTTCAGGTGTACAGCAAAGTGAATCAGTTATACATATACATATATCCACTCTTTTTTTTTTTAGATTCTTTTCTCATATAGGCCATTACAGAGTATTGAGCAGAGTTCCCTGTGCTATACGGCAGGTTCTTGTTAGTTATCTATTTTATATATAGCAGTGTGTATATGTCAATCCCAACCTCACAATTTATCCCTCCTCCCCCTTATCCCCTGGTAACCATAAGTTTGTTTTCTACCTCTGTGACTCTATTTCTGTCTTGTAAATAGATTCATTTGTACCATTTTTTTAGATTCCACATATAAATGATATCATATGATAATTTGTCTTTCTGTGTCTGACTTACTTCACTCAGTATGACAGTCTCTAGGTCCATCCATGTTGCTGTCATTATTTTCATAATATGGATCAATTCACATTGAGCAAGATTAGTTCCTGACAATCTATTCGGATCATTGCACTGAAGAGTTTATTTTATTTTCTAGATCAGAAACATCTAGAGGATACAGACATCTGAGAAGGTTGGGGTCTTTTTTTATCACAGGGTTATTGAGTTTGAATTTAATTGAAGTGTGAACATAACAAATCTTGTTCAACGTAGATACTAACTTAGTAGTAGGAATCTTAAAATGTTTCTAAAGTAGCATTTTTTTTAGTAGTCTTCTCTTGAAAAGAAATGAGGTAGCTATTTTAATTGCATTCCATGCTTTAATTGCACATTTTAACTACATAACTATGTTTGGGAATCTCTCTGTAACATCTCTGTTTATTCTTTATCTTCAGAGACCTCTGTCAAGCTGTCATTGCACTTGCTTATTTGCTCTGGCAGAATTTTTATATAAGGGAGACAATAGTAGGATTATGTAAGGTGTTGGAATGGTTTATTTTTCCCTTCTTATCTTCACAAAGTGGAGACTTTTTGATTGAGTTTTTAATATCGTATTTTTGGTGAAAAGAGGTAAAAAAATTTAAAGCAGAAGTGTCAAATAAATGGTGATTAGGTTTACATGTCCAAAATCTTGAAACTATTTTTCAAGGCATTTTATGTAAAATTTGTCTGAAATGTTACAATCAACACGATTTTTTGATTACGGTTTATTCTATATCCACTCACTTCAAACTGCTACCTCACACAAAAACATTAATCTTACAATTAATCAAAATGTAAAATGATATGATCATTTTACCATTATCTTCAAAGAGATAGAAAGTTGACTGGCATGGCTTATTTCAAATTAACCTGGTATGAGCAGGCTTTGTCTTCAGAACTAACATCTTAAAACCTCATTAAAGCAAAATAAAGATCACAGAAAATGTGTCCACAGTAGATAAGTGCATTCAAGTTATCAGCAGGATATAAATGTGTATATTCTTGAATGAATGAGCTTATCATGTCCAATAGCAAGAGATAAAGTCAAAAGCTCTGGATATTTTAAAGTCAAAACCAACAAGAAGACATTTTTTAAATGCTTTAGAACATGCTGCAAATAGTTTGTGACTTTATCAAAGGATTTCACATTTTGGCTAAATATTAGAACTTCACAAACTAAGGAATACCATCTCCACTTTGTTAATGGTATAGATAAATCATAGGGATCTAATGTCCTTTAGACACCATTGCAAACCAGGGAGATGGCAAACTGAGCTCTCAAAACAAATGCCTTATATTAACAGTACATCCACACATGTCCACTGTCCAAAAGATGTTTAGGATGATCTGAATTTTAATCTAGGATATCCTGGAAAATTGAAGGTTACAATGGAGTATAAATACTGTAAAATCATAAGAATTAGAAAAAATTTTAAAGAAACTAAGAAAAAATAGTTTTATCATTAATTATGATATCATAATTAATATTCTAATGTCAGTCTATTAAGTTCAGAACTAATACATTCCTACACTGGAACACTTACTCATCGAAAAGAAAAATGTTATTAAAATATAGCAATTAAAGAATTTCTACTTTCAAATAAACAAGTGAGCACTTTCTAAAGATATTTTTTTTAAATCTTTTAAAAGTGCATCATGAATTATATTTAAATTCCTCATCAAAACCCATAGTTAAAGTTTACTGTAAAAGTGAAGTAAAGAAGTAATAGGTTGATTAAATAACACAGATGTTTGTTTTCCTCTCACATATTAGCACAGATATAAAGGGCCAGGGCATGTGTCTGGCTCTGCCATTCACAGGTAGCTTCCAAGACCACTACTTTTCCCCATTTTATAGGCTTCAGGAAGAAAGAAGAAAATTATAACAAGGCTCCTTAAAGAGATGATCCAGAAGTTGCACATATAACTTTCTCTCATAACCCACTCTCCTGAAATTAATCACAAGGCCACATCTAAACTGAAAGAAAGCTGTTGCTCACGGCTCACAGGTAAAACTCAGAGAGTTCCATCACTAAAAGGATGAGGGAGAATGAAAAGAGGGAAAGAGTGATATCCACCACAGTTATGTTTATATAAATTTTTTCTTAGTTTCACGTAATCTCTCCAATGACCTAGTGTAAGAAATCTCAATTAACGTATATGTACCCTACTTAATTCCTTATGTCTAACCAACTTCACCAAACTCATGCCTCTGTCATTGACTTTGTCACCCTAAGATAATGACTTAACAACAACTTGCAGTAGCAAGTTATTTTATTTTATTTTTAATGTCAGTAGTCCCAACTCAGCAGTAGCAGCAAGAAACATTCATTAAACACATAATTCTGGATACAGTACATTATTTAAGCAAAAGCTCACTACATACCTGGCCACTTTCATCTAGGAACTGACACTCAATAATAAAGGAGAAGTAAACAAAATTCATGTAAAGAAGCTATGCATTTACTTAGTAAACAATATTACCAAAAGGGTTTATGTGGGTGATATCTAAAAAGGCATAGTCATAAAATGAAGTGCAAAATTTTATGTGGGAATTTTGACATCTGGATCAAAGCTGAAAACTTTAGTTTCCTTAACTAGATGGTCTCTTAATTCGATCTTATCTTTATTCTTTCAGTTAGAAAAGAAAAGAAGATGAGCTTTCTGGAACTGTTTTAATGACATGACAGTGAAAACTGCTTTAGCAAGTTGATGTGGAAAATTTGTTCTGTGGAAAAAGTACAGCTTGACCAAAGACTTTGCTGCTGATAACAGGGCAATTAGATAAAAAAGCACTGAGAAAATTTGACAAGTAGGCTGACTCCCTTTCAATATCAAAAACTCTTTTGACCTCCAGGCACTAAGATGATTAAAGTTCAAAAGTAACATGGTGAGATGATAAATCCAGCCTGAGCTACAGATGTGGCCACCACAATAATATAAAATCATGGGGTTGTGAATTGGTGAGGATTCTGGATACATAGGGGGTTTCTTTGAAAATGACCTAAGCTAGCAGGTGACAGGGAAGAACATACTGATATTTTTTTTCAAAGCTCCCTACTAGCCAACTAAGATGCTATAAAAAGTGTGGCAACCCCTACGAGAAAAAACCAATCTCTCCCAGCCTAGCTCATTTTTCTTTCCTGATATACAGGTCTATTTTTGAATACTGTCATGAATAGAGTTCTCTTTGGGAACAGTTAAGTGCTATGCAGTTCAGCATGTCCAGGTATAATACCTTTGATTCAAAAGTTTCATAATCCACTTTACAGACAAAAGTAGATTGGGGAGATATGCTTGGTGAGAGTGACTTTCATATGGCAAGGTAAGAAGCCACGTGTGGAGCAGGAAAAAAGGATGAAGATTGGGGAAGCAGAATTTGCATTAGTAAAGGGAAAGTAAATATGATTTCACTGTAGTCAGACAAGAGAAGGATAAAAAAAGCTGCAATGAGACTGAAAGGTCGGTGGGAGAGATGAAGGAAAAGATCTTAAGAAAATGTTTGAAAAGACCTTGTCTCACACAGGTGATTTTTAGGTGAATCTCTGAAAGAAATCTGGGAAACAAAGACTTTTTAAGGTGAAGAGACATAAATTGTATACTTTCCTTTGGAAGGGACCATAAAAATCATAAACTCAGGAAATTTTAGAAATGAAAGTGATTTTAAGATCAATAACTTTGTCTTCCAGATGAGAAAACTGCAGCTCAAAAAGAGGTTTAGTGAAATGCCCCAGGTTGCATAGGCAAGGTCCATGTCTCTATGTAAAGGTGGGTGTACTGTCTATAGGACTAGTGCGTTTTTCACGTCACACCACCTTCTTTGAATGGCAGATACATTTTTTACTAATTCAAGAGATGCAGTTTTGCAATTTAAACAGAATATTTCAGTGTGTAACAACTTTAAAGGATTTCTTTTTACTGTCAACCTAAAAGTAGTACAGGAATCCAACTCCTGTTTGATTGGACTGTTAAACGATGCAAGAGATTACTATAAATTGAAAGGATTTTTATTCTCTTCATTTTCAGTTTTCATGCATGCATCCGTTAGTAAACTAGCATTCACCTGAAAATACTGTCCCTAAATGAACTAAGTAATATTGTGTACTCAAATTTTTTCAGAGCCAGGAAGCTTTGGTATGACATCTAAACTAATTTTTAGGTATAGTTTAGTTGAATAAAATTGGAATAGTCTTTAGGTCAGAAATTACATTGGATGGACATTTGGGTAAAGTCTGAATTAAAGCTGAAGTTTAAAGCACCCTTCTCAAGAATCTAATTGAATGAGTTATAAACTAGTTATAAGCTAGCCAAAATTCACCAGCAGGGGCAAAAAAAAAAAAAAAAAAAAAAAACAGAAAAGAAAAAACAACAAAGTTCATGGCAAAAACTATATCCAATAGCAAGAATATTATGAAGCTCAACATGGCTCTTTTTTCTATCAGTCATCTATAAACCCTATCCTCTCCACCAGTATTGCTGAAAAGAACTCCAAAAAAGTTCTAATTTTCATTAATATCCTGCAATTTGTAGAAAAGCAGGTCAAATTGGTGAGTCAGCAGCCTGAGAAAAGAGAAAATATCTCAGGACTAGCGACCCCTAGTAGCTAATGACGCTAGGGCATCTAAGTGGAGACAGGCAGAAAACCATAGGGCCTTGTGATCTCTCAGCGCTATTCATCAATTTGTAGGAAAGAGTGTGCAGCACAGTTGTACCTCACACACATTCACAAACAGAAAAAATCCCACATTAGTACAAAGGAACCTTTTGACAGGGTGTTTGGTAAAATTGCAGAAGAGAGAAAGGAATATGAGCCATCATACAAAGCGGGTATATAGCCTCCCATGAGTTTCTTCTCCTCTCTCAACACCTTCCCCCAACCCCTCAGTTTACAAAAAGTAAAAAAGCAGATCATATGCATTCCTCAAACTGTTGTTCATACAAAAGCATGGAGAATTCACCCACTCTATGGGAAAACCATGGGAAAGAGCCTAAGAGAACTAAGTAAAGCATGAACCAAATAAAAAGTAATAGCAAGGCAGCCATGCAAATATACCTCAGAAGGAGGGAAGGGAGAGGGGAAGAGACTAGTTTATAAAATGTTGCCCAAAACTTTGATTCTAGAAGCAAGTTCAACAAAAGGAAAGTTTTCTACAGTACTATTTATTATAAAATAAGTTAATAAGAAAATAAGTTCAAGACAATAATAAGATAATAAAACACAGAAGTGGTTAAAAGAGAAAGATTATGATTTAAAAAACCAATTGCAATCTGAATCAGCAGCATTATACAAACTAACAATAAATTACAAACAACAGAGAACAAAAAACCCAGAGTTGAACATCGTATATAATTAAAATGTATGAGGGAGTTACAGATATGGTAACAATTAGGAGAAATGTATAAATAATATAAAGAAATAACTAAGAGAATCCAACCTAAAAAAATTGGACTCCAACCCCCAGTAAGACATCTAGTAAATTGAACAACAAACAATTTCAAAATTTTAATAAAGGAAGGTTAATTTTTAAATGAAGTGGAAACATTCCAAGAAAACTCAATTCAGAATAATCAATGCCAAATTATTTTCTATTGAACCTCATGTATGAAACAAGAATTCTCTAGGCAATCAAGCAGATATAAAACATGTCACATACAGAAGTAAGATATAGAATTAGCTTTAGACATTTTCCCAATTATGTTCTGTGTCAGAAAGACAATATTAGAAAAATATCTTCAGAATTCCAAGGAAAAAAAATAAACTTGTCATTTTCCCATGCATATAATCCCCAGAAAAGTATCATTCAAGTATAAAAGAAAGAGGAAGGTTTCTCACATATGTATAAATTCAAGGAATATATAGAATCCATCAGCCCTAAAAATAACACACACACATAAAGAAAAACTGGCTGACAATGATGATGCACATGCAATCAGAAGATAAAAGAAAGTCATAAAAGAAGGCTAGTTCAATACTTGGTGTCAGAGAATAGCAGAGGGATACCTACAAGCTTCTGAGGGAAAGATGATATGGCACCACAATTTTACATCCCGTCAAATTTTTCCTCAAGTGTCAAAACTATAAAAAATAGTACCTAGTGATCTGGAATTACAGTATCTAAGGATCCTCATTGACAAAGATATCTAACAATATTTAAAGACCTACTCTTTTTTTCACCCCATAAGGTATTTATCAAAGTCCTCAGATATCTCACAAAGAAAGATTACTGTCCCTTGTAACACCTAAAATATAAAGAGACTTATCAATTAGGTTTTAGAATACTGTGTCGAAATTATATGAAAAGTCAAAGAAAAACATACCAGCCTTGGAGACAAGCAGATGTGTATTTCATACAGCTCTGTCATCCTTGAACCAGGAATCATAGGAGTCACCTAAGTGTTAATTGACTGACTACACTGGAGTATTTGGACACATTTTCAGAGAAAAAAATCATCTGTAGAATCTCCAAAACTATTATTGATGAGCAATATTGATTTTCTTGTTTTATATTAGTTTTTTTTTAATTTAATCTTTATTTAAGAAACATGTCCAATAACAACCCAGTCACAGGAATTTATTTAAAGATGAAAGCTATTGGGAGTTTCTCACATTATGCTGAATAGTGGAAGAAATATTTTATAAATGCTCAGGGCCTTAATCTTTAGAGACTGTTTGCAATTACTACAGCTACATAGGGCAGTCAGAGTATAAAATCACACTGAGCAAATGAATGGACTATGTTATGCACCATGATTCTTAACCCTCTGGCCCTTATGCTTCAATAATATTAACAAGAGCTTATACACTCTTAATTTTCTTAGTTTCCAATTCTTATCCTTTCATTCATTATAGGCTAAAATAATTATAATCTCCCCTAGGAGTCTCCAAACGTTCAATATTGGCTCTACCTACTCCATTTTTCACTATCTTCAAGTATCTTCCTACTTCATTATTCACTTAACTGGAATGTGTCATTCCCATCACTGAACTGGCCACGATTTTGATTTCCTCACTGAAAGCTTCATTAAGAGTATTAATGATGCTGACCTATCCAGAGCTACATATTCTCTTCACTGAGCATACCAGATATTTGTTCTTATTTGTTTCTACTTCATCTAGATCATTTTAACTTATATGGTTAAGTTTTTAAATATATGTTTAAAATAAATATTTTACTCTCCTATAAATATTCAATGACTGACTTAAGGGGGGTGGTTCTGTGACTTCCACATTTCTCAAAGTAGAAAGTTCTATGCATAAAGATTTTAAAAATTTAGTTGTTATTTAATAAAGACGAAACTAATATCACAGAGACATCAATCACATGCTTTCCCTTTCACTTTATATCTGTATATATATATATATATATATATATATATATATATATATATATATAAAGTGAAGAATATATATATATAATAGAAGAATGCAGAAAACTATTAACCCATATGTCTTAATCATCTAACTCTGTCAAGTTAACATGGTTCACTAATTTATTTCAAAAATTTTAAGAGAACTAACACAATTCAAATACAATTGAAGTCCTCTTGGTTGGTATTCCACTCCCATACTATCCAATCCCATCCCTACCTAGAAGTAATCATGATACTGAAGCTTTTATTTACCATTCCCATGTAAACTTTTATTACATATAACTGCATTACTAAACAAATTATTTTCTATTTTGACTTTAAATAGTGTAACACTGCATATATTCTTCTGCAACTTGTTTCTTGTTTTTTATTGAAATATAATTGACTTACAATATTATGTACGTTTCAGGTGTACAACATAGTAGTTGATTTCCAGTCTCATAGTACTGTGGTCAGAAAAGATGCTTGATATGATTTCAATCTTCTTAAATTTAATGAGACTTGTTTTGTGGTCTAGCATGTGATCTATTCTGAGGAATGTTCCATGTCACTTGAAAAGAATGTGTATTCTGCTGCTTTTGGACAGAATGCTCTATCTATCTATCTATCTATCAACTATCTGATGATGGGCAGGGCCAGATCCTGGGGTATAGCTTGCTTCTTTGTGTAAAAGTTTGTTTATTATTTCCAAGCTGGTACATAGAGCTCCAGTTCGTACACTTTTAACTTGTGTATAATATTTTATTATTTAAAAAGTACAATTCATTTTCCTATTGATGGACACAAGTTTTCTCTCTATTTTGTGGGGCATAAAATAATGTTGTAATGAATATCATCTCATTTCCTGCAAGTGTTAGAGTTTCTCTAGGATGTATAGTAGTAGACTAATTCAGGGGTCAAATTGTATATGCATATTTAGTTTTGATAGATATTACCAAATTGCTCTTCTATATGATTATTTGAATTTTCTTTCTCACAAGCGATGAATGCCACTGCTTAGTAATGCTAAGGATGTTAATTGTTGCTAGTATATTTGAGGTCAGTAATATTTCATTTTTTATTTTAATTGGAATTCCATAATTACTACTGAAGTTGACCATCTACTAAAAGTGAGAACCTATAGAAATTTGTGTGATGGTGTTTTATTTCTTTACTGTTTGCTTGGGTTTGTGTTTTTGTTAATTGCCTGCTGTTTGTCTTTTATGTGTTAATTAGTAGAAATTCTCCATGAATATGGAAAATGTTTTTCAATTGTAAACTATAAGGGTACTTCCCACATAGGCTCTCTTCATCTCTGCAAGCTGAGGGCAGCTTTTCATGAATGTTCTACACACACACAGGGTAAGCTGAAAGTAGGAGAGTTAAAGCCCCATAAGCTACTCTGTACCAGTGAGCAAGGCTATTTGGTTAATAAACTTCCTTGCCCATTAATTGGGGTAATCCTGAGGACTTTTCTCTCTGTCTCACGCAGTCCCCAGCAGGATTATGTTCCTGAGCCTATGGTAGTTTCCGGCTTGATTGCATACTTTTATTGGCTTTATTTTCCCCACTTTTCACTTCCCAACTCATTTCATGGACTTTCCATGGATTACCTTCCAAAGAAATACCCCTGACCTAGTACTTCCTTATCTCTGGCCAGTTTTACTTGCCAGAACAAGAGGTAAATTGGTTTACTTCAGAACAGGTTTGGTTTTATATATTAATTTTTAATTCTAAACTCATTGTTATTCAAAGTGTGGAAGTTCCCATGATAAACTGTACTTTAATTATCAGAGAACAGTCCTGGTTTTCCCATAACCACAGTTATGAGTGTGGAATTCTCATGTCCTCTTGTTATTATTGGCATGTTTAAAAAGATTAAGTCCTGGGCAAGTGAGTAATATCTTCCCCACCCAGAATACTTTCTTAAAATAGAAAAAAAAGTGCTTAGTTCCTCTCACAGCTGCTACTCCTGTTCATTGATAACTACATGAGGCCATAAAAAATGGGCATATGAAGCCTTGTTTCAGTGGACTTTCCTTTAGGTTAGATCAATACTCGCTTACACTGCACAACTTCACATGGGTGACATAATGAAGATTACAAAATTTGTGATTGTTTTAATAAGAAATATATATATATGTATACAGAGATACAGAAAAAGAGAGAGAAAGTGGGATAGAGGGAGGGTGGGAAGAGAAATGTAAGTATTAATATATATGTTAGGCTTTATGTGTATATATATATATATATATATATATATATATATATACACATACACACACATATGTGCTTAAAATTTATCTTTAGAATGTCTACACCTACATAAAACAGGAAAAAATGTCTTAATAATGACTTGAGTCAGAGGGTGGAAGGTTGATCTGTTAGGCACTCTTTACAAATATCATGTGCATGTGCCCAATGATTAATTTGACTACCATGAATTTCATATTTCTTCTACCAGTTTTCAAAATGATAAAGTATCATTTTTGTTTACAACATGCAGTTAATATCATTCACACTGACAATTGGCCTGTTCAGGTGATTAACATTTACAACTCTAAGCTTCTCTGTACTCACTAATAACTTCTTAAACATTAACTGCACTTTTAAAGCTACTTAATGTATAGAGACATAATGTTGCCAAAGGGACATACACAACTCATTTACACTGACTAGTCAGACTAGTATAGACTTGTTTGACAATCCTTCTTGGAAAACTTGAGAGCTTGTGCTCTTCAGTTGGTGCAAGCTTCTATGCTCTCTCAGAGCCCTTAGAGTAGCAAACCTTCAAAAACCAAAGATGGGCTCAAAGCAAAGTGTACCCTCAAGGCGCCATTCTCTCAGCACCTATGAAGTCATGTTCGCAGCTCTCTTTGCCATATTGGTGGTGCTCTGTGCTGGATTAATTGCAGTGGCCTGGCTGTCAATCAAGGGATCAGAAAGAGGTAAGTCACATAGACTTGGCTACAGAAAAGTGCTCTCAGATGAATGTATACACTTCAATCTCCAGAATCCTGCCAGCATATTGTATGCATTGCTGTGCTTTCATGGCAAGGTATTTATATTGCATCCAGATGCATCACCGTAGTTTACTTCAAAGAATTTTTTTTAACATGGTATATAATTTGGATTTTTTTTTAATTTTTTTAAAAATTTTATTTTTATTTATTAATTTATTTTTGGCTGTGTTGGGCCTTCGTTTCTGTGTGAGGACTTTCTCCAGTTGCGGCAAGTGGGGGCCACTGTACATCGCAGTGCGCGGACCTCTCACTGTCGCAGCCTCTCTTGTTGCGGAGCACAGGCTCCAGACGCGCAGGCTCAGTAGTTGTGGCTCACGGGCCTAGCTGCTCCGCAGCATGTGGGATCCTCCCAGACCAGGGCTCGAACCCGTGTCCCCTGCATTGGCAGGCAGATTCTCAACCACTGCGCCACCAGGGAAGCCCCCTATAATTTGGATTTTAATTCAGAATTCAAACATGAGACTAAGTTTTTAAAACAAAAAATGATGATGTTCTCAGTTCCAACATATAACAAAGTAGGTTCATAGCCTGTGGGTCTGTTCTGATAGAATTTAAGTCATAAACCTATTCAAACATTGTTGACCATAGAAGCGGATAAATAGACCAAGTTAAAGAAAAAATATTGTTTATTTCTAGAGAATTATATCTTTATTCTCTTATTAGTACAACAATTTGAATTGCAACAGTATAAGGCAACTTGAATGTAATTGTGAATTTATAAAGATCTCAAGTTGCCTGAGTAGCAATTTGTGATTGACAGAAAAAAAGAAAAAAAGAAAAAAGAAAAGGTAATTCTTATTTAGAGCTAAATTACCTGTACCAACTGCTTTTAAAAGATCTCCAATTGTATTATCTTGTTACAACAAACCTGTGAGTTAGTTGTTATTGTTACCCTCATTTTATAGGTGAAAAATCAGAGACAGAGAATTTAGGTAACTTGCTTAAATTTGCAACATTGTCAGGTGGTGCAAACTAGACAGTCCAACTTTAGAACTTGTGTTCTTCTTTACCATTTATTCATTTCTAAGATAATTTTTAAAAAATGGCAGCATAGCAGAAACTTGAGTATTGGATTTATTTTTTCTGAGAACATTTTCACATTTTTAAAAAAATGATGAATTATATATAGGCATATTAATTCCTTCTGAAAACCCTCAGGGCAAAACCTTTTATATGTGAATGATTTTGGTTTGACCAAGAAAATAAAATGCTCAGCCTTTGAGTTAGTTCTTTTCCCTTAGTAAATAAGTAAATTAGAATGTAATAAATATGATTTATAGTTTTATAAAATAATTCCAATATAATTTCTGGTTTATTTAACTACTATAGCTACATACAGGAATATATTTTAAAGAGAAAGAAGGCTTGTGATATTTTATATAATTATAAGAACAATTTAATAAATTATAGAAATTCACTGAGACTTTTAGAAAAGAGGCTGCTTTGGTCTTACTTAAATGCTGTGAATAACTTCAAGGATATGTAATTATCTGGAAGTCTATTGGAAGCCTTGAGGCTCAATAAAAATACAAAAGTTAGCTATTTTACCAGAAAAATAAAAAATAAATAGTTATAAATGTTAATATGATTTAATTGTGAACAACTGAATATAAGAAGGGATTTGAGATAAGTCAATAATAGAACGCTAGAGGATATGACATACTACTTTCAGTACATACTTTTACTTTAACATACTTTTAACACTTTTTATTGGAAACCATAGTAGACTTTTAAAAAGTTGCAAAAATTGTAGACATTCATCCAGCTTCCCCTAATGTCAATATCTAGTACACACATAGTACAGTTGTCACAACCAAGAAATTAACATTGTTACAATGTTATTAACTGAACCAAACACTTTATTCAACTTTCACCAGTTTTTCCACTAATGTCTTTAACCTGTTCAGGATCCAGTGCAGATTCCAACACTGGGTTTAGTTATCATGTTTCCTTAGTTTCCTCCAATCCATGACAGTTCCTCAGTCTTTCCTGGCCTTTCACTTTTAGATATGCAAATCTAAATGTTATTTTGAATGTTTAAAAAACAAATGAAATAGTATTAATAATATGTTACATCAATTATGCAATGATAACTGTGTAGACGAAGTGCAAGTTTATTGTTTAAAGTGTTAATTCTAAAGTTCCTTCTGGACTAGGAGATTTGTGTCAATATATGACAGATCTTCAGTTCTGAAGTCAGTCAATCCTTTGTCTAAATTCCAGATCTGTCACTCTTATCACGTTGGGAAATTTTCTTAGTGAATCTAAGCCCAAATTTCCCCATCTGGGAAAAGAAGAAATAACAACTTCTCATACCAGGTCAATGCATCATTATTATTACATTTACTAATGATTTCATCATTGTGTGAGTTTCACCTGAAGCAATTCATTTTAAATATAAATATATATGCAAAGAAAATAATCTCATAATGGGATTTTACTGGCCTTAGTGGCACATTTTATTTCCCATGTTTGTATTCAGTTTGTTAGCTTTTTTCTTATATTTTTTCATATTGAGATAATAAATTTTCTGCAGCATTCTCAATAACTTCTCCAATAATGACAGTCTCCATCTAATGGCAAAAGGTCATACATGCCAATTTTATAATTATTAGAATGAAAGAAGTAGTTTCAAAGCTATGTTCCAAATTAATATACACACTGAAATCTTCACAGCAATCCACATGCAGAAAATGAGCAGTGTCCCTTGACGTTAGGTGTTCAAGAAGTATCTGAAAGCAACTACAAAACTTTTAATGGTCCATTTCTCACTATGTTTCCCTGAATCAGTTCCCATAATTGGTGGAAGTTGATCATCCCTGTATCTTCCAACAGGAATCTCAATGACAAACAAACAAAAACCAAGCAAAACTTGGCAGCTTGGAGAGTTGGTTAGACTTCAAAGAAAAGAAAAAAAATAATGGGATAGAGAAGAAGTTTAATTTTCAATCTTTTAAAACAACTAGATAGCTAAAAACATAAGTTAAAAAATAAAAAACAGCTGATGATGAAACACGAAGACTGCAAAGAAAAAAAACAAGAACTCCAGGGCCAACACATTAAGCAAGAACTTTACTTCTATGTCTTAACCAGAATGTGCATATTTTCTCTTATTCATCATTCACATTTTCAGCGTTTTGTTTCTTATTAATTCATCTAGATGCAGCATTTGGAAAAAGTCATGAAGCCAGAGGGACATTGACAATAACATCCGGAGTTACATATAATCCTAATTTGCAAGACAAACTCTCAGTGGATTTCAAAGTTCTTGCTTTTGACATTCAGCAAATGGTAGGAGACCTTCTCTCCTCAACTAGTTTAAAATTTCATAACATAGTTTCTCTAACCACTTGCCAAAAGATACATAGATCTTGTTCTCTTTGAAAAAAATTAGTCAATAAATGTAATATGCTCAGGATACTTAAATGTATGAGACCCATCATCACAGAGAAGGAAATCACCCCAATACAGTTCTAAGTAGAATATAAAGATTACTTTGTTTAAAATTTTAAACAAAATCTAAAATTTAATATGCCTTTTCTTATCCTTTTCTTTTTTTAGATAGATGATATCTTTCAATCAAGTAATCTGAAAAATGAATATAAAAACTCAAGAGTTTTACAATTTGAGTAAGTATAGCTCAAAATTTTTCTATAGATAGAAAGCACAGGATCACGAAATAGTGATCTTTTTGCTAATATTTGTAAAAGAGTGTTACTATTTTTAGGAGAATATGGAACATTTTAAATTTTCAACATTTTCCAGGAGGATTGAGAAAAGTGGCATAGTATAAACTTTTATATTTGTAACAAATAATAATAATAATGCTAGATAATTTATCTCATATTAACATGTTTCTCTCTCCTAAGTGCAAAATCGTTCAGAGACACATGGAGAAGGCTGAGGTTGACTGTATGCAGATGCCTAGGAGTCTTGACATTTAACTTATATCAAACAGAAGCCATAGAGTACTCCAGGATATTGGAGAATGCAGAGAACCTCACTTTATAGAAAGACTAATCTCCTGTCTCAGATCAGACACAATTGAACCTGAAAGCCTGGCACCAAAGATGCTTGGTACATGGTCTTCACAAAAGTCCTGACATTAGTAAAAGAGTCCTTAGTTCTCAATGACCAAACAGAGGTAGGGAGGTCAAGTCAAAGGAAAAGAGATTATGTTTAGAAAAACAATGACAGAATTAGTTAATGGGCAGAAGGAAACTTTAGGCCTTGCCATTTCTTATTGGAACAAAACGTATCCACTTAGTGGAAGCCATCACGAAAAAAAGCACAAAGCTTCATTTTATATCAAAAAAAAAAAAAATAGAACTCTGTTTCTTTCTTTCTCACCTACTTATCTATCTATATTTATCATTCTTTATCCCACTGCATATTCATGAGATCTTAGTCTCAGTAGCCAGTCAACCCTACCTCCATCTACTGTCTTCATTCCTATCCACAACACAGAGGCTTCAACTCCTGTTTTCCAGGGCTTATGATCTCTGATAGCCTCTTTCATGCCTAATTTCAGGGCTATAAGGACACAGGTGGACTCTCAGGAAAGGTTATTATTATTTTTTTTTGTTTGTGTGTTTTCCTCGAAGTGCTGTTTTAAAATATTTATTCAGTATTTATTCTGTGAAGGTAAAACCATGCATGAAAGATTTTATTTCACTTTCTCTGCTCTGGAATGAGTGGAACCAATTTCTCTTTTCCAGTTTTGGAGAGGATTGAATGTGGAGATCTGCATTAAATCTTCAACTCAAATTTAGTTCTTAAAGGTTTTAGAACTAAAACCTTGCTTAAGGAGAGGTAACCCCGGTCCTTCCTCGCCTTCCTCAGGCTCTAACCAGTGAAATCCACGCAAAGCACGATATCTAGTGCAGAGTTTATTAGGATAGTTTTGCTAATGGAACTCTTGTCTTCTCTTGTTTACAACATGCTGGATAACTTTGTTTTTACTAGATTGGGAAAATTTGCTGAATATAGACTTTTATATAAGGTCTGGTGGTTTATCAAAACCCGAGCATTTTCTTTGATATTTACTAAGTAAACTTATGTTTCTCTAGATAGTAAAATCACTATATGTGAAACTGTAAATTATTTGAGCTAAGGAATTATTTCTTTCCCTTCCTTTAAACTACCTAGGAGACTAATATAGTGCCTAAACCTTGACACATATTTTATAACAATTCTCAAGTAATATACTTCATCAGTGTACAGAGGCTTTCACCTCGTTGTAGCTGAATTACTTTTAAATCAGAAGTGAGTTTTTAAAAGATGCAATGCAAAGGAATTTCATGAAAATGTCTGTAAGATAAATTATAGGTAGGTACTTTGGGAGACTGAGAAGAAAAGGATGAGAAAAGAAATTCAGAAGCAGGAAAGAAAGTAACAAGCAAACGTTTAGGTTTACTTTAAATAATCACATTTAAAATGACATATTCCACTTATAGAAAAAATTGACAGACTCCTAATTACCTTTATAAATTATTTTCACCTTAAACTCCGGTTGATAAAATCAAGACACAGAAATAACTGACTTCTCAACTAACTAACAATAGCCAAACCAACTGTGAAAAATACATCTAAAAATCCTTTAAAATGCCTATTTCCTTTTTTGTTACTGATTTTACTGAAATACACACCCCATGCATGTGTACATGGTCAAGTTATAGCACTCAGAATACTAAACTTAGTCATTAATCTACCTCTTCTTCCTTTTAAAAATATTATTTAATGTCAAATCTTGGTCCCCCTGCTAAGTTGTGTGTGTGTGTGTGTGTGTGTGTGTGTGTGTGTGTGTGTGTGTGTGTATAGAGCCACTCTACAGGACAAGCAAATGGTTTACCCTCATCTGGGAACACTTTCTATTCTGCTTTGTGGAAAGCGCTTTGACTCAAAGAGAATTTAGGAGTTGATTCTTCTAATAAAGTGCTGTTTACACTTTATGGCAATATGAAGCTTATTTTGCCCTTTGAGCACAGATAAGTCATCAAGTTAGGAAAGGAAAGACTTTTGTTTACTCAGCAACCCTAGAGGTTATCAGTGTCATTAAGGAAAATAAGAGATAAGAAACATTTGATTTATTGCACACAGGCTCTCTGTATAATGATAGGATTTATCTGTTAAAAAAAAAAAAAGACTCAGATATTCCACTGGAACAGTACTTTGAAATGAAAATGGCCATTGTTTCTTTTTTTTTTCCTAAAGGAAGAATTCGCATTACCTTAATAAATAAATTCAATTTCACAGCAGGATAGAGATCATTACTAAACTACTAACATAACAGCTTTAGCTTTCTTATTACATGAAACACAAATGTTTATTATGGTTTTCCTGATTTCTACTGTATATCTCTCTTATCTCAACATTTACTCTGAATAAGAAACAAATTTTAAAGAATACAACTGTATGTGGATATAGGATCTGTAACTCCTGTCCTTGCAAAGTATAAATTATTAAATGCAGTGTATAATTCACAACTAAGAAAACACATCTTTCATATGAAGATGTTTTATGCCTGAGGATGAACTTATCCAGTTACTTTCAATACAGTGAAAGAAAATTCCAGATTTGTATGCTCTCTACCAAAATTACCTTACGTCTTTTACTCCCTAACTCAAATAAAATAAAAGCAAGTGGTCAGTCAAACTTAATATGTGAAAGTTACACAAAGAGAAAAATCTGATTTAATCAGAATTAAAGCTATGTGCTGTGCAACCAAGGAGGTAAAGATTAGAAATTGAAGACAGAGAAACTAATGGACTTTGCTCACTCTCACTTTATTTTTACCATATTTAACTCTGTCCATTTAAGAATTTTGGGGGGTGAGGTTGGTTAAGGAGACAATGAAAAGGAGAAGGAAGAGATGGAGGATGAAGGAAAAGGAGAAGAAAAAGAAGAACAGGTGGCGGGGGAGGAGGAGGGAGAAAGGGAAAGGGACAAGAAGAGGGAAGCTTCTATCTCTCAAAGTGTGGCGGCAATAAAATATCCATCCTCCCCCCCCAATTCCAACTAGCTATTTTCTGCATCTTTTTAGATATAAAGTTCTGGTAACAATGCAAGATAATAAAAACCTAGATCTGCATCTAGGCAAATGTGTTGTATTGTCTTTCCTATTGACAAATAGTTCATAATGGTGTTGATAGCAGTGGTATGTGGGGTGGGGGATGGGAACTATATCAAAACACATCTGGGAAACAGAGGTTCTGGGTTTTATTCCTCTCTCTCTCTGATATTAATAAGCTGTATAACTCTAGGCAAGATTACCTATATTACTCTGAGTCTCATTCTCCCTATTTATAAAATTGCAATGTTGGCCAACATCAGATGCAAAAATAGAGTCATCTCCCTTTTCTTGGGCATCTGTTTAAATAAATATGGATGAGGCCTGAGAGTTGTATGCCAGTTAAGATTTTTTAAATTGCAATTAACAGAACACATGACTAAAAGTGCCTTAAACAACAAGTATTTACCATCTGACATCACAAGAAATCTGGAGGTTTCAGCAGAGGTTAATTCAGTGGAACAATGACGGAAACATAATCAAGAATTTAGGTGTTTTCATTGTTTTATTGTACTATCTTTAGCTTGTCAATCATAGCTTGCCTCATGGTTCCAAGATAGATGTGACATTTCCAGCAATCATATGTAGACATAATAACATTCAACAAAGAAGAGTAGTAGTCCGCTATGAACCTTTATTTGATTAAATATAGAGAAGTTTTCAAGAAGTTGCCGATCAGCATCCCCTCATGTTCCATTGACCAGGGCCTAGTCATATGCCCATGAATAAAACTATCATTGACATGAGGAATGGTTGGAGAAGCCATGAGAAAATGGAGAGTTATTCTCAAACAAAATTAGAGACCAGCCAGCATGGAAAAATTAACACGTGTGGAAGAATAGATAAAAACAGTGTCTGTGATGAAATCTATTTTTATCAAGGACAGCAGTGATTCCATGTGTGGGTAAATTTGGGGAACCTGGATCTAAATAGTTACTAAGGAGCCTTGCCATTTACAAGATTTGGATACTCTGATTTAATCAGATGATTGGAAAGTTAAACATTCTAACATTTTTAAATAATATGTTTAATAGAGGTGAAATGTGCAATTATTGATCAGAGTATCCTGTTCACATCAATCATGAAAAGCTAGCTACATAGAAAGGAATCACTTCTGCTAAACGATGAACCTGAATAGTAGCACAGAAACCAAAAAGGAATATCCTACCGAGAGGAAATGCTGATCTACTATGATCTTTCAGGAACATTTTTATCCTGTATATAGTCTTGGAGGAAAAAAAAAAAATTCTTATAGGTTTTATCAAGACATATATACATACAGATACATAAAGAACTCTTCAGAAGTTGATGAAGTCCTTCAAGAAACTCATTAACTTAAAGATATCACAAGGATATGAATGTAAATGCCTAAATTTCAGAACCAGCAAACATACCATGAAAAATTTGGTTCTCCTTAGTCTGCCTTTTAAGGGTCCAAGTAAACCCTGAGTACCCCCAGCTTACTGAGGGATACAGAATGAAGACCAGAGCTAGAGTTTGTTTCCCAAGCAGTTGTATCTTAAAAGCACAGTAGCAAAGTAGAAATGTAGACAGAAGAGCAAAAATCACTCCTGTATTTCTAGTGGGCCCAAAATTTATTCATTTTTATGATTCTTTAAACTGCAAACAAATCACCAGTGAAGAAAACTTTGAAAATGCATGTTTCAGAGAAGGAGATGAAGTAAAAGAGAAGATGACTTGGGTCATGTAATTGAACTCTAATGTTATGGTCAGAGACGAGTAGGCAAGATAATCCCAACCCTTGACCACGAGACAGAATATCTCACAAATTCCCAATAATCCACTTATTCTTGTCTTCTTTCTACCCTTCTAAATCAGGGCATATTTCATTTATTTTATATTAAGAATGGAGAAAAAAAAGTAGATATAAATTAGTTGCTATAAGCTTGCTGTCAAGCCTTCATAAACTATATAGAAAATTTTTCTCTGAAATCAGTGAAACTACTTTAGATCTATTCCCACTTAGAAGTCATCTATGAAAAATTACAAATTCACATTCTTTATTTTTTCAAACAGTAAAATAAGAATAAATGTCATGATACCATGTGATTTGGTTTAATTTGACACAAGTTTCTGTGGTCTAGCCTAGGGAGTAGCGTGCTAATGTGGAACTCAGAAAAATCAGGTTCTAATTCTGGATATATCTTTGTGTTCTTGGAGAAACATTGTCTTTTAATTTCTCTTTCTTCCACCTGTGAAATAAAGATAATATTTGACATGACCTACTTTTTATAGGTGTAATAAGGATTAACAAGCAGATAACTGTGGAGAATTTCAAAGACATCTTACATAAACTGAACACAAATCATTTGAAGAAGGCTAACTTTTTTCTCTCATGTCATTTTTTGCTTTGCAGAAATGGCAGCATTATAGTCATATTTGACCTTCTCTTTGCCCAGTGGGTGTCAGATGAAAATGTAAAAGAAGAAATGATTCAAGGCATTGAAGCAAATAAATCCAGCCAACTGGTCACTTTCCATATTGATGTGAACAGCATTGATATTTCAGGTATCTGTGAACATTATTTGATTTCTTTGAATTGTTAAGCTATGAAATTAAAATTCTAGCTATGTACCAGGGGAGCAGTGAGATCACCCTGGACTTTAGAAACCTGTCTTATTGCCTGAGGTAACACATTTACATAAGACAAATAAAATATGGAGAAACTGTATTTGAAGAAAAATGTCAGTGAGAAAATGTTTGTAAAATATCAAACATCAAAAAGGTTCTGAAAATATTGGCATGCATAAATGTTTGTGGGTCTGATCACACTTTTGTCATTGGCCAAGCACACCCTGACTTTCCAGGAACCCTGCATTGGAAAGTGACACATTACTTTGTGATAGTCATATAGATGTTATTAGATTACATAGTCAAGTGGCAAGTCCAGTCTCTGATTGAGGACTTAAAAGAAGGAAAGGAAGTAAAAAGAGGGGATTATGAGTTTGATTCATCCCAATTACTTATAAAAAATAAAACTTTATTTTAAAATGATAAATAATTTTAAGATAAAAATAAATCAAAGGGGAAGAGATATAGGGCATCAAAAATAATAGCAAGACAATAATGTCTATCAATGTTAGGCTATTCTAAATTTTCCATTTTAGTTATTTCCCATTCAATTTAATTCAACAAACATGTATACCGTGTCCTACTTTGGTTGAAAACAATAGTAAGTTGCCAGGCCCATCCAGATCCACAATCTCTTATCTGTAAATCTTCAGGCTAAATATGTTTCAGAATTCAGAAATTTTTAGATGTTAGAAAGCTCATCAATATATAAATATCCACATCAAGTGGAATAAAGGCAAACAGCCTATTGCCAGTTCAAATAGTTTTGCTTCAGAATGAGATGTCAGTATAGATTTGCTCTTAAAGGAAACATAAAAAAACATCCATTTTTTAAATTTTGTTATAGTAGATACAAAATTGCAGACCTCTAGCTGCTTTTCTTTACAGCATGGGTTCATCAAGCACAGTACTCTTTCACTAAGCCCCCTACTATATCTTGCCGTGCCTGTTCAGTGAGAAGACAGCTCAAGTTCTTAAGTGCCCCTTCTACTGAAGGTCCCCTCTGGCACAGCTGCTGGAGCAGAGACTGTTTTGGATTTTTGTCTGATTCAAATGAGCTGAAAACTACTACTATTATTAGCTACAACAGGTGGTTTTTCTATTAACACATTTACTCCTCATACCAATTTTATTACACAGTATCTTTACTACCCCCGTTTTACAGATGAGACAACTAACATACAGAAAATTTAGCTATTTCGAGGTGGATGGAGGATTCTGACCCACGTGGTCTTAGCCTAATATCTGCGCTCTTAGCACTTATATTAGAGTTTCTTTGTAATAGTTTTGTCTTTAAACAATGTTGATTATTTTTCAATAGTCAATTTTCTTCTAGAAAGGTGGTATCTTGCTATCTTTATTTGAATAGGCATCAGTTTCTGGAGGTGTGCTGAGGCAAATGAATTGACAGGTGTGCTGAAACTTATTTTCATGACTCTCTGCGGTGGGACTATTTGGGAGAGGGGAGTTTGTGGTTTTAAAATTTTTATTTATTCAATAAAACCATATCCTTTGAATTAACTTAGAATAAGGATCATAAATGCAAAAAACTATATCACAACATCAACTCAAGAATATGATCCAGAAGTTGAAGTTACATTTAACTTGTTGAACTATATTAAAACACATTTGTAAACATAATACGAAGCTTAATTTTAGGTATTTAAGTTTAATATTCACTTGCATCATGTGAATTTTCAAATTTATTACATTTTTAAATTGGTTAATAATTTCACAGATACCTTTGATTTTTATACAGTATACTATCAAACCAAATATAATGAAAATTAAAATATTATCTTCTTTATGATAATATCTTATAAAACTTATTTTATCTTCTTCATCAATAATCTACCATGTATCATTTATGAAACTGCTACAGATCTTTTAGAAAGAAGACAATGCAGTAATGAAGAAATAATGTAATAAACAATCTAGTTAGTAGAAGAGGACATACCTCTTAACCCACTTACCATAAGTATTGTTTTGAATGAAAACAAATTAATTAGATCATAAGATATGCTTTGGTTTTCTTTATTTTTAAAGAAAAATAGTTGTCATTATATCTTTAAAAATATTAAACATGTTAATGGGTGAAGAAAATAGCTAGTTTTTATCTTTTATGTGAAAAGCACTTTATACTTAAACAGTACTTAGTTCCCTGTAGATATTATCATGTGTAAGATTATTTTGGCATCCATTTGTTTCAGTGCAAAGCCATTGATTCTAGGTCTGACAAGATATGGTGTGTTATATTGTCCCTCTTAAATATAAATTATTCTATATAATTATGATGAATAAATAGATATCTTTCTTAAATGGGTAAAATAAAGCAAATATTTTGCATAGGTAAATTTATAGAGAGAATACATAGAGATTCTGGAAATTCATCAAATGTACCACAATCAAATTATAATTAAATAAATAAATAGGAACATTCAGGATGAGAAAGGATGAAATGGAAACTCTGGTAGATCAGATGCCCTTTGAATGAATATTCAAACTACACTCGATGTTTTGTAATATATTTATACTCTAAGCCCTAACTTCAAACTAACTTTACTTTATTCCAGCATCTTTGGAGAATTTCTCTACGATAAGTCCTGCAACAACTTCAGGTCAGTACTTATGGCATTTCAAAATGTATAATTTGGTGACCATAAAACTTTATGACATTAGGCAAGGATTCAATTTTTTTTCTGGCGGCTCTTTCTAAATGAGATATTTAGTCTTCATATCAAAATATATAAAGCATACATTTGGTTAGGAATAACATAGTTCATAATATTGCAAAGTTCATAGTGCCTAGTTATATATACAAGGATATGCATTTCCGATTCCAACGTTTCTTTCATATTTTAAATTCTATATACGTATGTATGCATATATGATGTGTGAGAGTGTGTTTGTGTGCGCCTGTGTGTGATCTCAAAATATGGCTCTGATCATGCAGCCTGGGAAATGAAACCCTGACATCTGTAAGGTCACTATGAATGAGGGAAAGGAGTTTAAAATATAATGAAATGATAACTTTCAAAATGTATCGTACTCTTTGGAAAGGACAATCTAAAGTTTAATGTTAACTTTGCTCTATTCCAGCATTTTCTCCACCCTATGTTTCTAACTACAATTGGTCACTACCTCTTCACTTTGTCTTATCAAGATCATACCGACTATCAAAAGAGTGCTTTGAGAAATTATCAATCATTTTAAAACTAACCTGAGTTATGTTAAAATGGAAAATCATTCTGTTGTAGAAAAATTATTCAAATTGAAGTCAAAAGATTTGAACACTAATCCTGTCTGTCAACTACCAGAATCACTGGGCATTTCACCTTCTGAAAATCTGCTTCCCATAAATTGTAAATAATAAAATTTTCTAAATATTTTAGAAGTCATCACAAGTATCAAATTCATATAAAAATGATTTTTAAAGTATAAGTTGTTATAAAACTATAACCATATTACTTTTAGTGTTATCCATAATCATGACCATTTTTATAATATTTGAAAAATCTATTTGTTTGAAGTATCTACTTGGACCAGGTACCATATTTTACAAAACATTGTCTCATTTAATTTTCAGAATGATTCTGTAGAGAGTAATACTTTTTCCACTTAAAATTACATAAGTAATAAAGAATGTGCCCAGAGTCACACAGCTATTAATTATCAAAGCCAGGAATTAAAAGGAATTCCTCTAGACTCCAAAGTCCATGGTCTAAGCATATCTCAAGCTCCTACTTCAAACAACAGCAGATTAATCTAGAACATTTTAGTCTACAGTCATTATGAAATTAATAAATTCTTATGTTTAGTTATTGATAATTGAAAACTACCATCTTCATTATTTAAAAAGTAGCACATCTAAAAACCTCTGCTCTACAGCTCTAAAAATCAGTAAAAACATAAAAGATTTATTTTTAGCTCCAGATACAAATGATATATTCTTGTTAGTAAATATTAATAATTCATAGTAATTTTTAAAACTCTCAAGTAAAATATTAAACAGAAGGAATTCCTAATAATCAGTTTTAAAGTGTAATTGTTATTTTTATGTCATTTATTTTTACAGACAAGCTAACTACCAGCAGTCCTCTGGCAACTCCAGGTCAGTTTTAATATTATTTCTCTTATTTAAATAGAAATTTTCACTAATATTTCATTTTGACTCCTGAGAATTCTCTGATAACACAGCAGTTAACAGTACCCTTATTTAATAGATAAGAAAACTAGAGCATCAAAGTTTATATTTTTAGCCTAATAGTTTACCAAAAAATAACAATATATTTGAGGTGATCAAGGCCTGGATTATCTGATCTCACTTCAGTCCTTCGTCTATTAGAACCATGGTTATTACCTTTTGCTAAGAATGCCACCAATAGGATCAAAATGTCTGCCAGAAAGGATGTAGGTTTCATAGAATGTGAGGGAATTTTTTCTCTAATTATTCTCTCTGCATGCAAGGGAGACATGCTTGCTCTCTCCTCTTAACACGGTATGGTTGCCAAACCAGTACCAAAATTGTCTTGGATTCATTCATTCAGCAATTTTTCATTAAATGCCTACCTTGTGCCAACTCCTGGTATGTATTTGTAATGTGACAATTTTTCTGGATTCCTAGTAATTGTCTACTGTGCCTTTGTCTATGTGCTGGTTAACCATAATGTCTTCTCTGGTCCTAACTTAATCTTCATGTTAAGTGGTCTGGATGTGAACCTAATCTCTTTAGGTAAACTCCATAAAGGCAATAGTGTGTGGATCGTCAGCTCCAAAAATAATACTGCCATTTTTATGTTATTAGAATTTATATCAAATGTTACATACGTACAAGGAGAGAACATTTGTGAAATTATAAATGATCTCTGAGTAACACAATAATTCTTGGATAAAATGGTTGGTGTGATGTTTGGAAAGCAGAATGATATATGAATCATTCATCAAAATGCTTTATGAAACAAATCATCCCACCTCTAAACCTATATAGGTCTTTTATGGTAGGATAAGCCTGCCTGGGGTTGTATTATCCATATAGTAGCACAACATATTGAAAAATAAAAACTGCTCTTCAGCCCATAGTCCAAGGCAGAAAACTATTTACAGCCTCTAAAATCACCTTTCAACACACTTTCAGAAAATGATTTTAGGATCTATAGTGACTAATTCCTTTAATCTAAAAATAAACTGAAAAAATAATTTTAATATATTTTGAGAAATTTATTTCTAAAACTTTAAATGTCAGCAACAAATACCTAAATTAGTGCTCTGTTTTCCATTTATCTGTCTGTTTACTGATTCACTGAGTGATTCATACAACCCACAGTTATTGAGGACCTCTTAGGTATTAAAATGCCCTAAGAGAAATATGTGGAATGACTTGGGGGGTGGGGGGGAAAACAGTGTTAAAGCAAGAAATCCTTGGACTTAAGTTTTCCCCCTTACTCTCCTAAAGACAAACCCACCAAAATTATAAAAAGTGGCTGAACCATATGACCAGTTCCTTGCAAGGACTATGTCTTGTCCAAAACGTCCATAAGACATTTGTCTACACCAAAAAGGTCCTTGATAATTTGGTCCTGTCCAAAATCATTTGGCATGGACCAAATATGCTCATGGACATTTTTTATATAGGACCAAATTTTAAGGACCTTTTGGAATGGACCAAATGTCTTATGGACCAAAATATCTCACAGGCCAAAGGTCTTGTGACATATTGGCCAGTATCAAAAGTTGGCTAACAGCCCAGTTTCTTCTGGCCAAAGGAGATGGAGAATGGGGAACAGAGAGCATGAGTGTAATACTCAACCCATACTTTTCTCTCCTAGGGAGTGGAATAGAAATCTCCTTTCCTACATGTAAACTATAAGAATGGGATCAGTACATATTTAGTCCTATCTTTCACTCTTTATGTAAGCATTTGATAATCAAAATGAAGACCAAAAAGTAACATACATTTTTCAAGCATTGAAAGTGTGTGGGTGAATCCACCATAACCATTTCCACCAATTACTGTACACGTCAGTTTTGATAAGCTACTTAGTCTTCTTGAACTTTGTATTTATCATCTGAAAGACAAAGATTTAAATATATATCTTTGAGTGGTCGTGAGGAAGAGAAATAATACAAATACAAATTAATGACTGGCATAAAGAGGGACACATGTTAGATCCTTTCTCCTTTCCCCCTTCAGACTTAGACCAAAAAAAAAAAAGCAGCTGGATACTTTTTTAAAAACACTTTTCAAAAACTAAACTAAGGAGCTTCCCTGGTGGCACAGTGGTTAAGAATCCGCCTGCGGGGCTTCCCTGGTGGCGCAGTGGTTGAGAGTCCGCCTGCCAATGCGGGGCACACGGGTTCGAGCCCTGGTCTGGGAGGATCCCGCGTGCCGCGGAGCAGCTAGGCCCGTGAGCCACAGCTGCTGAGCCTGCTCGTCTGGGGCCTGTGCTCCGCAACAAGAGAAGCCACGACGGTGAGAGGCCCGCGCACCGCGATGAAGAGTGGCCCCTGCTCGCCACAACTGGAGAGAGCCCTCACACAGAAACGAAGACCCAACACAGCCAAAAATAAATAAATAAATAAATTAAAAAAAAAAAAAAAAGAATCCGCCTGAGAATGCAGGGGACACGGGTTCGAGCCCTGGCCCGGGAAGATCCCATGTGCTGCAGAGCAACTAAGCCCGTGCGCCACAACTACTGAGCCTGCGCTCTAGAGCTCATGAGCCACAACTACTGAAGCCCACGCACCTGGAGCCCGTGCTCCTCAACAAGAGAAGACACTGCAGTGAGAAGCCCGTGCACTGCAATGAAGAGTAGCCCCCGCTCACCGCAACCAGAGAAAGCCCGCACACAGCAACAGAGACCCAACGCAGCCAAAATAAAAATTTTAAAAATAAATAAATAAATAAAAAACAACTAAGTTTAAGACAAGATTACTGTATTCAGTAATGCTCATTTTAATCTGATCAATTATTTGACCAAAAAAACTCCATATCCAAAGCTTTCCTGTTATTGGAGACTGTATTGAGTTACTTTACTCAATCCTCAAAAAATTATAATAAGGCAAGTAGGTGGCAAAATATCACATTCCCTCTTTTACTGGATCCATGAGTCCCCAGTCATCCTTCCCATTTATTCCTCTCATATGTCAAGATACTATAAATCTATAGAAGGAAAAGAGACAATTAAACTTGAAAACCGCAGTTTCCAAGCAATAATGTATTATGAACATGCCTTTCAGGGATGTTAACTTTATTCTCATTTTTTATATGCCTGGAAGACAGAGTGTGAGAAAAATCAGCAAATGCATGCATCATATACCTGGGCGTTAGTAATATTATAAATTCTGCCACAGAGGATTTTTATATGATAGTTGGTACAAAGTCCATGAGGATTATGTTCTATTGCTCAACTGTCTTTGTTGCCAATTACTGTAAAGTTTTACTAACCCATCTGGAAGAGTAAAGGGAGAGATGGGAACGAAGGTTGCCTTATACCGATTGATTTCTGGCTGCTACTGTGTGCCTGAGAGGGGCTCTTTTGGGCAATTGTTCATATGCTTGAAGGGTTTCTAGAATATGCCTTGTTCTAGTCTTTTGTTGCTTACTGTGTAGGGAATGATTGTGAAAAAACAGAAGTTTCACTATCATGGGCTTTCTCAATCTCCAACAAAATGCAATTTGCCACAATTCCACTATGTGGAGTGGTTTGGGGACTGAAGAAAAGGAACTGGCTGATTTGGTGAAGAACATAAAATTGGGTCAAGAGAAGCTACGGCAGAATTATACTCCTCAAATGAATTAATTGCCCCAGGATGAAGACACAGGCACTGTAAACACCAAATGTATTTTGACAAGTATTTTTTTCTCTGCATTTGAGAAAAAAATATACATATATTGCTAAGCATTCTCCTCTAATTTATGACATTGCTATGCACATGATAACAGAATTAAAGTATCTTTCCACTATAATTTCATTTGAATTGACCAGTCATAGTCTTGCTAAATAGATGAAATTTGTTCTTTTAAAGTAGATGAGAATTTCTGTAAGGTGATATCTCTTTTTCTAATACAGTACAGTGAAATGAACTTGGTCTCTCAAGGCAGGCATTCATGGATTCAGGTTCTGATTCCATTACTAAGTAAGCTATTAAAGGAGACAATTACTAGGAATTGGGTTTAATTTGTCTCATCTTTGGCCACCAAGCATTATTACCCGTATTTAAGTAACAGAGAAAATAAAAATCAAAGATTTCCAAAATGTGATTTTCAAATTACTGTCTTGTGTGTAATACCTCTTATAACTGGTTTGGAAGAAAACAAATAATGGATTTCAGTCTTTTTGTCCTCCACCATGCTTAGCACAGAGTCTGCACAAAGTAGGCACAAGAGATTCCTCACCCTAAATCACTGGACATTGATATGACTGTGAATCACTCTGAAGTAATCACATTTCAGTGTGTACTGACTCCTTCATAATACAAATATAAACAGTTACTTAAAACCTTCCATTTGCAGAATTCCAAATAATGCTAATTTACTGGTGGGTTTTCATAATTTGCCAAAAGATTAATATCCAGAAGATAAAATACCATATAGATATAAAAATATGCCAATCTTTTTCCCACTTAAGAAAACAGCAACTAATATTCAGACAATTTGAACAGCTTTTAATAAACAGAACCAATTGTTATTTTCTTTGTGCACATTTCCTTCAATAGAATTTCTTAACTCCTTTGCTAAAAATTCCCTCTTGAGAAGTACAGTACATATTTCCTAGAAAAGAAGAAATACTAGAGGAAAAATTAAGGAATGAAATGGCAAACTAAGTAGTACACAAATCAAAGGACTCTAGTTTTAAGAATGGAAGGTTATTTTAAAAAACTGGCATCTGGCTAATTTCTGTAATAGTTAATGTATTAACCAATGGTTTTGTTGGGAATTGAAATCATATATGTGTACATAAGGAGATGAGACGGAGACAGCAGACTAGGTAAAAATAAAATCTGATAAAATCCCAAAACACACTTCCTTTATATAACAAAACTATATTCATATTTTCCATATTGGTTTTTATTTTTTAACATCTTTATTGGAGTATAACTGCTTTACAATGTTGAGTTAGTTTCTGCTGTATGACAAAGTGAATCAGCTATATGTATACATATATCCCCACATCTCCTCCCTCTTGTGTCTCCCTCCCACCTTCCCTATCCCACCCCTCTAGGTGGTCACAAAACACCTAGCTGATCTCCCTGTGCTAGGCGGCTGCTTCCCACTAGCTATCTTTTTACATTTGGTAGTGTATATATGTCCATGCCACTCTCTCACTTCATCCCAGCTTACCCTCTGCCCTCCCTGGGTCCTCAAGTCCATTCTCTACGTCTGCATCTTTATTCCTGTCCTGCCCCTAAGTTCTTCAGAACCAATTTTTTTTTTTTTTTAGATTCCATATACATACGTTAGCATACAGTATTTGTTTTCTCTTTCTGACTTTCTTCACTCTGTATGACAGACTCTTAGTCCATCCACCTCACTACAAATAACTCAATTTCATTTCTTTTTATGGCTGAGTAATATTCCATAGTATATATGGGCCATATCTTCTTTATCCATTCATCTGTCAATGGACATTCAGGTTGCTTCCATGTCCTGGCTATTGTAAATAGAGCTGCAATGAACATTGTGGTACTTGACTATTTTTGAATTATGTTTTTCTCAGGGTATATGCCCAAGAGTGGGATAGCTGGGTCGTATGGTAGTTTTATTTTTAGATTTTTAAGGAACTTCCATGCTGTTGTCCACAGTGGCTGTAACAATTTACATTCCCACCAACAGTGCAAGAGGGTTCCCTTTTCTCCACACCCTCTCCAGCATTTATTGTTTGTAGATTTTTTGATGATGGCCGGTCTGACTGGTGTGAGGTGGTACCTCATTGTAGTTTTGATTTGCATTTGTCTAATGATTAGTGATGTTGAGCATCCTTTCATGTGCTTGCTGGCAATCTATATATCTTCTTTGGAGAAATGTCTATTTAGGTTTTCTGCCCATTTTTGGATTGGGTTGTTTGTTTTTTTGATATTGAGCTGCATGAGCTGCTTGTAAATTTTGGAGATTAATCCTCTGTCAGTTGCTTCATTTGCAAATATTTTCTCCCATTCTGAGGGTTGTCTTTTCGTCTTGTTTATGGTTTCCTTTGCTGTGCAAAAGCTTTTAAGTTTCATTAGGTCCCATTTGTTTATTTTTGTTTTTATTTCCATTTCTCTAGGAGGTGGGTCAAAAAGGTTCTTCCTGTGATTTATGTCATAGAGTGTTCTGACTATGATTTCCTCTAAGAGTTTTATAGTGTTTGGCCTTACATTTAGGTCTTTAATCTATTTTGAGTTTATTTTTGTGTATGGTGTTAGGGAGTGTTCTAATTTCATTCTTTTATGTGTAGCTGTCCAGTTTTCCCAGCACCACTTATTGAAGAGGTTGTCTTTTCTCCGTTGTATATTCTTGCCTCCTTTATCAAAAATAAGGTGACCATACGTGCGTGGGTTTATCTCTGGGCTTTCTATCCTGTTCCATTGATCTATATTTCTGTTTTTGTGCCAGTACCATATTGTCTTGATTACTATAGCTTTGTAGTATAGTCTGAAGTTCAGGAGCCTGATTCCTCCAGCGTGGGTTTCCTTTCTCAAGATTGTTTTGGCTATTCGGGGTCTTTTGTGTTTCCATACAAATTGTGAAATTTTTTGTTCTAGTTCTGTGGAAAATGGCATTCATAGTTTGATAGGGATTGCATTGAATCTGTAGATTGCTTTGGGTAGTAGAGTCATTTTCACAATGTCGATTCTTCCAATCCGAGAACATAGTATATCTCTCCATCTATTTGTATCATCTTAATTTTTTTTCATCAGTGTCTTGTATTTTTCTGCATACAGGTCTTTTGTCTCTTTAGGTAGGTTTATTTCTAGGTATTTTATTCTTTTTGTTGCAGTGGTAAATGGGAGTGCTTCCTTAATTTCTCTTTCAGATTTTTCACCATTAGTGTATAGGAATGCAAAAGATTTCGGTGTGTTCATTTTGTATCCTGCTACTTTACCAAATTCATTGATTAGCTCTGGTAGTTTTCTGGTAACATCTTTAGGATTCTCTATGTATAGTATCATGTCATCTGCAAACAGTGACAGTTTCACTTCTTCTTTTCTGATTTGGATTCCTTTTATTTCTTTTTCTTCTATGATTTCTGTGGCTAAAACTTCCAGAACTATGTTGAATTATATTGGTGAGAGCAGGCAAGCTTGTCTTGTTCCTGATCTTAGAGGAAATGCTTTCAGTTTTTCACCATTGAAAACGATGTTGGCTGTGGGTTTGTTATATATGGTCTTTATTATGTTGAGGTAAGTTCCCTCTATGCCTACTTTCTGGAGAGTTTTTATCATAAATTGGTGTTGAATTTTGTCGAAAGCTTTCTCTGCATCTGTAGAGATGATCATATGGTTTTTCTCCTTCAGTTTATTAATCTGGTTTATCACATTGATTGATTTGCGTATAATGAAGAATCCTTGCATTCCTGGGATAAACCCCACCTGATCATGCTGTATGATCCTTTTAATATGCTGTTGGATTCTGTTTGCTAGTATTTTGTTGAGGATTTTTGCATCTATGTTCATCAGTGATATTGGACTATAGTTTTCTTTCTTTGTGACATCTTTATCTGGTTTTGGTATCAGGGTGATGGTGGCCTTGTAGAATGAGTTTGGGAGTGTTCCTCCCTCTGCTATATTTTGGAAGAGTTTGAGAAGGATAGGTGTTAGCATTTCCCTAAATGTTTGATAGAATTCGCCTGTGAAGCCACCTGGTCCCGGGCTTTTTTTTGTTGGAAGATTTTTAATCACAGTCTCAATTTCAGTGCTTGTGATTGGTCTGTTTATGTGTTCTATTTCTTCCTGATTCAGTCTCGTAAGGTTGTGCTTTTCTAAGAATTTGTCCATTTCTTTCAGGTTGTCCATTTTATTGGCATATAGCTTCTTGTAGTAATCTCTCGTGATCCTTTGTATTTCTGCAGTGTCAGTTGTTACTTCTTTTTCATTTCTAATTCTATTGATTTGAGTCTTCTCCCTTTTTTTCTTGATGAGTCTGGCTAATGGTTTATCAATTTTGTTTATCTTCTCAAAGAACCAGCTTTCAGTTTTATTGATCTTTGTTACTGTTTCCTTCATTTCTTTTTCATTTATTTCTGATCTGATCTTTATGATTTCTTTCCTTCTGCTAACTTTGGGGGTTTTTTTCTTTCTCTAATTGCTTTAGGTGTAAGGTTAGGTTTTTTATTTGAGATTTTTCTTGTTTCTTGAGGTAGGATTTTATTGCTATAAATTTCCCTCTTAGAACTGTTTTCCTGCATTCCATAGGTTTTAGGTCATCGTGTTTCCATTCTCATTTGTTTCTAGGTATTTTTTTATTTCCTCTTTGATTTCTTCAGTGATCTCTTGTTTATTTAGTATTGTTTAGCCTCCATGTGTTAGTATTTTTTACAGATATTTTCCTGTAGTTGATATCTTGTCTCATAGTGTTGTGGTTGGAAAAGATACTTGATATGATTTCAATTTTCTTATATCTACCAAAGCTTGATTTGTGACCCAAGATATGATCTATCCTGGAGAATGTTCCATGAGCATTTGAGAAGAAAGTGTATAACGTTGTTTTTGGATGGAATATCCTATAAATATCAATTAAGTCCATCTTGTTTAATTTATCATTTAAAGCTTGTGTTTCCTGATTTATTTTCATTTTGGATGATATGTCCATTTGTGAAAGTGGGGTGTTAATGTCTCCTATGATTATTGTGTTACTGTTGATTTCCCCTTTTATGGTTGTTAGCATTTTCCTTATGTATTGAGGTGCTCCTATGTTGAGTGCATAAATAATATTTATAATTGTTATATCTTCTTCTTGGATTGATCCCTTGATCAGTATGTAGTTTCTTTCTTGGTCTCTTGTAATAGTCTTTATTTTAAAGTCTATTTTGTCTGATATGAGAATTGTTAAGCCAGCTTTTTTTGATTTCCATTTGCATGGAATATCTTTTTCCATCCACTCACTTTCAGTCTGTATGTGTCCCTAGGTCTGAAGTGGGTGTCTTGTAGACAGCATATATACAGGTCTTGTTTTTGTATCCATTCAGCCAGTCTTTTTCTTTTGGTTGGAGCATTTAATCCATTTACTTGTAAGGTAGTTATTGATATGTATGTTCCTGTTACTATTTTCTTAATTGTTTTGGGTTTGTTATTGTAGGTCTTTTCCTTCTCTTGTGTTTCCTGCCTAGAAAAGTTCCTTTAGCATTTACTGTAAAGCTGGTTTGGTGGTGCTGAATTCTCTTAGCGTTTGATTGTCTGTAAAGGTTTTAATTTCTCCATCAAATCTGAATGAGATCCTTGCTGGGTAGAGTAATCTTGGTTGTAGGTTTTTCTCTTTCATCACTTTAAATATGTCCTGCCACTCCCTTCTGGCTTGCAGAGTTTCTTCTGAAAGTTCAGCTGTTAACCTTATGGGGATTCACTTATATGTTATTTCTTGTCTTTCTCTTGCTGCTTTTAATATTTTTTCTTTGTATTTAATTTTTGATAGTTTGATTAATATGTGTTTTGGGATGTTTCCCCTTGGATTTATCCTGTAAAGGACTCTCTGTGCTTCCTGGACTTGATTGACTATATCCTTTCCCAAACTAGGGAAGTTTTCAACTATAATCTCTTCAAATATTTTCTCAGTCCCTTTCTTTTTTTCTTCCTCTTCTGGGACCCCTATAATTTGAATGTTGGTGCATTTAATATTGTCCCAGAGGTCTCTAACACTGTCCTCAATTCTTTTCATTCTTTTTTCTTTATTCTGATCTGCAGTAGTTATTTCCAGTCTTTTATCTTCCAGATCACTTATCCGTTCTCGTGCCTCAGTTATTCTGCTATTGATTCCTTCTAGAGAATTTTTAATTTCATTTATTGTGTTGTTCATCACTGTTTGTTTGCTCTTTAATTCTTCTAGGTCATTGTTAAAAATTTCTTGTATTTTCTCCATTCCATTTCCAAGATTTTGGATCATCTTTACTATCATTACTCTGAAGTCTTTTTCAGGTAGACTGCCTATTTGCTCTTCATTTGTTTGGTCTTGTGGGTTTTTACCTTGCCCCATCATCTGCTGTGTGTTTTTCTGTCTTCTCATTTTGCTTAACTTACTGTGGTTGGGGTCTCCTTTTAGCAGGCTGCAGGTTCATAGTTCCCATTGTTTTTGGTGTCTGCCCCCAGTGGCTAAGGTTGATTCAATGGGTTTGGTAGGTTTCCTGGTGGAGGGGACTGGCACCTGTGTTCTGGTGGATGAGGCTGGATCTTGTCTTTATGGTGGGAAGGTCCGTGTCCGGTGGTGTGTTTTGGTGTGTCTGTGACCTTATTATGATTTTAGGCAGCCTCTCTGCTAATGGGTGTGGTTGTGTTCCTGTCCTGCTAGTTGTTTAGCATAGGGTGTCCAGCACTGTAGCTTTCTGGTCATTGAGTGGAGCTGAGTCTTAACATTGAGCAGGAGATCTCTGGGAGAGCTTTCACCATTTTATATAATGTGGAACCAGGAGGTCTCTGGTGGGCCAATGTCCTAAACTCAGCTCTACCCCCTCAGAGTCACAGGCCTGACACCCGGCCAGAGCACCAAGACCCTGTCAGCCACATGGCTCAGAAGAAAAGGGAGAAAAAATGAAAAAATGAAAGAAAAAAATAAAATAAAATTATTAAAATAAAAAAATTGTTAAAAATAAAAAAAATTAAAAGTAATAAAAATAGAAGAAAGAAAGAAAGAAGAAAGCAATCAAACCAAGAAACAACTCCACTAATCATAACAAGCATTAAAAACTATACTAAAAAAAAACAATAAATATATGGACAGACAGAACCCTAGGATAAATGGTACAAGCAAAGCTATACAGACAAAATCACCCAAAGAAGCATACACATACACACTCACAAAAAGAGAAAAAGGAAATATATATATATATATATATATATATATATATATATATAAAGGAAGAGAGCTACCAAATCAATAAACAAATCTACCAATGATAATAAACTGTAAATACTAAACTAAGATAAACATAAAATCAGAAACAAATTAGATGCAGAAAGCAAACCCCAAGTCTACAGTTGCTCCCAAAGTCCACCGCCTCAATTTTGGGATGATTCGTTTTCTATTGAGGCATTCCATAGATTCAGGGTACATCAAGTTGATTGTGGAGATTTAATCCGCTGCTCCTGAGGCTGCTGGGAGAGATTTCCCTTTCTCTTCTTTGTTTGCACAACTCCAGGGGTTCAGCTTTGGATTTGGCCCCTCCTCTGCATGTAGGTCACCTGAGGGTGTCTGTTCCCGCCCAGACAGGATGGGGTTAAAGGAGCAGCTGCTTCAGGGGCTCTGCCTCACTCAGGCCTGGGGGAGGGAGCGGTGCGGAGGAGGCGGGGCGAGACTGCTGCGGCAGAGGCCAGCGTGACGTTGCAGCAGCCTGAGGCGCGCCGTGCGTTCTCCCGGGGGAAGTTGTCCCCGGATCACGGGAGCCTGGCAGTGGCGGGCTGCACAGGCTCCTGGGAGGGGAGGTGTGGAGAGTGACCTGTGCTCGCACACAGGCTTCTTGGTGGCGGCAGCAGCAGCCTTAGCATCTCATGCCCGTCTCTGGGGTCCATGCTGATAGCCGCGGCTCATGCCCGTCTCTGGAGCTCGTTTAGGCGGCACTCTGAATCCCTCTCCTCGCGCACCAGGAAACAAAGAGGCAAGAAAAAGTCTTCTGCCTGTTTGGCAGCTCCAGACCTTTTCCCGGACTCCCTCCCGGCTAGCTGTGGTGCACTAGCCCCCTTCAGGCTGTGTCCATGCCGCCAACCCCAGTCCTCTCCCTGCGATCCACCCGAAGCCCGAGCCTCAGCTCCCAGCCCCGCCCGCCCCGGCGGGTGAGCAGACAAGCTTCTCGGGCTGGTGAGTGCTGCTCGGCGCCGAGCCTCTGTGCGGGGGTCTCTTCACTTTGCCCTCCGCACCCCTGTGGCTGCGCTCTCCTCCGTGGCTCCGAAGCTTCCCCCCTCCGCCACCCGCAGTCTCCGCCCGCGAAGGGGCTTCCTAGTGTGTGGAAATCTTTCCTCCTTCACAGCTCCCTCCCACTGGTGCAGGTCCCATCCCTATCCTTTTGTCTCTGTTTTTCTTTTTCTTTTTTTTGCCCTACCCAGGTACGTGGGGAGTTTCTTGCCTTTTGGGAAGTCTGAGGTCTTCTGCCAGCATTCAGTAGGTGTTCTGAAGGAGTTGTTCCACATGTAGATGTATTTCTGATGTGTTTGTGGGGAGGAAGGTGATCTCCATGTCCTACTCCTCCGCCATCTTGAAGGTCTCCCCCCCATATTGGTTTTGATATGAGGAAATTCTTTTTATTCATGGACCAAGACAGCTGAAGAGTGTTTATAGACCAGAATCTGGAGATATACAGAGTACAGTCTTGACATAATATAATATTTCCACGTTCAAATCAAAATATTTCAAACTAGAGTCATTTTCTAATCCCACCAGCTGTTTCTCTTATAATCACTAACATGATTAATGACCGTTGGTAATTCAACTGGCCACTCCAAAAGTGTACTTACCATCCTTAGCATCCCCTTAGCCACCACTCTCTGTTCAGGGGCACATCTGGTCACTAAAGCTCATCAATTCTACTTGTAAAATAGCAATTGGAATATGCCCCATCTCTTCTGCAAGTGCAAGAGTTGAGTTCCAACCCTCATCAACTTTCACCTTGACCATTGAAACAGTTTCTCAATTGGTCTGCTCTCTTCACATGATTCTCCACTTGGTCCTGGAATTGCCTTTATGAAACATGGACTGGTCATATCACATATATAAGTAAACATTTTCAATGCCATTGCTTATAGAAAAATATTTTAATATGTTAAAAGATTTTTTAAAAGTCCCCCAGAATTTGGCACTAAACTCCCTTCCTGCCATAGCTTCAATAAACATCCCAACATCTAGATAAGTTAGAGTCCTCTGTTGTGCATATATTAATATGCTCTTGCCATATCACTATGTATACATTTCACATACCTCTCTTCCTTGTGCATTTCTAAGCATCCTTCAAAATTTAGTTTATGTGAAGATGCTTTCAATCCCTGCCTCAGAAGGAAAATAATCCATGGTGTAGCCCAGTCTTTGATTTTTTTCCCATATCACTTTTTTCTGCATCATTTAAAAAATTTATTAGTTAATGAGCCAGTCTCCAACTAAACTCCAAGCTCCATGAGAATAGTCTCTGCCTTACTCATCCTTTTATCTCTATCCCTTAAAAATCCATGACACAAATAAGTAGAAATAAATACTCGTAGAGTGAATGAATGATCATTAATGAGATCAAAAGATCCCAAGGGGTGTCACTTGCCAGTGTGGTTTTGAAGTTCAATCTATAAAGTTCAATAAGCAACAGACAAAATATGAAACATCAGGAAGTGAAGTTCCCATGAGAAGCATTAGATCAGACAAGATTATAATTTTCCTAGTTATATCCCCAAATCTATTCTTATAGATGCTGAACACTTAGAATTCTATTAACGACTGTTAAAATGAGACATAGAATTTCTAGAATAATGCCCTTTTTTCTCATTTATTTATTTATCAAGCATTTATGGAATACTATCAACACTATGCCTTTCATGGATTAGGGACTCAACAATTAAAGACTCTCTTGATGAGTATCTCATAATATGCATATGTGTTTATTCAATACCATTTTTTATTCTCTTAAGGGGGAGTATTTTGTCATTTGGGAATGGCTCTGGTTTTTATCCTTTCCTATTTTAGATGTTAGGTGATCCTTGAATTTCCCAATGGTTTATATCCACTTTAATTATGGACAATTACAAAAGTCCAATTTAGTTGTATATATACTCAGCAACCCTGTCTATAATGTTCCTAATTAAATATTACCTTAGCAGATTTATTGTCAGAAGCACTTTTTTTCCTCCAATTAATTTCTTGGAGTGTAAGGAGAAATTTCAGAATCAAATATATGTTTAAAACCCAGCAGATGGCAGTGCAATGCTGGTTTTAAGATTAAGAACAATAACAAAAAATGTTATTGAGCTTAAAGATTTTCCAAAAACTTTAAACTGTCATTGTTATTCTAATCATAGACAAAAAATATTCAAATTCTCACATTGCTTAGAAAAATAAAAACATATGTGTTTATCTAGTGGGCATAAAAATGTAATTTTAGAATTGCACCTAAAATTTCCAAGTCAATTTCTAGAAGTAAAATGTGTTTCTCAGTCCATCTCTATATCTAGAAATGTGGAAGAGGAGGAGAAGGACAGGACAGGCTGAGAGGTGCAAATTGATCAGATCATGGCCAGAGTATGGCATGGAGCCCTTCAGGGCCATGTTTGCACCTTTCCCCCTAAGAACCTCTGATCCAAGAAGCAAGGAGATATTGAACAGAAGTAACCTTTGGGTTTCTCATGCTCAATGCGCTGGGAATTTTAAGTGTTTTATTTTACTATAAAATAGCTTTCTTTGACAAATTTTGCTCTGCAGGATGCAAACCTTGACTTCAGCCACTATATTTTCAAATGATAAGTTTATAAGTAAATGAAGTGGCTACTAGATACTGCAGATGATGTGATACATATTCCAATAAATTGCCCCACATTACACATTACAAGCCTAGGAGGTGTAAATATTGGTGACTAAATGTCCAAACTGTAGCATTGATTTGTCGAGGTTAAAAATCAACAAAATAAACATCATATTTGACATCTATTAAGAAATATGTATCATTTATTCAAAATTTAAAACTCTAAGTTTTTACAAATGATCAAGTCATTAAGTGAAATAAATATTTCTTTTGGAAATTGAAATACATGCTTATAAGTAAGCATATACTTACCTAAATGACAAAAAATATATAATAACTATCCAGACATTGTACATATCTCATTGGTTGGAAATTAAATCTACTATGCGGGAAACTTATAAATCCAATCTTTTTTTAAAAGGAAATGTCTCAGTAGAGTGCCCACCTGATTCAAGGCTGTGTGCTGATGCTCTAAAGTGTATAGCAATTGATTTATTTTGTGATGGAGAATTGAACTGTCCGGATGGCTCTGATGAAGACAATAAAATTTGTGGTAAGTGATGACCTTCCTTCCTTCTTCCCCCTTCTCTTCCATCCTCCCTCACTATGTACCACACACATACACACACACCCCTCAAGTACCAAAAACTACTGGAGAATGAGATATCCCAATAGCCATGTTTATAATTTAATACAAAAATCTAAAAAATAATTATATTAATATTTCCTAAACTTTATCACATGACATTAAGCATATTGATTAAACAGAATTCCATTCGACAAGTGTAGAAAGAATGCTGTGGTTAATGTCTGGGGGAGGAGACTGGCATTATTTTTCATCCCTTATTAAGCTACTACAAACTATTATGAATTTGAACATTTTTTCACCATCTTATCACAATATTGGTCATTTTATTTTTGCCATTTTAACAGTTTCTAACTCAGTAATCACCACCCCTTAATTTTGATTGTTGCCTTTATTCACCTTTTGGCAAAGAAACAAAAGATATATTAAAAAGTGTACTTGAGTTGTAGTTCTGTGAATAAGGGAAATCAGCTACAAATAAGATCTTCATGTTTGATCAATAAAATATCTGTGTTTTTTTGTAAATTTTGGCATTTGTTTTGAGTGCTAATAATTTTAAAAATCACTATTATTATTATTATTATTTAACACTTAAGTAGTACTTACTAAATGCCAAACATGGCTCTAAGTGATATAAACATATTTCTTCTTTGGCTTACTTCTTCATTTTATCACTGGGTAATATACACATGAAAGATTAGCACACAAATGTACATACAGATTGGTAAGGAATGTGAGGAACTATCTGAACAATTCTAACCTATAATTTGTTCTTGAATATTAAACAGCAGGAATTGAACAATTTTTGGTGTGGTTTACAACCAGTTTAAAAATTGACCATGAGCACCATTAGTTCCTGAAATGTGAAAAGGCTTTAGTTATAATTTGCTACACTTTGTTCTTCTATTATTTGTTACACTTTGCTCTTCTTGCTTGATGTTAATTGAAGATGAATGCTCCATTACCAACTGAAGTTTAAAAAATTACCTATCCCCACAGTATATACTTGAAAAGACAGGCAGTTGTTCTGTTTCCCAGAACCAACTCAAAAATGGGCAACTTAACTGAAGAGTCTTCTACTAAGCAATCCTAATTCAAATGTTCTTGGATAAAATTCAAACTTCAGAGTTTAACTACATACTTTGAAGTGCACTCAGAGCATATTGGAAGAAAGTGTAGGCTACAGAATATTTTTTAATCTATTTTATATAACTAAGTTACTCAAAGAAAAAGAAAGCAACATCCTATTTTACTATGGTTTTCAGGCAGTTTTCAAAACCTTTTCACAGAGAATGTGATACAAGTGTGCCATCATGAGGTAATAAAGTTGATGCTGATTTATTTCAAAAATAATGTGTATCAAAGTGAGACACATACCTTTAAGCCTGTATAATGATGATCGATAACTTTAAATGGGGGAAAATATATAAGATGAATAATCAGAAAATGAACCACACCTATTATGTGTTCTTTACTGTCATGGAGTTTATAATTTTCATAATAAATTAGTATCCATGCATATCAAAAAATAACCATAGAAATATCCTATGTGTGGCAACTTGTCCTAAAACAAGTTATAAGGCCATGAATTACTTTTCTTAGTCATTCTAAACTCATGACATGAACCTCACTATTAGAACTGAATTCTCTAAATTTGCCTGAAAGACATAAACTGCATTATTATTTTTCAATATCATGGAGGTTTTATGTTAATTTAAATGGTATCAATTCACCATCCATGTTACTAACTTTCTTAAGCCTCTGAATCCTCGTTTGCCATTTTTTCTTGATTCTCTTTATTTGTGTTTTAAAGTTAGCATTATATCTATTTTTGAAAAACAATTTTAAGTTGTTGTGGAACAAAGTGGACAAATCAATTACTCTATCCGTCTAGGATTTTCAAGCCTATATAAGTTGTTTTATTTATTATTTAGTCATGAATGATTGTGAGTTCTTCACCTCAGCACCACCTCGAACTTCTAGTAGCATAATTTCTACATGAAAGGCCTGTCCATCAATCTACGTTCACTGAAAGATTATTTTAAGAGAATTCTCTATGTGAAACTGACCTTTGCTCTATCTCTTTTTTCTCCTCCAGCTGTGAGCTCTAATTCTAGCTTGTGTTATTAATACAGTCATAATAACGTTGACTTCCTAAACAGCTTCTTTTTTAGTCTTTAGTTATTTAGGTTTTCACAACTTATAGCTGACTATAGCAGCACCAAGATTTCTTGTTTTTTTCTTCTGATGAAAATTGCATCAGCAGGAAAGTTCACTTTTTAGCTGACCTATGAGAAGAAGAGATGCGGACTCACAGCCTTTAGGCTAATGTTCAGGCCTGTTTGGAAGTTGGCAAGTGTCTCCATACATTGTTTGCATGCACACTGTATGTGCATGCCTTATAGGTATGTGCACAATAGATGGGCAGAGATCATGCTTGATTTACATTCCTGGAGAATTCAAAGCCCTGAGAAAACACACAACTAATAAACATTGAGCCAGCAGAGGGCGCTCTCAGTGGGTCCTAAGAACACACCCATACGAATCCCATTCCATTACAGGCAATTTCAGATAGTGCAAGAGAATGGCTCATATTATTTGACAGGCTCATTGATCTCTCACTGAGAATTTTTTCTGATGCTACACTTAAAAGCACTTCGTAGTCAAAAATTATAATCCTGAATACCCAGTAATCCTACTCAGCCACGGCTGGGTTATATCTGTTTTGCCAAAAGTCTGTCCAGCTTCATGACATGTACCATTAGGTTCTCCAGAAATATCCTGAAATTAAATGAAAGAATGTACGAGAAAGTCCCTAGCACAAACCTATATCTTGAAATGATAATATTTTGGCATTCTGAATTTTGCTATTATAAGTAGTTCAATATTATTGTAATTTTATTTTAAATGTGTTCAGGAATATTCTTCTTAATCTTTACTTAAGTGTAGGAATTCCCAGAGGCCTTTTAGAGCAGAACTAGACCTGTAGATTATCCATTTGCACTAAAACTCAGCAACTTCATAGAAAATTGAACAGGCAAACTGATCATATTCTTAAGGGCAAGCTAAATATTATGATAAACAATCTTAGCAATGTAAGACAATTACAGTTTATTTATCACTTACGTTATAGTCCAAGAAAGATGGCAAGAGGCTGTGCTCTGCAGGCATTCAGGATGCCGGTTCCTCCACCATCCCTTCTGGGCCAAGTTCTCCCCTGGATCCTTTGCAACCTGCGGAGAGACAATGGAAAAATGTTATAGAAGATCTTTTTAGAAATCATATCTGGAGATAAAAACAATCACTTTCACTATAGTTTATTAACCAGACTCTGTCACGTGACCCATTTTAGGATATGCAGTCTAGTCATGTACCTAGAAAGGGACTGAATAAGGGTATGGCAAACATACAACAATCTCTGCCACCAGGGTCATCACTCAGCTTTTTGGAAATGTATGACCCCCATTGTACAGCTCAAAGCTGTTGATATCTTCCCCCCGAATATGTAGTGAGTGGATGTGAAGAATTACTAAAGTGTTACCAGCTTTGCAAATAGGTTTTACAAATTCTAAAACCGGTCTTGTTTTGTTCCCTTTTTTTCACTCTATCTTTTTTGCTCCCTCCTGTTTGTTGTGAAGTGCTGTTGCAAACGTGATCTATAGTCTAATTTTAAAAACACTGGACATGATGAAATTCTTTTAACTTTCTGTTTCTTTTTTCATTTAAAATTTCTCTCTCTCTCTCTCTCACACACACACACACACACACACACACACACACACACACATCCTGCTTTTCAACAACTGAGTGATGTCACCCTGATAGCTCTATATATTGCGGTATTAGGCTAATATTAGGTATTGCCAGGCTTTGAATCAACCCTTGTAAGCTGGAAGAACTTATGTTAGTTAACTTACCCGCTCTGTACCTCAGCTTCCCCACCTAAAACTTCATAAATTTGTGGTGAAGGGGACATTAATACTTATATAATGACCTTAGAGCAATGCTGGCACATAATAAACATTCCACCAACGCTAACAGTTGTATTTTAGGGCTGGTAGGATTGATTGCTCTTCCTTACTGTGTTCCTAAGTGTCATAGTTTAAATATAAACTACTTATAATAGTAGTGGATTTTCTTGCACTGCCTATACTCTTGGAGCCCACATGTTTCTTGACAAACTGTGATTAAAAGGCTCCATATATCACTTAAAATACAAGCAGACACTATTCTTACTTTTATGGTCATTGAAGCTAAGGGATTAATTGTCTCATTTATTTGGCGTGGTTTGTGATACGCAGAGAGTTAAGAGTGAAGAAGGAGATTTTTTTTACAACTAGAAGATGATTTAGCTCTGCATTGAACAGACATATATTTTACTGTTTATCTTCAAATCATACAAATTAGCCTTAATTGTCCTTTTTGCTCCAGCAAGTATTACACATAAAGTGATTCAAATCTCTCAACAAGTCACAATTTTTTCTCTTTAATTTCCTGAAGTCTATGATATTGGGTTATTATCTTTTCTGTTCTTAATTTGTTCTTTTTTTTCTTGGGAATTGGGCTATAATAATCCAATGCATAATCCAATGCAATTAATTCCTAGGACATTATTCTTAAACGGACTTTGCATCTTAAAATTTATTTACCTTTTTTTGTGCCTCTACCTTATATGCCTTTTAAAAATATACACCAAAAGTAGCAAAAAGCCAACCAAAATGTGGGATTTTTCCCAAGATTTCTATGTGCTTTTCAATTTGTTTCTTCTGTTCACATAAAATATTTGATGTCATATAATAGCTTGTGTTTTATAACTTGGCAGAATTACTGTGTAATGTTACAGTGGGTTTTTCCATTTATCAACTTAGGATTAGCTTATTCTGCACTCAGATTCCAAGGGCAGCAATTTAATTTTGATAAATTTCCTTGATTTCCCTGCCCTCTATCAACACTTCTGACATACGAGGAATAAACAAAATACCAAAACAAAAAGGACACATTCCAGGAGTCATTATTCTAGAATTATGGTGTCAACAGTAGTAAGAATATAGAAAATAACCTAAGAAAAACTAAAGATTGTGAAAATCAAATCAGTTTTATTTTTAATGCATACTATACATAGCAAGTATAAAATAAAAAGCTACAAATTATGACTCCTGGTTCATGATTTCAAGATTTTAATCTAGTAGAAAATGACTCAGATATAAATTAAGACAACTAGTAATTCATGACATTAAGGAGATGTAAGAGAAGTACATGAAATAAATGTGCTACAAGAATTAAAAGAGGAAAATGAGTTGTCATGGGAAAGAAAAACACACTCAGGAATATTGAATGAAAATACTGAGCTAGATTGTGAGTCCATACAAAAGGAGCAAAAGTGATGAAGGTTAAAAGTTGTGTGCAGTAGATTGAATGGAAGGATCTCTTCAGGCCACTTGCACCATATGTATCATTTGCCTGGCCATTTTCTGATCATTTTCAGGGAGACGTATCACTTAGTACGCATAGAGGAGGTTCACCCTAGCTCCAATTTAATGGGGAAAATAAAACAAAAAATAGTTGCTTCTTTAAATTAGAAGTTTACAATTCAGATATATTTGTTTTCTTACAAATATAAAAGAATATACTAAAAATGCAACTTAGCTATGGGTATTTAAAAATAGAATGATTTTCTAAAGGGTCTATAATGGGGTCTGTAAGAGTATAAAATAGATAATAGATTTAAAACACGAAGTCTGATCTATTTCCATTAGATCATTTTAGTTTTGTGAAATGACCTCGTATAAGTTTAGTCACGAGTATTCTATGAAGGTTCTTTAGGCAATTTGAATCCCATTTCATTTGAGAAACCCTTCCAAGATTGTTTTGTCTAACATTAATTGCCATTTTTTCACAGCCACAGCTTGTGATGGAAGATTTTTGTTGACTGGATCTTCTGGGTCCTTCGAAGCTCCCCATTATCCAAAGTCTTCTAATCCAAGTGTTGTTTGTCGGTGGATTATACGGTAATATACCATCTTCTATTCCATGTTCTTAAGTCATAAAGTCTTTCTCTGATGCAGTTAGTCTTACCATCTTTAGTAATGTATTTATTTTTTGGACATTTTTTTTCATTAACTACGAAGCAAAGTCTTCCCAACTGATATCCTGTCCAAGAAATTTATCTCTCATTCTTAAACTTTTAAAAAGGAATTTTGCCCTGTGAACAATAAATGGGACCATCTCATTGGGCTTTGTAGATAGTTTTTTTTCCATATGCTTGGCACAAATCAAATGCTGCCAAAATTAACAGCATGCCTGTATGTCTGTGTGTCACAAGAAACTGTATTTCACTTAGCTGCATCTTAGCTACAGAGTAGTTCCTTTCTCATTATGCTTGCATCCATGTGAAATCTCCGATGGTGTGATTTGGTCATGGCAGATCAAGAGATGGGAAACCATTATACTCATCCTTTTTGTTATATCTTGAATAACACTTAGTTCATTTACTATATATTTGACCTCCAAGTCTGAATTCAATTGACGAATCCAATCATTATGATGATCAAAATAATCAAACTGCTGATAGCTGGTCTACCTTAACATTTGCCTAAACATTTTTCACAGAGGAGTAGTACCTAATGTTTCTCTCAGATATTTCAAGGTAAAGATCATTTGTACTAGAATAAATATAAGGAGCTCTGAAATAAACTCATTATAATTTTTTTAAAAATACAAGACTTCTCATAGCCTTAAATAAGTTAAGATGCAAGTAAATTTCCCCCAAAATATACAGTTGACCCTTGACAACAGAAGGCTTAGGGGCGCCAACAGCCCATGCAGTCAAAATCCCCATATAACATTACAGTTGGCCCTCTGTTCTATGGTTCCCCATGGTTTGTGTCATATGCATTTATTGAAAATATCTACGTATAAGTGGAACCACACACTTCAAGCCAGTATTGTTCAAGAGTCAACTGTATATATATTTTCTATTAAGCCACTGAACATTTTCCCCACAGAACATTCAGCACAAGTGCTCTGTGGAATTCACTTTGAGAAATGCATTCTAGTTCGTTCATTTCTCTTAACAGCTGGATGGGATTATGGTTTCCCAATCTGACCTACTATATATTTATTTTAATCATTGTGATAACTCACTAGAAAATGGGGAATCATTATAACAGCTGGTTAAAGAAGGTTAAAAGACAGAGCTTTGGGTTCTTGCCAAACAAATGATAGGAAATGGCCCCATAAAGACTCACAAGAGTTGTTTTCCTGAGTAGACATATTCCAGAGATGAGATGAAGTATGAAGGGAAGATTGTTCTAAACACATTTACTTGGCATTATTCAGGGAACCAAGAACATCTTGTTCTGCTTAAATAGTTTCTATTTTGGAGCTCAGCCTCATGTAAGTCATGTGATATAACTAAGAGCACAATTTCCTTTTTTTCATGCTCTAAACAACATGTTACTTGTGTCCCAAGGATAAGATTTTGTATTTAAAATGGCAGTTCTAGGTAATTCTTGTCAAGTGAAAACTTAAAAATTTAGAGGATATCGTTTCTAATATAATCACATCATATTTAAAGAGAAGCATTTATAAATGACTATTAACATTGTTCATAAAAAAATGAAAAATATTCAATTCTTTACCTAAAATGTCAGCAGAAAAACTTAGAAAAATCTTAAATTACTTCCTTTGAAAATGGAAAGAAAATGAATTCTAACCGATCTACATTCCTAACTACACAGTGATTTCTTCATGTGATCTTTGGAATTTTATTAATACTAAATAATGATAATTTAATTGTTCAATCCACTTCTTAGTAGAGCTAGGTCAAAACTACAGGGAGGTCTTATAAGCAGATCACAATAAACTTTTGCTATAATAGTACATAATATCATTTATGTAATAATCACACTATGTTAATTAAAGATTTGTATGGTTCTATACTTTTTACTTCCTTTTCCATCACTTAATTTTTAAAACTATTTTAAGAAATCCACCATTAATCTAGGGATGATTTTTAAAACCTATAGAATCTAAAATAAATAAATACTGTACTTCATGATAAAATTATGATTTAAAATTATATAAATAATCTAAGTGTATTTTCTTCTCAAAACTGATTACTACATTAGAGATGCATTAGACCTGATGGTTTGTTTTTCCTAATGGTGATCAAAGTGGGGTAAAGACAATAATGTTTCTTACAAGCTTGGAAGACCAAATAACTAGTGGAGAAATGGTTAAGATGCAATTAAGCTATATTTTGGGATTATATTAAGACCACATGTAGCAGTGTCAGTGATGGAGAATGTGAGCACTGGAGACTGTCTGCATGGGCTTCAAATCTGGCTTCTTCAGATTCAAGGTATGTGATCTCAGACAAATAACTAAATCTTAGACTCAAAATTTCTGCATCTATAGAGTTCAGTATCTCTAACTACAGGGGTCAAAGTCATTATGAAAAGTAATATTGAATGTAAAACACTTAGCACTGTACTATATGCTCAGTAAAAATAGACTCTAAAAAGAGTAGCTATTGATACAAAAATGTAAAATATAAAAATTACATTTAGGAAATTATCCTTTCCTTCAAAAATTCAGAAGGTAATTGTGGTTAATATTATAAAAACATCAGATATGATATTCTCCAATTAATCTCACCTTTATAAATGCCTTTGTTTTATTGCAAATAAGTTGGGTTTTCTGAAACAGAAGAAAGTAGAAAAAAGTATGCACTCATTTCTCTCCTCTACTTTCAATTATCTATTTTGAAAAAGTAAACAGCTTCTGAACACAAAGTTTCCTAGGAAGCTCCTCTTGCATCCTTTAGTTTCTTGAAAACAACATCACTTGTTAAAAAAACAAACAAAACAAACAAGCAAACAACAACAACCAAAAAAACCTCACTGTTTTCTTGCCTGGAGACACCAAAACTTTCATTAAAATAACAGAAATCATCCCTGAAGGCAGCTTATTTCTTCTTCCTCTGTCTTCTTCAGTTTTGATGCTGGATTTCCTAAAGTTCTCACTAGCAGGCTCACTTTCCGCGTGGCTGAAGAGACCTAACGGAGGTAGAATTTTTTTAAAGAGCTGCCATCATCTGCTTTTCTCTCCTTCTCTCAGTCTGGGCTGGGAGTATCTCCTGCTCCCTCACGTTGATCTCCTTCCACCCTTGTCAACCTCCTGTGGTTACTAAATACATCTGAGGGTAGCCCATGAGCGTGGCATCTTCTGCATCTGCCTATCTTCCTCCAGTGACGCTCAAACCTGAGAGCACATCACAATCGCTCCTGGAGTATTTAAAAATGTACATCCCCAAATCCATTCCAGAACCATGGAATCTGATATCCAGGGTTGAGGTCCCTGTGTCAATATTTTTTAAAAACAACCCACCATTGTTCTAACCTCACCTTCCTGGCAGCAAACATTGGTCAGATCCAAAAACTTGGGTTACTGCTTACATGTCTTTTAATCCTCCCCTGCTAGTTGCTGCCATTGCAGTGTTGTCAACCCCACTCCTTGAAGACTAAACCTTAGCCCTGCCTCCAGCCCCTCATCAGGAATCTAATACGTTTGCCAAACCTCAGGTCTTGCCCCAAATGGACATTTCCCAACCATGAAACTTAAAGTTTCAAAATTAACTACATTTGTGATGAATGTCCCCAGTTTACCAACTGATCACGGTACTACTGATAACTTACCGAAAATCCAAACTTGCCATGCCCCTGGGCAGGAGCCATGGTTCAATCAGCTGCCTCCGCAGCCAGCCTCTGAAGCCAAGTATCTTCTCAGTCTCCTTCTTGGCTTTGGAGACTAGATCTCTCCCTATTATCCACCCTTTCAGTATTCAGCCAGCTTCAACATTATCCATGCTCTACTTTAATTGTTTGGCCTTCCTCCTTTTTGCAGAGTTCAGGGGAACCTTATACCTCCAAAACACTAAAGAATTATTCACATTTCTGATCCTACACTTCAGTGAGACAGTAGAGTTATAAATAGGCATTGCCCTAGACACCTTTTCCCCAAACTGAAAATTAAAATTTGAACATTTTTCCCCACAGATTGGCAATTTGATTATTTTGATCATCATAATGATTGGATTGGTCAACCAAATTGAGAGCTTGGAGGTCAAATATATAGCAACTGATCCAAATTTTATTCAAGATTTAGCACAAAGGATGTATATAGAGGGTGTTCTCAGCTTTCAATCTGCCATGACTAAATCACACCATAGGAGATTTTCATACAGATGCTGGCATAATGAGATAGGAATTATTCTGTAGCCAAGAAGCCTCAGCTTTTGTTCCCCCACAGATATGTCGATTTAACAGTGAAATGTGAACCAAAAGACATTTATGAGAATTCCAGAATTCAGTTAAGAAGTTGCATACCCCAGGTGAACACAAAGCCAAGGACAGCTGCACTGAAATGGACAAGAAGATCAAGTTCATTTTACCCTCCATCAACTCCTTCCCCAACACAGCACAGCTCAGCACAAGTCTTGACTCACTACTTCTTCCTTGGAAGGAAAAAGAAGGATGAAACATGCATCCAGTGTCCCAGCTTTTCCAAGAGCTGCCTGAGGGATTAGTTTCTGTCTCACCTCATATGGATAAGTGATGGAACTGGTATTGTTTGGATGCCTGAGAGATACTGAGAACAAAGAGAAGTGGGTACAGCTTGCTATGGCCAGCAGGGCTTGATACAATTGGGAGAAGGTGCACAATTCGAGGCTTCTCCCTAAGGATAGAAAGAAAGAAGTGCAGCATTCTTCCAACATTCTAACTGTTTCAAGAGCTTCCTCAGCAACGGGTATATGTCTTGCATGAATGTGGAGCTGATGAGCCAGCACAATTTGCATGGCCTGTGGCTGCAGAGAACAAGGTATAGTTGGGTGACTTGCTGTGGTAGGACCAGAGAATGTGCAGCGCCACATACAGACACCAGAGAGAGCAAAAAATTAGACACCACTGAAAAAGAAACTTGCAAGGTTCTAATTGCTCTTGAACAGTCAATGGATCTCATACTAAATCAAAAAGGAAATTAGAAAATATCTTGAAGCAAATTAAAAAAAAACAACAACTGCAACATACCAAATCTTATAGGATAGAGAAAAAGAAGTGTTAAATGGAATAACCTAGAAGAAAAGGATAAATCCCTAGAAACATACAATCTACTAAGACTGAATCATAAAGAAATACAAACTCTGAACAGACCATTTACTAGTAAGAAGATTGAATCAGTAACCAAAGACCTCCCAACAAAAAACCATGACCCACTGGTTTTACTGGTGAATTCTACCAAATATTTAAAGATGAATTAATACTAATCTTTTTCAGACTCTTCCAAAAATTGGAAAAGAAGGAACACTCACTTTGATACTAAAGCCAGACAAAGTCACCACAAGAAAAGAAAACTACATTCCTGATAATATACCCCTGATAATATAAATGCACAAATCCTTAAGCAAAATACTAGCAAACCAAATTCAATGGAAAATTAAAAGGATTATACACCATCACCAAGTGAGATTCATCTCTGGGATGCAAGGATGTTTCAATATATAAAAATCAATCAATTTGATACACCACATTAACGGAATGAAGGCTAAAAATCACAGGATCTTCTCAACAGATTCAGAAAAAGCTTTTGACAAAATTCAACACCCTATCATGATAAAAAACACTCAACAAAATAGGAATAGAAGGAAATTACCTAAATCTAATGAAGGTCATACAAGAAAAGTCCAGAGTAAATATCATACTCAATGATGAAAAAGTAAAGCCTTTTCCTCTAAGATCAGGAACAAAACAAGGATGCCCCCTCTCACCACTCTTATTCAGCTTAGTACTGGAAGTCCTAGCCAGAGCAATTAAGCAAGAAAAAAAAAATACAATGTATCTAAACAAAAAAGGAAGAAGTAAAATTATCTGTTCACAGGTGGCAAGATCTTATATATAGAAGACCATAAAATTCCACAAAAAAACTTGTTGGAAATAATAAAAAAATTCAACAAAGTTACAGGACACAAAATCCACATAGAAAGATCACTTGTGTTTCTATACACTAATCGTCCAGAAAGGAAATTAAGAAAATAGTCCCATTTACAATAGCAGTAAAAAGAATAAAGTACTTAGGAATAAACTTAATCAAGGAGGTAAAAGACACAATGAAAATAATAAAACATTACTGACTGAATTTAAAGACAAATAAATGGAAAGACATCTCATGTTCATGGATTGGAATACTTAATATTGTTAAAATATAATAATGTAATATACTAATGTCCATACTACTGAAAATGATCTATAGATCCATCACAATCTCTATCAAAATCCCAATGATTTTAAAAGAGAAAAGAATCCTAAAATTCATATGGAACCACAAAGGACCCCAAATAGCCAAAACAATCTTGAGAAAGAGAACAAAGCTCATACTTCCTGATTTCAAAATATATTACAAAGCTACAGTAATCAGTACCAGTATAGTACCAGCATAAAAATAGACAAACAGACCAATGAAACAGAATAGAGAGGTCACAAATAAGCCCACACATATATGGTCAAATTATCTTTGACAAGGATGTCAAAACTACACAACGGGGAAACAATATAGTCTCTTCAACAAATGGTGTTGGTAAAACTAGATATTCAGTTGCAGAACAAAATTGGACCTTTACCTTACACCATACACAAGAAATAACCTCAAAATGAATTAAAGGCTTAAACATAAGACCTGAAATCATAAAACTCCTAGAAGAAAACATAAAAGGAAAGCTTCATAACATTGCTCTTCACAATGATTTCCTGGATTTGAAAACAAAAGCACAGGCAACAAATGCAAAAATCAACAAGTGGCAGTATATCTCATTAAAAACCTTCTATACAGCAAAGGAAACAATAGAAAACAACAGAATGAAAAGGCAACCTAAGGAATGGAAGCAAATATTTGCAAACCATATATCTAATAAGGGGATAATATCCAAAATATATAAGGATCTCCTACAAAACTCACTAGCAAAATAGACCAAATAAAAAGTGGGCAAAAGACTCAAATAGATATTGCTCAAAAAAAAATAAAAGGCATACAAATGGCTAAAGGGCATCACTCAACATAGTAATCATCAGAGAGATGCAAATCAAAATCATAATGTCCATTACCAAAAAAACAGAACATTATAAATGTTGGTGAGGATGTGGGGAAATTGGAACCCTTGTGTGATGTTGGTTGGAATGCAAAATGGTGTGGTCAGTATGGAAAACAGTATGAAGACTCCCTAAAGCCATAAGAAATAGAACTACCATATGATCTAGCAATCCGATTTCTTGGTATTTATCCCAAAGAATTGAAGTCAAGATCTCTAAAAGATACACACTCCTATGTTCATTGCAGCATCATTCACAATAGCTAAGAGGTGGAAACAACCTAAATGTTCATTGACAGATGAATAGATAAAGAAAATGTGGTCTATATATACAGTGGAATATTATTCAGTCATTAAAAGAAGGAAATCCTATCAGGCAACAACATGGTTGCACCTTGAGAACATTATGCTAAGTGAAATAAGCCAGTCACAGGAGGACAAATCCTGCATGATTTCACTTATATGAAGCATCTAAAGTATTCAAACTCAGAGAGTCAAAAAGTACAATGGTTGTCAGAGGCTGGGAGAGAAAAAATGGGGAGTTACTGTTCAGTGGGTATAGAGTTTCAGTCATGCAAGTTGAAAGAGTTCAAGAGAGCTGCAGTACAATATTGTGCTTATAGTTAAAAATACTGTTCCATACATCTAAAAAATTAAGAGAGTCTATCCCATGTTACATATTCTTTATCACAATTAGAAAAATACATTCAAATTCTAGAATACATTGAGTTGTGCCAACTGTTAAGAGTGTAATAGTCTATTTTTTTGCTTTTAATTTAGTGTAAACCAAGGACTTTCCATTCAACTGAACTTTGATTATTTTAACACATATTATACAGACGTATTAAATATTTATGAAGGTGTGGGTTCAAGCAAGATTTTAAGAGGTAAGTTAAAACAAATATACAGTCCATTACCAAATGAAAATATGTGGAAAACTTTTTGGAGTGATGTGCTTTCCCTTTGATTATTTTTTTTTTTTAAGGTTGTATGTCTGGCTTTATTTTCTTCCAGATATGTAGCAATATGATTTGTGAAATAACCCATTCTCTTATCGATGCAAGAGTTTTTTTTTTATTGGAGTGTAATTGCTTTACAATGTTGTGTTAGTTTATGCTGTACAACGAAGTGAATCAGCTATATGTATGCATATATCCCCTCCTTCTTGGACCTCCCTCCCATCCACCACCATCCCACCCATCTAGGTCATCACAGAGCACTGAGCTGAGCTCCCTGTGCTATACTGAAGGTTCCCACTAGCTATCTATTTTACACATGGTAGTGTATTTATGTCAAACCTAATCTCCCAATTCATCCTGCCCTCTCCTTCCCCCCCGTGTCCACTCATCTGTTCTCTACATCTGTGTCTCTATTCCTGTCCTGGAAATAAGTTCATCTGTACTATTTTTTTAGATTCCACATACATGCATTAATATATGATATTTGTTTTTCTTTTTCTGACTTACTTCACTCCGTATGACAGACTGTAAGTCCATCCACATCTCTGCAAATGACCTAATTTTGTTCCTTTATACAGCTGAGTAATATTCCATTGTATATATGTACCACATCTTCTTTATCCATTCATCTGTCAGTGGACATTTAGGTTGTTTCCATGACCTGGCTATTGCAAATAGTACTGCAATGAACACTGGGGTCCATGTGTCTTTTCGGATTATGGTTTTCTCAGGGTATATGCCCAGTAGTGGGATTGCTGGGTCATATGGTAGCTCTATTTTTAGTTTTTTAAGGAAACTCCATACTATTCTCCACAGTGGCTGTATCAATTTACATTCCCACAAACAGTGTAAGAGGGTTCCCTTTTCTCCACACCCTCTCCAGCATTTATTGTTTGTAGATTTTTTGATGATGGCCATTCTGACCACTGGGAGTTGATATTTCATTGTAGTTTTGATTTGCGTTTCTCTAATGTTTAGTGATGTTGAGCATCTTTCCATGTGCCTCTTGACCATCTGTATGTCTTCTTTGGAGAAATGTCTACTTAGGTCTTACGCCCATTTTTTGATTTTGAACTAAATATGAGCTTGTACTTTAAGTTACTGAGAGGAAAAAGAAAAACTAGTCCTGATTATAAAAATTAATTATTTAGTGCTCTGTGTAATCAAACTTCTTAGTAATGAAAGATGTACTGTTTCACATGACCCTCTTCTAATTGATGTTTTAAAAATCATGTGGAATTCTACTATACTAAGTGTTGCTCCCCATTAAGCAAAATTCAAACAAACCCTAAAAACAACTATTTTTCTTCAACAGTGAATCTCTTTTTTTTTCTATTTTTATTATGCACTCTGCTTCTCAGTCTCCTGCAGGACTATTACTAATAAAGTTGGTAAAACAATGAGTAGATCAGGATGTAGTCTCACTAAATGGAAGGTGTGGATGGTATTGTTATTATGTAGCCATTTGTCATTATGGACATAGACACCGATGGGAGCTGAGAAAGGGCAGGGAACACTCTAATAATACATGTGTGACTACCCCACTTTATTCCATCTGGTCCCCAAATGAATAGACCTATTCATGGTAGCCAACAAAAGTAGGAGTGAAATTCCAGGAGGAAATAAAATAAGGATGAAGAAAAGAATGTGGCATTGGAGTCCAGGGAATAACTCGTTTTCCTCACACTTTTGAGGAATAGTCAATAGTCATCTTAGCAGAGCTAAGATAAGGTTACAAGTGACAACTCTTATTAACATTTGTATAAAGCTGCATTTATTTTAATAATTTTGGATTTTAAATTGCACTTGTGAATAATGAAAAGTAGATCTTATTGAATAAATGTTTTGATTTATTGATTTGAGAAATATTTAAGCATATGATAATAATAAGTACTTTTTTGGGGGTGCTTTTAATATGACACACATCATACTGAGTGCTCTATGTGGATATCCTTTATTTTCAGTAAATCTACAAAGTATGCATTACAGGAGAGGAAAATGAGATCTAAGAAGTTAAATGACCACAAGTCCACAAAGCTAGTTAGTGTTGGAGATAGAAATCAGACCCAGACACTCCGACTTCAAACACAATGCGTTTATTCATTGTGCTTTAAAAGCCCCAAGTACAAATATAATCATGAGTATACATAAAACAGATGAACTCATGGTAAGTCACATTTGGCTTAAATATATGGACCAGCCATTTCATAATCTACTTATTTCTGTAGTTGATAAATCTAGTTCCTTAAAATTATGTCAACATAAATATTTACATAGGTGGACAAATAAGCCAGTTCACATAAATTTCTCCAAGGGCTAATGTGATATTAATAATAAATTTTAACATACTTTGATCACTTGCAATATGCAAAGTAGTGTTCTCAGCACTTTAACTCAGAAAAAAAATTCTCCCCTAAACCATATTACACAGGTGCTATTACAATCTTTATTTTACAGATAAAAACTAAATTCATAGAGGTTAACTGCCCAAAAATGATAGGTGTAAATTACCCTCATGTTCCCTTCTCTTCAGATACCATTTGCCTGAACGCTATTTTTACTTATTTTCACATGCTTAGATCATCAGAAATACATAACTAAATCTTAGAATCATTATATATAGTGATGTCAATAATGCACAGTAATTATCATAAAAATGCAATAAAGAAATTAAATATACAAATAGAAAATAGAAAAAAATCTAAGAAAATGAATTTAAATTATAACAAATAGGTAGTTGTTTAATTTTTAAGGTCTTTTTGAAATATAAATGTATTTCAAAGTTTTTTAAATTAAATATTTTAATTTAACTTGAAAAAATATGAGAAATGGCATTAGCTGTTAAAATTACATTTTAAATTTTAAAATAATATCTTTTTTAAAGATATGTAAAAATATCTTACCTCCAGCATCTAGCACATGCCTGATATATTGTAAAAATTTAGTATTTGTTGATTTAAATTTAAACCGGCAGGTTTATATGTCATGGTATTATAGTAGTTAATTAATGGAGATCAATAGCATTTCTTATAACTCTAAAGTTATTTTGTTTTGTAACAGTGCTGATACTTTCACTCTTGATTCAAAATCCCATTTATTTTTCTAAATATTTTAACAAGTTTCTTATTGTGGAGAGATGTGTACACAATTACTTTTATTAAATTAAAATTCAGAATAAAGATAATTATCTTTTTCATGTGGAAAATATATAGATATTTTAATTAAATCAAGGAAAATAAGATTATGTAAAGGAATTATAAGAAAATCAAAGTATCCAGTACCATAAAATAGTTCTTATATACTTGATTAGGGGTAAGTTAGTATGAACACATTTTAAAGGCATTTTTCAGTCATTTTCATATAGAGTCATGATGTAAAAGTTCTCTGACTGGTAAAGAGTTTCAGAGGAAGGTGAGCATTTCATATAGATAGATGATATAGAATGCAATAGAGTCTTTTCCAAATAAGTGTGGAAATCAGGGTAAATCAGAATAGATTAACAGGATAGTAGTTCAAAAATGTTTTCTTTAAACTGTAGTGATGAAGGTAAAATATTCAATTCATTGGTGGTAATAATTATCAGTACTGGGTATGGAAGTGGTAGAAGATGATAAATATTCTCCATTAATATTTTATTCAAAAAATACATAGATATATTTATGTATCCTCAAAGAAAGACAACAAAAACAGCCTGTATGAGCACGCTGAAACCAATTTCAAGTTGACAAGCCAGGAAAATGCATTTCTGTGTGTGTAGTTGTTACACCATTCTTTATATCCTAAGTGCTTAGCTGTTCTTCCATTCCCAAAGGGCTGTTAATAGCATATCCCCAATATTGGAGCTTAGCAGTTTAAGGACATGATTTTAAAACTGAATCACACAAAAGTGGGCATAGATATAGCTGAAGTTATGTAATAAACATAGTGGATCTTCCTGAATTGTCAACTTATCCTACAACAAAAATAATCATATTGTGGACATGGAATTAAATAATATATACAAACATTTTTCACAGTAAAGCATTTTTATTAAAATTTATGCTTTTATTAGAACACTTTCATGTAGTGTTAGAAGTACCCATTCATTCACTTCTGTTGATAGGGGTATGTTATATGGAAAAGTTTAACAAGCACTGGCTTAAGGTGTTGGACTTTTCAGAGGCTCTTGAAGATTCTTCAGTGATAGTGCCTGGAAAAATTAAGAACTACTTCCTCAGTACTCCCATGGCATTTCTCCCATATCTATCAATTCCAAAGTAATTTTTTTATAATTCATTAATCTGAACTTTTCTAATAGGCTAAGAGTGGAACTTGGTTATTTCTTCTCCAGCATTTAACACCATACCAAATTCATAGTGAGCACTCAATAAAATGTGTTGACTATATTAGAAATCTTTTATAACACACAAAGAAGCTAATCTAACTGCAGAATTTCTTCTCTTATAAATAGGATAAAATAAATAGTTTTGAGCTAGATCTGTTGAATTATACTCTGTGGAAAGTCTATTATCCTTGCCCATTGCCCTCATCCCAAATTCCCCTGAATTTTAATTATGCTTCCCAGCTTTCCTCTTTTGCAAAACTTATTCACCAGAGCCTTTATTGTTAGAAGACAAATGAGTTAATTCACACAAGTGTGGCTGCTTGGCAACTTTAATATCCATAGCAATATTGTTTTTTAGTAAAAGGCACTGGATTTTCTTAAGGAATTATTGTCTAAAAGTTTCTTGTGTCAGGTAGAGAAAAATCCAGCCTTTAGAAATTATTAGGAAATTGTTTTTTTTCTTTCAACTCCTGCCCTGACTCTTTTATGACTCTTTTATGTAGGCAAACTCTATTGTTATATTTACTCACATCTTAATTCATGCATCCAAAAATTGATTAAAAGTTTCCCATGCTCTGATACAATGGCAGAGGCTCAGAAAGTGTTAAGTATAGTCTCTGCATTTTCAGGGCTTACAGTCCAGTTGAGCACATCAAGGAATAATAGCTAGCATTCACTGAGCACTTACTATATACCAGTCACTCTATCATGTGGAAATTACTTATTTACTCCTTATCACAAATGTTTATGGAAGGTATTATACCACAACAGAGGAAACTGAAACACTGAGAAGTCTCATAAGACATGGAGCCAGAAATGAATCTCATGCTGACTCTGGAGCCTCTGTTTTTAACCACTGTCTTCTACTACCTTTGTGGATGCATAAGATAATATTCTCTCCACTGCGTCTGTGGCTCTGGGACTCTTTCTAGTCACAACTTTAAGAATCTGATAAAAGATTTACAAAACCTCAATAGATACAAATGTTCTACACCATTTCTAGACATTTATGTGTAACTCTGAAGCGTATTAATGAATCTCAAGACATAAACCCCAGACTCACTAGACTAGTGCAATAACACTAGACAACGTGGGAATCCAACACATCACAACCATGAAGGATGCCATTGAACCAGTAGCCACATTCAGATCCTACCAGAAGCCATGGCCCCCCCAAAACTCCATTGCTATAGAAAAGAAAGAAAGAAAGAGAGGCAGATAGGTCTGAAGCAAAGTTTCTAGAATATTCACATGCTTTAAGCAACTAGACATTTATGGACTACAAAGATTTTAAATATGACAACCTTTTGGGTTACACAGTTACATATGCTTGTAGAAGGAATCTAAATAACCAATGCAGTTCTTCATGAGAAGATACTGAAAGAATGAAATACAACTTTACTGGGGAAAAGAGTAAGATATAAATCAATGCTTATTCATGGTTTTCTTTCCATTAGATTTTACTGAAATTATCATGCATGTAATCACATTTTTTCACTAATTTCTACATGATAAGCACAGAATTTTTCAGTAGTTTATGAAAGTATCTTTCTTCGGAACTCAATAATTAACAGTGGTGCTTTGTCTTCAATCTGCAAGCGTGATACCTTTCATAAAATTGAATCTGATACCCAGTTCAAACTGTCAAACTAAAATGCTAAGCCATTGTTTCCTATCCTTTTTTTTTCTCATTATCACTCCCACTAAGAAACTTTTAGACCTTTTCCTTCCCTAATTGCTCCCCATGAAATTTTAATATTTCAGATATTCTCTATACCTGTTTATGTACTGTACGGCTATCTTGGGCTTTATAAATTTAAAAACTAAGAATTTTTCTGTCCCTGAAAACAAATTTTTACCACCTAGGAGGCAATATCACCCCCTTTGAGAATGTATGTGCTGAATAATAAATTTCTATAAAAGCAAATTTTATATAACAATGCTTTTTTTGTAAATCATCATGTGAGTACTTCTTATTTCTCAGGCACTATATTAACCCTTGAAAATAAAAAAATCTAGAAAGATAATATCTTTTGTAGCTAGAATTTAAATGGAAAAGAGATAAGATCAATATCTGTAGAAACAATCCTTAAATTGCCTAGGATTATTTTGAGGTCCTACAGCTATATGGATAGAAAGCCAAAGAAATACCCTTATTTCTACTATTGTGATCGAGTTTAGCCTCTGTTAGTGTGGCATGGGAAATACCTGATAGAATCAAACTCATGTTTTGTTTTATAACTGTTTAACTTGTATGTTTCTTAGAGGAATTTTTTCCGTAAAAGAATGGATCTTTTTTTATATGTGTTTACAGTGTATGTAACTAACAATTAAAAATGAAAATATAGTTGATCAAACCACAAATATATGTAATAATTTGAAACATTATTATTATAGGACAAGAGATATTTATTTAAAATAAATTAACTATAGGACTAATGTTTTTAGTTAACAGTAGTATCAGATAAAAAGGTTGATAGATCAATTGATAAATCAATAGATTGATTGATGAATGGATGGATGGACAGATCAATAGATAAGTGAATACATATATATGTACATATAACAGTCATTCATTTTCTTTTGTAGCTTCTCTCTGGTCACAGAATCCTGGCACATTTAGGATTTTTTCCAATCAAGTTACTGCCACTTTTCTTATACAATCTGATGAAAATGATTATATTGGCTTTAATGCAACATACATTGCATTTAACAGCAATGTGCTTAATAGTAAGTACTGTTTATTCCTTAGCCTTTGAATCTTCAGGTGCTTTAATACTGTAATGGAATTTTAAAAGTAGCAGGACCTAATATTTTAGAACAGGGTCATTATCTGTTTCATTATGCAAGTTCTTTAATGAGTATCTCTTATGCATACCTTTTTCCATTTGATACTTGCAAAGAAATGAGAAATTAGAAAATAGCTCACATTCTTCAAAACAATCAAATAACCAATTTGAGAAAAAGTATAAATCAATAGGAAAATTAAACTTTTATATACTGCAAGTATTCAAAGCTTAAAAAATTAGCATAAAACTAATTCTGAGAATGTTCCACATCAACCTAATTTTGATCAGAGTATTAAATTTAGTAAATAAATAGGGGGAGCAAAAAATTTGGGACAAAGTTTATGTGGGTAAGCCAACAGAGGTAAGCTATAAAAATTAAAGAACAATAAGAACAAGATGCTTGTCTTCACTGAAGCCTAATGGGGTATAAGAAACATAAGAACACAGTTGGCAACAAAATGATGTGTTTGTTTTTTAACTAAATGGAATTAAACAGTTAAAATGAATCTAAAAAATGATTTTGTGCATGCCACTTAATTATAAACTGTGTGAGTTTATGTTATTTTCAATTCTATCTATTATAATTAGTCATATTGTTGATTACATTTGAAGTATTTTATTATTTTTTTTAATTTACAGATTATGAGAAAATCAACTGTAATTTTGAAGATGGCTTTTGTTTCTGGATCCAGGATCTAAATGATGACAATGAATGGGAAAGGATTCAGGGAAACACCTTTCCTCCCTCTACTGGTCCAAATTTTGACCACACTTTTGGCAATGATTCAGGTATAGTTCATATTTAATTCATAAACTAAAAGAAAAATGTCATGCGCTGTTCTGCAGTTCAAAGTGAGCAGTGTTAAATGTAAGACAGTCTTTTCAGACTTTCTTTTTTTTTGATCATGGACTAATAAATGAATTTAAATGAAAATGGTAATCAAGTAGGCAAGTAAGAGTATTTCAAGAAATATATTTTTTACCCTATATATTCATGAAATGTTGAAAAGTACACAGAGGCCATTAGAGACAAAGAGACTTGGGTTGTCACCCTAGATTTGCCACTTATTATTAACTAAGGGGACTTGTGGGAGGTAAATAACTTTTCTGAACTTTGGTCTACTCTGCCTTAATTTCCATTTTCTGATTGTTCATTGCTAGTGTATAGAAATACAATCGATTTTGTATGTTGATCTTGTACCCTGCAGCCTTGCTGAAACTGTTTATTAACTGTATTAGTTTTTTAAGAATTCTTTAGAATTTTCAATAGATCAAGATCATACCATTTTGAAATACAGATAAAAAGGCAGGTTTACTTCTTCTGATAAGCTTTCTTAGTCCGTCAGGGCTGCCATAACTAAATACCACAGACTGGTTATCCTAAACAATCAATAATTATTTTTCACAGTTCTGGAGACTGGAAGTCTGAGGTCAGGGTGCAAGCATGGTATGGTTCCGATGAGAGCCCTCCTTTGGTTCACGGACACCAGCCTCCTTACTGTATCCTCACATAACAGAGAGAGAGAACATAAGAGAGAGCTCTCTCCTGTCTCTTCTTATAAGATCATTTATATTGACACCATCATGAGGACTCCACATTCATGACCTAATTACCTCCCAAAGGACCTATCTCCAATATCATCACATTGGGGTTTAGGATTTCAACGTATTGGGGTGGGGGTGGGGGACAACCATTCAGTCCATAGCAGAAAAACTATGGAAGAGCTGATTCTAAAACATGGTCCCAAGGGAAAGGTGGTGCTTTGTAGGTATATTTTTCATGTGAGTGGGATATTAGAACTCGATTTCAGGTGGAGACATTAACATTGAGACAATAAAATTTGAGAAGACCAGAAATTATTGGGAATTATCAGGAGATAAGGAACTCATAGTGAGAAGACCAACCATGTAAACCTTGGAAGCATGTATTCATAATACTAAATACAATCTAATTACAAATCTAGAAGTAATATGGATCTTACAAAGTAAGGAAAAGGACAGAATAGAAATTCATGCATTTAGATAATTTTCTTAGACAAAATCTATCCTATATTATCTCTTTTTACCAATGAGAATTCAATTCAATTCAAACAACACATATTAAAACCTCTCTCTAACCAGGTATGGTTCTAGTCATTGAGGACACAGATCACACATCACCATTTCTGCAAAGTCTTTCTGGAACCTCCAAGTTAAAATCTTCCTTTCCGTTAAACATTAAAACACCTCTTTTGTTTTTCCTATCACATGGCCTTATATCTGCTTACTTATTTGTTTCTTTCCAACACAGTGTTCTCTTCAGGAACAAGAACCTTGTCTTTTTCATCTTTGAATTGCTAGTGTATTCTCAGTGCCTGAATCTAACTAACAGGTACAATTATTTTTAAATACATGAATGAATGTCTACAACTTTTATTCAGTAAGTCATTTCTAAATAAGTGATTGACTACATGAAATTGCTTATAACATAATAATAGCCTGAGCACATGTGCATTGTAATTTATTATTAATAGCCCCTTATATTACAAAGATCAATATCCTTGTTTTTATAACCTGAAAAGTAAATGGCTTGAGTTAATGTCAACTGTGAATGACATCTAGTAAGAGTACATTAAAAAGTTATTTTTTTCATGGTAGAAATGTATCTGAGTAATCCTGATTCCTTAGAAAATACATCCCCAGAATAATAAAATACAGTTCATCATACTACTTCAAATTGAAAGTATTTCTTAATAAAATGTGACTAATTTTAATCTATTTCCCTATGAAATCATTGAAAGTTCCTCTCAATGTGTTTATTCACTCTTTTATTTAAGAAGTATTTTTTGAACCCAGGCCTTATTCAAGGCCTCAGAATGTATCTGTGAATATAAAACAGATTTTCTGCTCTCGTGGAACACATATTTTAGCAAAGAAAAACAGAAAATAAGCAATATGCATGACAAGTCATTACATCTTGGGGTTCTGTTTAATGTGAATGAGTACTCTGGGAAAATACAGAGCTTAGTAAGGTCAGTGGGGAGGGCAGGTGTTCAGGTGCTTTTGCAAATTAAAATAGAGTCATTAGTTTCAGGTCTCATTGAAACAATAAGTGACATTTGAATCAAAACTTCCAAGGAATGGAAGGAATTAGCCATATAGATTATTCCAGACAGAGGAAACAAGCAGAGTAAAGGCTCTAAAGGGAGCGTGCCTGACCTGCTTGAAGAAAGGCCAGGAAACCAGCATGGCTGAAGTGGAATTAATAAGGACAGTAGGGCCTAGATAATAACAGGTCTTCCATGGCTTTGGCTTTTTCCCCAGTGAAATTAGGAGCTATTGAAGTTTAAGCGTAGGAATGAGAGAATTCACACTGACTGGTAGAATATATTATGGCAGGGCAAGGTGTTGTCAGAGAGACCAGTGAAAGGCTATCACCTAATCCAGAAAAGAGGCCATGGGACTCTCAGCTGTGGTGAGAAGAGGTCAGATTCTGGATATAATCTGAAAGTAAAGTTAACAGGATCCTGCTAAACTACTTACCAGTGTGGACCTATAGACAAAAAATGCGCACTGCATAGATGGCCAATCTCATTAGACCTACATGTTTAATACTGAAAATTATGACATGCATCGTCTCATACATAATTTATCTCTTTTGAATAAGTGATTTCCCAGAACCTGATCCTCTATGGATAAATTCGTAATCTCCACAGCTGAAGACTAACCCCAAGTGATAATCACCCAACCCTCTAAAGGATCCTGATCTAAAACAGTCAAATAATTTGACCAATTTTTTTCCTTAACTGTAATAAAAAAAAATGTCTCTACCACACTTGGACAAGGGTAGTTAGAGGAAAGTGCAGGAAGCATTTATATCTACTGACTATGACAGATAGCTTTTACGTAGCTGAAATCTTGATGTTCAAATTATCATTTTCTCCTTTTATGTCATCATAATAAGAGATAAAAATAATTCCACTGATATTTGAAGACTATAAGTACGTTACAGGAGAAAAATGGTTTCAGCTTGCCAACAGATTAAATAACGAAAGAAATAAAATGAAACTGACCAAAGTGAAAGAGGTTGAATGTCAGATGGAGGTTTTAAATAGTTGGGTTGGAAATGGAGTCTCAGGAGAAAGTCGTGTAGCAGGAGTTATTTAAAATGAGATGAGTTAGAGCAGTTCAGAGCCCACAGAGGCAGCAGTGTAATGAGAACGGATGAGAGGCCTTAATAGGTCCTTCCTAACTCTCATACCAGTGATTTCATAACCTAGAGTCATTCCCCCGCAAGGGGCATTTTTCTTCCAGCCTGCTTTTTTATGTGTCAGAACATTCTGCCTCTGAGATGGAAGGGAATTAAATCTCTCCCGCTGTTCCTCTTACCCATGCAGGGTTTTTTGGTTTTTTACTTTCACTTTAAATGACAGGAAAGTCTATATGAAACAGATAAACTTTGAATTAACATTGCTTTAGGGAAGAACATCTAAGTCCCTTAACTTTCTGAGTCCTTCTGAAGAAGTTTCTCCCAGTGGAGCACCGGCTCCCGAGTCTCTGTTTTGTCAACGCTCAGTTTCTCTGTACTTCTTAGAAACAAAGGGAATTGGCGGAGACGGTGGCACTGATACAGGGCAGCATCTTGGGGTGCTCAGCAGTGGCCCATTTTTTCAGAACATTCAGGGAAAATGAGGTTAGTAACATGTGAAAACTTAAGAAATGGAGGAGTCACAAAAGAGCTAGAGGAGCCAAAGAAAGCATTTTTTGTTGGCCTTTCTCAGTGAAATCATAATTGTTCTAACACCTGGGGACTAGCATAGTGTAGTAGTAAAGACCATTAAAATAGAGACCCTGAAGTCATAGCTAGGTTTAAATTTGAGCTCTGTCATTTAGACAAGTTATCTATCTACTATCTCAGTTCCTTCATCTGGAAAGTGGGTTGATGATAATAGAACCTGACTTTGGAGGCATGTTATGAACATTAAATTATTATGTTGGAAAAAAACTTCAGAAAATACCTGACATATGAAAAATGCTTTATAAATGTTAGGTATTATAACTATTTTCTTTTCATGCCACAGATGTATTCAACAGAAACAAATAGGCTGTGATATTTTTCTAAATACTACTGTTCAATTTTCAAAAGTATATTAAGTCTTTTGGATAGCTGCGTTTTATTTAGCTTATAGACTTATTCTAAAATAAGTAGAATTTTAGTGTTTCAAAGTAAAATTGTCCTTATTTCCTTATCTTTCCTGTGATGTTGAATTTCAGAAAATAATATTACTCTTTAATATTGATAGAATCTGACTGAATTTGCACCATTCTCCAATCTAAACCTTTCAATATTTATCTACCAGATTCAATTAACTTTATATGCACCCACAAACTCACAAAGTGATTTATATAAGTTTATTTTCTTCTTGAGAGGGACCTCCAAGTTTCCAGAAAGTTCTGCCATCTCTGCAGTTTCTGCTGTCTCTACATCCGCATCAGCACATGTCCAGCACTTCTTTTTATTTGGGCTGTTGGAAGCAGAGGTTAGGTTCAGTTCATGGAGAAATAAGCAGAAAAAGGGATAGGTAGAAGCTGTAAGAGAAACCTTATGGCTCACAGCAAAGGCTCACTGAATGCTTAAATTACAAAATGTTCTGGGTTTGAAGCTGACTCTGCGATTAATTCCAAGAGCTCTCAAAAGTATTTCAAGAAAGTTGATGGATTTTAAAAGAAATTATCATTTAACCATATAATTCCCCATATGGTTACGGAAAATATCTATTTAATAATTTATTTTGTGCAGTCCTTTAATAAATTTAAAAATTAAATTTGCCAGTCTAATTAGTGTAATAAGAATAATTAAACAGTATTCAGCTAATCCATATAAGAATTCAAAAATGTACCTTGTCTTTCTTTTTTCCAAATTTCTAGCAAGTTTTAAAAGTCACATGTGAACATAAATACAATACACAATGGAATACACTAAGTGACATCAGAGAAGTACAAGTGCAACTGAGAATTCAAAAGGAGGGGTTATATCTAGTTGGAAAGACCAAGAAGGGTTTTCTGAAGGAGATGTTAATTTGATTTAAATGACCTCAAAAAATCTGTAGGATATTGACAGGTACAATTGTAAGGAGAATTAGAAGGACAGGAAAACAGAAAAAAAGACCCCAAGAGTTATAACATTTCTCGGTGATGGAAAAGTTAAAATAATCTAATTTTGTAGAAGTGCTGCATGTCAATATTAACACATGAATTATAAGAACTATGGCTAGAAAAGGAAGTCATAGCACAGAGGCCTCAAACATCACAGTGAATTTGTTGGTTTAGTAGGAAACAAAGAGATGGTGAAAGATGTTGAATAGGGACAGATTAGATTGTACAGAAGGAAGCATTATTAAACAACGATGTAAGTGATGAAGAATTCTCACGGGGAGTCAGAGTACTACGAGACACACTTGGAAATAGATAGTGACTATGATGGGATGACTTAAGTCTTAGTCCCAAGTTTTATGATGTTCCTACTCCTCCACCTGGTGAAATACTCCAGCAGAAATATTGTGTGGACTTCTAGTTTCCATACTCTGAGTTGGTTCTGAGTAGAACCAACTGGATGTACAACTATTGAGGACTTATCAGATGAAGAAGCAAACTGAAATTGAGCCACATTAAAATCATTGAAGGGAAAAAGGACCGATAATCTTGAGAAGACCAAGAGAGTCATAATAGTGGCCTTTACATATTTGTAGAGCTACCATAAATTCATCTTATCCTAATGAGCCCAGGAGGCAAAATTAGAAACAATAGGTGCACAATAACTTATTCTTAAAAAAGAAATGAATTTTCTAATCATGTTGAAATGGAATGGGCTGCCTTGAAATGCAATGATTCCTGCTGAATCTGATATATGTTAAACAGAGGTCAAATGACCCCCATAGGCAAAATGTTGTGGATGAAATTTAAGGACAGTAGGTAGTTGGACTAAGTAAATTTTTATGTCAACTATAATTCTCTACTTTTGAAATTCATAATTTTATGAAGAATTTCCTTCCTCTTCTAATCTGTTAACTAAATAATTTAGCTCATTTCATAGGAATAATAATTTAATATATCATTTTACTTTATTCCAAAATACACAATTCTATCTGATATTTAGTGTATTGTGTTTTTTAAATTTATTTATGCAAAATTCATAAGATATTACAGTCCACATAATTAATTTTTTTATCTAAACCATGATACAAAGCTCATGACATCATGATACCTTAATTGGACTGAAAACCCCAAGTTTACTTCTGTTTAATGGGTAAACAAGACATTCAAAATATTTCTAATTATAACTAATTGATTGTGAACATGGCCAAACATAAATAGGAGCATGATGTGTGTTTAAGTTATATAATTGCTGCTAACTAGAAATATTTCTGAATAGGGTAGCCATTTCAGTACTTATTCATGGCATTCAGTAGCATTTTAATTATTTCCTCTAGAACTATACTCTAAGCAACTCAAAAGGGACTTGGAGTTGGGCATTTAGAGAGTCGATTCTGTAATATGTCTTCTGTATCTATACTACTTTTTATTGGTTTGAATAATTGAACACTAACTACATGGCTAAAATAAGTACTCATGAAATATCACAACACTATACAAAGTATAAGTAGTATGTTAATACTATAAAATATTAAATACACATTCATTTCTATTTTACCTTTTGTAATCTAAATCCAGTGATGTGCATATATTACATTTAGTAAGATATTTGATGATGATTTCACCTTGATAAAATACTCATTCTGAATAATTTTTGCCTCATTGATCTAAATATGCATTGATATATCTATTGGCAGTTCTACTAGCATTTTTCTTCATGTCTTGTCCTTACTCCGCATGCTATAAATAAATGGGTCTGAACTTTATACATAGCATTGACTATAAAAATGTCTATATAAAAGGTTTGTGGTTCAAAGGATACCATCAGAAAATTTTTAAAATAACCCACAGAATGGGATAAAATATTTGAAAATTTCATATTTTGATCAAATATTTGAAAATCATATTCCCTGGTGAGGGAATTTTATCCAGAATATAGAAAGAACTCTCAAAACTCAATAATAGAGACAAATAATGGCCAAAGGATTTGAACACTTCTCCAAAGAAGATATGTGAATGGTCAATGACATAAAAAGATTCTGAACATCATTAAATTAAACATCATTAAATTAGTCATTAGGTACATACAAATCAAAACTACAATTCGTTACTTTTCACATCTACTAAGATGGCTATGATCAAAAAGACAGACAATAACAAGGGTTAGCTTATATCCATATACTGCTGGTGGGAATGTAAAATGGTGTGGTCACTCTGGAAAACAGTCTGGTAGTTCCTTGAAAGGTTAAACATAGAGTTTAACATGATTAATACAGTTAAATACATGACCCTGCAATTCTACTCCCCGGTACATACTCAAGAGAAATGAAAATGAGCATCCTCATAAAAACAAGTTGATAGCAGCATTACTCAAAATATCCAAAAAAGCAGAAACAATTTAAATGTCCTCCACCTGGTGAATGGATAAATTTTTAAATGTGATATATGCCTACAATGGAATATTATCCTGCCATAAAAGGTAGTGAAGCACTAGTACATTACAACCTGGAGGAACCTTGAAAACACTAACTAAATAAAAGAAGTCATTCACAAAAGACCATATGTTGCATGGTTTCATTTACACGAACTATTCAGAATAGGCAAGTCTACAGGTTTAAAGTAGATTAGTGGCTGCAGGAGGCTGGAAGAAGGGTGACAAGAATGGAGAGTGCCTGCAATTTGGCATGGGTTTCTTCTTGGAATTATGAAAATGTCCTAAAAAAAACACTTCTGTTTGAAAGTACAAGACAGAAGATGATTGCTTTCAAATAAACACTAAATTTCAGCATTTCATAAAAAATTACATTCCAATAAAATTAAATTTATCCAATATTTCATTTGCTTTACATCATATTTGGTTTCATGATTCCTGCTTTCTGTCATAATACATGAGCTGCAGACTAAAAATTAAAAAATTAAATCTGCCTAAGAAAACGTTCAAGAGGTCTCATCCCAACAACTTTTCCCACACTTCAGATGACTCAAATCATTGGCTGCAAGAATGAATTCCAGATCAGAAAGCACTTTATGCAGTGGCTTGAACTATTTAGAAAGCTTTTATGTGGATTAGCATGTTTCCTGCTCCTCTGTGATCTGACTAGTTATCATTCAAAGGAATATGGAAGATAAGATCGTTGTAAAATCAGGTCACTTCTTATTTAGAGAAACACAGTATAGGCAATGGAATAAAAAACTGAGCACCTTTGAAACACTTAACTTTGCCTTCGAATTTGTATTTAACTACTTGCCTATATCATGCTTTAGTCTACCAGCATAACTTAATATCTTAATGGACTGATTGTCTCTAAAGGAGTGAATTAATCAAAACATCTAATAAATTGGAATTAAAGTGGTATTTGGACATAATAATATGATGAAACAGTCATGTGGACTCATGGTAACTCAGACTTTGATATATCCTTCCAATTCAAGGCTATTGGGAAGTCCAGAGTTGAGAAGTGATTTTCTTAAATAACGATTGGTTATGGAAGCTGTCTTCTGGCCTCCAATCCATTGTCCTTTCCACTGTACCTAAATACATTTCCTTATATTTTCATCTTAAAGTTGTGCTTTCCTGCTTATGAATGATATAGCTCCCACAACGAAAATGCTCATAGTTAAGTGCAGTAAACAATTTTTGTTGTTTTTACAGGATTTTACATTTCCACCCCAACTGGACCAGGAGGGAGACGAGAAAGAGTAGGACTTTTAAGTCTCCTTTTAGACCCCACTTTGGAACCAGTCTGCCTTAGTTTCTGGTATGTTATAGACGCATGTTAAGTGACATCTTATTTAATGAGTAACATTGCCAGGCTCAAATTTTACTAAGGTGTTGTCCCAAGTTTTAATGTATTAGTCATTACTTTTCCAGCTGATAAAGTAGCAAAATACTGGGAAACTTCCTCCTTTTCTCTAGCAACTCCCTCACCCAAGATAAAGGGGGGTATTTGAGTTTAGAAGGGTTTAGAAGAACCCTAAAATATATATATTCTAATGTTGTAGGAATCCATTCATTTTTGCTTGCTTCCAAACTAGGTATTATATGTATGGTGAAAATGTCTATAACCTAAGCATTAATATCAGCAGTGACCAAAACACTGAGAAGACAATTTTCCAAAAGGAAGGAAATTATGGAGAAAATTGGAACTATGGACAAGTAACATTAAATGAAACAATGGAATTTAAGGTTGGCAAAACGCCTTATAATCATGTATTTGTATTATAAAAATGGTGGTACAATTACAGTTTATGGTGATATGGTGAAAAAATTAATTTACTTTCTGGGTATAGCCAAGTCACCTTACTTTCCTAATCTTCCTACTTTATTACCTTTGAGCGCCTCTATTTTCAATTATTCATTGACTTATTAAAAACCATTTACTGAGGAACAATTTACTACATGAAAGTACTACTTATAATGAGCCATAAAAGTCATAGAAACCTTGAAGGATATTTCAACTTTCTTCAGCAACTTTCTAGCGCAAGCCAACCATGTTTTCCTATGTCCTCTGCCTAACTAGGTCTTGCAACTTTTCACATACACCACCTAGATCAGCCCTGCACTTTTCTAGGGAATCATCTTTTCCTGTTAAAACATCCACACGCACCAGAATCCATCCACCCTGCCCCACCCTGACTTAATCGCATATCTTTCCTTTAGAAACAAATTCTATGAGCCGTCTCATTGGGAAGTCTCTGATCATTTATTTCACATTAGGGTGAATTAATTTTTCATGTAACAGCTTCTCGTGTTCTTTTCCTAAGGGTGTTTGCAAGTAAAATGTAGGATAGGGGTTTCCCTGGTGGTGCAGTGGTTCAGAATCTGCCTGCCAATGCAGGGGACACTGCACTGCACTGGACATTTCTCCCAAGTCTGGGTTGGTGTCCTCTGAGTATCACCCTCACAATATATCCCACACCAGCTTCCTGGGTAAACTATGACCAGTACCAGCTGGCCCTGAACAACTATATCATACTCATATTTTCTCTTCTTTCCTTCTTCTCTCATTTAAATGATCTAATCAGTGTGTCTTCTCTTCAAGGTTGTATGCCCTAAGAAGGCAGACAGCTACCTGGATTTTTAATATTGTTGGGGAAAGAACCTAGAAAAAGATTGCTCTCCCCTGCCAGATGATGTGTATATGTGACAGAGTGCAATGGAGTATGACAATATCATGAAAGAAAGAGCTAGAGACAGAAATTGTGACAATGTTGCCTAACAAAGAAAGAAGACACTAGTGAAAATTGAGACTAGTATGAGCACATAATAGGAAGCTGGGCTCAGCTGAAGGACACTGAAAAGCAGTATTTCACTTTGCGATAACTTGTCCACATTTACTTGGGCATGGCAGTATTGATTCTCCAGAGGATACTGGGCCACAAGAAGAATCAATCAGAAAAGATTAAAGCGGAATTGTTTTATGTGCCTCTATGAATTACAGGTTGCTTTCAATGCGTTTAAAAACCCATTCCTGAGTGATATAGCATTGGATGACATTAGCCTAACATATGGGATTTGCAATGTGAGTCTTTATCCAGAACCAACTTTGGTCCCAACTCCTCTGCCAGAACTTCCTAGTAAGTAACCTTAACATGTATTTTTCCTAATTAAGTTATTACTATTTTCAGGTAGATCTCTCTCTGACTTATTTTTTTATTATCTTGCCCTAGTATTATTTTTTTCACTGAAAATCAAAACTTTTAAAATATAAGTAAAATGGAAACTAGTAAAATATTACATATTATATAAAAATTCACAATGAAATTACTTTGTTACGCATCATGTTTATGATAATTTTACTAAATTTTCATTTTTGATAATAGTCAAAGTGCTGATTTCTATTTTGTTTTCAATTTAATACAAACTAACGCTGTATTAGCCATGTAGCATGGCCTATAGTCTTTTGGGAAGAAGCCTTAAGATTCTCATAGCCTTCTTATGAGAATGATGTTAAGATCTCAAGAGGAGTTTACTTAAGCCTGAAACCCACCAAGCCTATTTCCAGAATAATTTAATAATAATGATTCAGTCTGGACTTTGAATATACCTAGATCACACAAGATTTTTGTCCTGAAATGGTGCCTTTGTAAGGCCTTGCAAGAGCAATGACCAGGATTTCCAATGTTCTATGGAATCTTTTATCTCAAAGGAACAAAATGGAGCCTGTATCTACCTGTGCTCTTAACTCAAATTTGAAACATGACATTTCAGAAGCAAAAGGTACATTATCAACCATCTTATTATGTCAAAGGAGACAATAACTTCATACCACTTTCAGACTATGGGATCTGACCAAAATAAACAAACAAATGAAATGTGTGTGTGTGTGTGTGTGTAGTGATAAATGATATGAAACATCCATTACCTATTGTCCCTCTATTGGGATGTTTTCACTACATTGTACTTGCGGTGCAAAAGCATCCCTTTTGTTTTTGGATTATGGTGGTAGGAAGCTCATCTAGCTGTACAGCTTTGCTTGTGTTGAACCTCATAGATGTTTTTGTTTTATCATGAAACACAGCACTTTTTCCATTTCCCCTTTTGTGCCAAGCACACTTGAAATTCTGCCCATATTCACATCAGCAAATCAGTTGGCAACCTATCCAAATTTGATTTTACTTCGAAAATTATATATTTTTATGCTTCTAATCTTTAACTTAAACAAAAACTGACTTTTCAGATGACTGTCTTTAACAACTCAAAAGCTTTAAAGACAAATGACTGGCATTTGAGAATGTATGACAAATGAGCAGCCATTAGGAGGAGGAGAGTAACATGACATTGTCATACTTGTCCCATGCCACCATATTGAATGTGCACTTACATCCCACCCAAAGGCTAATTTATACTTACCATCATGTGTATTAACATGTTTAGATGCGTGTATGGGTTATACATATATTCCTCAATATTTCAAGCATTCATTCAAATTTTATAAATATCTGCTACATACAAAGCACTGCACAAGAAATGTAAGATGTAGCAATAACCATTGATACATGAAGCAATATATAATATTAATGAATTAACAAAGTAATAAATATTAAAAGCAATATATAACTATGTGCCCCTAAAAGTAGTAAATGAGAAGATTAAGTGATAGAAGACTTTGGAGAAGAGAGTGTGAGCTGGAAAAACCTTCAAGGAAGCATTCAGTTTAAGAGATAGAATGACACTCAAAATTGAAACAAAAACAGGAAAGTACCATGCATTCCCATGTAATAGTATTGGCCACAGAATTGTGACAAGAAGTTTTCTTGACACCAAACTCTGGATCTAATTCACCTTTGCTTCACTGGTGTCTGACTGATTCTTAACATTGCATAAATACATCATCAACAAATACTATTAGATATAAACTTAGCCTCTCTCTCTTTCTTTCTCTCTCTCTCTCTATTTTGGCTGTGTGTTCTAAACATTTTTGCCAAACAGAATTCTGATACCAGAACTAAAGCTTGGAAATAATGGTGGGGCTAGGGATGGATAAAATACCACATGAGCACAGTAATTGAGCACAGTGTTGTTTAAAAATAATTGTCTCACTTCATTTTTTATGTGTCCCACTCCCTTCCTGTCCGTTATATGAAACATTTTCATGCAAAACAATATTATAATCATTAAAATCACTGCTGGTTTGATAAATAATTGCTATAGATACCAAATATTAGCAACATCTTGCTATTTTGATATTGCAATCATTTAATAAAACAGATTGTCTTCATAATCCTTTCTGCCAGCATGTTCTTCTATTCAATAAGTGGTCAAGAAGAAAAAATTTTACAGGTGAAAGTAACACAGTTTCATAGGCTCAGTATCTTAAAAATAGCAACATCTCATCACTATATAAAATAGAAAATTTGGGATAACTTTCATATGTAAAGTCATACATATATAAAGAAAACTTTAAATATGAATTTTCATATTAGAAATGTATCTGTCTAACCCACACAGTCCTCTTATGTATTCCAATCAGAAAGAGAAAAAGATAATACCTCAATGTCAAGGAAGCATGATATGCCTGCATATTTTTACGATAGGTAAATTATAACGGTAGAATAACCCATCTGATTTTAAAATATAAACTTTAGAATTTTCCCAGAGTGTATTTGTTCCAGGTTCCAAATGGTTCACTTCAGGGCAATATTTAGCACAGCAGAAAATGCTAATTACCATCAAATGCATTCTGAACAATTTCATTCTAATGCCCTTTGCAATTGGTTCAGGGAAACTCTTACCTGAGCAAAGCTTTTCTGGTTCCCGATCACTGATTTGTTTAAGCAGAAAAAAAGGGAAACCATGGTTGACTGGCTAATAGTCTTTTCTTTGGTTCTTATAGAGCATTTAAATAAGAAAATAATCAAGTAACTGACTAGCTAAGGCCATTTCTCTCTGTTGTTCTTAGGGATCCAGGTTGTGCCTTGTTTGGGGAAATATAAGTTCAGTTTTCATAACTGCAGGGAGTTTTTCATCATGTGATTTTAATCACTTGCTGCTGCATCAGCTCTATGATTTTTGCCCTGTGACATTGGCACAAATTATTTAAATGTGGGGATTGTATTGAGAACATTTTTTAAAAGTAAACCTTCCATTACACAAATATAATGCCAATTTGCAACACAATTGGAACGATTCATGACAAGTACCTACTAAATAGAATAGGTATATACAAAAAGAAATCAACATTTCAGCACCTGGCTTATTTCTGGGCTGTTAAAACTAGTTAAGGAAAAAAAAAAAAAGGACAAGCTAGATTTAACTATTGTAATAGTCACTCTATTTCTATAGTTTCACTCCATTTGGCCATTATTAGGCCACTTTCCATTTCCAAAAGCAAAATAAAAGTTAATTTGGAAAGTTTCATAGGCTTGATATTATACTTAGAGCTAAATGATATTTAACATTAGTTATTCATGTAAAAATGAATCAGTACCAATTTAACTCTCATGTAATTGATGGTCATGTAGAGCTTCTTGCCTTTTATATCATTAGTATGATTTGATACCCTTAGCAAATTCCAAATTAACTGCCCTCATATGCTCCTACATCAGTATGTTTTTGGCTACTCTTGTTTTCATCTTTTTACCTTCAAAACAGCCTATTTATTAGATCTATTATTGGCTAGATGGCTAGTAATTATAAATAAAATGTAAACCACAGGGAATATAAATTTGAACTTTATTGCCACAAATTTAATAAAAACATTTGTATTGTGGCTGGTCACTATAACCTGTTAATGGAAATATAAATTTTGACAAACTGAACCCCAAAATTTCTTTTTATATTACCACCTAAGCTTTTAAAATTGTTGTGTCTGTAATACTTTAGGACTGGTTATCTATTACTATGATTATTTTTAAAAAACTGCTGACTTTGAAAATTAGCCACTTTTAACATATTCAAACATCAATGTGCGGTAGTACTTCTTAAACTGCACCTATTATTTCCCTTACATAAGAGAGCAATCAGGCACTTCCCTGGCGGTCCAGTGGTTGAGACTTCGCCTTCCAATGCAGGAGAGTGTGGAAGACTCAATAAAGACTTTAAAATTGGTCCACATTAAAAAAAAAAATCTTAAAAAAAAAAGTAGCAATCAGAAACCTACTATTATCATCCTTATTTCTTGCTTTAAATATCTTGTCATAAATAACTTTAATTTGAACCCTTTTACTGTAAGTGAAAGCTGGACTCTGCTTCTTTTCACCCTACAGTAAATGCCTCCACGTTGACATATCATTTATGTCAGAGGTTTAAGCATGGATTAAAAATGACATGCCTCAAGGAAAATATTTATCCCTGACAACCATTTTGCAAAACACTGCATATTATTTACATATTGCATGTCATGAAGATTCCTACTGGCATAGTAAGAAGTTAATCAAAATACAAATCTTTGAGAGAACAGCTCCAAGAAAAAAAAAATGGTAGAATTTAACAACTGTAATTGAAGAGTTCCCTGTATCAGACAAACTATTTAACTCTCATTCTCTGGGTGGAGATGGTTTATTAAATGACACAGCAGGACTGTGCTCTCCAGAATTACATTTCATGAGTCTTTGGCTCCTCTAAGAAGTACATGCTACATCTCCGCTATAACAACACCACCGTTAAAATAAATTGTGTCATCATATTTAGAATGGCTGAAAGTGCTTTTGCCAATTCCTTACAGTCGTTTATATACAGAGAGTAACTGATATCAATCTTATAAGACCAAGGATCAGAGATACTTACTGATCATTTATTTGACATAAAATTATATTTGAAATGTATTTCAAAAAGTACTTCTTAAATATTTTATTATTTTTTAAAGTATTTTAAGTGTTGAATTTCCAAGATTTCTATTCAGAGGAGAAATGCTAAGGCACCTGCCTGCCTTGACAGACTTAACAATCACACTTGACAACATTTTAGTTCTGGTTGTGTGTTTATTTAAGTCCTACCTACTCATCTGCATATAATACAATGTACCATCAAGTGTTCAGAAAAGTGAACACTCAATACATTCTCCAAATTGTTGGCTATTTCCTATATGAAGAGTATACAATTTAGAAATTTTTTCCTTGAAGAGAAATGAGAATGATGCTTAAACAACAGCACTCCCACTGGCCACACTGGCCATGTCTAAACTTAAGAAGAAGAGCTGGCTCTCCCCCTCGCCAATCAGCAGTATTATTTTTGTCCCTGCAGTTACACTCTCCCCTCCTCATTAGTTTTCTTGAGGATTGAAGAAAGCGTTTCACGGCACTGTGGAGTTACTAAAATTAGGTGAGTTGCGTGTATGTGGGAGTTGAGGGGTTGTAGTGGATGCTTCTTCAGAAATCTTGTCAAGACAATAAGTCGCACAATCAAGGAGAGGATTCGCCTTGGAGGAACTGCTGCTGTAGGAGCGCACAGTTCCCTCAGCCTTTCCCAGTGGAGAACCTGCCCTTGTTCCGAATTATCACTCTTTCTTTGGTTCCAATGTCTTCTTCAGCACCCTGTGTACACTGCTTTCTTCCTTCTAGGTCTGTCCATCATTGACCTTACTTGTCAGTGCTCTCATCCACGTTCCCTTCTGTCCTCCTTCTCCTTGTCACATACCCACCAAGTGCCACTTACTGAGACTCAGCCTAAACCCTGCCTATAGCTCAGACCAGAAGGTTGAAATGATTCTGTTTAATCAACCCAATAACAGACAGTAACATACTGTGAGATGAGTTTGAGGTTAACTGAGTTGAAGCCTTGACTTTGACACTAAGTGGTTATGCTCGGCATTAGCAAGTAACAGAACACTTCCGATGCCCGGATTGTCCGTGATCAGCTCGGTGCTTTGAGACCACCTAGAGGGATGGGATAGGGAGGGTGGGAGGGAGGGAGACGCAAGAGGGAAGACATATGGGGATATATGTATATGTACAGCTGATTCACTTTGTTATAAAGCAGAAACTAACACACCATTGTAAAGCAATTATACTCCAATAAAGATGTTTTAAAAAAAAAATTGAAATAGTCATAGTAATTACCTAATTCACAAGACTGCACTGACAACCAGGACTGAGCGTGCCAGGTAATGTGTAGGCACTTTTCATAAATTATGTCTGATTTTTACAACAACCTTGAAAATCTCTAATATATATCTAGTTTATATATGGGAAGATCCAGTCTCAAAAAGACAAGTAACTAACTCAGAACGACAGTTTTAATCCACCAACTCCAACACATCTTTCCTTTATACACCACCGTCTCTCTCCAGATAAGAAAATGTGCATGGAAACTTTGCAAACAATAAGGTTTTTAAAAAAGGTTTTATTATTCTTGCTAAGTTCAGCTGGTTCTGGACAAGCCAGTCCCAGGAGGGCATATAAGGTAGACCAAGCCCTTACAGAACCAAACCTTACAGAACGGGATATGTTGGCAATGATACTAGTTTGAGCCACAGCAACTGTCTCTCTCTGTCCCATTGTACATATCATAAAACCCAAATCTAAGAAGATTATTACATACAAACTTGAAAGGTGTGCATGAATTGAAAGGATCTACATAAATGAGTCAGTTGACATGTAAAAGAGTGATCAAACAAGAGGGTCTGATGGAAGGCACTGCCGTAGATGTAGAGACACTTAATTTTTCCCTCCTCTAATTTGATTTCTGTGTTATTGGGAGTAAGTAATACCATTATCGTCTGCCTTTAATAATAGAAAAAATATCTACTTATCTCAGTTTTATATATTCTTCTAATTAGATTACTTTTATTCTTTTGATCTTAAATATAACATGGTAATAAAAAATAAGATAGAACTGGGATACTCAAAGTGGTTGATGAAGTTTTACATTACTTTAGAATGTTCTTCTAATAAACAAGATAAATAAAGTAGATTAAGAATTTCATAAAGTTAGTTTACCCACTTGAAGTATCATACTCTTAACTGGAAGATCTGTGCTCTATTTTTTTCTAATAAATTTGCATTAAGTTCAGTTCCAACTTGACTCCTGAACAGCCTAGGCCAATTATTTAGAAGGTAGAGATTTTATCCCCCTTTCCTGAGAGTCAAATGCCTCAATACAATATTCAGGATGGTGAAGCTTCTTCTCTACTGAAAAAAAAAGTAGGAAAAAAGAAGAAAAAAACAAGAAATGGCAGGATTAGTAATTTACTAGCTCTTCTCATAAGCGAGTGACAGATGTAAGATTTGCTCTATTATGAAGATTCATCTTTTTTTCTACAGCAGAGCATTGATACCTTATTTCATGAAGCCTATTTATAAAAGATGCTTGTCAAAATTGTTTTCTTGACTAAATAATTTTGGGAAATGCTGAATACTATTATGTCTTCTTGGAGAATCACAAAGAACATAAGAATATTTAAGGTTTTGAGAAATTCTTCAGTAAAAAGACCTGTTAACCTATATTTTTCCCTTACACAAACTCTAAAATGTATCTGTCAAAACCAGTATTCCAAGAAATATAATTGGAAATTTATGGGCATATAGTGTTATGTCTGAAATAAATAATATGTTACTAATGATTTTTCATTGCTTTCCTTTTCAGCGGACTGTGGAGGACCTTTTGAACTGTGGGAGCCAAATACAACATTCATGTCTATGAACTTTCCAAACAACTACCCTAATCAGGCTTTCTGTGAGTCATTTCTTTTCCAGGCCATGAGAAACAAATGTATATATCAAAGTTAGATTCTCCCCTTGACACAGCAAAGTAATTATAAATTTGCTGTATCTGAATACAACTACCACATCTGTGAGATTGCTTAATAGAATGATAACAAGAATAACAATAATTAATTACTAACTTTTTAGCATTTATTTTATGTCAGTCACTGCACTAATGCTTTATATGCCTTATTTTAGACAGTTCTCACAATAATTCTTTAAAACAGTTGATATTATTATATTTCTCAAATTTAAAAGTTGAATAAAACCAGTAAGTGAATGAGGCAGCCTAACCCCAGACACCACTCCCCTTGATTATGCATATAATGTTTATGGTGTGTATAACAAGGTTGCAATTCCATAGAATAAGGTCAGTGGAAAGTATAAAAAGCAAAGAGCCAGTTGTGACATGCACACCCTTTATAAATATAGACTAAGGTCAATAAAGCAGGCAGTTATAGTAATGTGATTAGATTCCCAATATAAAAGATGAACTAATAAAGAGGATCACTAAAATATTCTAAGTCTAGAGAGGAGAATAGACTAGAATGCTAAAACCATAAAAAGCTTGTCTCTAGGTCATTAGTCCTAAATAGAGAAGCTCATAAGGCTGCTTAGAGATTGTTTGTGTTAAAGATGCAGATTCCCAGACCCATCCTACAAAGATTCCACTCCAGTAGTTCTGGGAAACAGACATGTTCTTCCCCTGCCTTCCATAGCCATCCATAATACCACCAACCTAAATGGAAAATTCTACCAGTGAAAAAAATGCCCCAATGACAGTGAAAAATGTGTTATTAGAAAATGTCATTTCTTCCTTCAAATGATCCAGAGATAAGTATCATTTTGATAGGATAATAAAGTCACTATTATAGGGAGATATCTGATTCAAAAAAATAAACAGCCATTAATCTAATTTGACTTGTATGGGGAACCAGAGATGATCATCCCTACTTCACATTGGAAATATCTTTTAAACATGTCATTTGTACAAAGTAATGATTTAAAAATATCTGAAAATAAGCAGAACATTGAAAGAACAATTTGGAGAAATTTATTAAATTTATTGATTTATTCAACAAATATTTATTGAATGCTTCATCTGTTAGGCACTGAAGTAAGTAAAGAAGAAACAAACATAATTCAGTCTACACAAGGATTCAGATAAATTGTCAGGCATCACAAAATGTCTAAGGTACTGTTTGTAATAAGTGAAAAGGCAGGAGACTGTGGAGGGACATGAGAGGTACCTAACATATAAAAAGTTCAGAGGTAGAAGACCTTGATTTTTTTTTCTTGAATCTTCAAGCAAAGTTAAGTAATAATAACAAATGAAATTGAAGTGTGAAGGTATTTCACACCACATTGAGCAGTTTGGATTTTATTCTGAGAGCACTGAGGAAACTTTAAATTGTTTAGAGGAAAATAGTGATGAAATCATGCTTGCATTTTCGATGGATCCGTCGGGCTGTAGAATCAGAGACAGGTGGTAAAGGAGCCATCAGCATCAACAATTAGAAGACGAAAAATAAAGGTGACTTGAACTCGGATAGTGGCAGTGGAGACTGAGAAGGAAATGGGATTCCAGGGATATAGGAGGTAGTATTGGCAGCCTTGGTGATTGATTGGACGCAGTAGGAGAGAGGAGGTCAAGGGAGATGCGGAGGTTTCTGGTATAGACAAATATGAGTAGATGATTAGTGGTGCTATTCACTGAGATAGGAAGAATGGAAAAAGGAGTGAGTTGGGGAAAGAGATAATTGTGTGTTCCCTGTATTACACGTTGAATTTGAGATACGTACATCTGTACACAGTAAATAATTGAATAAATGGATTTACTTCTCAAAAAAAAAGTGTAGAAAATAAAGACTTAGATGTCATTACTATGTTGATGAAATGATTTCCTTAAGAGTGAATGAGAACACTCACGCAGAATGAGGAAAGAGCCTAGAACAAAATCTAAAGACTAAATCTTTTAAGGAATCAATAAAGAACAAGGAGTGTTTATTGTTACTAAGGCTAGTAATTTTGTTTTGTTTTGTTCCAAAAGGAACCACCATCATATGAAACATATAAATAATGGCAACAATTACTTAAAGAAATACTAAAGTTTAGTTGCCCTACAAATTGCATTTTAATCACCTCATTTTCCTCTACATTTAGTCATGGAAATAAAATAAATGGAAATAGAATATTCACATCTTTGACATTCATAAATTTTAGATTGTAGGACTGAAACACTATTGGCAAGCTTTGATTAAAGTATTCCATTTTATATGAAATAAAGCAAATTCAATTACAGTAAATTATTTCATATTTAGTTGAAATTTTACTACAAATATTCTGGAATAGATAAAATGTTTCTTCACACACAAAAACAGCTTGGAATATTGGTTTATATAAAATGAAAACATCTTTGAAAGTAATTTGAAATTCTCAAGAGATTGAAGTTTTGAAGAGAAATCAAAAGAAGTATGTTTAAACGATGTTGTTATTTATTACTTTTAAGGTGTTTGGAATTTAAATGCACAAAAGGGAAAAAATATTCAGCTTCACTTTCAAATATTTGACTTAGAAAATATTGCAGATGTTGTTGAAATCAGAGATGGTGAAGATGATTCCTTGCTCTTAGGTAAGTCTCCAGTTTAAATATTGTGAAGGTTGTATGGCTCAAGACATTGGACTGATGGAGAGAGCATTTCTCAATAAATGTAGTCACTCTTTTACAACAAGCAAAGTGAAATTACAGCAGTAGAGTAACATGCCAAACTGTATGTCACGCTTCCAATATGGGGAGTGTTTACAATGATGACAGAATGACACTTTTCTGAAGCATTCTTGGCAAAGGAGGATTCATAGTTTTGAGTCAGCAGTTCCTACCAGCTGATGTTAATTTACTACAATAAGCATTACACTTTAGAGACTAAAAGCTAAGAACATCCATTATGCAGTTTTCTATGCATTATGTGTACATCGTATTTCCAAAGATAGCTATTATATTATGTTTTATTTCACTTCAAACTAGAGGAACAATTGTGTTTGTTATGCAAAATTTTTAAATGCTTTTTACTTTGTGTTTCACTATTACTTTGATTGTCTGTGTCTCTAGTACTAGCTGCTTCTATATAAGTATCTGAGAATGAGTCAAAAGTTGAGCAAGTTGATTTTTCCCTAACAGCTGTTGATCATTAATTTTTTTAAATAGACATGGGGAAAAAGTGTTCTATTCTAGAGGAAATTATTATACTTAGATCATAAAATACATGTTAATATAATAAAAATCTATCAAGTATAATGGCTAATATCTTACTCAATTACTACCAATTTTTAAGAAAGAAGTGTCTTGATAAGTCATGCACTGAACTATGAAAATACATGAAAGGTCAACTGGAATGCAGAAACAGCACACTTTACAAGTAAAAGTGTTTTATCTAACTGTGCTTTAGACCTGTATTAATTATTTCCTATAAAATATGACCAGATAGCTATGCAATCACATGAACACTGCAACAAGTGGATGAAGACTCCAGAGGGCACGCACTATAGCAATGAAGGAACAGAGTGGTGAGAGGGTTCCCCAGCCATACTAATCCATCACCATTATGTAGGCTCTTCAGAAAAATCCCACAAAGTTCTAAAGTACAAGTTTCCTGGAAGAGGATTTTGAGAGCCACACACAGAACAAATAACAATGAAAATCTCAGTGGGGTGAGGAGCCTTGTGCTAGCAAGAACTGAGGAACTTCAAATTTGATTTTCAATACAGTTATAAACACATTTTGAGTAGTTTTTCCATTTTCAGTTTACTCTGTCTTTCTAATAAAAACTTCAGTGTTCTCATGATCTAAGAAAAATCAGTTTTTATCATTTCACCTCTTAGTATTTCCATCAATCACCAAAAAGGATCTCAGAATCATCCTTTTCAAATATGTAGGTGAGAAGTTCTTTTGATACAGAATCACTTTTAAGGATTCCAATATATAAAATATTTAATAATATGAATGTATTTTTAAATTAACTGAAGCCTTTAGTTTTTAATAAAGAGTATTTTATTGTTTATGAAACCCTCAAAGCCCAGGGATTAGAGGGAAAAAAATCGAAAACCACCATTTAGGTTTATATTATCTGTCTGTAATTAATTCATCTGTCAGATTAGGTTAGTGATTCAATTTATTAAAAAATCAAATAAATGTAGACAAAAATTTATTAAGGGAGACTATAAGCTCTGTTATTTCATACAGGTCTTTAAAAGCAGGCAAATAATTATTTTTCTGTGATAACATGGGCTTTGAATAGTAGTGATGCAAAGCCAGACAATATTATGAGTAATTCATCATTAAATTATAGAGCTGCAGAAACCTTAAGTAATACTGGAAAAGGTCAGTAGAGAAGTTGGCTTTCCTAGAAGCAGTGCCTAAAATGTAAGAGAATGTATGCATTTACTTACATGTGGTGCTTCCTGAGCAAGCCAGGCTGCATGTTGCATACCTCTGGGAGACAGAACTGAGAAAAAAGGTATATTCCTTCTAGAGTCAAAGAATCATCTCACTGATTATTCTTTTTTTTTTTTTTTTTTTTTTGAGCAGCTGTGTACACAGGGCCTGGTCCAGTAAAGGACGTGTTCTCAACCACCAACAGAATGACTGTGCTTTTTATCACTGATGATGCATTGGCAAAAGCGGGATTTAAAGCAAATTTCACTACTGGCTATCACTTGGGGATTCCAGGTAAGTGCACTCGGGATTACATGCTGCCTTGTAACTTTTGGAGCAAAACAGTAGAAACACACAGGAGGGGAGATTTGTTCAAGATGGCGGAGTAGAAGGACGTGCACTCACTCCCTCTTGCAAGAGCACCAGAATCACAACTAACTGCTGAACAGTCACTAACAGGAAGACACTGGAACTCACTAAAAAAGATACCCCACATCCAAAGACAAAGGAGAAGCCACAATGAGACAGTAAGAGGGGTGCAATCACAAAATCAAATCCCATAACTGCTGGGTGGGTGACTCACAAACTGGAGAACAACTATACCACAGGAGTCCACCCACTGGAGTGAAGGCTCTGAGCCCATGTCAGGCTTTCCAATCTGGGGGGCTGGCAATGGGAGGAGGAATTCTCAGAGAATCAGACTTTGAAGGCTAGCAGAATTTGATTGCAGGACTTCAACAGGACTGGGGTAAACAGAGACTCCACTCTTGGAGGGCACACACAAAGTAGTGTATGCATCAGGACCCAAGGGGAAGGAGCAGTGACCCCATAAGAGACTGGACCAGACCTATCTACTAGTGTTAGAGGGTCTCCTAAGAGACAGGGGGTGGCTGTGGCCCACCATGGGGACAAGGACCCTGGCAGCAGAAGTTCTGGGAAGTACTCCTTGGTGTGAGCCCTCCCGGAGTCAACCATTAGCCCCACTAATGGGCCTGTAACCTCCAGTGTTGGGTTGCCTCAGACCAAACAACCAACAGGGAGGGAACTCAGCCCCACCCATCAACAGACAAGCAGATTAAAGTTTTACTGAGCTCTGCCCACCAGAGCAACACCCAGCTCTACACACCACCAGTCCCTCCCATCAGGAAGCTTGAACAAGCCTCTTAGATAGCATCATCCACCAGTGGGCAGACAATAGAAGCAAGAAGAACTATAATCCTGCAGCCTGTGGAACAAAAACCACATTCACAAAAAGATAGACAAAATTAAAAGGCAGAGGACTATGTACCAGAAGAAGGAACAAGATAAAACAGAGAAAAACAATTAAATGAAGTGGAAATAGGCAACCTTCCAGAAAAAGAATTCAGAATAATAATAGTAAAGATGATCCAGGACCTCGGAAAAAGAATGGAGGCAAAAATCGAGAAGATGAAAGAAATGTTTAATAAAGACATAGAAGAATTAAAGAACAAAAAAACAGAGATGAACATTACAATAACTGAAATGAAAAATACACAAGTAGGAATCAATAGCAGAATAACTGAGGTAGAAGAATGGATAAGTGACCTGGAAGACAGAATGGTGGAATTCACTGCCGTGAAACAAAATATAGAAAAAAGAATGAAAAAATATAAAGGCAGCCTAAAAGACCTCTGGGACAACATAAAACGCACCAACATTCACATTACAGGGGTCCCAGAAGGAGAAAAGAGAGAAAAAGGACCTGAGAAAATATTTGAAGAGATTATAGTTGAAAACATCCCTAACAAGGTAAAGGAAATAGCCACCCAAGTCCAGGAATCACAGAGAGTCCCAGGCAGGATAAACCCAAGGAGGAACACGCCAAGACACATAGTAATCAAATTGGCAAATATTAAAGACAAAGAAAAATTATTAAAAGCAACAAGGGAGGAATGACCAATAACATACAAGGGAACTCCCATTAGGTTAACAGCTGATTTCTCAGCAGAAAAACTACAAGCCAGAAGGGAGTGGCACTATATATTTAAAACGATGAAAGGGAAGAAACTACAACCAAGATTACTCTACCCAGCAAGGACCTCATTCAGATTCGATGGAGAAATCAAGAGTGTTAAAGACAAGCAAAAGCTAAGAGAATTCAGCACCACAAAACCAGCTCTAAAACAAATGCTAAAGGAACTTCTCTAAGTGGGAAACACAAGAGAAGAAAAGGACCTACAAAAACAAACCCAAAACAATTAAGAAAATGGTAATAGGAACATACATATCGTTAATTACCTTAAATGTGAATGGATTAAATGCTCCAACCAAAAGACACAGGCTTGCTGAATGGATACAAAAACAAGACTGTATATATGCTGTCTACAAGAGAGCCACTTCAGACCTAAGGACACATACAGACTGAAAGTGGGGGGATGGAAAAAGATATTCCATGCAAATGGAAATAAAAAGAAAGCTGGAGTAGCAATATTCATATCAGATAAAATAGACTTTAAAATAAAGAATGTTACAAGAGACAAGGAAAGACACTACATAATGAACAAGGGATCAATCCAAGAAGAAGATAAAACATTATAAATATTTATGCACCTAACATAGGATCACCTCAATACATAAGGTAAATGCTAACAGCTATAAAAGAGGAAATCAACATTAACACAATAATAGTGGGGGATTTTAACACCTCACTAACAACAATGGACAGATCATCCAGACAGAAAATTAATAAGGAAACACAAGCTTTAAATGACACAACAGACCAGATAGATTTAACTGATATTTATAGGACATTACATCCAAAAACAACACAATAAACTTTCTTCTCAAGTGCACATAGAACATTCTCCAGGGTAGATCGCATCTTGGGTCACATCAAGCCTCAGTAAATTTAAGAAAATTGAAATCATATCAAGCATCTTTTTGGACCACAATGCTATGAGAAGATAAACAAAATTGATAAACCTTTAGCCAGACTCATCAAGAAAAAGAGGGAGATGACTCAAATCAATAAAATTAGAAAAGAAAAAGGAGAAGTTACAATGGACACCACAGAAATAAAAAGCATCATAAGAGACTACTACAGGCAACTCTAGCCCAATAAAATGGACAACCTGGAAGAAATAGACAAACTCTTATAAAGGTATAATCTTCTAAGACTGAACCAAGACGAAATAGAATTTATGAACAGACCAATCACAAGTAATGAAATTGACACTGTAATTAAAAGTCTTCCAACAAACGAAAGTCCAGGACCAAATGGCTTCACAAATGAATTCTATCAAACATTTAGAGAAGAGCTAACACACATCCTTCTCAAACTCTTCCAAAAAATTGCAGAGGAAGGAACACTCCCAAACTCATTCTACGAGGCCACCATCACCCTGATACCAAAACCAGACAAAGATACTACAAAAAAGAAAATTACAGAACAATATCACTGACGAATATAGATGCAAAAATCCTCAACAAAATACTAGCAAACAGAATCCAACAACACATTAAAAGGATCATACACCATGATCCAGTGGGATTTATCCCAGGGATGCAAGGATTCTTCAATATATGCAAATCAATCAATGTGACACACCATATTAACAAACTGAAGGATAAAAACCACATGATCATATCAATAGATGCAGAAAAAGCTTTTGACAAAATTCAACACCCATTTATGATTAAAAACTCTCCAGAAAGTGGGCATAGAGGGAACCTACCTCAACATAATAAAGGCCATATATGACAAACCCACAGCAAACATCATTCTCAATGGTGAAAAACTGAAAGCATTTCCTCTAAGATCAGGAACGAGACAAGGATGTCCACTCTCACCACTATTATTCAACATAGGTTTGGAAGTCCTAGCCACGGCAATCAGAGAAGAAAAAGAAATAAAAGGAGTACAAGTTGGAAAAGAAGAAGTAAAGCTGTCACTCTTTACAAATGACATGATACTATACATAGAGAATCCTAAAAATGCCACCAGAAAACTACTAGAGCTAATCAATGAATTTGGTAAAGTTGCAGGATACAAAATTAATGCACAGAAATCTCTTGCATTCCTATACACTAACAACGAAAGATCAGAAAGAGAAATTAAGGAAACAATCCCATTCACCATTGCAACAAAAAGAATAAAATATTTAAGAATAAACCTACCTAAAGAGGTAAAAGACCTGTACTCAGAAAACTATAAGACACTGATAAAAGAAATCAAAGATGATACAAACAGATGGAGAGATATACCATGTTCTTGGATTGGAAGAATAAATATTGTGAAAATGACTATACTACCCAAAGCAATCTACAGGTTCAATGCAATCCCTATCAAACTACCAATGGCATTTTTCACACTACTAGAACAAAAAAATCTTAAAATTTGTATGGAGACAAAAAAGACCCCAAATAACAAAAGCAATCTTGAGGGAAAAAAACGGAGCTGGAGGAATCAGACTTCCTGACTTCAGACTATACTACAAAGCTACAGTAATCAAGACAATATGGTACTGGCACAAAAACAGAAATATAGATCAATGGAACAGGATAGAAAGCCCAGAGATAAACCCACGCACCTATGGTTAACTAATCTATGACAAAGGAGGCAAGGATATACAATGGGGAAAAGACAGTCTCTTCAATAAGTGGTGCTGGGCTACCAAATGTAAAACCGATAGCTAGTGGGAAGCAGCTGCATAGCAGAGGGAGATCAGCTCAGTGCTTTGTGACCACCTAGAGGGGTGGAATAGGGAGGGTGGGAGGGAGGGAAACACAAGAGGGAAGAGATATGGGGATATATCTATATCTATAGATAATTCACTTTGTTATAAAGCAGAAACTAACACACCATTGTAAAGCAATTATACTCCAATAAAGATGTTAAAAAAATATAAAATTAAAATTTAAAAAAAAGTGGTGCAGGGAAAACTGGACAGCTACATGTAAAAGAATGAAATTAGAACACTCCCTAACACCATACACAAAAGTAAACTCAAAATGGATTAAAGACCTAAATGTAATGCCAGAAACTATAAAGCTCTTAGAGGAAAACATAGGAAGAACACTCTATGACATAAATCACAGCAAGATCCTTTTTGACCCACCTCCTAGAGTAAGGGAAATAAAAACAAAAATAAACAAAGGGACCTAATGAAACTTACAAGCTTTTGCACAGCAAAGGAAACCATAAACAAGATGAAAAGACAACACTCAGAATGGGAGAAAATAGTTGCAAACAAATCAATAGACAAAGGATTAATCTCCAAAATATCTAAACAGCTCATGCAGCTCAATATTAAAAAAACAAGCAACCCAATCAAAAAATGGGCAGAAGACCTAAATAGACATTTCTCCAAAGAAGACATACAGATGGCCAAGGGGCACATGAAAAGCTGCTCAACATCACTAATTATTAGAGAAATGCAAATCAAAAATACAATAAGGTATCACCTCACACCGGTTAGAATGGGTATCATCAGAAAATCTACAAACAACAAATGCTGGAGAGGGTGTGGAGAAAAGGGAACCCTCTTGCACTGTTGGTGGGAATGTAAATTGGTACAGCCACTATGGAGAACAGTATGGAGATTCCTTAAAAAACTAAAAATAGAACTACCATATGACCCAGCAATCCCACTACTGGGCATATACCCAGAGAAAACCATAATTCAAAACACACACGTACCATAATGTTCATTACAGCACTATTTACAATAGCCAGGACATAGAAGCAACCTGAATGTCCATCGACAGATGAATGGGTAAAGAAGTTGTGGTACATATGTACAATGGAATATTACTCAGCCATAAAAAGGAACGAAATTGAGTCTTTTGTAGAGACGTGGATGGACCTAGAGACTGTCATACAGAGTGAAGTAAGTCAGAAAGAGAAAAACAAATATCGTATGCTAACACATATATGTGGAATCTAGAAAAATTGTACTGATGACCAGTTTGCAAGGCAGAAATAGAGACACAGATGTAGAGAACAAACGTATGGACACCAAGGGGGGAAAGCAGGGGTGGTGGTGGGGGTGGGTGAATTGGGAGATTGGAATTGACGTATATACAACAATATGTATAAAATTGATAACTAATAAGAACCTGCTGTATAAAAAAGTAAAATAAAATTCAAATATAAAAAAAGAAACATATAAGACTTAATTTCAATGTTTGCATTCTAGTACATTTATTCATTCTTCCTCATCTTAAAGGAAATTTTCTTCCTTCCTTTACACCTGATTAACCACTAGCTGACTTTGTTCAAAGCTGGAATCCACACTGGTTTTTCAGCAAACCTATTTGCACTTCTCTGGTGTGAAAAGAGCTGTGCATTTTGTACACTGAAGAGAGCCGTTTTAAACTATAAAGGGGGGTTATTGGCACTGTGAGGAAAGAGGATTGTCTGTCATGTTCCCTTTGCCAAGAACTCTTTTAGAGAACAGCAGGGATACAGGCAAATGAGCTATTTGAATGCCAACAACATCCAATTAAAAAATTAACATCATTAACTTCTTGGAGACAAGCAGTGTAAAAGCACTGCCATGAAGGGAGAAGGAATTTGATGCTGATACTTGCTGGGATGCACAACCTTCTTACCCTATATTTTTTATTACATCAATAACATAGTCAGCAGGAAAACCAAAATCGTGACCAGCTTGCTCATCATGGAGATATCTAGATATATATGTAGATGTAGATATAGATATAGATATAAATATTTTCATTCATATATGTAAGATATAATACAACTCTGCATTCAACAGTCTATAGAGAATTTTTATAGCTTGCTTTTCCCCTTGTACTATGATTTTTTAAAATACTTCTGTCCCACAACTTAGTAGTTCTCTCTAGATGCAAATATGTCAGGAAAACAGAATACACATTCCTTCCTACATCTATCCTTCCCTTCCATAAGAGATTGTGGTCAGTTTGTCTTTAATTAAAATGTCTAGAAAAGAGGTAGAGTTGGAGCATTGTTCATCATCTGGCCTATTATCTGATCCTAGAATCATCTGTACAAATCTCTGCTCCTCTACTTACAACTGCCCTAAACCCTAGACTCCATCCTAGAAAGTTGTATGCTTTCAGCATTACTACAAATATGAAAATTGACCTGTAGCTTATATACCCTCTGTTCCTGAAAATAAGTCATAACAATTGTTACTATCCAAGCTACTTAGGTGAGAGTAAGTGGTAGCCCAGCCAACTATCCTGTTCTTCAGAAGAATTTTGTGATGTTTTAGAAGCAGCTACTTATGATTTATAAGCAACATTGACATGAATCAATCAAAAAATCCATTAGTGAAGTAAACAAAAAAATCAATTAATGAAGTATACAAACAAAAAATCAACTAGGGAAGTAAACAAACAAAAATATTAAGGCCTATGAAAGAACATACAACACCAAAGGAAAGCAATAAAGACTTTTAGATCAACAGAAAATTAGAATTTATCTCAAAATAGAGTACATGGAAAAGGAGAAAAATATAGAAAGTGATATGATTTATAATTATTTTAATTTATAAATGAGATTATTTATTTATTTTTAAATTATAATTATTTTTCAAAATAGCAAAAAAGAAAATATATTGACATGAAAATATAGTTATGTGTATAAATATATAATGGATAAATTATATATTATACATTATGTATAAATATAATGTATAAGATATATAGAGATAGAGAGAGATAGATATAATGTATAAAAATCAGAAATTAACTTAGAGGAGAAGTAAATCACTGCCTTGGAAAATATTAATCAAGACAATTTTGAGACTACCATTATGAATTGTCAGTATTCTATCCCTATGGCCACCTTTGGGCAGAGGAATTTCTTGTTGAAACTCTACCACACACAAAAAAAAAAAGAAAAAAGAAAAAAAGAAACTCTACCACAACCAGATTATTATTTCTGACTTGATCAGAGGTTTTTGTTAATGATGTGAACTGCACAGTTTATTTTGCACACCTATTCAAAAACTCTGGCACCAAAATACCACATTGTCACAAAAATGCAACACAAGAGCATGATCAAGTAAGCAAAAACAATAGGTAAAGAGATGGAAAAATGTGGGAGTCTGTGATAGGCATACGGGAAAAAGACCAGCCCACAAGCTGAAAATAATAGAACCAGTTGAAACTAACACTGAAAGGTGTAATGGGAAAAAACGATATACTTTCTAGATCTGATTAAAGTGACTGAAAAATCATGAAATCTCATTGCTTACTGTAAAAAATTTATAAGCAGAAATCAGTGTTGTAACATTTCCTGTTTAAAATTTTTAATTTCAAGAGGAAAATTTTTCAGCAAATTTTTTGAGGAGAATAAACAGAATCATTTTTCAAAGATGTCAAAAATCAGTTCAGCTTTATATTTCAGTCATTTTATGGTGAATATTTAAAAACAGCAGAGTGACATTTCTAAATTTTTGAGGAGAAACTTCTGCAATAAAAAATGTATAGACATCAATATCACTGTATTTGAATGCAATATAATTAAGTGCTCAGTTCTATAAAGTATTTTAAAATAGAGCAAGCAAATATGTAATAGTTATTCTCTTAGAGGGGAGGGCTTCCCAACTTTTTTCCAAGGATGTCATGGAGGGAACTTTTGAGAAATACTATATATTTTTAAAATTTATTATAATTATATTTACTTATTTGTTATTACAATAAAATTTATTTTTCAACATTTATTTCTAGTAAGTATAAAAACACAAAATAAACTAAGAACTTGTAGGACATTATATTAACTGCAACTCTAATTAATTATTAGCTGTTTAATATTGTTCCATATCTATTCACCAAATTAAAATGAACAGCAAACATAAGCTATTTTTTTTTTACTTTCTTTTTTTTTATTGAAGTATAGTTGATTTATTATACTGTGTTAGCTTCAGGTGTACAGCACAGCGATTCAGTTATATATACTATATATATATTTCTTTTCAGATTATTTTTCCTTATAGGTTATTAAAAAATATTGAGTATAGTTCCCTGTGCTATACAGTAGGTCCTTGTTGGTTATCTATATATTTTACATATAGTAGTGTGTATATGTTAATCCCAACCTCCTAATTTATCCCTCCCCCCCAACCCCCTTCCCTCTTTGGTAAACATAAGTTTGTTTTCTATGTCTGTGAGTCTCTTTCTGTTTTGTAAATAATTTCATTTGTATCATTTTTTAATTTTTTAAAATTTTTATTGGAGTAAGGGTGATTTACAATGTTCTGTTAGTTACATAGAAAATCCTAAAGTTGCTACCAGAAAACTACTGGAGCTCATGGATGAATTTGGTAAAGTTGCAGGATACAAAATTAACACACAGAAATCCTTTGCATTCCTATACATTAACAAAAGATCAGAAAGAGAAGTTAAGAAAACAATCCCATTCACCATCGCACCAAAAAGAATAAACTTATGTATCAGTTTTTTAGATTCCACATATAAGTGATATCATATGATATTGGTCTTTGGCTGAGAAGTACTATATTTTTAAAGAAATGAAGATGAATAGTAAAACCAACTGGACTAATGAGATAAGAAAACTAATAGCGCTAACCAATAAGGGAGTGAATTTATTTACAAATCCAAACAACTGAAATAATTATTGAGCATTCCACCATCTGCAAAAGTGAAAGCATCTTGAAATGAAATTTTAGAGAAATAGTAGGTCTTTAAAGCCATATTTTAAATTGTAAGAGAAAGGGGAGGAAAGAAGTGGAAAGAGAATAGGTTGGGAAAAGGAAGGCAGCAACATCTCTTCTATTAAAAATATTACAGTTACTAGCTTTTATTAGAGTCTTATAATAAGATAAATACATTAGGATTTTGAAAAATAGTACAAGAAATTTCCCTTCAAGATAAAAGCCAAAAGAATGTAATCTATGGCTTCCAACAAAAAATAGATTGGAGATTTATGGCATAGGTGTTGCTTATATTTGTTTGCCCTTTCACTAGATTTCAGTTACTATGATTATGTTACTTAGGTAATAAATCATTTAGAGAAAATTCCCTCAACTGAAGCTAAAATGGAGTTTTCCATGACCATCACTGTGTGCTGAATATGCTGGGAATGTGGTTTCACATCCCTCTTGGCCACAGGACAGATGCTGCTGGAGAGTAGAAAACAGAGGGATTGAGTCATCATCAACACAGTCTTCTCCCAGAGAGATTTTTACACCAAAAGGCTGAAAAGCAATTACAGAAACAGGGAATTGACAGTGGCAGATAATCACGCTGGTAACGGAAAGAGAGATTAGGCACACATATCTGTTTATATTGGTTCTCTGCTTTGCTGGTCATTTTAGGAAAAAGGGATCAAAGGAATATCATAAATTTGCAGCATGTATGTGCTTCATTTATCTTCTGAGATATTTTAGGGACACCTTCCAAAGCATTCAATTGATGAGTAAAACAATTGTATAACATATTTTTGTATCTCCTTTCTTTATCTTAGTTTTCACATTTTATTTACATTAAACTAGAGTATACGAAATATAGGCTTATTAAGATCACTCTCCTCTGAATGTCCCTTCATTGCTCTTTTCTGAATATCAGAATCTTAATTTGGAATTCAATAGTGCTTATCTGGCAACTGTGGAAGTGGCAGCTGATTACATTTAGGGGTTTAGAGCCCTCCCCAGATTGTGTGGCATGTGCCTTAGAGATCAATTCAGTTCCATTAAAACCAAGCATATGTTGACTAAATGAGGCAGGGCTACTGGAGACATCATAAAAAGGAGATGGGAAAATTCAGTTCTTAGCAATATTTTTTTTTCTCTCTCTCACTATGGGCATAAAATTATCAGAAATAAGACATCAGAGGCCACAGAGAGTTAAACTTTTGGATTAAAGACTTCTTAACGAAGCCGAACTGTTATATGTTGCAAAGAATCAGAATTCAGTTCATGCACGTAAAGGGAAATTTTGAAAGCGTTTATTTACACTTCTCCTCAGAATTTGCCATTCTTTTCGGTTCAGCAGCAGTAGATTGTTTTGCTCCATACAGCATTTTTTCATCCAATGTATTCATCTTATAGAAAGAGGTTAATTTTTCCATGTTCATACAGTATTAACAGCTTTGACTAGAGCACAAAAATGAATTACAATTTTCAGATATTTATACATGTTTTCATTCATATTTTTATTCAGATATTTAAATTTTCATTCAATGGATATGTGTTTTCCAATTAAATATAGCCTGGCTATACTAGTAAAAGAGTAAAATTATTAATAAATTATCTATTATTAAATTATTGATATTGAAAACTCATTTTTACATAATGACTTTAACAAACTATGAAAACAAAGTAATGGGATAATATAAAAATGACTAGCTGTGACTAACATTCTATAAGTATATTATGATATTTGATTATGGGTACATAATTAGGCCATCAGGTTTTAAAATAAATATAATATATATTAAGTACAGATTTAAAATAGAATATATAAATTCAAAAACATATATACCTAGTTTTAAGTATTCCTGTTTGCTAAATGAAAATTAACACTAGAAAGATTAAAATATAAATTCAGTTAAAACATTAATGCTTGCCTGTAGAGTAAGTAGCTGTCTTTGCCAATTTATCATCTCACTAACCTGGTTTAAAAATATGTGTTTATGAAATAAATTGATAATTACATTTACAAGAACCTCCCTAATAGTATTATACTTGATATATGTAACCTACTCACATTGGATAAAGATTTGTAGAAACAACCAGCCCAGTCATGCCTTCCTTAAAGTATTTTTTATTAAAGTAACTTAAATTTGGATTGAAAAAACATAGACTTCATCAAAGTTTAAAATAACCTATACAAATAGCTCCAATTATTGTTGTGAGATACCCAGAGGAAAGGATTATGTGTGATTTCTTGCATTATCTGGAGGGGAAAGTCACACAGCCAGAACATAGAAGTAAGAATAGTAACTTAAAAATATCAATGAAAAGGACGATTTCTAAATGTTACTATCAATACTTTGCTGTTAAGGATAAAATTCATTCTTCATTCAATGTATTCATATTGGTATACTAAATGCATTTAATTTTTAAAAAATTTACTCTCATGATATACCTAAGACATAAGTGGTACTTATCCTATTTGACAGTAAAGGAAACTGAGTTTCTGAAAGACTAATTTATTTGCCCAGGGTCAAAAATAAATAAAAAGGAAGTGGCTAGTATGGTACTGGCACAAAAACAGAAATATAGATCAATGGAACAGGATAGAAAGCCCAGAGATAAACCCACGTACATATGGTCACCTTATTTTTGATAAAGGAGGCAAGAACATACAATGGAGAAAAGACAGCCTCTTCAATAAGTGATGCTGGAAAAATTGGACAGCTACATGTAAAAGAATGAAATTAGAACACTCCCTAACACCATACACAAAAATAAACTCAAAATGGATTAAAGACCTAAATGTAAGTCCAGCCACTATAAAACTCTTAGAGGAAAACATAGGCAGAACACCCTATGACATAAATCACAGCAAGATCCTTTCTGACCCACCTCCTAGAGAAATGGAAATAAAAACACAAATAAACAAATGGGACCTAATGAAACTCAAAAGCTTTTGCACGGCAAAGGAAACCATAAACAAGACGAAAAGACAACCCTCAGAATGGGAGAAGATATTTGCAAATAAAGCAACTGACAAAGATTTAATCTCCAAAATATACAAGCAGCTCATGCAGCTCAATATCAAAAAAACAAACAACCCAATCCAAAAATGGGCAAAAGACCTAAATAGACATTTCTCCAAAGAAGATATACAGATTGCCAACAAACACATGAAAGAATTCTCAACATCATTAATCATTAGAGAAATGCAAATCAAAACTACAATGAAGTATCACCTCACACCAGTCAGAATGGCCATCAACAAAAAAATCTACAAACAATAAATGCTGGAGAGGGTGTGGAGAAAAGGGAACCCTCTTGCACTGTTGGTGGGAATGTAAATTGATACAGCCACTATGGAGAACAGTGTGGAGGTTCCTTAAAAAACTAAAAATAGAACTACCATACGACCCAGCAATCCTACTACTGGACATATACCCTGGGAAAACCATAATTCAAAAAGAGTCATGTACCATAATGTTCATTGCAACTCTATTTACAATAGCCAGGACATGGAAGCAACCTAAGTGTCCATCGACAGATGAATGGATAAAGAAGATGTGGCACATATACACAATGGAATATTACTCAGCCATAAAAAGAAACGAAATTGAGTTATTTGTAGTGGGGTGGATGGACCTAGAGTCTGTCATACATAGTGAAATAAGTCAAAAAGAGAAAAACAAATACCATATGCTAACACATATATATGGAATCTAAAAAAAAAAAAAGATCATGAAGAACCTAGGGGCAGGATGGGAATAAAGATGCAGACCTACTAGAGAATGGACTTGAGAACACAGGGAGGGGGAAGGGTAAGCTAGGACAAAGTGAGAGAGTGGCATGGACATATATACACTACCAAATGTAAAATAGCTAGTGAGAAGCAGCCGTATAGCACAGGGAGATCAGCTCCGTGCTCTATGACCGCCTAGAGGGGTGGGATAGAGAGGGTGGAGGGGGGGAGATGCAAGAGGGAAGAGATATGGGGATATATCTATATGTATAGCTGATTCACTTCGTTATAAAGCAGAAACTAGCACACCATTGTAAAGCAATTATACTCCAATAAAGATGTTAAAAAAAAAAAAGGAAATGGCTAAGCTGCAGATCAAACCAGTCATATGATTCCAGAGCTTATGTTTTAACCACCACTCAAATAAGTAAATTTTATCTTCATAATTCATAGAATCAATTTTTATTTTTCAAATCAATAGAGTTACCATCAGCCAATCAACTGCCTAATTTTTAAATGTTTTTTTTTGAAATCATACTTTTAAAGATTTCTTTGTATTGCATTAACTCTATTACTAAGGTTCATACTGATTTTTGAGGCATATCACTCATTTAACATAAATTAATTCACTTAACGTTTAACAAATATCTACTGATTTCCTACTTTGTTCCAGACATTTTGTCAAGTCCTAAGCATATAAAATGAAGAACCAAGGCATAAGGGTATTACAGATAGTACATTGTACATTCAATTTAAAGAACAGACTCGATGAGAATATAAACAGATAAAACTTTATTTTTCTCTACTTACTTTATTTCAAATCTCTCTTTTTATTCTGGGATATTTCAGGCAGATCTCTTCATTTTTCCAGTTATTTTAGGTATGCAATTTTCTTAAATGGGTAATTAAACCTCACTTTTAGGTATTAAAATGTACAGTCAAATACAACATCAAAACTTTAATATCATCTAAGTCACAGCTCTTTTTTTTTAATCTCCCAACTCAGGCACAAATCTTGGCCCAATAACTTAAAGTAGAAGAAGGTGGAAATATTGTCTTTAACTTACTTCTCACCTTCTTTCCCTTCCATCTTCCCATAGCTCCAGTGTTGGAAGAGAGGCAGAAAAGGATAATCTTCTACACTGTAGTTTTCTTTCAGCTAACAGTAGCTCCTGGACAAATGCTAACTCTTTTGTAGAACAGAGTTGTGGATTCTTTGGCGTGTTCCTCTCCCCACTCCCCAGGACCACTGCACAGTAGGCATGGTAGTACACTACTTACACTTGTGATCTCTTATAAACCTGCTTTGCTCCTAATCCCCACCAGCCAGGCTTCATTCCCGCACTTATTTGTGCTGGAGCCAGCTTGTCCTGACAGGCAGCTGTCACTCAATTATCTTTCCCAGTGTCCATGTGGCCAAAAGGAAACTCATGCACTGCCCTGCACATGGAGAAAATGCAGGTTTTTTCTACTGCCACCCTCTCTCTTACACCTAACTATCATCAAGGAAAGTTCTAGCCAAATGTCTGGCTTCTAAATTCATTACACAGGAAGTGAGTACTAATCTTTATTTATATAGCTATCTACCCACAAAATTTAGGACACTAAAGTTACCATCTCCCATGAAATTTTTCACTATACTTCAGTTTAGTCTGGTATTTTTCAAAAAGTGTATCATGAAATCAATTTATTGAGTTTTGGCCAGCATTCTTTGTTATGGAGCAAAATGGATGGAATGAGATGGAATAGAATAGAATAGAGTAGAATAGAATAGAATAGAATAGAATAGAATAGAATAGAATAGAATAGAATAGAATAGAATAGAATAGAATAGAATAGAATAGAATAGAATAGAATAGGATGGGATGGGATGGGATGGGATGGGATGGGATGGGATGGGATGGGATGGGATGGGATGGGATGGGATGGGATGGGATGGGATGGGATGGAATGGAATGGAATGGAATAGAAATCACAGAAAAAAGTAAGAGTAAATTTTAATTTAGTTACATGCACACACACTCACACACACACACATATACACATTGGGGTGTGCCCTAGAGTATGATTTAAAATATGTATTTTTACTGTGGTCCCAGCTGAAAAAAGTATCTGAAAGTCCCTGCACTAGTCCCATGTAAGCACTAGCCCTTATGACTCTGCAGCATAATAAACTTTCAGCTGGGGAGTGAGATGGCCTCTCTTCTTTAAGGCAACCCAGTATGAATTGGTTCTCTTGGGGCACCCTTCACTTGGTTTTCTGGATGGCAACTTCCTCCCATCTTGCACATGAAAACACTCTTTCTTAAGACCCTTATTTAGTCTTTTTCTAGAAGAAAACTCGAATCCTTTTCTTCATAGCTGGAAATAGGTGATAGCTAGAAATTTACAGTCGCTGGACTAGTTTTGGTAATTTTTAAAGTATTAGTATGGCTACATTTAGTACCTCTCTTTAGAATATAACAGTATTTATCAATGCTCACAGATTTGGGGCTACAACCTAGATTCTAAAGCAACAGAACTTATTCCTTTCAGGTGTCATTACATTTGGTCATCATAAATTGAGAAAGTCTCTATGGAGACCAGTACCATTTGTTTTTGAAACCATTTTAACATGAATCATGTATCTATGAAAGCAGTACAGTATAATAGTTAATGATTAATATTCACTAATAGCTTTTAAAATACAGGTTTCCTTGTTCCTTTTTTTTTTTTCAAGTGCTTTTTCTTCCCCATTTTTATTGTGCATGCACCACGTAGGGGAAGAAACTTCAAGCTTCTCCATACCCAACTACTATTTCCTTTCTCAGAGGGTCCAAATCCCGTGTGGCCCCAACAGAGATCCTAATATCAGGATGTAGCTACCCCTCCCAAGTCATAATCAGAAAACAACTTGAGGAAAGCAAACCCCTCATTTCCAGTGAGACAAAGGCTCTCCCAGGGCAAAAGTCCTTAAGATTTAAACAAACATTTCCAGGAAACATAGTTCTCACTCCTTTTAAACAATGAGTATTTCAAGTAGACATCTTTCTGCACAACTCAAATTCTGGAAAAAACTACCGGATCTACTCAGTTCCTTCCTTGTCCAGCCTCTTCATTTTCCTTCTGTTTCTTTATGTCCAAGCACATTCCCATGACTCCAACCCTGCTTTTCTTGTTTAGATCTTCATTCCTACCTCCCTTCAAATTACTACTATTGCAGGTTCCATTTCTTTAGATGACTTTTTTCCCATCTCATCACGTTTTTTTGTTTGTTTTTTAAATTTATTTATTTATTTATTTATTTTTGGCTGTGTTGGGTCTTCGTTTCTTTGCGAGGGCTTTCTCCAGTTGCGGCGGGTGAGGGCCACTCTTCATCGCGGTGTGCGGGCCTCTCACTATCGCGGCCTCTCTTGTTGTGGAGCACAGGCTCCAGACGCGCAGGCTCAGTACCTGTGGCTCACGGGCCCAGTTGCTCCGCGGCATGTGGGATCTTCCCAGACAAGGGCTCGAACCCGTGTCCCCTGCATTGGCAGGCAGACACTGCGCCACCAGGGAAGCCCCTCATCACGTTTTAATCAAGCTCACTGCTTCCAGCCTGGTCCAACTTTGATCCCACCAAAAGGCCCCTTCCACATTTCTATATAATAAAGGTTTGGAGGTATCATTTGGATGGTAAAACCAAGAGATCCCTGTATGCTTGTGTAACATGCCAGTGGTTGTTACTTGTTTTGGGCTGGCCAAAAAGTTTGTTCGAGTTTTTCCATAACATCCTATGAAAGAACTTTTTGGCCAGCCCAATGTGTTCATTTGGGTTGGAAGAATTTGAGACTCACAGAGATGGTGCGGGAGAGGTATGTCCAAAACCTCTCAGCCATCTCTTGGAACTGCCCTGCCCTCTGCTGCAAAGGAGATGCTTAAGGTTTTATACACGCTCTTCTTAAGCCACGCCTCTGGCTTTGACAGAACTATTGCAGAAACATTCTGAGCAGTAAGTGTGCAGTCATAGTCAACATCAAAGCCAGCTTTAAATATGCACTGTGGCAAATCACAGGATGTTTAAAGGGGCAGAAATGGGATGGGTACTCTAGAACTGTCTATTTGTCATTTCTTTATCCTATACAGTACATATTTTTTCCCCATAGAGCCCTGCAAGGAAGACAATTTTCAGTGTAAGAATGGACAGTGTGTCCCGCTGGTGAATCTCTGTGACAGTTTTCCACACTGTAAGGATGGCTCAGATGAGGCGCATTGTGGTACGTTTTGTTTTTAGGAAAATACTTTTTATCAGCTTAACCTCTACATTTGGATTCTACAGATGTGAAAGGAAGATTATGACTATATTTATTAGGACATATTTTGGTACTCTGAGGTTATGATCTCCTGGTGATTTCAGCACCGCTGTCACCATTCTGGTTAGAACAAAAGCTAACATGCAAACTCTTGTTTCTGTTTGTTTGTTTGTTTAAACTTGACTACATTTAATAACTTTAAGTCTAGGACAACCCATCTTCAGGTAAAAAGCATAAAATATCACAGAGAGACAACAGCCCACACCAGGCACCCTAGTGTCACTCTTACTAACTATTATACTCGGTACCTTGCCTACACACAGAGGCACCCTCATGCTTATCTATAACTGTCTTTCTTAGACTTGTTCCTTCACATGCTTGATTCTTCAGTATCTACTACTCCTCCTGCCCGCGACTTCTGCCCAGCCCCACTCCAGATCTCTATCACATTAGGAGTCATGGCTGCTTTTACTCTGTCTTACTTTTATTTCAGAGCACATACTTAATGCTATCTATGATGTGCCATGCATTGTAACTAAGTGCTGTAAAACGATCTTAACATAATTAGAATTAACTCTATTTCAGTCATGAGAAAGCTGAGGCTTGGAGGAGTTAAGGGGCTGCCAAAGATCACACACCTAGCAGGGGCTAGAACTGTGTTTCCAGCCTAAGTCTGTCTAATTCTGAAGTCCATGCTGTTATTCTTTTTATAATAGGGAAAAAAAATGTAAACATAACATTCATTTACAGAATTACAATATGGTGTCTGTGGGTAAAACTATGATGGGTGATATTTTATCTGTTTGATAAACTAGCTTACCTTAACCCAATCCCCACTTAGCTACTAATGGCCTCAACACTCTATCCAAAATGGTTGTAAGATGGAGGGGAAGATGACGGAAACCAAACAGCAAAAGAATAAGGGCAAAGAAAATAGCTTCTGGAGAAAGAAGTAGGAAAAAAAAATGCTTACAGTTATTCCTGAACTTAAGAAGTTTTCCTTCTTTTAGAGAACACATTTGTAAGATATTCTCTTCAAAAAGCTTTATTTTCTGTTTATTTGCAGTATTGGTATGCAGTGAACTTGTATATCTCTGCCCTTTCCCTTTTTATTAGTCATATGAAAGAGCAAAATTAAGTCTACCGAATTTATCTTTTTCAACTTAAGACTTCCAGCATACTGTTACGAAAAATTACATACTATCAACCTCTAAAGTCTAAATGTTAAGAACACTGTATGTTTAGTTTAGAGTCCATCATTTCCTTTTATCAACTTAAGTCACAATGACCCTACGTATGATCTAATCTCTTTAGTGCGTCTCTTCAATGGCACAACAAACCGTGGTTTGGTGCAATTCAGAATCCAGAGCATATGGCATGTAGCTTGTGCTGAGAACTGGACGACCCAGATTTCAAATGATGTTTGTCAGCTGCTGGGACTAGGGTAAGTAATTCTACCCAGCTCTCTCTTAAATTATTCTCAAGCTTTTTTATGGGTTTCAAATTGGGTTTATTAAGAAATTTAAAATTTATGGAAGTTATGAATTTAGAAAATACACATGATCAAAAGGAAGAAAATAAAAAACTTGCCTAACCCCATTCTCTAACAACAACCACGGTTAATAACCTTTGTATAAATATTACATAAATATAAGTATATAGAAATAGTATATTACAAAATCATACAAAATACCATATTATGCTCTGTCTTGTAGCCTACTTACACATGAACATTTCTCATGTCATTAAATATTTTCTGTAGATTATTACTTTTAAGAAAAGGAAATATTCCATTTTATGCTATATTGTAATGTATATAACTAATCACAGGGGTAACGCAGAGAACACGCTTTTGCTGTATTTTTGCGACATGCTCATAATAGTTCTTTTGGAAGATTTGTATCAGTATAATTATTGTGAGAAAGAATATGCAAAATTACAAGACTTGATTCAAGTGACAATTCCGTATTAATGATTCACCAAAAATTTACTTTACACCCCAGTTTAATATCATAATATATTACATCAAATATATAAGTTCACCATATTCATTTTTTACCTTCCCATCAGTCTCAAAAGTGATGAGGTGAAAAATGGTGGGTGATAAGTAGTAATAATTTACTTCATTTAAGCTGTATAATCTGTCAACTCTAATTCACCATTCTGATCCTTTGGTATTCATGATTTGAGAGATTTAACCATATTGGGTCACATATGGTTATTTATTACTCATAGCACTATATTATTTACAGGGTTGGCCTGTAAACTAAGAAGTCTATAAATGTAAGACCCATGTCTATTTTATCCATTATTGCATTGCTAATATCTAGACTTATCCTTGTTTCAAAATACAGGTGCTAAAAAATATTTGTTGAATTAATAAATTATTCTTTATATATAAGTATATATGTAAATATAAATATTTCTAGCTAAATAAATGTATGCCAGAAGTATACATTTGTCAGTTATAAATCATTATAATTTCCTTTCTGCCTTAAACTGGAGAATTGTTTTCTAATTTATTTTAGAAGATTACATAAAGTTACAAAGGAAAATAATTTAAGTCCACATCCACCTATACTCCCAGCATTTCCAAGTTATCTCAGCTATTTCTAGTTCATCAAAATCAAAGGTAATTGATCGCTTTCCTCTTAAGGGGCCTTTCTTTCTGATTAATAATTCATAGAGTCATCATGCTATACACAGATTTTTGAAATTTATTTCAAAATGTTTATTTTTTAACCCAAAACATATTTTCCACTAGAAATAATGTTAGTGCAGTGGTTAGATCCTGGTTTAGCCCATAATAGCTGTTTAATTTCTAGTAGACTTGGAGAGTTATATTGATTACCAGTGCCAAAAATAGCACCTAACCACCACATAGAGATATTTTACAATAGGAAAACGTGTTGAGGTCCCAGTCAGAGTGTCAGAAATGCTCTATAACTTCTCAGATACTAGAAGTTGGATAACTACTAGTTGGATTGAGAGCTTTCAGCTCCCTTTACCTCCCGAAATGCTGTTCCTTCAGAATGGGAACTCCCCAGCTCCAAGTCTCATGCAAGTGATGTCATCCTCATCAGGAAGGCAGTTCCTATCAAATCCAAATGGAGGAAGTGAGTTTTACCATCCATCATGTAAATAATCATCAATTTGGTTTATGTGTATTATTTGGAAACCTTGCAATTTATATATATTTATCCCTTTCATTATACATTATCGTTTGTGTTCTAACAAAAACCCTTTTAACCTGGGGAGCTTTGAGACATAAAGAGTCTTGGAGGAGGGTAGGTTAGGGGAAATAATGTTTTTTGATGAAGAATCAACAAAACACTGAAACGGACAACTGTTTATCCCCACTTCAAGTAAAGCACTGGATACGTGGCGCTGACTCCAGGTTCCTACTTTAGTGTTGATTTTAGTTCAACAGCAAGTTCATGCAGGTGAGGCCCTAGGAAGTCCTTTGCTTCCACTACTAAACTTGCCAGTAATGCTGAGGAGCTATTTTATAGACTCAGAAACTTAGTAAAGTTTAGACTGAGGAGATGGGTTACTTGACCTTGTGTCCACAATTGATGAATCTTAATGCCCTGGATGATTGGGCTTTTACTACACAGGAGCTTGAGTTCCAATTCTTCACCTAAGCATCACTATATGCTTATAAACACAGGTGTTCTTTCCACTGTGGTTTGTGAATCTTAGCTGAATTATTTCCTCGAGGATAGACCGGGGTTAAGATGAATCATTTACAAAGATCAAAGTGATTGATATCTTCTCTGGCAGAAATATTTTGAATGCATTTGAATAAAATTTGTTGGGTGATTACATAATGCTGATTCCTTCAGTTGCATGAGAGAACATATTGGAAAGGAAACATTTATCTTTATTATTTTTTAATAGTTGCTAAGATAAATATATTCTTTTACTTACTCCCAGATCAGAAATCTAAGCATTGGTAATGATATTGGGCCTGGTCTTCAGATGAATGAGACATAGTTTTTGCTTTAAATGCTTACGTGGTGGAGATAGACACATAAATAAGCTGATTCACTTTGTTATAAAGCAGAAACTAACACACCATTGTAAAGCAATTATACTCCAATAAAGATGTTAAAAAAAAAGAATTACAACATAATGTGATAAATACAATGTGCTATAGGAGAACCTATACTCAATTTGGGCATGTCAGGAAAGGCTTTCTAGAAAATGGCCTGAGCTGTGTGGCTGACAGCCAATTCCACACAACTATCTATTTACATGTTTTTCCCCAACCAGATTTTACTCTCTAGTTCACTGACCTCATTTCTAATGACTCACGGTCCTTCCAGATGGAGACAGGGACAGAGGACTAGATTTTTTTAGTGTGTGAAAAACGAGTAGTACATCCCACTCTTGGATACAATATTTTTCGTAAAGGTCAGGCGCCTTGTTTTCTTCAGAAATGAGTCAGGTAATCTCTGCAAAGACTTTAATCTTTGGCCCTGCACTTATTAAATAGGCTCCATAGTGCTCTAGTAATTGAAAGAAAGTTAGAGCCTTAATGAGAATTTTTCTAGAGTGGTGCACGGTAATGAAAGAAAACTTGGCGAGTTGAAAATGATGTGTTTGGTACAGTGGGAAGTAATTTAGGAGTCAATTTATTAAAAAGGCACTGTAGTCCCTCAAGATTATTTATTCAGATAGGGTACAAAATACAATTCCCCACAGATTCTAGTAAATCATATGAGGCAGATTTCATCAGCCTTTCCTTTTCTAAATGAAACGTTTTCATTCCCTGCCATTGATAGCTGCATAAGTAAAAAGTACTTTGAATAACATTTTCGTGTCTCTGATCAAAGTATGAAAGAAAACATTTTACACTGATGCAAGAATAAATGTTAAGGAAACTTAGAGTAGTGATTTTTAAAATGGTATTTCCTAGGAAAGCACACTACCCTGTTACTAACCCAGTAAATGAACTATGCAGTTGTTTTGCCCCGCTAAGCGATTAAAAATGAGAAGTCATCAGGTCTGTACAGCTCTACAAAATTCAGGAAATACTAATGTTTTAAAAATAGAGTTAGTTATATGTATCCCCATGAGGCAGCCATATGAGGAGCTGGAGTTAATTTTTAAATCGCATAATAGTCCTGGCTAGATACCTTCAGTTCAAATATCAAAAACATTAAGTTGAGCCTCTCATTCTGAAACCGCGAATAAGAAACAGAATTACTTCAATGTTCTTCCATTTCAGAGGTGTTTCAAAAATTTTGGGGGGGGGGTGGTGAGGGGTAAAATTTTTTTTAATTAACCTGCCAAATAAATAGAGCATGATAATTTAATTTCCTGTGTAAGCACTACAGCAAATTTGTATTCACAATTTAGCACTAAAAATAGGTTCCTGGAAAACTGAAAATAGAACCCGTGTTTCCTATTAGTTTAAGGAATTGGTAGAAAAATAATGCTCCTCTTCTTGACTATATTTTCTGTCAGTGTCCCCAAATTTTCAACTATGTGGGAAAAAGCCTTAACATAAAACAACAACAAAGATTAGATATAGGAATTAATAGAAAAAATATAACTACTACATTCAACTTTAAATGATTTCTTTTTACTTGCTAACTTGACACAAAAATAAGTAAATAATATTTTCTGTTATTTTTAAATTTTAATTTACAAGTCCAACACCAAAGGAAATTTTAATTTTAGTCTTAGCTATGTCCCTAGGGTGGGATGAGTGAGGAAGTGAGCTGCTCAGGTAGGGGGAGCTGGGGGAAGGGGGCGAAAAGAAATTTTATTTTACTTGGTTTAACTCACCTAGCTAAAAAGCTCATCATTTGCCAGAATTACAATTTATAACTCTGATGGGTTTTTTTTTCCTGTTTTAGAATTAGAAATGCATTAATTAAAAATAAGTAAAGAGAAAATAATAGCAAACTGCTGTAATTGTGTAACTTCCTAAGATTCATCTTAAGCTTATTATCTAACAGGGTTGGGGAAAACACAGTGGCTAGGTAATTACATCTGCTATGGGCAAGGGCATGAAAGCAAGTGTACCACCGTACCACTGATTTGTAATCCAGAAGCTAGATCAGCAGCTCCCAGACCTGGTGATGCATTACAATCACCCGGTCATGGTCCCAGACATTCAGATTCAGGGTGGTCTAGGTCAGTGGTTCCCAGTGTGTGATTTTAGAAACAAATTAGTAACTGAATCACTTTGCTGTACAGCAGAAATTAAGACAACTTTGTAAATCAACTATACTTCAATAAAATGAATTTTTTTTAAAAAAGAAGCAAATTAGCAGCATCTGCAACACCTGGGATGCATGTATACAGATGTATATTCTGGAACCGCCACCTCAGACCCACTTGTCTGAAAGTCTAGAGCAGGGCACAGCAATCTGTGTTTGAATAGTTCTTCAGGTGATTCTGCTGTTCACTGAAGCTTGAGAACCACTATCTAGGGTAGATGTCCTTAACCTTCTTTTGTGTGTGTCATGGGCATTTTTGGCAGTCTGGTGAAACTTGCCAACCTCTTCTTAAGTTCATATTTTTGCATAAAGTAAAATACACATAATTACAAAGAAAATTCATTACACTGAAAAAAGTTATCAAAGTATTAAAAACACAGTGTGGTATTATATATTTCTCTATTAACGTTGTAAATAAGATATACTGGTGATTCCAATGATTATTGTACTATCAAAAATGAGCATAAATGATATTTTTACAGTTATACAGTAACTGCAGTGTGATCTGAAGATATCTGCAATTTGTTTTGGTGGCAAAAGTATAGGTGTTTCGAATAATATTGTGGTTAGTCACCTGAATTTGTATCAGAAGAAAAGACTATATTTCAATTAGAGGTTAGTAAAAATAAAGATGTCATTATTTCTCCTCCAACTATAAGCCCCCTACATGTTACCATGAACTACTAGGGGCTCCATAGAACCCAGGCTGGAATTTTGGCTAGAATGAGGCCCAGAGGTCTTGGTTCTTTAAAGAAGCCCCTGTGATTCCGATAAGTAGTCCTCTCACTTCAAAGGAACCCATGGAACTTTGTGTACTTGTTTCAGTAGAAAACAGAGAAATTGTACAAAACATCTCCAAAGTTTGGCAGTTTGATTTCATCTGGTGTTAAAAACAAAGTAAAAACAAACAAACAAACATTTTTTTCCTACTGCAACCAGGTTTAAATACCCTATGTGAGGGTCATCTCTGACTTAATCCAGGGGATTCCTCCAGTATATCAAAACAAAATTAGAGAGTTTAAAAAGACCACTATAAGTAGGACATAATTAAAAGGGTTAAAAAAAAAATTCATGGCTAAGTTTTCAACAAACACAGGTTGGTATTATTGCTTGCTTGGAAAAAATTCATTCCTGATTTATCCCTCTAAGTATTTGAAAACATATTATTGGGAATTAAGGTACTCTTTTATGTAAAATGTCACTTATTTTTATTAATACAATTTAAGGAGAAATCTCTTTGTCTTTAACTTTTATTTTGACTTACACTCAAATGGGTATTTTGTAACCCAGAGAGATTTATGTGGCAAGGAAATTACTGAGAATATAATTATACACATAAAGGTTAAGAAAATCTCTTTTGGTCAGTTGTGAATCATCTACCAATAAATTTTCTGCAACATAGTTGTTTAGTCTATAAAAGTTTGTTAACAGAGTTGGGGATTTTATTTGTTTGTTTTGGGTTTTGTTTTTGTTTTTTACTCAAAGACTTTTTTTTTTCCCTTAAAGTTTGTTACATAAAAACAACAAGATATTATGGTTTTCCCCAAACCAAAATATCTTCACCATTCCCTTAAATCCTGTTGTTTGGGGAGGGGGAGGGAGGCTTCTATATTTTAAAATAGAAACAGATAAGGACAGGAGAAAACTATCATCCCTTGAATATATTCTCAACAGTTCAATTTTTCAGTTCTGAGATTTTGTTTCTAAATAATAAATGGTGACTTAACATATCGTTGTTAACCTTTTATTTTGCCAAGAATATTTTAAATATTGCATTTATCTTTATCGTCTCCATCATTTCTTAAAATAAGAAATAGTTTGTCATAGACTTCTGCTGCTTATATTCTGTTTACTATGAATACAAACTGGAATAAATTGTGTTCAGTCTGTAAAAGGTGAACTTGATTTGGAAGGATTTGAAATGCAGGTACTCTGTCTCCAATTAAATTCCAACTTTTAATATCCAGCACTGACACCTGGAAATATTTGTATGAACTGATGGCCTCTATACACCACTCTTAGGTTGTTGATACCAATATTTACAACAAAAAATTTAATTATGGGAGTATTTTAGAAGTTTTCTCCAAAAGAATGTTTTTTCCAGTTGTTCTCAATAACCCAAAACAATATACCTGCGCCATTAACTGCAGTCTTTTCTCATGTAAAGTTTGAGGCTGCATATATAGAGCACGATCTTAGAATAGAACCTTTATGTGTGTCATTTTTTCCACGTGTATACATAATCTCTATTTTTCTCAGCCAGATAGTGAAAACATCACTATGGAACAGCACTTCAGAATCCCAGGGTAGCACATTTAGTGTTTACTAAATAGTCTATTCTTAAAGCTTTGCCTCTAGTCTTTCTTCTAGAATAGGCGTGTGTTAAAAATTTAACTGCCAATCCCATCAGTGCAATGCCAGTGGTAGGTGTGTAATAAATAGATACTAGATTAAAAACTGATTTATAAATAACTTTTCAATATTTTTTCAATTTAATTGTGTATTGAGTTTCCAGAGAAATTAATGCATCCCCTCAGGGTCTGTCTTTAAAAAGACAGCTAAGCAATAGACTAAAAACAGCTAGAGATAATAGAAGTCTTAAATCCACAACTTAGATGTATATTTTTAATGAATTACTCGTCTAGATGTCCCCCCACGTAGTCATGAGTGCTGTCAAATGACAAAACTAAAACAATTTAATAACGAGTTTGGCGTCCTTTATTCAAGCATAAACAGCCCATGGATTGGGGGTACAGTGCCTCACAAGCAGGGGAGCACTATTCTTGAAGGATTTGGGGCGAGAGCGAGTTTTATGGAACATTAGAAGAGACAATGAAGGTCAGGGATTTCCTTACAGGCATATAGGCTACCAGGTCCTATTTTCTAGGGTAAGGTGAGCTAGCTAAACCTGAGTTGGAAGATTGTGATTGGTGTTACATTTTCTTTCTACATTTCAGGAAGTGAAGCACTTCCTGTAAGTGTAGGCTGACTTAGGTTTAGATTTGTGACGTGGGCCAGACCCCTGGTTGACCACCATTTTGTGGGTCCTGATATATGAATTAACTTTATCAGTGGCTTAAACAGATTGCTTATAGTAAGATTACTATAGGTAACTAGAAGTCACTTTGGAAGCCAACAAGCAGACCCCTGAACAAGTAAAGAATTAGATATTTTATTTGACTATGACAGTGGCTTGAGACTAGGAAGCATCAGAATCACCTGGAAGGTTTGTTAAAAGACTCTTCACTCTTCACTTCACCCCCAGAGTTTCAAAATTGTGGGTGGATCTGGGCTAGAGCTGGGCGATTTGCAACTAGCCCCTGGTGAGGCTAATGTTGCTTATCTGGATTACACACCTGGAAAATCTTTCATCATGGCGAGTCGGGAACATAGAAAACTACCTAGAAGAATATCCAACACACATAGGCATTCAGCAGAATAAGGATACTGAGAACATGAACCAAAAACAGTAAAAGAAGACAGACATCTAAAAGGGAGATCGGAGAGTAATTAGGATCCACCAACTTGTCCCTCCCAGTCAAGAGGTACACTAACCAACCAATTCCAATGATGTTTCTGGAGCCTTCACGCAAAGTCAACACAACTAGAGCCTCTTCAAATTGGATAGACAGTCCTTGATATTCTCAAAAGTCAAGATTAGTGTTGATGAATTGTACCAGAAGATGTACCGATGGTAAAATTCAGTCCTCTAAAATCTCTTTGGATCCACATCCTGTCTTCCCTAAATGTGTGAGTCCTTAACTAAAAGATTCCTGCAGTGGTAAAGTCCTTCCTGATCTAGAGCATTCCTGACCTTCTACACCCTCTGCTGCCGTTTGAGATCTTTTTTTTTCTAACTGAAGTATAGTTAACTTACAATATTATATTAATTTCAGGTGTACAACATATTGGATATTTTTATAGATTACACACTATCAGGGAGGAAGAAATGTTCCTCTACACTTCTATAGCTTCTTCTGGCTGGTCTAAGAATTAAATTGACATGAGACAGATTAATAGGAAGTTTCTACCTCTTAATCTACCTCTTTTTCCCTCCTTCCACCCATTTCCCCTCTGGCAACCCCTGTTTGTTCTTTGTATCTGTGAACAAACCCCTGTTTGTTGTTTGTATCTGTGAGTCTGTTTCTACTTTGTTATATTTGCTCACTTGTTTTGTTTTTTAGAAAACATCCAGTATTTGTATTTCTCTGTCTGGCTTATTTTGCTTAGCATAATACCCTCCAGGTCCATCCATTTTGTCATAAATGACAAGATTTCATTCTTTTTTATGGCTGAGTAATATTCCTGTGTGTGTGTGTGTGTGTGTGTGTGTGTGTGTGTGTGTACCACATCTTATATATCCATTCATCTGTCGATGGGCACATAGGTTGCTTCCATATCTTGGCTATTGTAAATAATGCTGCTATGAACTTTGGGGTGCATGTATCTTTTCAAATTAAGGTTTTCCTTTTCTTTGGATGTCTTTATGCTTGTTTTGTTTTCTGAGCCATAAAAAATATATTTTATATAAGTCCTTAAATAAGATGATTCTTCTTCCCACATGGAAGGAATATCTTAATCTTTAGCAATAATAGTAGCAACACTCATTTTTCCTTTGGTAAATCCATTTCAGATTTTGTCAAAGGAATGGTGATTGATTTGTGTGCTTGAGTTACATTTATCTGTTTATAAAATGAAAGTGCAAGATGATAAGTTTTGGGACATTAAATACAAGCTCCGTTTTTCCAGTTCTCTGCTCAGTGAATGAAAGGTATCAGACACTTTCAGTTTCTTTAAGGTGTTATCTTACCTTAAAGAGAAAGGAAACAACCTCTACTTCGTTCTTTTCCTCTTACTGATCATAACAGCCATGAGTGTTCCTTGGAAACTTCCTCTATGCACACAGACAGAAAAGGGTCAGCGTTGACTATAGCCTGGGAAAAACACTGGACCTTCTTTTGAAGAGGGAGTGGGTGGGTCCTTCAAGATACTCCAAAAGATAGGAACCACATCATCACCCTGCCAGCCCAGAGAAGATAGCAAGAATCAGGATATTTCCAGCCTAAAGGCACATTTTTATATGAAGATTAAAATCTGGAATAAATAAAAGGCAAGAAAAAGATTAGAAAGTGAGAAGCTAAAAGTTTCCAGCTAAGCCTAGGGAAGAGTGGATAATTAAAAGAAATCTTCAGTGAAGGCTCACAGTTGAGAGCATGGCTATAACAGGTTTTCAGGGATAAGAAAGACCAGTAACTTAATGTCTTTTGTCACATGGAGGTGTCTTTTTATCCCATTCTGGCTCACCATTTGACACTTGGAGGTACAAGGCGCATACTCCCTCTTTTAGAGCAGAAACATAGCTTCCGATTTTAAATTAGGGCAGTTAGGCTTTGAATTGAATGAAATATCAAGAACAAAGCAACAAAGGTAAACACTGAAGATCTTTTTCTACGTTGTTCTTAGGCAACACGCATTTTTTTAAAAGATGAATTACACTCAACAGGAAAAAATAATTAATAAATTATGTTGTGGCAATTCTCTGAAGTTGTCATTATAATTGACCATTATAGAAATCGTTGGACAACATAGAAAAGTCGAATGAAACAAATCAGGCACTCAAATGACATATGCACTGATTTTAACTCTGTTAAATAACATATATGAGCAGGCAAACAAGAACTAGAGGTATTACGCAAAAGTTAAAATTACATTTTATGTCATTATGAGTAACTCTTCTACTGAGTTGTACCATCTTTTAGACATCAAAACATTTGAAGCTTAATATTAAAATGTTAATCTCTTTGCCTGGAATTTCATAATTTATTTCAATGTCCACAGCATTAAATAACTAGAAGTTTCGTTTATGACTTTTTTGTTTGTGTTTTTGTTTTGTCTGCGTGCTTTTCCCTAGGAGTGGAAACTCATCCATGCCAATCTTTTCTACTGGACATGGACCGTTTGTACAACTAAACACAACACCTAATGGCAGCTTAATACTAACACCAAGGTGGGTCCCAAAATGTGTTCTTTGACTAGTTGTATATAGACAGGAAAGAAGGTGGATTTTGAAGTCAGATTTTAATACCACCATATATGCCACATAATCTTGAAAGTTATTTAATTTTTTTGTTATTCAGGTCATCTCAAACAGTATCTAATCGATCCTATCAGATAACATTGCCTATTCCTCATATACATATGGTAAGAGGGTCAAATGAAGTATTATAGTGTAATTAGAGAGCACACTGATAGAGATTCAATAAGTTTTACTTCCACATTCTTTTTATCCATACTCTTGGATTTATAAACAAGTACACCCCATAGAAAGAAATTGTGAGAGTTGGAATAAATACGTCCAATATTGATCAGACTAAAAAGAGTGACACAATTAGTTATCATCAAAAGAGAAGAAAGGGACACAAAAGTCATGGTATTCTTTTCTCTAGCAAATAGAACATGGTTATTAAGTGAAAGAGTACAGACTTCAAGTTGTGCCTGCATTTTCTCTTTTGCTCTTTACAATTAGGTTCACTTTTACAGCTTTTACTGTTGTTCTAAAAAGCAGCATCCTTCCTGTATTCAAAGATCTGTTTTAGCTTAGATTATGTCATTTCTGCTGTTTGGGAATTAATGATAACTTCGGTTGAAATTGGCTTCTGAATTTTACAGTTCCATTAAAGGCCAGCTTGGATGGGAAGAAAGTAACTTCAAGAAGAAGCTGTAACAACAGACAAGGATTTAAGATATCATTGCTGTTGCATTAGCTTGAAGTTCTTTGTTTAATACACTTAAGGGTGAAAAGTGAAATTATATAATTACTCAGCTATTCATGAAAAGTTGCCATTTCTGTGAGCTCAACCAGTAAAACAGATTTTTAAAGGAGTATTTTTAGTACCAAAGTACTTTGCAGTTGAATATTTTATATGAATATTTGCAGGGCCTTGACTGATTTTATTAGTCTCATCGAGGGTGAAGCAAAGCATCTGCAAGTGAGAAAGTGGCCTACTAGATTTCCTTTCTATAAAGCATGTCTAAATTTGCATTACTGTTATAGATCTTGAACAGTGTGTATGCTGAGAATGTCTCTTATTTATATTTTATAGGCATTTAAGAATCAGTTAAAAAAAGTAAAAGGTACAGAATATTTTATATTAATTATATGCATATTTAAAATAAGAACTAGTTTATTCCATGCTTATCAACAAAATGCCAGTATCATTATACATTGAGGTCTTTATTGTATGTATGTTCATGTTATTTGAAAGAGACACCATTTACACACAAATATACTTGAAACTTTCATCACATCAATAATCCAGAACGTTCTTAATCTCTTCCTTAATTAGCCACCTTATACTGGGTTGGCAGGAAATCAGACATATATGCACTTAGTTAGTATGTATGTATGTATGTATTTATTTATTTATTGCAGAAATGCATTTATTGCCCCATGAAATCTGGTGTTTTTGAAAACACCCTTTCACTAGTGGTCATAATAAAAAAATTAGGAAAGGAAGAGGATATCAAAGAAGATGATTCTTCCAACTATGAAGATCGACTTAGATCCCCATTTTTTTCTCCTATTATGAGGCATATGCATGACTAGACTACTATTTCCCACCACTGAGAAAAGGCCACTCAACACGGTACCAGCAATCTGACCTGATATAACTGGAAATGTACAATTCATGCTGTTGCCAGTATTGGGTTTCCTTTTCCTCCAATTCTTTGTCTAGTAGTCCTAGATAACAAAAAAAAAAAATTTGACTTAATATACATTGATTGACAATGTGTTCTAAGCATGGTACTAGGTACAGGATATAGAGTGCTTATCAACAGTTTATTGAATGCCTGTCCTGTGACAGATGCTGTGGTAGAAACATTGCAGTGTTACAGAGGTTATTTCTAGTCCGTGAAAAAGCTCTTTGACTTAAGCAGCATGGTTCCACTGTAAGGATGAGGAGAAAAGCCTGGTGTTGATAAGTGACTTGGACTCGTTCACAAAGCTGGAGGCAACATGAGATTCTAACCCAGGTTTATCTGGCTTCAATGCTCTCCACTTTCCATTCTACTGTGCTACCTCTGAACTCTCCAAGACAGCATATCACTTTAAATAACAGTTCTGGAAAGGAAAAAGAAAGAAAAAAGGCCACTTGTTGGGCATATATAGGGAGAGAAATCAGTTCATTTTGTCAACACAATAGATACAAACTCATCCATTTGTATCCCAATATTGTCCCACTGGGCTGAGAGCAAGACACAGGATCACAGCATTGACTTTTTTCCCATACCGAGGGCTGACCTAATTCTGACTCCAGGACCGAAGGCCAGTACAGTTATTCTATTTTTCTCTAATCTCTATAATGTACCTGGACAAATGTACTCACTGCTCACTCTGACCAGAAGTGAAGCAACTTACTGCTATATACTGAGACCCTACACGTGTGTTTGTGTATGAAAATTTTGATTAACCAAAACACTTGAAGAATGAGGTGTTAAGCCCAGTTTAATTCTCTGGTAACCGTTAAGTTAACCAAAAACTTTTCTGTGCTTGCTGAAAAGAAATTCATCCATTTTTTACAGACCACAGAGTCTTAAACATTGTTTAACACCTAAAAATGATGAACCATTTTGAATATGAGTTTTCATTGATGGATATTGTAGATGTAGAAAGTTTGAATGAAACTTGACAGTATGCTGGGGCACATCCTAAAAATGACTTCTCTCCTAACCATGGGTGGATAACAGAAGAAGCGTTAACTGAAGCTTCTTCTTTGGGGAATTACGAATGCATATTGATATATCTATATCTAGATAGATATACCTACATGCACATTGCTTATTAATAAAATGTACTTATATTTTAATTGGCTATGTCTGCTCTCGGGGATTTGTCAGACAACATGAATGCATGTAATTTCAAGTAATCCTTATTAGGTATGTTCCAGACACACTGAATTGTTTTATTGTACTTAATGATCTCATATGCCTCTTGGGTCATGTTTTGTGTTTTTTGACTTGTTCTTCCCTAAAATTTCAAGCACCTAAAAAACATGCACAATAGGTGTTGTTAAATATGTAAATAGAAACCATTAAAATTATATGTGTGTATGTGTGTGTTTTAATGCAAACGATAGCTACAGTAGCTGCCATCAGGAAAAAGTGTGGGCAAGTACTTTAATTCCTTGTGTTATACTGATCTCTAGTGGTTAGTAAGTATAACACATTTTAAATTTTTTCTTTGTTTTAATTTTTCTTTAGAATTCTTGGCTTTGAAAAAAGTTGGTATCCAAATATTTAAACGGGTAGTGAGTTTTTAATTATTTATGCCTACACTTTATTTTATATTTACATGTCTGCCTCCCTTGAAAGCAGGACTCATGATTCATTCATCATTGAATTCCCTGAATAAAGTAAACAGCCTCACACACAGTTTTGGGCCCTGAATAGTTGTCTCGTTAGCAATACTGAGGCATATTCTATATTATAGAACGGTGAAATCCAAGGTTGGTTCACAGAAACTAACAGTAGCTACCGTTCATCAAGTATTCATTGTGTATAACGCACAATAATAATTCCATTGCAAATATTTCTTTACTTCTCACAAAACTCCAATCAAGTACTATTGCCCCTGTTTTATGGATGTTAAAACTGAGTCTTGGGGATATTGAGCAACTTATCCAAAATCACATGAAGGGTAAACGGTAGAGTTAAAGATACGAACTCAACTTTGACTTTGAGGATTTTCTGTTGTGCATTTTATGTATGACACATTTAAAAGTCCATTTTACTAAAGAGAAAAAATACGACAAGTTACACTATGTTTTGCTTTAAAATGTTGTGTGCACCATTTTTGAAATACAGTTGTTCTTCTATTACAGTAAACGGTGCTTAGAGGATTCACTGATTCTGTTAGAATGTAACCATAAATGTAAGTAAATATTTCCTCCTGTTCTCCTTCAAGCCTTCAGTTTAAAATTCTGTTTGTTTCTTTTTTTTAATTTATCAATACACCCAAAAGGATGTGCACAAAATTTCATTAATAGTAGATAACACAGGCAGAGGTGGCAGAATTTTAAAACGGCATTTAAGAAGTAAGATATTATACTTCAGAAATTTCCATGTCCTTTGAAATCTTGGAAAAGATGTTTTTTTATGAGTCAATTTTAAATTTCCCTGTGATAAGTGAAAATTTTTAAAATGTGCACTTAATACTTATGGGAGTACTGTAACGAAGCCTTGAAATTACACCATCCTGAGCTTCTCTGTGTAATAATACCTCCATCATTCGAGCTCCTGAGATCTACTCCAATGGCAACAATGAAAAGAGTCAACATGCCTGGATACAGTTCTCTCCAATATCACCCTGTAGGTCACTTTGAAACCTGAGTCTTCTCAGCCTGTTGTTGTGATCTACAGGGGTGTCCATTGCAACACATCAATGAGCAATCTCCATACATTATGAAGACTGTCTTTTGGTTTTACTGAAGATGGTGACAGAAGCAATGGCATCAGTTTTTCCTATTCAGTCATCACAATCATTCTGTTTAGAGTCACTATGTCACCTAAAGTTATTTTGCAGTGATCCACTCAATTTTCATGACCAGAGGAAATCCACCAAAATTAACTAGAAGCTCTTTCTTCAATTATCTTAACAGCATGTGGAAAAAAACTGGTGGCTCAAGAAGTTAGCCCAAGGATCGTTGGAGGAAACGATTCCCGAGAAGGAGCCTGGCCTTGGATCGTTGCTGTGTATTATAACGACCAGCTGCTCTGTGGGGCTTCTCTGGTCAGCAGGGACTGGCTTGTGTCGGCTGCCCACTGCGTGTATGGGTGAGTGTGACATCACAGCTGGCCCTTCTCCAACGAGGTGACCCCAGCAGACACTGTGCATCCCATTTCAGGCAGCCTCCCCAAACCCTCTCAGCAGGGAAATGTTCCTTTTGTTTATAACGTTATAAACTTTCCAATCATTCTCCCATTAAAATCATGTATAAAAGTAGAGAAAGTATAATTAAAATTTATTCTTCATTAGACCCTTGGATCAAGTATTATGTTTCATACATACATAAAAATTGAAATTTCCACCTATTTACAAGGTAAGCATTTTTTAAGGTATACAATTAGTTTTCACTATATAAATTGTGCTGGTTATCAGCCAATTAGGACAATATTTATTGTCAGCAAAGTGTCAATGTCAAAAAAAGCATGTATAGATAGCCTTCAAGTTACAAATTAAAAAGTGTGCCCTTTGAAATTCATGTGTAATCACTTTGCTCTGAATTAGCGTAAAAATGTTTCCTTAGTTCTCAAGTCAGATCTGTTTTGATGTTACCTGTAACTGAAACTTAGAACTAACATCAACCCTGTCGAATTCTTTTTTTGATATGACAAAATACATGCTGAATTTTAGAATCTATCTTCTCCCTCTAGAGCAGCCATTCTTAAAGCAGTGCCACAGGAGAAACGAGAGTGGGTGGAAGGGCCTGGAAATAAACATCAATATTCCTGGGCCCAAGAAATGTTAATTTCTTCTTCTGCCTGAAAGACGGCACCTCTTTAGGTAATTGTACTCCAACACTTCTGAATTAAGTTAGAAAAAAACGTAGCTTCCTCGTAGTAAAGATTCATAAGCCCTGACAAGGGTGATTTCCTGCCCCAAGAGGCCTCCAGGGAATGACCTTACCTGTGAGGATTAGAATGAGCCTCTAGCGTCCAGAATCTCTGAGAGAAGTGTGTGTGCTCAGAATGGAAGATGCAGCCTTAGTTAATCAGGATAAAAGACTCACTACGTACAAACACAGGCATTGAAAGTTCTTGGATGGATGGAGACAAACTATCAGCTACAGGAGGCTGTCAAAATTATTCAGGAGATAACGGAGGGCCAGGGAGAAGGAGTATTAAAGGATTGAGCCTACGCAGAAATACCCATCATACCAGAGTGAGAGTAAACTCAAACTCATAAGGCTGGGAACCTGGAAATGAAGACCCTCAGCTACATCTCAGCTTGGCCAATTACCTGCGCTCCAGAAGGACTGTCCAAGGCACTGCCCATCTACATCTAAAGCTGTCTGAGCCTGTGCATTACACCCCATATCTGGGTGACTAAACTATAGCCTCTTCCATATCTAAACTACACCTTCTTAACTTTGCTGCCTCTTGATAATTATATTTTAATCTGTTTACAGCCATATCATAACAAATGTCTATAGCAGCCAACTTTCCCACCCCCTGTTAAACAAGACTTCAACCTTTATCTATATATACTCTATGCCTTAGGCATGTCACAGATGGGTAATATATCCTAACTGTGTTACAAGTAAAAGGTATCTTTAGCTAGAAATTCAGTGTTTCCTGCTGCATCATAGGTAGGTCTTAGTAAGACAGCCACCTCCTGTATTAACCTCAGATTTTGTAAATTCGTCCATTTGACGTTCTTGCAGAACATATGCTTTCTAAATGTCAGCCACGCTTGCAGTGATATTAGTGACATCTTTCAAATAGCTACCTTACAGATGTACTTACTATAGGTCAATTATACCAATAACATCTTTTCAAACCGTGAATATATGAGGGAAATAGAAAAGCAGTTTCATCTAATATAAACACATGTTCAGTCATATAGGACATAAAATGTCTTTTCACACAGTTTCAATTTGAACAAAAGCAAACAAACATAAGCTGTAATAGAATTGTGATGAAAAACTTTTGCTCACCAACCTTGCATTTTACTCTCCTTAGCCACTCAGTGGTATTATTTCTTATTTTTCCGGTTACCAGGAGTTTTCTTGCTTTTTTCTTTATGTCTCTAACCAAGAAAGTTTCTGATATTATTTCAAATAGTTTTATCCAAAAAATATTCTTACCAGTATGCTAATACTGAGTCTTATTTGTCTTTTTAAAACTCTACTTATACAGTAAAAAGCTTAATTTCCTAATAAAAAGAAGAACCGAGATCAAGAAACTTATTGAAACCATACTACACAAATGACCTGACCCCCATGTAAATCTGCTCCAGGAGTTTTCACCTGTGGGTAGTTAAATGGTCTAATCGGACAGTTCTCTGTCTGCATTCGTATTGTCCACACTCTCTTTCCCACCCCTCAGCCTCAGTATTCCTGGATGTCACTAAACTTCCCTGTGCCTGTTCTGTTTCTCTACTACTGACTTGTCTTCTTTTCCAAGCTTAAAAGAGATACTTGTGAAGTTTTAAGAGATATTTGCTGTGATCTAAAGACAAGGTTGACTTCAAACCAGAGAATATTTTGATCCAACTTACGCTACTGACTTTGTGTGACTTAGTATCTGTGGGTTTCAAGATCCTCATCTGTAGGGTGTCCACAGGATATCTACCTCCTAGGGTGATAGTCATGACAAAATTAAGATGCTGCAATGCTTTTGCATACTGTGAATTATAGAAATGTGCAATAAAATTTTTATTGTTTCCTGCTCAGGAAAGGTCTGTGAAAGAAAACTCTAAGTCTTACCCACGAGACATTCAGCACATTTATTTTCTAAACTTTTTATATTGATATAATTTCAAACATGCACAGAAATTGCAAATAACAGTACAGAGAACTCCTGTGTACCTTCACCGAGATTCACCAGTTGTTTACATTTTATGCTATGAAAACTTTCTTATCATTCTTTAATTCCCTCCAATTTGGAGAAATATTTATTTTCTGAATCATTTGATAGTAGGTTAGACATTGTGCCTCTTTACCCTGTTTTTTTTTTTTTTTTTTTTACTAAGAACAAGGATATTTTCCTACATAATCACAGAAAATCATGGAAATTTATCATTAAGGCAATACAATTATCTAGTCTAATTATCTAATACAGTATGTATTCACTTTTGTCAATTGTCCCAAATATGCCCTTTATAACATTTGTAGTTTGTTTGTATGTTTTCCACCCAAGAACCAATTTAGGATAATGCACTGCATTTAGTTGCTATGCCTCTTTCATCTTTAATCTAGAATAGCCTTTCCATCAGCCTTACTATCTTTGTCTTTCTCAGCCTTTCTTCTTGTCTTTGATATTTTTCTTAATACAAGCAAGTTATTTTATAGAAAGTCCTTATATTTGGGGAAACCTTTCAAGCTTTCTCCCTTGTTAGTCTTGATATATCCCCATTCTTTGAGAACTTTTTTACTTTCTGGCAAAATAAGATGTTCCAGGTTCATCTTGTGCTTTCCCTGCCTTTGCCCTCAAATCAAGCTTTCTATAAGAAACCCCAAATCCATTTAGCTATTTTAGTTCCTTCTACATTTTAAAAAACAAGATCTTCCATGCCCCTTGCAGCTGCTGGTGTGTCCTGCTTCTAGACCCTCTCAATGGACATAGCTCTGTACATACAAATATGAACTCATAAGGATAGCTCTAATTCAAATAATATACCATAGGGTACATCCTAATCTTTTTTCCTTCCGTATTTGTAGCTCTTATCTTATTTGTGCTGTCCACAAAATATCTATGGATTTGCTCAAGCTTAGAATGGAAAAATAGTTTGAAAATTGTGAACCCATACCACTGTGTAAAGCAAACTTACCAACTGGAGTTTAATATTTGTTTTCATTTTTTCCCACTGATATATAGCAAAATGCATAATCTTAAGTATCTAATTTGATGAGTTTTGAAAATGCATCAGCCTGTATAACCCACACTCCTATCAAGACATAAAACATTTCTATCACCTGGAAATTCCTCTCATACCCCTTCCCAGTCATCACCATCCCTGAAGTGGACCCCAGAAGGGACCACTATTCAGTCTCCATGGTGGGTGGGCTGGTCATTTATAGATTTACAGTCTGGATCACATCTATTGAATAGACATATATCAGTGATGAAATTACCCATAGAGAAGCTTCTTGCCAATCTTCCATTCTTTAACTTGCTCTTCAGAGAAGACCAAATGTACTATATGGATTACCTAATTTCTTATTAAAATGATTTCTTGAAATAGGTGTTAACATTTCTGAAGTAGATGATTTCATAATGAGGTGTTTTGGGGTATGGCAAGAAATACAGACTACTATTTATACTTTATTTAGTGCTAAATTAATTTAACTGCACTAATAAAACTCTGAAAACCAACTTTTTAAACAGTATTGACTATAAAGTAACATCGCTTAATTAATTGATAGTGCAATTACAATTTAAAATTTGGATTCTTTTTAATACCTCAAACATACTAAATAGGTCTAGGATACAGAATCTACCCAAATATAATATTTTAAAAATTATTTCATTTCTACTTAAACCGACTCTAAAAAATAAACATCATGGGTTTAGTTAATTTCTCTATTTATCTACCTATTTTTACAGCTTTAGGAGATCAGCTAATAATAAATTTTCTTCTTCAGGTTGCAGAAACACTATAATACTTTTTCAAGATTATAGTAATTTTTACAGATCAAAAAAGGAAGCACATTTTCCTAGGCGAGTAGAGATTTCAAGATTAGATTAGTGACTTATGGGTTTTTGGTAATGGCATAGATCTTGACTCCTTTTCTAACGGATTTCAAGCTTCAGTTGTTATTCATATTTCTGATAGTTAAAAATTTCTTACTGCTTCACTAGAACCTTTTAGAGTTTTGCCTTTCTCATAGGTTTTACCAATTTCCAACCTGGCGTCATCTCCTTAAAAGTATGCATTCTTCAAGTCACCCTCGGCCCATATTATATAACCCATTTCCTTGACATTATTCTGTTAACACTATTTTTAATAACACACTTCTTATTAGCAGGTATCTTATTATAATTATTAGTCTACCCAGAAGTTTTATTTCCTAGAAGTTCCAGTATCAGATCTCTGAAGCTAGTTCTACTTTGAGAACTAATTCATCATCTTGGATCACATTACTGTGCCCTCTTTTTCCTTATTTATTTTGTGTAACCACTTGTGCTGTTATGACTTTATTTACAACTCCTCTCTCTTTACCTGGCTGTTACGTGTGACCCCTGGTTGTGCTCAATCTTTCTGGCTCCTGGATTGCTTCTTGTTTTTCATATATCTATTCAGTCATTGAGCACTTATCTTGTGCCGAGCATTATTCTAAGTTTTGGGGATAATAGTGCTCTACAGACGAACAAAATCTTTGCCCTAATAATGCTTATATTACAGGCTAGGGCAGAAAAACAGAAACCTTGAGAAACCCAGCTGCCACAGTTGATCAGGAAGTGACTGGCAGTGGGGTAGGAACAAGATTGGAGATGTAGGTAAGACCAGATCCTAAGCCCTGGTGAGGACTCAGTTGGCCGTGGTAAATGGGAAGTGAGACAATTTGGAAGGCAGAAGAGTGACATTATCTAATTAGGCATCTGTGTGGTAATTCGACTGCTGAGAGGAGCAAGGATAAAATTGAGGGGACCAGTCAGAAAGAAACAATGGTGGCCCTAAGATTATGGCTGAGGAAGCTGGACAAATGTCTGGATCTCATTAGTAAGTTCAGATGCTTAGAGCTATCTAAACTTACTAGTGATCACAGATAGATAAGGAGAAGAACCAAGGATTTGGGTTTGAGCAACAGGATGAGTGTTGATATCATTTATTGAGATGAGGAAAATGGGAAGAAACAGGACTGGAAGGGGAATAAAAGTTCTGATTTCTATATATTAAACTTGAGACTTCCTACCAGAGTCCAAGTGGTATTTACTTGGCCAATTGGCACATAGGTACGTGAATCTAAAGTTCAGAGGAGAAGTCAAGAATTAAAACACAAATTTGGAAGTTTTCAGCATATTTCTGGTATTTAAAGTCATGGCATTGGATGAGATCATCTATGGAATTACTGTTAATGAAGAAGAGAAGAAGGCGGAAGGCAGAATTCTAGAGTATTCTCAATATTTCGATTTTTGAGAAGGAAAGAGCTGGGAAAGAAAAACTGAGGAAAAGCAAAGAGTGAAATGAAAGGACAATCACAAGTGCATGGATAGTCCTGGGAGTCAAGTGAAGAAAGGAGCTCAAAGGTGATTCCTTAAATTTCTAGAAATAATCCACCAGGTCAAATAATGATGAGGATTATTTGGCTTACTCCTGGTTCCCTGTACTTACTTCTCTTTTTTTACACTTAAACAAATAAATGTATACCTTTATTTTATTTTTTAACATTGTATTTATTTTTTAAATTATTTTATTTATTTTATATTTTTGGCTGCGTTGGGTTTTCGTTGCTGCACGCGGGCTTTCTTTAGTTGCGGCAAGCAGGGGCTACTCTTCGTTGCGGTGTGTGGGCTTCTCGTTGCGGTGGCTTCTCTTGTTGCGGAGCACGGGCTCTAGGCATGCAGGCTTCAGTAGTTGTGGCACGCAGGCTCAGTAGTTGTGGCTCGCAGGCTCTAGAGTGCAGGCTCTGTAGTTGTGGCGCACGGGCTTAGTTGCTCCGCGGCATGTGGGATCTTCCCGCACCAGGGCTCGAACCCGTGTCCCCTGCATTGGCAGGCGGATTCTTAACCACTGCGTCACCAGGGAAACCCCATACCTTTATTTTAAAAACATGCTTCTACTTAATGAAATAAAAATACTCACATGTATGACAATCTTGTCCCGACTCATAATAAAGACTAATAATTGAACACATCCTCCCTGCCCACCGTCCTTTCACAATACAACTGCCTTTTACACACTTTGCTGTTTTTCTTTTGTGTTTCTTTATGGACTCATGGCCTTCATTAACAATGTATTTTATTAACTAGGATAATTATTATGATTATTATATGATGCCCAAATTGTTAAAGCTAGCTAGTGTTATCCCATTTAATGTGGCTCCTTTATTCTGTAAAAATTACCTCTGATATTCTTGAAAATTTTCTTGCTCTCTGACAATACCACCACATTTCAGGGGCACTCTAATTTTTACTTGCCTTTAAAAAAAGGAGTTGGCTATTCTCTCAGGAATCCTTTCCCATTCATTGGAGAATGATTAATAGAGACCAAAAGCTCTGTGCTGTGGGTAAACATTGGGATTGGCGGTAAGCAAACTTGTTGAGGTTGCTTTATGCCACCATTAGTAATGGTAGAACATAAAAAAATTTCAATTTATAGTATGGGGTCCCATTGATCTTTTTTTTCCTTTTAGCATATTATGTTGCTCTATCATAATTATCTTACCACATTTACTTCCCACCACAATGAAAATTCCATGTACAAATGGACAGTCTTATGCTCAGAGTAGTGAAGTTATTTACAACCCAGCACAGAGCAACATAGAGCAGAGCAGCGCTAGTTCATCCCATCCAGTGCAACACCTATGGAGCATCTACTGTGTGCCAAGGAGTATGCTAGGCTTTGAGGTTACAGAAGTCAGGAACATGTCTTTCTGTTTCCTATCAAACTGTACCTTTCTCTCCCTTGCTACTGAGAAAAACACTCTGGACAGAGCAGGGGAAGGTGAAATGTAGCAGAAATTCAGCCAATTTTCTCTACCTAAAGGTAAGCTATTTCTGCCATCTTTAGCCTCAGCGGAATTGGGGTCTGCCTATCCAATGGGATTATGTCCTGTTCCTATCCCCACCTGTCTTCTGTCTTATAGCTTCTCCTTGCTTTTTTGGAATGTAGATGCTTTGAAACAAGAATATTTTTAAATATAATTAAGTCCCTTTTCTTCATCTGCAATGATTTCTTGGAAGGATTTCTTCCCCCATTTCTTGGCTTTGGGTGAATGGAAAAGCTAGAAGGATTTTATATTGCTCAGTATCCCAACAGTGATTACAAAGTATGGATTCTTGGGTCCCACGCCAACCTTCCAAATTAGAATCTCCAGAGCTAGAAGCTAGGAATCTGAATTTTTAGCAAATTTCTCAGTTGATTCATAAAATTTAAGTACCATTGGCTATGACTTCTGTATTCTCAAGCCTTTGTCCTCAGAGAGAAGGATGTAGTCATTCTAGTGGTGCTCCTGCTAATGTGGGGCTCGTGGTGGGAAAGTGAATTACATAGACACAGAAAGGTACGTGGAGCAGGACTTGGGAGAGAAGTGCAAATGACACATGTTGGAGAGATATTTCCTTTCCATAGTGCTGCTTACAGATGCAGGAAAAATAAGAACATGGGAAAGACGCTATATTCCATATAGCACAATAACAATTTCAGAAATCATTAAGACTGTGTCAGAACACCATTGCTGTAAATCACATTAGACAAGTAGCTTGAAACATGCATGTTTGATCTTCATAGTTTGTGGTTCATGTATTGATTTTCTACTCAAAACACCAAAATAATGAGAGAAAATGGTGATTACTAAACTTTGCATTAGCTACAAGCTTTCTCATATCAGTATTATTTTTATAGTTCTCAGATGGAGTACAATACTTACACAAGAGATAATCTGGGAGTTTAGCTACTGAACTGCATTATTTTATCTGAACTGCATTATTTTATCATTGATTTAAATCTATAGCAAATAAACTGCATATACCATTCTGAACTTTTATGTAATTTATTGTGAAAATAAAATATGTAGAAAGGATTTAAGGAGACAATCCTATCATTTTTTAAAATAAATGTACTCTATTGACTTCAAAATAGAATCTATATAGTGGATTCATACTCCTTTTGAGCATTTTTTCATAGTTATTATTTAAATGCTATACCATTAATATAGTTAGTATTATTTGTAATTTAATATATACATACTAATATAATGCATTGGTTATATAAAATATCAGAATAGAATATGTATAAATAAATATAACTAAAAGCAAAGTAGGAGAAATGGTTTGGCAATTTTAAACTAATTTTTTGTAAATATGAAGTAAATATATAAATTAAATGCTGAGTAAAAAACATACAATGCTTTAAAAAGAGTAACTGTTACCTAACAGGCATGCTAATCAAGTGACAATAATGACCAGCTGAGCATTAGGAAACATACTTAAAGATGTGGTAGAGAAAGAAGCTCAGAGACAGGACACCGGGAAGGAGATTTCACCCTACCCCTTCTCCCTGAACAGGTCAAAGTGGGCAGGGGAGTCCCAAGGGACAGTGGAAGTGGGTGCTGTCAGAGCATCTGAAATTATCATTATGTCCAACTTGGCCAAAGTACTGATTCCTCTGACCTGGAAAAGGGAAAGTGAGAAGACCTTTGATAATCAAACAGGGCCTCTGCAGCACATAATGCCCTCCTGGCCCAGCACCTGGAGAGTTAAGGAACTGCCACCAATCACTAGGAGCTGAAACATCCTCCCCTACCTGAGCCCAGGTAACCAATGGCAGTGGGAATGTCTCCCTCTCCTGCCTCCCAACCTGCCCCTCATGTTCTCAGCCCCTCCCACAGAACCTGCCCATAGCTACATGAGGCTCCCCAGTATCCTGGTGCAAGGGAAGCCTCTAAAATCAGACAGTCCCACATAAAGTCTCTGCCCTACCATTTTATTTTATTTATTTATTTATTTATTTATTTATTTATTTATTTATTTATTTATTTATTTATTTATTTATTTATTTTGGAATCATGACTTTATTTTATTTTGAATGTGTATTTCGTACCAGTATAGACTATAAAGCTTACATACAAAGACATCCCAGGAACAGTGAGCACCCCAGTGCCAGATTTCCATCTCCAATCCCCTATTCAAAGGCCCAGGGCTCTGTCAGCTAGAAGGGGAGGAAGCTTTCCTAGACTGGTGGAGTATGGCAGAAGCTCCCAGACCCAGGCCAAGGAGAGCCTACAGGCCCCAAACACGCCACTCTGAGCATTTAAAGAAAATGTCTACAATTGATGGAATAACCTTAACCAAATATCAGTCGTGCTCAAACACAGAGAGGCTTTCTCTGTCCCTCCATAAAATACACACAACTCATTTGTCACCACTGGGAGTGCTGGTGCTCCAATTTTCTATTTTGAAAGTTGGAAATTAAGGGAAAGAATTAAGTTTATTCTCGCTTTCCTAAACAAACTATATTTTAGGAAACCTTATAAATATAATCGATGGGGAAAAGCTTTTATATAGTTTTTTCTTTTCCTTCTATTTTTTTTTAAACATCTTTACTGGAGTATAATTGCTTTACAATGTTGTGTTAGTTTCTGCTGTATAACAAAGTGAATCAGCTATAGGTATACATATATCCCCATATCCCTCCCTCTTGTACCTCCCTCCCACCCTCTCTATCCCACACCTCTACATGGTCACAAAGCACCGAGCTGATCTCCCTGTGCTATGCAGCTGCTTCCCACTAGCTATCAGTTTTACATTTGGTAGTGTATATATGTCCATGCCACTCTCTCACTTCATCCCAGCTTACCTTCCCCCTCCCAGTGTCCTCAAGTCCATTCTCTACGTCTGTGTCTTTATTTCCGTCCTGCCTCTAGGTTCTTCAGAACCCTTTTTTTTTTTTTTTTCTTAGATTCCATATATATGTGTTAGCATACAGTATTTGTTTTTCTCTTTCTGACTTACTTCACTCTGTATGACAGAATCTAGGTCGATCCACCTCACTACAAATAACTCAATGTCGTTTCTTTTTCTGACTGAGTAGTATTCCATTGTACTTATGTGCCACATCTTTATCCATTCATCTGTCAATAGACATTTAGGTTGCTTCCATGTCCTGGCTATTGTAAATAGTGCTGCAATGAACACTGTGGTACATGTCTCTTTTTGAATTATGGTTTTCTCAGGGTTTATGCCCAGTAGTGGGATTGCTGGGTCATATGGTAGTTCTATTTTTAGTTTTTGAAAGAACCTCCATACTGTTCTCCATAGTGGCTGTATCAATTTACATTCCCACCAACAATGCAAGAGGGTTCCCTTTTCTCCACACCCTCTCCAGCATTTATTGTTTGCAGAATTTTTGATGATGGCCATTCTGACTGTTGTGATGTGATACCTCATTGTGGTTTTGATATGCATTTCTGTAATGATTAGTGATGTTGAGCATCCTTTCATATGTTTGTTAGCAATCTGTATATCTTCTTTGGAGAAATGTCTATTTAGGTCTTCTGCTCATTTTTGGATTGGGTTGTTTGTTTTTTTGATATTGAGCTGCATGAGCTGCTTGTATATTTTGGAGATTAATCCTTTGTCAGTTGTTTCATTTGCAAATATTTTCTCCCATTATGAGGGTTGTTTTTTCATCTTGTTTATGGTTTCCTTTGCTGTGAAAAAACTTTTAGGTTTCATTAGGTCCCATTTGTTTACTTTTGTTTTTGTCTCTGTTTCTCTAGGGGGTATGTCAAAAAGGATCTTGCTGTGATTTATGTCATAGAGTGTTCTGCCTATGTTTTTCTCTGAGTTTTATAGTGTCTGGACTTACATTTAGCTCTTTAATCCATTTTCAGTTTATTTTTGTGTACGGTGTTAGAAAGTGTTCTAATTTCATTCTTTTACGTGTAGCTGTCCAATTTTCCCAGCACCACTTATTGAAGAGACTGTCTTTTCTCCATTGTATATTCTTGCCTCCTTTATCAAAGATAAGGTGACCATATGTGTGTGGGTTTATCTCTGGGCTTTCTATCCTGTTCCATTGATCTATATTTCTGTCTTTGTGCCAGTATCATACTGTTTTGATTACTGTAGCTTTGTAGTATATTCTGAAGCCAGAGAGCCTGATTCCTCCAGCTCCTTTTTTCTTTCTCAAGATTGCTTTGGCTATTCGGGGTCTTTTGTGTTTCCATGCAAATTGTGAAATTTTTTGTTCTAGTTCTGTGAAAAATGCCATTGGTAGTTTGATAGGGATTGCATTGAATCTGTAGATTGCTTTGGGTAGGATAGTCATTTTCACAATGTTGATTCTTCCAATCCAAGAACATGGTATATTTCTCCATCTGTTTGTACTGTCTTTAATTTCTTTCATCGGTGTCTTATAGTTTTCTGCATACAGGTCTTTTGTCTCCTTAGGTAGGTTTATTTCTAGGTATTTTATTCTTTTTGTTACAATGGTAAATGGGAGTGCTTCCTTAATTTCTCATTCAGATTGTTCATCGTTAGTGTATAGGAATGCAAGAGATTTCTGTGCATTAGTTTTGTATCCTGCTACTTTACCAAGTTCATTGATTAGCTCTAGTAGTTTTCTGGTAGCATCTTTAGGATTCTCTATGTATAGTATCATGTCATCTGCAAACAATGACAGCTTTACTTCTTCTTTTCCAATTTGGATTCCTTTTATTTCTTTTTCTTCTATGATTGCCATGGCTAAAACTTCCAAAACTATGTTGAATAATAGTGGTGAGAGTGGGCAACCTTGTCTTGTTCCTGATCTTAGTGGAAATGGTTTCAGTTTTTCACAACTGAGAATGATGTTGGCTGTGGGTTTGTCATATATGGCTTTGCATATATTGAAGAATCCTTGCATACCTGGGATAAATTCCATTTGATCATTGTGTATGATCCTTTTAATGTGCTGTTGGATTCTGTTTGCTAGTATTTTGTTGAAGATTTTTGCATCTATGTTCATTGGTGATATTAGTCTGTAGTTTTCTTTTTTTGTGACATCTTTGTCTGGTTTTGGTGTCAGGGTGTTGGTGGCCTCGTAGAATGAGTTTGGAAGTGTTCCTCCCTCTGCTATATTTTGGAAGAGTTTGAGAAGGATAGGTGTTAGCTCTTCTCTAAATGTTTGTTAGAATTAGCCTGTGAAGCCATCAGATCCTGGGCTTTTGTTTGTTGGAAGATTTTTAATCACAGTTTCAATCCCAGTGCTTGTGAATGGTCTACTTATATTTTCTATTTCTTCCTGGTTCAGTCTTGGAAGGTTGTACTTAAGAATTTGTCCATTTCTTTCAGGTTGTCCATTTTATTGACTTATAGTTGCTTGTAGTAATCTCATGATCCTTTGGATTTCTGCAGTGTCAGTTGTTACTTCTCCTTTTTCATTTCTAATTCTGTTGATTTGCGTCTTCTCCCTTTTTTTCTTGATGAGTCTGGCTAATGGTTTATCAATTTTGTTTATATTCTCAAAGAACCAGCTTTTGGTTTTATGGATGTTTGCTATTGTTTCCTTCATTTCTTTTTCATTTATTTCTGATCTGATCTTTATGATTTCTTCCCTTCTGCTAACTTTGGGGGTTTTTTTTGTTTCTCTAATTGCTTTAGGGGTAAGGTTAGGTTTTTTAATTGAGATTTTTCTTGTTTCTTGAGGTAAGATTGTATTGCTATAAACTTCCCTCTTAGAACTGCTTTTGCTGCATCCCATAGGTTTGAGGTAGTTGTGTTTTCACTGTCATTTGTTTCTAGGTATTTTTTGATTTCCTCTTTTATTTCTTCAGTGATCTCTTAGTTATTTAGTTGCATATTGTATAGCCTCCATGTGTTTGTATTTTTTACAGTTTTTTTCCTGTAGTTGATATCTAGTCTCATTGTGTTGTAGTCAGAGAAGACACTTGATACATTTTCAGTTTTCTTAAATTTACTGAGGCTTGATTTGTGACCCAAGATATGATCTATCCTAGAAAATGTTCCATGAGCACTTGAGAAGAAAGTGTATTCTGATGTTTTTGGATAGAATGTCCTATAAATATCAATTAAGTCCGTCTGGTCTAATGTATCATTTAAAGCTTGTGTTTCCTTATTTATTTTCATTTTGGATGATCTGTCCATTGGTGAAAGTGGGGTGTTAAAGTCCCCTGTGATTATTGTGTTACTGTTGATTTCCCCTTTTATGGCTGTTAGCATTTGCCTTATGTATTTAGGGGCTCCTATGTTGGGTGCATAAATATTTACAATTGTTATTATCTTCTTGGATTGATCCCTTGATCATTATGTAGTGTCCTTCTTTGTCTCTTGTAATAGTCTTTATTTTAAAGTTTATTTTGCCTGATATGAGTATTGCTACTCCAGCTTTCTTTTGATTTCCATTTGCATGGAATATCTTTTTTCCATCCCCTCACTTTCAGCCTGTATGTGTCCCTAGGTCTGAAGTGAGTCTCTTGTAGACAGCATATATATGGGTCTTGTTTTTTGTATCCATTCAGCCAGTCTGTGTCTTTTGTTTGGAGCATTTAATCCATTCACATTTAAGCTAATTGTTTATATGTATGTTCCTGTGACCATTTTCTTAATTGTTTTGGGTTTGTTTTTGTGGGTCGTTTCCTTCTCTTGTTTTTCCTGCCTAGAGAAGTTCCTTTAGCATTTGTTGTAAAGCTGTTTTTTGGTGCTGAATTCTCTTAATTTTTGCTTGTCTATAAAGGTTTTAGTTTCTCCATCGAATCTGAATGAGATCCTTGCTGAGTAGAGTAATCTTAGTTGTATGTTTTTCTCTTTCATCACTTTAAATATGTCCTGCCACTCCCTTCTGGCTTGCAGAGTTTCTGATGAAAGATCAGCTGGTAACCTTATGTGGATTCCCTTGCATGTTATTTGTTGCTTTTCCCTTGCTGCTTTTAATATTTTTTCTTTGTATTTAATTTTTGATAGTTTGATTAATATGTGTCTTGGCATGTTTCTCCTTGGGTTTATCCTGTATGGGACTTTCTGTGCTCCCTAGAGTTGATTGACTATTTCATTTCCCATGTTAGGGAAGTTTTCAACTATAATCTCTTCAAATATTTTCTCAGGTCCTTTCTCTCTCTCTTCTCCTTCTGGGACCCCTATAATTCAAAGTTAGTGTGTCTCTGAGACTGTCCTTAATTCTTTTCATTCTTTTTTCTTTATTCTGCTCTGTGGCAGTTATTTCCACTATTCTATCTTCCAGGTCACTTACCCGTTCTTTTGCGTCAGTTATTCTGCTATTGATTCCTTCTAGAGTATTTTTAATTTCATTTATTGTGTTGTTCATCATTGTTTGTTTGCTCTTTATTTCTTCTAAGTCTTTGTTAAACGTTTCTTGTATTTTTTCCATTCTATTTCCAAGATTTGGATCATCTTTCCTATCATTAGTCTGAATTCTTTTTCAGGTAGACTGTCTATTCCCTCTTAACTTGTTTCGTCTGGAGGGTTTTTACTTTGCTCCTTCATCTGCTGCATATATCTCTGTCTTCTCATTTTGTTTACTGTGTTTGGGATCTCCTTTTCACAGGCTGCAGGTTTGTAGTTCCTGTTATTTTTGGTGTCTGCCCCCTGTGGATGAGGTTGGTTCAGTGTCTTATGTAGGCTTCCTGGTGGGGAGGGACTGGTGCCTGTGTTCTGGGGGGTGGGGCTGGATTTTGTCCTTCTGGTGGGTAGGGCCGTGTCCGGTGGTGTGTTTTGGGGTGTCTATGGACTTAGTATGACTTTAGGCAGCCTCTCTGCTAATGGGTGGGGTTGTGTTCCTCTCTTACTAGTTGTTTGGCATAGGGCGTCCAGCACTGGAGCTTGCTGGCCGTTGTGTGGAGCTGGGTCTTAGTGCTGAGATGGAGATCTCTGGGAGAGCTCTCACTGATTAATATTATGTGGGGCTGGGAGGTCTCTTGTGGTCCAATATCCTGGCCTCGGTTCTCCCACCTCAGAGGCTCAGGCCTGACAGTAGGCCGGAGCACCAAGACCCTGCCAGCTGCATGGCTCAGAAGGAAAAGAAGAACAAAAAAAACTAACAAACAGATAGAACCGCAAAACAAATGGTAAAAGCAAAACTAAACAGACGAAGTCACACAAAGAAACATACACACACAGAGTCATAAAAAGAAAGAAACAAATAAAACACAACAACAACAAAAAAAACAGACAGAACCCTAGGACAAATGGTAAAGCAAACTTAAATAGACAGAATCACACAAAGAAACATACACACACGCAGTGATAAAAACAAACAAACAAAAATACGAACAGACAGGACCGTAGGACAAATGGTAAAAGCAAACCTAAACAGACAAAATCACACAAAGAAACATAGACAAACTCACAAAAAGAATAAATAAAGGAAGAGAGCAACCAAACCAATAAACAAATCCACCAATGATAACAAGCACTAAAAACTAAACTAAGGTAAATATAAGACCAAAAACAAATCAGATGCAGAAAGCAAACCCCAAGTCTGCAGTTGCTCCCAAAGTCCACCACCTCAATTTTGGGAACATTTGTTGTCTATTCAGGTATTCCTCAGATACAGAGTTTATCAAGTTGATTGCAGGGATTTAATCCGCTGCTCCTGAGGCTGCACAGAGAAATTTCCCTTTCTCTTCTTTGTTCGCACAGTTTCTGGGGTTCAGCTTTTGTTTTGACCCCAACTCAGCATGTAGGCCACCCTCAGGCCTATGTTCCCTGCCCAGACAGGAGGGGGTTAAAGCAGCAGCCGAATAGTTGGTCTTGCTCATTCAGGCCGGGGAGAGGGAGGGGTACAGTAGTCATAATTGGAATGCAGGGCAAGCCTGAGGTGGCAGAGGCCGGCCTGACATTGCACCAGCCTGAGGCGCGCCATATGTTGTCCCGGGAAAGTTGCCCCTGGATCACGGGACGCTGGCAGTGGTGGACTGCACAGGCCCCCGGGGTGGTGTGGGTAGTGACCTGTGCTTGCACACAGGATTCTTGGTGGCAGCGGCAGCAGCGTTAGCGGTCTGTGCCTGTCTGTGGGGTCCAAGATGATAGCCGCAGCTCACGCCCATCTCTGGAGCTCGCTTAGGCAGTGCTCTGCCTTCTGTGGGCACACAGAACAGAAATTCCCTCTCCTTGTGCACCCTGAAACAACTGTCTCCTACCTCTCCAGCAGGTCCAGACATTTTCCCAGGCTCCCTCCTGGCTAGCTGTGGTGCACTAGCCCCTTTTAGGCTGTCTTCACGCAGCCAACCCCAGTCCTCTCCCTGGGGTCTGACCTCCAAAGCCCGAGCCTCAGCTCCCAGCCCATACCCGCACCAGCGGGTGAGCAGACAAGCGTCTCAGGCTGGTGAGTGCTGGTCGGTACCGATCCTCTCTACCCTACCATTTTAAACTGTTAGCATGCAGTTTGTTCTAATTGTAAAATCCATAGAACTGTGTTAAAGGTGAAATGAGATGATGCAAAGTGTTTGGCACTACACTTGGCACAAAATAGCTTCTCCATAAATGGGAGTTGTTTTATTGCTATAAAGCACTTAGTAAGTTTCCTCAGATTTTAAGGCAGTGAGGTTATCAGCGGATGCTTACTGGATGCTTGGGCATTCGTCGGCTTTACTGAAGACTGCTACTTGATCAAACGTAATCCTTTAGGAAATATAACAATGTAATGAATAGATAGATAAAAAGATAAACAGATAGACTTGAAATAACTTCATGCTCTTTATATATTTATATATTTGTAGGTGACTTGTATTTTAACATTTGAAATACCATGTTAAACTAGGCATTTGCAACTATTGAGAATTAAATCACTAGCTCTGCTCTAATTGCAGTTATTGAATTTTGACTTCATTGTGAATATGGCTCAGTTGGCTTAATTCCAGCTGTTCACTGGTAATTTCTTGGCGTGAAGATGTTGCAGGACAATAGCACATTTAGGAGTCCCTGTACACTTTCAGATTCTAATATACTCTCCAATTTAATCTGCCTATAACACAAATGTTATCTTTTACCAGTACATGATCAATGGTCAACACTGTGTATGAAAAATTATTCGAGTTCATTATGTGTGGAAATTACTCAAGCTCATGTATTAGCTTACAAACATCATAATAGGTTTTATTGCTTATGCGAACTCTGTGTGAATTCAGTGACCCCCTAAACAGAAGATGCTGCTGAACCTCCTTCCATTGTTACCATAGCTACTGTGGTTGCTGAGGGAAACCCTGGACAAAGATGTAGTCTCCACACTGGAATATGATCTAAAGCAGCGTTTCTCAAACCTGGCTATGCATTACCATCAACATGGAGATTTAACTGAAGAATGAATTTTTAAAATGCCCCTCTCCATCCCAGACTCATTAAACCAGAGATGGAGAAGGGGGAGCAGGTAACAGTGTTATTTAAAAGCATTCCAGGTGATTCTAATGGGAAACGGAAGTTGAGAACCACAATCTAGAACCAGAGATTAAAAGACGATTTAAGAGAAGTTATAGAGATTAGCACAAATTAAGGCTTCCTCTATGATCCGATCAGAAAAAATTGAAATTAAAGAAATATTTTTAAAGAAGAATTCTTCAAAGAAATTCAAGAATATTTGAGGATGGGAACACATAATTCTGAAATACCTACTGTGAAGATCTCTAGAAAGTAACTGTGGTGGATGGAGAGTTTCTTAGTCTTCTTTTTCATAAACTTTAGGAGAAATTTAGAGCCATCTAAGTGGAAAGCAGTCCTAGGCCTGCATATGACATCGAATCTGACTTCTCCTCAAATAGAAACTCGGTTGATAGACCAAATTGTCATAAATCCACACTACAATAAACGGAGAAAGGACAGTGACATCGCCATGATGCATCTTGAATCGAAAGTGAATTACACAGGTAAGAGAAATCGGTTTTAGTCATCTTATCTGCCCAAATTAATTCAAAATTAGATTTGAAATATCAGTACCAGTGCATTAATAGTCCATAAAAGTTGGATAATTTGTTATAGAAATCACTATAATTTAAATGGAATTGGGGAATGTAGAGAAACACATTAAATTACCTTCATCACGGTGCTTAAATCCAACTTTCTAGAAAATTGAACAGTAAAATACAACTCTCAGAGCCGTCTATATCAGTAAACTCCAAGGAGCAGCCCAGAGATAATAGGTCATGCTCTATCGCGTGCCGTCTATGTTTCTCATGGGAAAGAAAGATAGGTCCATCTGCCACAAAGGCTGGAGTAGGACAAAGTGAGAGACAAGCATATGTTCAAAGAGCGAAGTGAGTAAAAATGGTCATTCATAAAGGAGATTCAATAATATTAATAAAATGGCAGATGGAGGACTTCCTCCAAATACCTAGATAAGGTGCAAGAAATCACCTGAGGGAGTGAACTTTATCCTGAAGGGCTCTGCTCAGCTCCAGCCTTTACTCTGAAGACTTTCCCAGTGTCCGGTCAGGAGAGAGCACATCTCTGTGCTCCTCTGGCATTCTGTCTCCACATGCATGAGAGCACTTAACAAAGGCAGATGATTGCTGCAGTTCCTTGTATTAGCCCTATCCTTTTATTCACTTTTGTGTCTGCCTTGGGTTTTACATGTCATGGATGTTGAATAAATGTTAGGAGGCTTGCAAACTGTTGGAGAAAGGCTGAAAAAGTCAGCCACCAATGCTAATGCCTCCATAAGTACCCTATAAAACAATTGCCTAAAAGCTTTTTGAATGTGGAGATAATTGGGGAAAATTTTTAAAAAAACCTCAGAACATTTGCCCAAGTTTCTCTTAACTGACCCTGAAAAAAACAGCGTTACCAAGATTTTCATAGAACTGGAACCACATTCTATTAAGTACCATGATTATTTAAAAATCAAATGTAAATGACTAATTCCAGAACTAGGATGTTGTGTACATAATAACAGAGTCATTGAGACAATGGAGAGGATCCTAAAAGGCCACCCGTGGTACCTAATCCACTGTCAAAGAACTGCTTCTCTGAAATGCTTCTTTCCCCTAAGATTCATGTCTAAAAAATGTCCAGGCAAGATAAAATGAAAATACAAGTGTGTTTTTTTTAGATGAAATGTTGTAAATGATTGATTTTTAAAACTTTTGGAAATGAATGTGTGTCTGTTCTTGTTTTTGTTTTCTTTCATGTTTCCAGATTATATACAACCTATTTGTTTACCTGAAGAAAATCAAGTTTTTCCTCCTGGAAGAATTTGTTCTATTGCTGGCTGGGGGACACTTGTATATCAAGGTAAATTATCAGACTCAATAGAAAACGCCTACTAGTAAAAAGCATGCTATTGCTCTATCCTGTGAATATTTTCAACATTTAAAAAAACTCATACTATAACAATTTTCTGCAATATTTCTTAAAAGCGCTGTCTGGCTTATATTCATATGTTGCATATTTGTATAGTTCAATTTTTTTCCAAACAGCATGGAGCATATTATAAAACTATAATTCTTATTAGAGGGAAATTCAAGCATTCCCTAAACTCAATATCTAATTTTAGTATTATAAACTCTCTGATGAAAATATATACCTATTGAAATGAATATAACCAAAGGCTACAAAAATGTATTTTTATAAAGCATATGGATAAAGTCTCATCAAAAGCCAAATTATTAACCGTTACATTTTCCAAATCAATAAAACTATTTGTATTTATCATATAAATGTTTCACACTCACATTCCCTAAGATGAGAAGGGAATCAGTTTCAACATGCTAATTCCGCCTACTGACAAGAAGACTCAGATATGGCATGAATCTTACATTGAAGACTATAAATTAATAAACCATTGACTCACCAGCATTATTTAATAGCATGCTTTCCAAACAAAGAATATCGAATTATGTTGTACACCTGAAAATAATATAATGTTGTATGTCAATGATACCTCGATAAAACTTTTTTCAATGTCCTTGCAATATTTCATCAACTCTAAGATGTACATTTTTTCACATTAAACTATGTAAAATTAAAAAATGCCATAGTTAAATAGGGAAATTTACTTTCTTTCTTCATGGCAAATAAAGCATGTCTTACAATGGGAAAGAAATAACCAAACTTTTTTTTTTTAAAAAAGCATTCTAGTACTTCAAATCCTCTAAACGTAACTGCAAGGTTCATTGGTTTCAAAATTCCTAATAGGAGTTACTCCATCTAGGCTAGAGTTTGACCACTCACTAATAGTTAAGCAGAAAGGAACACGCACTATTGTTGGGTGGAAAAACCTGGTCTCTAGAGTTACAACAGGTCATATCCATGATATTTAAAAATCCTAATTGCATTTAAGATGAAAAGGCACAAAATCTTGTAGAGAGGTGCATGTCCCAGAAGCAAAGGATTCACAGCTAAAATATCCTTACTTCTTGTAAAAGAGAGCATAAGATCTAAGTCAAACCCTTGACTGATGATTCTGACAAAGGTTCTCCACTGCAATGACGTTATGTTGTTGAAATGCTTCATTTCTGCTGCCCATAAAGTATGTTGAAGTCAAAGTCTGTATATTATTGTATTTCCTCCACTTGAAAAATGTCATGACTTATTAAATTTGAAATCTAAAGAGTAAAAATGATTCTTAGATAGATATTTTCTCTATCAGACTTCAAGCTAAAAGACATTTATGACCACAATGTACTCTTCAAAAGCAAATTATCTACTAACAAAATTTAAGACTCTTTATTCCATAGGAAATTATTATTTTTTTAAGAGTTGAGTAAACTTGCTCACATTTGCTTATTGTTACTAAAGATATGCATTTAATTGACTTAGGAAAAGTCTCTAGGAGTGGTATGGAGCCAAGAAAACAATCTGCATCTGAGATCAATTTCATTTAGGAATAAACAGATCACTTTTAAATACTTCCTGGGTGTGGCAACTTTAACAAATTTTATGAACTTTTTCTTAGGGTTTCCAACTACTTCTAAAACCCCAGTTTTTCCCCTTTGAGTATACTACACTAATTAATTTTTTAAGATCATGAACATGTTGCTTACTAAGAGAGAAAGAAGTATTATTTGATTAAATTAAGGCAACTAGTAAACTTAAATAACTTTACTGACATTTTTATGTGGGTTTCTTGGTATGAATATGTATATTTTCAACTATCCTCATGGTAACTCATGTTGACAAATATCAAATGTAAGAACACTGCTCAAATTTTTTTCTACCAAGAAGTTTTATCATATATCCAAACAATTTTTTCTTCCTTGACAAGCAGCAAAATTTTCTTTGATTTTTATTATAAAACTAATTCTACCAGCCCATCCTCAATCTTCATAGAACAAATGACAGTGAGATGCTGAAAGTTCTCCCCCATCTTAACCTCTCTAAATCACTTTTTAAAATTAAAGTTCATTGTCAAACTTTAAAAGTCATCCAGCCTCTGAAGTCACTGGCACCAGCTGGTATCAGCTCCCAACTTCATGCTCGCTGTCATACTGGTACTTTGAAATTGACCACGTTTGGAGTGTTTACAACAGGCAAATTGGCAGACAATACACAGTGGGGCTTTGTTTTTATTTCTTGAAAAATCAGTTATTAAACATTTACCAAGACACCGCTGATTACACATACATTGCTTTGCACCTATGTGCACGTGTGCGTTTGTTTCTTGTCTTTTTAGTGTGGTGATGAAACTTAGCTAGAAATGAGGGCACATACATTTTTGCAACAACACTGGCTGTCAGATGTACTAGGTTATTTACAACTTTCTGCCTTCCTTGAGAAAGCAAATAGAATTGCTAATTATTAGAAAGTGCTTATCATGTACCTTTTCTGGGCGCCCTAGACACCTGCTTTTTTCACATCCCTCTTGGGATTAGTATTTCGGTAAACAGAGATTCATGCTTCCAGTAGATGAGTCATTTTGTGAAAAGCATGGAAGTATACTCTGCTACTAAATGCCTCCTTTCTCTTCCCCTGCACGTGGATGACAAGCTGATTGCCCTGAGACCAGGGGCACAGTTCCTCTGAGCTTCGTCTCCTGTTCAGTACGCACCTGTTTGCTCATTCAGCCCCACGAAGGAGCTGAATGCCATTATAAGGGAGCACCTCTTCAGGTGCCAAATGAAAAGCACTGCTGGATTTCTGAGACTTTGCTGATTTCCATGAATGAAACTTTTTGTGTTGGCGGGCTTTTTTCCCCCAGAAGCAATGCTGTAACCATTTGAAATTACTGAAAATACCTAAAGACCGTCTAGTCCAATCCACCATCCCTGCTAGCCCTTGGGAACTAAAGAAGTGCTTTACTGTTACCCACTTGGCAAAATCTGCAGATGGGCTTTATTATGAGCTTTTGGCATTTAGTTCCATTACGTATACACACAGTACTCGGTAATGAGAGTGAACTGTTGAAATAAAAAAGACTGATGGCGGCTCCTTCAATGATGCATGTTGATCACTTCTGACTGGCTGGCTGCATTATCCATTTTGCACAGGTCCTCCCGCAGACGTACTGCAAGAAGCTGATGTTCCCCTTCTATCGAATGAGAAATGCCAACAAGAGATGCCAGAGTATAACATTACAGAAAATATGGTATGTGCAGGCTACGAAGAAGGAGGTGTAGATTCTTGTCAGGTAAATATGTAAAACCGCTCACCCAATATTTCCAGAAAGCATTGCTACATGATGAGTTCATCACTCAACAATGATTAGGGAGTGCAGAAATCATCAGGGTCTTAATTTCATTTCCTCATTTACAAAACTGTGACTTTTCACTTTTATTTGTGGCCTATTTGCATAGTACCCCTGGGTGGACCTGAGCATTAGAAACAGAACTAATTTTTATCAACAAAGGTTACAAATCAGATGTCTTTAGAGACTAGGCATAACATGTGGATGTGTCTGACTGCCAGGAAAAATATGCAGTAGTGGGCCTGGGGGTGAGCTGGAGAGTATGTACCTTAGCTAGAATCATTTATTTTCAAATTTCAAATTCTTTAAAACCCTATTCAAACAAATCAAACAAAAACAGGTCTGTGGGCCAAATTGGCCTGAACTCCTCTAATTCTCAAGCCTGATTTAGAGTCTAGCCCAGGTGTCCAGTGACCCAGAATAATTTCTGGATGAAAACCAACCTGGAGAGCCTGCAATATGTTTGAAGTATCACTAGCGCTTTTTTTTTTTTTAACAGAATAAAAAATGATTTATTTAAAAATACAAATACTTTGAGAATAACATTAAAATAAGTAAATAGAAGCACTAATAAGTTGGCATCCAGTGTCCTAAAGAGGTTTTCAACTGGAACTTTTTAGAGAGGTGTGATTTTTTGCTCATTCTTTTGACTTGTGTGACTTTCAAAGAAAACTCTTACCCACACACTAACCCTCATAGAAGATAAAAACTTCTTTTTTTTTGCTTTTGCTTTTTTTTTTTGAATTTTTGAATTTTATTTATTTTTTTATACAGCAGGTTCTTGTTAGTTACCTATTTTATACATATTAGTGTGTATATGTCAATCCCACTCTCCCAATTCATCACACCACCACCACCCCTGCCACTTTCCCCCCTTGGTGTCCATACGTTTGTTCTCTACATCTGTGTCTCTATTTCCACCTAGAAATAATGTAGCCATCTATCAGCTCCATGAAATCTATATACATTCAACAAATAAAAAGTAAATTCTGCTAGATTTTAGATTTATAATTAATTTTTAGGTGCAGTATGGACTAGCCATGAAGGCATGGATTCTGTGCTCAAACTATTTTTTTGACCCTTGCTTTAACACTTACCAGTGAGTCTGTGCAAGTCACTTAGGTATTATTGAGAGGTTTAAAAGAGGTAACACGTGTAAGGCATTAAGTACATGCACAAAAATATTAACAATTTTTATTATGAGATTTTGTAAATAAATTTTGGAGCATATTTTCTATATTTGAAAATTAATAAAATATTAACACACTAACATCTACTGGATTAGATTAAAACTGATAGCAGTACTGAGCAAATGAATAATCTACAAATGCAGATGTAGCAATCTATACTGTGAGGAAATGGCTTCACTTTGTTAAAGTGTAAACAACTTGTTATCTATATGAACACATACTAATACATATGTCATAATAATTGGACTGAATACAAGACTTTAACAGTTAAACAGGTGGATCCGAATATGTGTTCTCTAGTGAAGCCAATGTCTCATGAACATCTTAAATGTTCAGCTTAGTTTTACATTTATTCTGCTTTGATGACACTTGCATATTCAAGACGAATAGGATAACATTATTGTTTACAATTTTTCTCTTATACTTTCTTTTTAAAATGAAAAGTGTACTAAAGGTAAGATATATTGCCACTTAGAGGGAGATTTATAGAATTATTGCTCAGAAGGGAAATCAGCTGTACAACTTCAATTAGAGTTAATGGGGGTTGTGTGGCAGACACCTCATGCACTAGGTAGAAAATATGACTGCTGATGTTATCGATGCTTGGGTTACATTAAGCCAGCAACTCATGCCAGATCTCTGAAATCTCATATTTGGCTCCAATTTCTAGAGAGTCTAAGTATGTTATTCATTAGCAAGTAAGAAAGCTCCCACACAAGGCAATACTTTGTGTAATATAATGTTATCATGATTGAGTAATCGATAGTCTAGAGAGTTACATGATTTTCTTTGTTCATCTTTAATATTGTGTTAAAAAGGAGGACTGATTACATAAGGATACATCATTTTAAATTATGCATATGTTACTATTGACGTATCACTTGAATAAGTTCTTCAAAGCATTACTTTTTCCCTATAGTGGTGAAGAATTTGCCTTATTAGTCATTCACATGTTCTTGAATATCTTCTGGCTTCCCAAAGGCTTGTGCTTGCTAGGCAGCTGTTTGGATTTTAAGGCACCATGAGTGGCTGTCAAAAGTCCTCTCTTTATAAAACTAAGTGAATGACACAAAGAGCAAACCCATTCTGCTGACTATTCTGAGACTTGTTCTATACACTCCTGGTTTTCAAAGTGTGGCCTCCAATCCAGGAGATCAGCATCACCTGAAATCTTGTTATAGGCACAAATTCTTGGCCCTGCCAGAGAGTCGCTGAATCAGAAACTCTAGAGATGGAGGCCCAGCAATGTCTGTGTGAGCAAGCCCTCAGGTGATTCTGATGCAACCCAAGGTTTAAGAACCACTACCCTAAATAAAAATGGTCTCCAACCCTTATACTCAGATGTTCAGTCAAAGAAGTTAATGATTTTTGTTTTTCTTTATAAATATAGCATCTCCGTAGAAACAAATTTTAGGTTAATACTTTATGGTCTGGACATTCACTCATATTTTTGAAGTACTTACACATCTCTGAGATAATGCAAGGAAATAACTTCATTGAACAAATCAGAAAATGAAGGCGAAGAGAAGTAACACAATAGAATTGAAATGGTGTGTGTAGTTAGATGATGGGAAGTGATAGACCCAGACGTAGGTCTCTCAAACAGACAGACCACTCAGCTGTTTGGCCTCAGGCCTGCTGGTGGATTCTTTGAATAACAGCCACTGAGCCAGTATGTGCTGGGTAATTTAAAATCCTTGTTCAAGTAATCAACGTCTGAATTCTACTGTCTTTTAAAAAATATGAAATTATTTTTGAAAATATGAAGCAAACCAAATGACTCCTTTTTAAAATACCCAAACATCTGAGGTTTATTTTTACTAACTTCTAAGTCACGTATCACTTTGAGTCGGTATTTATTCTTACCTTGAATTGACACTGTTCCGTAAATATTTCTGAACCATATTATGAACTAAGGGCTTAGGATGCAGAAGTACAATCACAATCCCCGCCTTCAAACAGCTTGAACACATTTGTTACATCTAGAAAAGGAGTAACCCATGGTTGCCAATGAGATTTATTCTCCTCTCCTCAGGAGAGAAAGGGTGATTTTCTAGACCACATTTTTTTCCCTTAAATATAAGTCCCAAAGGTGATAAAGAATCAGGCAAAATGTCTCTCAGGATACTTTTTAACATAAGCTTAGCTGAAATATTCTATTGTACCAGTGATTTACCAAAGTACACAAGGCTTTAAGTTCCTTCATAAATATAAAAAAGAGAGGATTAATTTTAAATGCTTTCACAATTAATGTGGGAAAATATTTGTCAATTCTCTGTCATTAAATAACAGTACTATACATTTGCATTATATTCATTTGCATTACACAGGAATAATCCTGTGGAAATAAAATCTATGTAATTAACTCAACTAGGAATTGCTATAATTAACATTTATGAAAATTAAAAACATTTCATCAATTAAGATAGATGAAAATGTGTGCCTATCACTAGAAATTATATCATAAATGTGCCTATTTCAGTTGAAATATTGTTTTTTTTCAAATCTGACTGTGCTTGTCTAATGCCAAAAAATTAATGCTGCCCAAGAGAACTAAAATCAACTTTATGTGTGAGTTATTAGTTATCCTAAAGCACATAATGTGGAATATTGTCTTTCCACAAAGCCCCTCATAATACTTAGGACATACCTCCTTTAATAAAAGGATTAGCTTTTAACATATATTTTGGTTGGGATGCTCTCAGAGTTGTGTCTTAGAAACTTTCTTGGTACCCATTAAAATGCCATACTTAAAGCAAGGACGTGCTTGCTATAAGAGTGAATCATAAAAAATTACATATAAACTTTGTTTTAGTTGCCATAGTTTCTCTGTGCCCTTACTGAGCAGCGAAAGTTTCTAATTCTTGACCTAGAGTGATGGTGAGAATATTTACAGATGACTTGCAATGGCAATTAAACCATATATTTGACCTTCAGTTTTGAACTTATTTGCTTAAAAAATATATATATATATATATATATATATATATAAATTTATATCAGTTGATCACACATCTACAATTTTCTTTTGCAATTTACTCTTTAGGGGGATTCAGGAGGACCACTCATGTGCCAAGAAAACAACAGATGGTTCCTGGCTGGTGTGACGTCATTTGGATACCAGTGTGCACTGCCTAATCGCCCAGGGGTGTGCTCCCGGGTCCCAAGGTTCACAGAATGGATACAAAGTTTTCTACATTAGAGTGTTTCCTAAAGCTAAGATGAAAATCAGGCAGTTTTCCCATTCCACTTTAAGAAGCATGGAAATTGAGAGTTTTGAAAAAATCGTTTCTAAAAGCCTTGATTCTTTACCTAAGCCACCGAAATGCTGGGGGAAAAAACAAAAACTAATCTTTACAATACAAAGTAACTTTAAAATAATAAATTTTGATTTTATTGTGAACAGTTATTCTTTCACAGATATTATTTCCTTTGTTCTTAATCATTATTTTTATCATATTCTCTTAAAGGAATGTTATTTTAAAGCATACACTTAAAGTTTAAGCAAAATTAGGAGAAGCAAAATAAACTATTTGCACAAAGTATGTTATTGTTTAAAATAGACTGTTGTAAATTATCTAATTCCAGCTTAGATCACTATTATAAGAATCTCAATCATTCTCCTGCTTTTCTATCCAAATGCATTTCCAATCCAACTTGAGCACATCCTTAATATTTTCCCCACATATCAAAAATATTTATTGTAGGCTCATGTCACAGACCTGAACTAAATCGATTGCACAATGCTCTCAAATAAGCTAATTAAACAGCAAAATAGCACAAGTCCATATATCGCCCTTGTATCAAAATTAAAGCTAAATTAACTAATATTGTCATACTTTCATTGGATCATTTTTTACCTGGATTATTCATACGGTCTGTTTATTTCAAGCTAGTGTTTTTTAGGTTTCCAAAAATTATCAGACATATCAAAGAAATACAACTATTACAAATGTGGTTTTTCTCTGATAGATGAGTTACAGTGGATATTTCTAACATGTGCAAAACTTATTTAGACACAGCTGAATTGCCCACTGGAAGGCCAAAAATGTGGAATAAATGAATTTGCTCCACTGCTTTAATCTCTTGGATCATTTCCAGAGTAAGTGCAAACTTCAATTTAGCTTACCACACAAAATCTACTGATTTATTCAGGAAGACAAAATTCATGCAAATTAATACAAATGTACACACACACACACATTCTTGCATGGGTCTATATGGTCCAAAGTAATAGAAGAGAGAGTAAGGTTTCAAGCAGTTGAAAGAAGGGATCAATCAGTTTATATTGGCCTTATGGAAGAAAGGAGGCTTGGGCTACACCTGAGAGGAATAGTTGTTACTGACGTCCTGAAGAGGCAGTGGGGACCACCGTGTAGGTGGGAGTGATCCTGAAATTTCAGGGAGAAGGGACAGGAGATAATCATGAGTCGTCCTAGCAAAAGACTCTCTCTCTCTGGGCAATGGTCAGAGAAAGGGAAAACAATACCATATAAAGAAGGTGACATGTACACACTGCTATATATAAAACAGATAACCAACAAGGACCTACTGTATAGCACAGGGAACTCTACTCAATACTCTGTAATGATCTATATGGGAAAAGAATCTTAAAAAGAGTGGATATATGTATATGTATAACTGATTGACTCTGCTGTACACCTGAAACTAATGCAACATTGTACATCAACTATACTCCAGTAAAAATTAAAAAAAAAAAAAAGAAGGTGTAGCCAGATGATTGAGGATTACAAATTCCTGGTAAACAATCACGGGATTTATTCTTAGGACAAAAATTGGGAGTCCCTGAACACACTATTCTTTTTAAAACCTTTGCAATGACCTGTTCCTAATAGGAAGGATGGAGCGGTTAGGAAGGATGGAACAGCAAGGGTAGGGCATGCTGTTTGGTTTTATTTCCTGAATATTGTTCTACAATTCACCTGCCTTTCACAACACTTATTAGAAGTATGCTCTGAAAATACACATACAACATCGATTCCTTTTTATTTTTCAAAGGTCAGCTTAAGGAACCCTTAGGACAGTCTCTCTACCATCTTCCAATAAGACAGAAGTTCATTATCCCAACTCTAGGAACTTAGGCGTTTAGTAATTGACACCGGAAGAGTAATCCAGCTCTGGATCAAGATAAAAGGCAAAACCAAGTCCCTTCCCCATTGCTTTGCCTCTCCTGCCCTGCAGCTGTTGCAGTTGTGGGTGGCACAGACGATGGGGAAAGCCTAGTCTCCCTCCATCAAGTCCTGACTAGAGGAAGAAATGCATGGTGGGAGCTTGGAGGGAAGAGGTAGATCCCAGCAGCTGGTCTCCTATTCTTCCCAGAAAGATGGGTCGCCAAGAAAAGAAAAAGAAGTGCTAAATGTGGGCAGATCTAAGCTTAGAACGCAGCTGCCTATTTCCTCAGTCTCTGAGCAGCTGAAAAAGGACCACTGCCCACTAATTTCTATTTTGCCAACCAACTGGAGTTGTGAATTGCCTTAGTGAAAGCTCTTCATTATCTAACTGAAAAGATGAGGTTTAAAACAGTCTACAACCATAACTTCCATTCTTACCACACTTAAACAGTCATTTGTTCCCCTATATTATTGCAAGCATATCTGTACTTTGTTCACTTAAGATATTGAGACAACACCAATGATCATTCTTCAGAAACAAGAACTTTTTATTTGGTTAAAAGGAGCACAGAGACATTTGAAGACCAGATAGTTACAACTCTCTCTAGAGAAGAAGGAGCCACAAGCATTGAAGAAACCAGAAGATAGGACAGAGGCACCCCAGTTTACTCTCTCAGCCAAACATGGACAATGAACACGTGATCATTGATGCCCTCCAACCCATTTTTATACTAATTCAGTTTCTTTCCTTGCGGAAATGTCAGTGTGCTGTGCTTAACTGCACACTAGTGGTGACCACTTAACTAGTCCCAACTGTAAAATCGCCTTATGTGCTGACAGAGGCTAAACGGAGCTAGGAAAAACCTTAGGCAAACTCTGTAGGTATCGGCCTCCAGGGTCAATCCCAGACCCCAAACAACCATCTTTGCTTTGTTGGCAAGGTAGGGGCCAAATCGATTCCAGAACCCTCAGAGAGCTACTTGTGGTTACATAGGCAAAACATGAAGATCTATGATTTATATCGTGTATGCCACTTTTGTTGCTCTAGATTGAGTTTATTACTGTTTATACAGCTATTAACAAAGTTATTACAAAATCTGTTGAATTTTAAATGCAAAATAATTGTAAGGCACATGTCTTGCACAACTGAAATTAGACAATTCTTGCCTCCAAGTAAAATATTTGACTAGATTTATACCACGGTTAATGAAATAACTTCTTATTTCTGAAGAGATTTCCTAAACATACTCTGACCCAAAGCAGAGAAACTAAAAGAAGATGAGCCATTTCTAGAAAAGGAACTTTTTCTATGGTAATATATTTATGTGTGTGTGAATTCAGTTGACAACAGGGATACATTTCTTTAATCAAAACAGCATGTATTGAAAAATGAAACACTGTGAAAATAAATACAAGAACAGTCCATTTTTATCTAACACTTATGTAAAGGAAAAATATTTTGCACACTGTAAATTTCAATGCAATTTACATTACATTAACTAGATTACAACTTATGAAAGGTGAAAGAGACAAAAATAACTGCTTCCAATGCACATACTTCTCTGATGTGTTCATAGCAATTTAATGTGCATGGTCCATCCCATTTACTTGAAGTTTTGGTGCATCCTTTAGCAAAATAAGCATGTCTCACTCCATTATTAGCACAGCGTTATTTTATAAATGAAATAATAAACATATAAAAATTATTTTAATATTTGCCTCAAGGGGGAGCTTACAGTTCATTTTGTACATCCTTTGAGATTTCAAGCCATTCCAAGCTAAGGTTCTGATGCCATTCCTTATACAGATCCAGAATTACAAAACTCTATTTTCTTTTCTGGAGCCAAGTCAATGAATTATTATACTTCCATGCCACTTTCTTTCCTGGTGCTTTTTGAAATCCACAGTGTGGACTGGTGTGGGCTAGTTTTTGTTCTTCCTTTACTGAAAAACAGAAGAAGTAATAAGTTCAATGTCTGAGACTTCTTATCAAACTAGGCATGTCTTGGTCCAACTGGAGATATGTCAGACCCTTATTATGAAAGCATCTTTCTTCTCTCACCAGCATACTTTTTCATTCCTACAAAAAATTCTAGATTATTCCAGTATGTGAAGATGGTAATCAGTCTGTCTGTCAGACATTGCAGAATTCCTTCAAAGAAAGAAATGAAGTCTTCCTAAACAAGCCTGAGCCACACAATTTTATAATATTACTTAACTGACTTCAATTTAACTGTGAATTTGTTACTAATAAATTACTATATCTAAATGATATGTTTTAGAGATTTGCACCCAATTAAGTAAGATCAATACATCTCTATCTATGAAGTCATCTAACATGAATGGAAAATAAGCCAAGCAAAGTCTATGAAAAACATGAAAGTTTCCTAAATGGTTAAAACAAAAGGGTGGTTAAGTTATTAATGTGGCTTTTGTGTAGCATTAGTATTTGTTTTATTTAAGAGTTATTATGAGTTAAGGAAACAAGACTTCTTATTTTGAACATGACATGGAATGATAGAAGCCATCATGTGTACCAGATTGGAATTTAAACTTTCTGCAAGGCATTCAGATGACAATGGAGTTGAGTCTTTGATGAAGTTTCTCCTTGCTTTCCTGGAAGAAAGGAAAAGGGGAGGATCTAAGAGAGAATGAATTAAGCGCTAACAGCTTAATTTCAGAGGTAGTCTATGTTGATTTATTTTCTCACTCTGAGAATTTCAAACAAGTGAAAACTCCACAGGTCTTCAAAGTATAAAAACCTGGAAGACTTGAGAATGAGCAGAATCTCCACAACAACACACTATTTGGAAGAAGGAAAATGAACTTCAGAGAAAACTCCAAAAACTGGCACTTCAGTAAAGTTAATTTTAGAAATGAGAAGGTCTACATATTTTCAAATCCTTTTTTTCACACTGATTTGTTATTTACAGCTCTTCTGTAACAGTTTGGCTGGGTTATGGGGGGATTTATATCAAATCCTCGCTCTATTTCATTGTTTTCATAATCATAAATTTTCTTTCCATCTATAGTCTTAGGAATTAAGGGTAGAAATTAGATATTTACTATTGTCTTTATTCTGCATAAAATATTGAAAAATAATTTTAAGTGTGTTTGATATATATATATATATATATGTATATATATATATATATATATATATATATGAAAGTCAAGAGGACAAAATATGTCACAATAGGTAATATTAATTTGCCAGGCTTTATTTATCATTATTCAAAATGTCTTCTTTAAACAGCCAGTAAATCACAGGTTGGATTCTTTAAAAAATTTATGTGGGGGCTTCCCTGGTGGCGCAGTGGTTGAGAATCTGCCTGCCAATGCAGGGGACACCGGTTCGAGCCCTGGTCTGGGAAGATCCCACACGCCGCGGAGCAACTCGGCCCGTGAGCCACAACCACTGAGCCTGCGCGTCTGGAGCCTGTGCTCCGCAACAAGAGAGGCCGCGATAGTGAGAGGCCCGCGCACCGCGATGAAGAGTGGCCCCCACTTGCCGCAACTAGAGAAAGCCCTCGCACAGAAACAAAGACCCAACACAGCCATAAATAAAATAAATAAATAAATTTTAAGAAAAAAAAAAATTTATGTGAACCATTTAGAGTTTATATCTATTTAATTCTTTTTTCTGGGGATTTTTTACTTAGCAATTCTTTAGGGTTCATTTCAGGGAAAGAAGAAGATGAAGTAAAGTCAAAAGAGAAAAATGACTTATTTGCAGTTCCTTCCCTGAAGGAAGCATTCTCTTAATCAGTTTTTATTTAAAACACTTTGACAAAGATGTCTAATTTATTCTAGCAAGCACACACTAATTAAAATCCACATCTTTTCCTTTTTCCTCTGATACATATTTATATTTCATACATTAATGTTTTAGTTTAATTGCCAAACTGACACATATGAAAAAATTTCACCTGTAACTCAAGTGTATGCGTAAACAGATATAAAAGAATACTCTCAAGAATCTTGCTGTTAAGACATATCACTTTATTTCAAGATGCCTACTAAAAAGTAACCCATTTTTACCATTATACTATAGTTCTTATACTTAAAAGATCCTTTGGAAATAAAACAGAAGGCTGTGACTTGAAATTTTGAAAAGGTACTACAAAGTTCACTTACAAAAATCAAGTCTTTCATACAACTTGAGGTCAGGATTGAAAGGTTTAGCATTAATGCTTATAGTTAATAAAAAGAGACAGTGTAATATAGTTGCATATGTTGTGAGCTTATAAGCATTCATATTTCAGGTCTATCACACACATTAGCTATGAGACCCAAGGCAAACTGTGTGACTCATCTAAGCCACCATCTTCTCAACTGAAAAATAGAAACAGAAGGATACCTACTTCATATGGCTTGTGGGTATTAAACGAGATAATTCATAATCCTATAATCAAGGTATATTTTATTAGATTATGTATACTGGATATGTACTGACAGACATGAAAATCAGAACTTTCTTAAGGCAACTTAAAAATACAATTTTATGCTAAATTTTTAAAGAGTCCTGAAAACCTATTTAAAGCTTTTCAAGTTGTCTCTGCATATATGAGTTATTTACCTTTTATGCAGCATCTGGAAACAGCAGGTTCCGAAAGCAACCAGTATCAGTAAGAGCAATGGGATCGTTGGTATAACAACATAGATTAGATTGGGAATTAGTCCTACAAAAGTAAAACAGTCTTAACGTAAAGAGATAGTTGAGGCAGGATTCTGACATTAGAGTTGTATAAAAACTTTCCAAAAAGTTAAGGCAAAGTATAATTACTATCAATAAGATTCCAAGTAATGTTCTTCCCAGAATACTGAATAATCTAATGAAATAATATATTCATGTTTTATTAGAAATTAAAAACAAAATATACTGCATGTTTGCCATGCGCCACTTAAATGTCCATATTTCCAAAACTATTATTAAATCTTCAATTAAGATAGGGACTGGTTTTCACAACATATTAATAATCTTAGTTATCTCACTTCATTAATCCTTCTCAGTTATTACTTTGAGAAATAAGTACTGATTATTAAAGAATAATCATGACTAAAATAATCGTTGATTTATTGGATATGTAATTATCCTAACTAATAAGCCCAGTGCCATGATGATATGCATGACTCTCTGAGATTAAACCAAAATATGTAAATATTAAATGATGATAGAGTCATAACCTAGAGACATAAGACTACAGAGGCATAAACACTTGATCTTCGTTAAATTCTAAAATGAATCATCTTTTAATCCTGTTCCATCACATTTGATAATGTTAGGTTTTCTTGGTAAAATAAACAAGCGCCACACTGATGTCCCATACAGCTTAAAATGACTTTATTAAACAATTTTTCAATGTCATAGGAGGGTAAATATTCCTAATGTAATTATTTACTGATCTATTTAATTAGATTTACATGGTCTGAATGGTTTTAAAATCAGACACCTGAAAGTGAAAAGCGCTAAAGTTTAATATCATGTCCATACAAGAAAAGCAAATTGGAAAACTATGCATTGAGCCAGCAAATTGAAAGCCATCATCATAATTAATCTAAATAATTCTGGTCAAAGTGGACAGGACTTAGATCAAACTCTCCATTTAACTGCACATCATTTCCTTTGTTAAGAGAAGAAAAATTAACTGAGGTCCAGTGATGGAGTATTTTGGGGATAATCTGCCATGTTTTCATCCACTCTTGAGCCTGTTAAGGTGACTGCAAGCATTTTAAGGATTCAAGACACATTTCCTTTCCTTTTCAAAAGACCATCATGATCCTTTACATATAAGAGTAAAGAAAAAAGAAAGTATTTCCTACTCTTTCATGGATTTTGCATCACCTGTGGAAAGATTTTGAGACTTTGGGTCTTTGGCTCAATCTTTACAAAGTAACTAGTATAAATAAATATTCCTGTCCAACTGGCATAGGGCCATGCTAAAACAAGCCCCTAAAGGATTCTAAGAGCAGTTTTTGACTAACATGAGATTTGCACTGGGATTGCATTTTGTGTCTTTTGCAGACAGTGGTGTGCTGGAGACGCTGAGTTGAAAGCTCATTGGACGCCTACTACCCAACCTGCTCTTCAGTGATGTCACTTGGTAGCTTGAAACTGGCCAGGGTGGGAGTATCCACACCACAGAAAACTCAAAGTCTACAAATAAGGTTTTTTTAAGCCCAGCCTACCCCAGCCAATCCCTAAACATTTAACAGTACCCAACTGTTTACAGGCCACTGAATGCACCCATTTACATCATAACACCTACATACTGGGGAAGATCCTTGTGGATCCAGGTTTTGGCGTAGGACATACTTAGTTTAGTACTAGATACATCCACTTAAGTGAAAATAGAAAGAAAACAAAATAGGTTTTTCTATTCAAAAACTAGCTTAGTATCATTTGTTCTAACCTAGTCCTAAAGTAAATTTCCATAGGCCTATATTTAGTGCACTATTTCACCAAGCAACAAGAAAAGTTGGGGCCAACGCGAAGCAAAGTGTAAAAGTATATTTTCTTCTCTTGATAGGTGAGTTAGAGACATGTGAACTAATTACCTGCCTCAGTAACAACCACGTTTTCATGAGTGTCTCCAGGTTGATTTGTAAAATAAGTCTTTTCTACCGGAGCTGTTGGATTAATCTCTGTAAATAATAAGTACAGTTGTCATACATAATGATAAACAAGACAAATGCAAATGCGGATGAAAATAGAAGTTTATTATAAAACAAAATAAACATTGATTTCTGAAAAACTTCCAGCTAATTCTATTTTGAATTTAAATTTATATGAAATGATCTAACTATAAAGTCAACATTTAATTATCTCTGAATAAAGATCTGGTGAGTCTCTGCAACTTGGATCCACTGGGTGAACCCCTGTAACCCCAAACTGCATTTAGCAATCCAGAGCATCTATGCTGATGATAACCTACTACAGGTAATAATGACAAAGGAGGTACAAAAGTAGGAAAAGATAGGCAAGAATTGGTGACCATAACATGAGACACTAACTGCGATTCAAAGACCAGCAGGATTATCTTTATACTATTATTGGTGTATAATTTAGATTTCTCCTCGCAATAATAAGCAGCAGATAACTGCATATGGATTGCACCTGGAATTGATGATTCAAGTAAAAATGTTCTAAAGCACATTTCTGTCCCCTACAAACAATGTCATCCTTAGATTTGCTTTCCAATAGTGTCTACTTCTTTAAAAAATAATCATAAATTAAGGCTTGCAATTTGTTTCTTTCCCTGGTTTTATGAGGCAAGATTTCTTCAATTGCCACACACTTGAAAACTGTTGAAATTTCTTACAATGATCTGGTACTGCTCTCTTGCCTAATTTTTTTTCCCCTAGGGCACTATTCATTAAATTAATAGTTCAGAGAAAATAAATTGAATTACTAAGAAAATAACCTGTAAATTTGTTTTCATTTGTTCCAAAAATATAATTCTCTGTTCATTTTTGTCAATTAATGGAAAAGAAAAAAACACATGCAGCATCTTACATTAGTTTTAGAATATTAAATCATTTTAATGTCATGTTTACTCTAATTTGGCCACATAGTCTCTATTCATTAGAAGCTTAATCATACACCATCCTATAATAATATTTGTTATTCTTATACACGTATATTACCCTGATACTTTGCCCGACACAGTCCTATCCCACACCGAATTTAGGCACTCTATGCCCCTAGTTGCTCAACTGGTATTTGCTGAACAAATAATACAGATATTATGCAATTTATCAACATAGAACTGGTTATCTTTAAAATATTTTAACAAACTTTAATGCAACTGCTGATTAAGTAACAAAATTTTAGAAACATAATCTCCTACATACTATTTTTAATGTCTAAGAGCAAGAGTACCTAATGTAACTTTAATAAATATAAAAATCAGATTCAGAAGTATCCCCTTAAAATGTCTTTGGATAACATTGATAGACCCAAAGAATAGATATTCAACACACAGAACAGTAACGAGAAAAAAAAAAAGGGTGGAGAAGAAAGTGAGAAAACTCAGAAGTGAATTATTCAGTTTCTGTATAGCTAGGTTAATTTTTTACCACTTTGGATATCAGTAGTCATGCTATTAGACGGTATGCAGGAACAGAAGGTGGAGACTAAGTTCACATAGTACTGTTGGTATAGTTGGAGAATAAAGTTCAAAATAATCAGTGTTATAATTTGTAAATTGTAATTAGTCTCACTACTTGATCCTCTAATCCCCTCACCACTAAAAAGTTAACTACTTACCATCAAAAAAGCACTGACTATCCAAGCAAGGAATTTAATCAAACCAACATCCTTCATAAATAAGACACTAAGCTCAAGGAAAGAAGGTTAACTACATAGAAAATATACAAAAATGAAAATATTTAAAGTAAAACAAAGTAGAAAAATTCTATATATTAATAATTCTAAGTACTTTTACACTGTAGAAGTGTACATGTGCTTCAAAAACAAAAAATACATGAAAGAATCTTGTTAAAAAACTATAGGTATTTGAAGATTTAGGTAGACTATAGAAGATAAATGAAAAACTAATTTTATGTCTAAAATGCTCTTCCATGAGTAATATAAACCTAAACTACCTAATACAAAACAAGAGTATTCTGGGGAATAGTGACCTGAATAATGTGGTAAATATGATATAAAATAAAATAAAATACAAAGGGTCACCTAAAAGCTCAAAGAATGAAGATAATATTGTATTAAGAATACGCTGTAATATACTATGTTTCATTTAATAGTTTCAAGCACACAGTGTCACAAATTTAAAATATCAAAGAATTTCAACTTCATATTTTTCTAGGAAAAAAATTAAGGCAAAGAACCTAAGTGTGTAACAGATATAGCTTTGCAAAAGCTTCTAGGAGGGTAATGATGCATTTAGCAACCAAGAGGTTTAAAGACTAAACTCACCAGGGATAAATAAAGTAGGCTAATACACTCAAAAACAGGATAAATATAAGAGAAGGGTAAATCTAATCCAAATAATCCCTTGTGCTTTACAGTCTTATGAGAAAAAGAAGACTCATGTAATTTCAACAGAATAATGGAAATAGTAGTACTTGATTGTAATTGCCTTCCACGAACACATGTTATGAGGTCAAGCAGACAGCCCTTGGAAGAGTTCAAATGAAACTTCCAAACACTGAGAAGAGGAAAACAGCACAAAAAAAAAAAAAAAAAAAAAAAAAAAAAAATCCTCATAGCCTAAATATCGAATTTGACTTCCTTTGATGATTAAAACGATGAGTTTACATCGTCCTGATTAGTCTCTCTTTTGGTCAGATATCAATTCAGTTGAGTGGTTCTAGTCAAAGTAACTCAAATTTACTATTTCAGCAGGAAACCATAATAGTGTAGCTCAGGTCAATGCGATCTTCCCACGTGCTCCATACGGCAAGAAGTTGGAGACTTCAAACAAAAGCGAACTGCGGAGGCATGTTCCAAAGGATGAGGATCACGCAGAGAACGCGACACACGCCCCTACTTTTCTGCGCCACGGTTCTCTGACTTCCTGACTTTCACTGAGGAGCACAAACCGAGTATCACGTCATGAAATGATAAGCTAATGCCCCAGGAGAATGTTGCTTGCTTCCCTTAAATTCACCAGAAAAATCTAAAGAACTACTGATCAGATGTGTAAACCTACAGGTGCTTTGGTGTCTTATACCTACTTCACACACACTATACTAAATTTTGAAATATTTTTAAATAGATATTTATTCTTCATAAAATCTGTTTACAAAAACACAGTTTGGCCTTAATATTAGAAATAATTATTTTCTCTTAAAAAACCCCTCTGGATGTTTCTAGTTGCTCCCTTCTATTTAACTCATAGGGCAGTTTGCTTTATAGCCAAGTGTGCTTCAATACTTCGTCATCAAACTGCAAAGTAATTCCATGTCTCACAGCAGAAAAACAAAACGAGCCAAAGGTAGTGAAGTTTAAAGATTAAACTTAATATAAGCAAATATGCACAAAATCTGCTCCTACGGACTTACAGTGCTTCCTACCTGGTTCATACTTGCAGATGTAATTGTGCTTCATGTTGCACCTGTCGTCATTCCACTGGTAAAGGTAGGGACCCCCAAGGCCAGGATTGGCCGTTGGCTGATGATACATCACAACACACTTTTCACTTCCACAGGAAGGCTCATCAGTATACCAGTTTCTGCCAAGCACAGAGCAGCAGGAACACTTCTCAGTGACTTCGCCTGTTCCATTCTGACATCCTCTACAGATAACAGAAATCTCCCTTTGTCCTTTGCCCTCTGAGTACCCCTCTTTGCCTCCTCAGGAGCCCTACTCACCGGTACTGGGAACTGCTTCCATCGGACCACTGGTAGAGATCTGGGCAGGCACCAGATGTTTGCCCCTCTCCATTTCTCCAAAGCCCTATCCAGAAATCACCATCAGAAATCCCGGTTCCTGGCTTTGTCAGGTTTTGCAACATGCTTTCTATTAACTTCTGTTCTGCTTCATTCTCAAGGCTGAGAAGGACTCCCCCTTCGCTCTCACAAGCCAGGCGCGCCTCCTGAAAGCTCACTCGGCTGGATAGCTCGTGGAAGTAGGCCATCTTGTAGCAGGGATGTTTGAAATCAGCAAAACATACCTTTTGGCCTGAACAAAAAAGATGCCCATGTATTGATTATCTGAGCTATATTCATAATGCTACTTACTACAAACTAAAATGAAAGAACCAATCAAAACAGAAACAATCTGCCAAGAATGCTTCTCCCACTGAACCATTGCATAAAGTTTATTTTCTAGATGCTTATTTCAATTTACAAAAGCAAATTGATTCCCTAATAAACTTGTAACATAAACTTTTAAACACAGTATATCAAGGAAATTTTTAAACACAGTATATCAAGGAAATTTTTGAAATTTTGGAAGTCATAATTCTCCTGGCTTAGATTTTGTAAACTGACACCATAGCGAGTGAAAGTAGCTAAAAAAAATATCAGGTATACACAGTAAAGGAAGCTAAAAGGTCAAAATTATGAAATAAGAATCATGATTCATAAAGGAATTATTAAAAACAAAAAAGCATATTTACATAAGGTATCATGAAGTGAATACATTTAAATAATTGAAATTTAAATAAAGTGGCAAATTTAAGGTGTAAATATTTGTTTTTATTGTATATATCTGAGAGCAAATACATTAAAATTGAAAGTTAATAGAAGTCAGAATGAAGGTAATGCTAATAATAAACAATTTATTGGGGACTTCCCTGGTGGTGCAGTGGTTAAGAATCTGCCTGCCAATGCTGGGGACACGGGTTCGAGCCCGGGTCCAGGAAGATCCCATGTGCTGTGGAGCAACTAAGCCCATGTGCCACAACTACTGAAGCCACGTGCCACAACTACTGAAGCCCACACACCTAGAGCCCGTGCTCCACAACAAGAGAAGCCACCACAATGAGAAGCCCGTGCACTGCAACAAAAAGTAGCCCCCGCTCACAGCAACTAGAGAAAGCCCACACGCAGCAACAAAGACCCAACACAGCCAAAAATAAATAAATTTTTAAAAACCAATTTATTAATATAATATTGTATTAGAAGTGACAGGTTAATCTTCTAGAGTACTTATAGAATACTCAGAATTTGGAGGTGAAATTGAAAATGTAATTTTTATTTTCACTGGTATTTTAAAGGTTTTTATAAGTTACAGGACTCACTTTAACCATCTATCCTGATATCTATTAATGATTTTAGAAGTCACTATATAGAGAATATAAACTTGTGTCAAGATATTAAACGGAACCACAAGTGAAGCTTAAAATAATTCTTGAGACCTCTTAACGAAATATCACCTTTTATTATCAAGCTTCATTGCTGTGACATCACTATACTTCTGCTCAGAGTACATCAGTGAAGACTTAAATACATAGGCAATGAAAGTTTGACTTAAAAGAGCTCTTAAAATTGAATTTCACATACCTCTAGGAATTGAGCACAATGAATATTCCTAATTACTTAGTGACATAACTACAAATATGAATGATCATATTGGGTCATAATACAGCCATATATATAACAGGGATATTACAGTGTACAGGATTTAGCAGTGGAATTCCTATTGTTCCACCATTTACACCTGCCTCTTTTTACCACCAAATATGTATGCCAAGATTATAGACGCAATCTCCAGAACAGTCACGCTGTTTTGTTTTGTTTTTCATTAGCTTCCTTGGTTCACCTCTGATCTCTGCTGTCAACTTTAAAAACTGCCATGGATCCCTCTCTGTCACTAACCCCAGCCTGCTGTCCACAGCTTCCACTAGCCTTTTAGTCTCTCTGATTTCAGCTTGAGGTTTGACCTTGGAAAATAGACTATCTAGTATTTTATGTAAAATTAAGGCAAATTCATTCATACTAAGAAATCAAGGCATAGGTTCACTGCTTACAATTCTTGTTGGGATTGAAGGCTTTTTTCACTATGTATTTAATTTTGTAGCCGATCAAGAAAATTTGACAGTAGTGGAGGGCTGGGGGGTGTATTATATTTAAACATTGGCAAAAAAAGTAAAGCATTCAAGCTTTGTACTCTTAATTACAGTACATCACACTGAGCCAGCGTCGGTATCACATCCATTCTCCCCCAGAATCAGCAATTAATGACCTGTGATGACACTTAGAGGCAGGAGGAAGCAGAAACCAGTGGAAGGCCGTTAACCTCACAACAGTGTTTGAATAATAGGCATTCAATATGTTGACACTGCTGAGAACAGCCAACTAATAACATAGCAGTTCCAGCAATGCAAGCAAGACAGCCGGTTGTCCTCTTTGTCTCATTAACTGTGATCTGGACCCAGGAGCAACACACTGAATAATAAGAACAAATTAAGAGACTGCCCCAACTAATTGTTAATGAAAAATAACAGGCTCGTATGAATGACCACGGGGAAACTGGAATTAAAGAGACGTCAAGAGGACAAATCAGTCTGAAACAAATAATCCTGGAGAGATGACCATGGAAGTCCCAATGGTTGATCCTAATACAATTTTTTTTTTTTTTAATTTCTCCTAATTTATTATTAGGGGTTGTGATGTCTTCATTGTTTAAAATGGTTGTTCCTGGCAATACTCTAGCAATGCCATTAAGCCTAGTGATTTTTATGCCTGTATTTTTAAAGCAAGCTCTGTTTCCATTTTTATCTTCTACATCTTTTTCATATTTCTAAGTCTCAAAATACATCTGGACTACATTCCCTTGAGTTTTCAGTTTGTTCAGTTTTTTACTCCAAGAACTCTCAGACTTCAATTTGATTCCAGCACTTGTGAAATATTAAGTTGTCCAATGAGACTGTTTTGCAAGATAACAGAAAGAAGCCAAATTTAAAAAAACACACAAAAAAAGATTAGCCAGAAGTTTTAATGAGTAAAAATTATTTATGCAACAAAGCCAGCACAAGTTCAGAAAATGCCTAGGTATGACATATATGCTAAAAGTCTCTTCTCATTATCTTTGACGTACTAAAAAACAAATGCAGCAGAGATTTACTATTTATGGTGAGAATACAAGAATGATGATGAAAATTACCTTATTTATAAAATTAAAATAGCACTTCTAATTAAATACATAAGAGAGCTTTAAGTGTCTTGTAGAAATTCCTAATACCACTATTAGGTACTAGGAATGTCATTCTGTAGATAAATGTTAGTCTGTAGAGAAATAATAATAACAATAATAATTAAAGAAAAATCTATAGACAGGGATTATATTTAAAATAATTAAGAACTAATACTGCACAAGCCCTGGAAAATAGCCAGCCTTGGCACTCTCTATGCCGGGCATCCTCTCTTTGGTTGTGGATGATGGAGTGGTCCAGGGGTCTTAGATGAGGGGATGGAGACTGTGGTGGTTGCATAGCAGGGGGAATCTCAGAGGATCAGGACAGCGGCCAATTACCAGCTACAGACAGATATTAACTCCAAAGTGCATTCATTGAATACCAGCTGTGTCCACAAATTTTAAACTGAAAAGTCACTAGCAGTTCAGATCTAGCAAAGCAGGTTTAAGGAAATTATAGATACATTGTAGTTTTTATGGTATCTATATATAAAACCAGTTAAAGCTGACACTGGGAATTTCTTCATATCCAATTCTCTTTTATTACTGATTTCCGCCTTATTGTGCAAATTTGGTCCAAGTTGCAGCAAAATCAGCAGAAGCAGCAGCTACTGAACGACTCACCACCATTTCAGCTGATCACACTTGGCTGTAATAGCAGTGGAACTCCCAACAGCTGGGAAACAAATGTTGCCCTAATTCCCAGAAAAGTCCCATTAATACGGATCTTCTCGAAGCAACTTTCCCACTTCGGTAAAGGCTAATCTTCTTAGGGAACCCTTATAATTAGCTCCTTTCTCATTCTGTGAGATCACATGGAGAATTTCCTTTTCTCTTACTTTTAAATATTATATTCAGATAAAATCCTCCATCGACTATTCTGACCAGTAGGAAGCTAGTCTTCCATCTACTATTCTACCACCCATAAAATATTCAGATAAATATTCAGATAACCGTAGAGTAACTTTTATCACACTAAGTCTACCTTGATACTGTCTAACAATAATTTACTAAATGTTACCTAACACCTGTAGTGGGAAACCTCCCTTGATTGTTGGCTTATGTGCAAGAAAGACCTTTCACCCAGGATTCTACACCTCCTGGTTTCATACATACACACACACATGCACACACACGCACACTCACGCACAACTACATACATACACATGCACTTTAATTTAGAGATAATTTTCAGTATCGCCTACTAAAATAAACATTCCTATCATTATCACAGCTAAGATTCTGCTACTATTTCCACGCATAGATAATTCTGTCCTTTTTCTTAGTCATGAAAATTCCTTTAGAGCTAAATATTGGCAGAGTTTTCAATGCTTTTAGCAACAATGTAAAAGCAGGGCCAAACTCATAAAGTCATGGCAGTTTACTTTTTTCTTCCTGAATAGAAAGGACCTATGACTTGGTTTTGTTTTGCTTATATTTATCAATTTTCTGGAAGTTGAGTCTTCATTTAGTTATGAAAGTAATAACATTTTTCTTATACCTCACACTAGAATCATAATATTGTCAACATTAAATAAGCATTGAATTTATATCATATTTTTCAGTAAAAACATGGAAGATTTATTATGAATTCCTGTTGTTCAGTTATGATCTACCTTTAGTTGCAAAGAAAAAAACAAGTTGTGCAAAAGAGGACCTACATGATAAATCTTCCCCAAACCAGACTGACCAGACTTGGACATTTTACTAGAATCCCACAGAATAATTTGTTTTTCATAATTCTTTCTTATTCTACTCAAAATCAAAGGAATAAATATGCTGCAACTACAGCATACAATGTGACATGACCTCCGATAGTAAAACTTTCAAACTAAAAAAGGGAATGCTCTCAATCATAAGTATTCTGCTTTCAGTGTTTAATATTACACCTACTTTTTAAGACTTTTTCATCATAAAAATGTTTTGTTATAATAAACTTTATTTTTGCAGGAGATTTTATAATGCAATTAATTGCATAGCGCACTATTAAGATTGTGCTGGAATCCATTTTCCTATATTGATAAACAACCAAAACTGTAGTCTTGGTCATTGTTTGCATGGCCAATGGTCATATTGCATTGTTTGCAATATTCTGTGGCATCTGCAAGCCCTACATCTCTACCTGGGAAATATCACAAACTTTCTGAGAAGGGGATGAAATTTATTTTTTTAATCCAGTATTTAAAATCAAGATCTAGATAATAAATTGTAAACCAAGTAGATAAATTGTAAACTGTGTGAGTGAAGAACTGAAGCATTCAATCACTAAGAGCTGGCTTGGAATCCCAGAACTGTACTGGAACTGTGGGGACGTTGGGGACATTATTTAAACTTTCCTGACCTCAGTTTTCTCACCTAAAAAGTGAGAGTGGTTAGGTGTTTTAAAGAAATAATGACAATAATAATAGCCTGACGGGGGACTTCCCTGGCTGTCCAGTGGTTAAGACTCCGCGCTTCCACTGCAGGGGGCACGGGTTCAATCCCTGGTCAGGGAACTAAGTCCCACATGCCATGTGGCACGGCCAAAAAAAAAAAAAAAAAAAGCCTGCCATTTATCAATAGTTTAGTGTGCAGGGCCTCACTGCTAGCACAATCCACCCCTTTGGGGAAATTAGGAAAGATGATCTCTCCTGGTGATACAGGCTGCTCAGCTTGAAAAAGTTATGCTCTCCTCCAGGTTGCCTCAGCTGCAGGCACGGGGACTGCCGCGTTGAGCGCCCTCTCACAGCTTCTTGGCGGGCAGCTGTGTCCATGAAACAACCTGCACTACTGTGTTTGAACCCCTTTAACCCTGCAACAACTCTGTGATGAAGGTGCTTTCATCCCATTTTAAAAATGAGGCAAGGGAGGCATAGAAAAGTTAAATAATTTGCCAAACTCACACGGCTCATAAATGGTAAAGGGTTTAGAACCAGGCAGACTGGCTCCACAGTTCATAGATGTCCCCAGATTTCTATGCTGCCTCTGTGGAGGTCTCAGATATATTTTTCTAAGGTGAAGAATTTCATGAATAAAGGGATTGATTAATATGTACATTATTACTATGACCTATGCTACCATGTTCAGCATTGGTCCGTTATTGATACCAGAGCGCTAACATTGAGGGTTGTTTCTAAGCAGAATGTAGATTTTCTTTTACTGAACATTTAGACACAGGATCCATATTGGAACATCTATCTCAGATTTTCAGACCCTTTATGTCCTTCATGATTTTTTTTATCTAGCCCTTCTAGTTTCCAAGTAAAACAAACAAGGTCCAAACTGAACTTTTTCCCAATTACAAGGAGTATAAGTTTAGTCAAATTGTCAGGCTGTGTTACATTATCAGTAATATGTTAAAACAGTGAAAGAAACAATCTTGCGTCTATCCGTCCACCTGTGTGCAAAGTACTTAACAGAAGAGAGAGGTTTGGAGAAAGTAAAACTGCTAGTGAGACCATCAGCTGAATTTCCACTTTGGACACCTTTATACAACACCTTTCTAATGTTAATGTAACAGATATTGCCATCTTCCAGAAAAAGAATTACAAAAACAAAACCATAAAATGATGAAAAACAGCCATTAAGGATTAATGGCTATGGTGAATGTGTAGTTTATTACATGACTGGTAATAAGATTAATTTGTTCCTTTCTTGCCCAAGAGATACTTAAAGTAATTGCATCTCTGAAAACTGCACTGTCATCACTTTATGCTTTTGATGATGTCATGGAAAATAGTACCATAGGCTGGGATACGCTCAACAGTTTTTTCTTTTTAATTTTAAAAAGTTTTTGTATCTCCCTTGCTATTATATTGATCTATAGGTTACTGGTCACCACCCATGATTTTGCAATATTCTGTGGCATTTGCATGATCAAAACGGAAGTGTCTAAATCTCCCAGTCTTCTAAATAAAATGTTTGCCAATTTAAATATGTTCAAATTAATACATATTAAAGTGTTCTGCAGAAATGTGGAGGTACCATGAAATACACTTAATGCTCTCTGCAGCATAAACAGGTTGATGGATCACTGCTGTGTACACTAAAAAGAGAAAGTAAAAACAAACACGCACACATTACTTCAAAACACTTCAAATGCTTAAGAATATGCATGTGCTCTTCAAACATATCCTCCCATCTCAGAGACCTGAATTTTGAACTCTTCTTTTTCATATATATCCTTATCCCCAAAAGTAAAATCCTCTTACCTTTGTTCTAAAGAAGGTGTCATTACCCACCAGTCACTTCACAGATTTAAATGATGGCAGACCCCAGAGATATCCTCTACACATCTGTGTGTACAACAAATCAGTACAGGTCCCAGACCTTAAAAGTAGTTCTCAAGTTAGAATCACAAATTCACTAAAAAATCTTTGATCATTATCCTTATCGTTTATATTTTTATTGCATATCCATGAATCAAAATAAGCATAGCCAGTAATCTACACAAACACTTTTCTACTACTGCTAGCTGCTATTAAATCTTATGGGGCAGATTATGATGATTTTTGAAATGTTATTTCTCATTTAAATATTTTCACTTCATTTATAAATAATGCTCTTGACTTTAAAAAGGGTGGTGTATTTAAAAGTATCAGAAAGTATCTTATTGAATAAAGTACTAAAATGAGAATTTCGATAAAGCATTATTTTGTGAGTTCCTGTCTTGTTTTCTGCAGTAATTATTTTGGTACACTGAATAGAAATTATAAATGGTTGTGCTGATATTCAATAATTAGAAAATGTATTCCATATATTGTAAGTATGTTCCTAATAATGGCCCCAAAGAGCTTTTCACTTGACAGACAGCTGAGTAGAATTCTGGTAAATGGTCCCTAACGGCATGAAAAAGTTTATGTACTTCTCAAAGCTTAACATCAACCAGGGAGACATTAGACCTACTTTTTCCAAAATGTCAGGCTTTAGACTCCTCTGTACTCATGCCATTATGGCTGAAATACATATTGTAAAAAATTAGTCTTCAAAGGATAAAATCACAAATCAATCTCTAATGGTTAGATTTCAATGTGAGTTTGTAAGGCCAAAGACAATTAAATTATTCATAAGAAAAACATAACTGTTTTAATATCAAGTAAACATCATCATTTATGTTAAATCAAATAGATCATGTTCAGTTAATTAGAAATTTTCCAGATGGCACCTACAAGATGCCTATAAATACTTAATAGGAAAACAGAGCAAAAGGTTTGCAGCAATTTATGCAATAATAGAACACAAAATAAACTTTTCATCAACAATTTTTTCAAGTTCTTTTTCTTTTTTTTTAACTTTATGTATTCTTTTTATCCCTTTGCAAAGTTTAAGGCATACAATAAGAATATACCTAGTGGATACTATTTAAGTCAACGAAGTGTTTCTATGTGTTTAAGAAACACCTTATGCTCAAAGCCTGATCTCTGCTGTTAATTCATTTGCAAGAATAAATCTGACAGAGACAAGGGCAGTCAGATATGTAATTTACACATTCAGATGAGTTTTATGGTGAACTTATTATTAAGCTAAAATAGGGGGAATGGGATCTAATGCTATGGCTTTTGTAACCTCCTTGTTTGATACCGTAAAGTTTTCATTTTATAAATGAATATTAATAACAGCCTGAAAAAAATGTAAGCAACACGCACTTCCAAGTGACATTTCACAATGTATTTAATTCCAGTGTCTCCTGAGGGCCGAAAAGTTAGTGAAGAGTGATTGATAACCAGACATTGAAGGATTATATTCAGTAAAACATCACATTGCTGAGGGAAGATCAGTAACGATTAAGCTTAATATGCCAGTTTCTAAAGGTCTAGTTTCACAACTGATTAAGTTGCTGCTAGCTGTCATCTACCTCTACCTCTAGTGACACCTGTTACACAGATGCACTGAATGTGAAAAGGAACTCGTGCTTTTTACGTTAAAAAACTTCCCACACTTAAAACACATGCCCACATACATTCAACGAATATTTATTGCAACACTTTAATTAGCATCCCAAGAGATTTCAATAAGGATAGCTATGCTCGATTTTCCTGTAAGGCCCTATGCATTCATCTTAGGCTTTTGAGAATCTTTATGTTTTTTAAGAGACCTTCCCCAAAAGTAAGGGAGAATGAATGCGACATGAATTGCTCAACAATAGGACAATGAAAGTGGAAGGAAAAGAAAGATCAAAGCCAACTCCGGGAAGCTTGCCAATTCCGATCCATTTCCCTTGCACTGACTCGACCAACCTAATTGGGCACCTACTGTGTGCACAAACCTGCATCGATGACCGTGTACACCTCAACCCAACTCGAGCAGACTTCATGTTCTGAGAAGTCCCCAGCTTGGAATGAGGTGTGTAAGGGCGTCCTCACACAACGACCAGTCCCCTGGTCTTTGTCAGCCCTCCTGAGAACAAAGGCTGCATGCCCCTGGGTCCGTGAGCCCCACACAGCGAACAGGTCTGGTCTCGGAAATCATCGGAGGGAACCCCGTGCGGGCGAGGACTGAAGTCGAGCCAGGTCGACAGGGGGTGGCATTTCTGCAGCGGTTCCTCTGTCTCTGGGCTCCCTCTGCCTACGCCGTACCCCACCCCTTCTACAGGTACCAGCCCTGCCCTGCGGCCAACTCTCTTACAAAGAAAGTCGACATTAGTCCTAGACAACGCTGTACTGCTCAGGATGAAGCGGGGCTCCCTTCGCAGCTACTGAACCTGGCGCTTCCAAAACAATTAAACTTTTCTCTGTGTTTAGGGGGGCTGGGGAGAAAGCAGAATACAATCAATTTCCCCTTGCCTCCACCGGCCCCCTACCTACCCCGCACGGGTTTCCAACCCCTCGGAGAGCCTCCACCCCAGGACAGGCCGGCCCTCACCGCCCTCGCGCCCCGCCGCCCCCTCTCCCGGCTCGTGCGCTCGGCGGACGGCCCCGGACTCACCGCTGACCACCCGGCGGCAGAAGGCGCCGTGGCCGCAGAGCAGTGCGGCGCCCAGCAACAGCGAGACCACGCGGCTCATCGCGGCGCGGCGGCGGCGGCGGCGGCGGCAGGTGTGGCGTGGAGCGAAGGGACCTCTGCCCGCCGTGCAGCCGGGTCTCTAACCCCGCTGCCTCCCTGCCTCCCCGCGGGTCCCTACTCCGGCCGCCCGAACCCGGCTGCCCGGCCCCCTACACGCATCGCCTCTGGCCAGACCTGGCGCCGGGCGCGCTGGTGCCGCGCGCGAGTGTGCCGGGCTAGAGCGCACGACCCTGCGGGTGCGCGTCTCGGGAGAGGCAACAGAAGTTAGGGGGTCCCGTGTCTATCCCAGAGGTGAGGCAGGAGCCCCGATTTGGACCCCACCGCGCCCTTGGCTCCTCTCCTCGGCCTCTGGCAAGTGAGGGGCTGGGCCCATGCGCCCCTCTGGTCGCGGCTCCCGCAGCAGCAAAGCAGCAGCTCTGCGCTGGAGGCGCCGTCTTATATACCCACATCCCGAGGTTCCAGCCCCTCGCGAGTAATAATTTTTAACTACTTCGTCTCTCCTGTCATGCTGAGCATCCTGGCCCCTCCCCTAAAAACTGGAGCCACTTTGCACACCAGTCCGGTCAGCGGCCCCACCTCCTGTCCTCCGCTCGTCCCGGTTTCCTGTTTCCATTCGCTAGCCGACTGGATACTCATTTGTGTAAAATGTGACAGCTTTGCTATTAAACTCTGGCGAAAGTTGGATCCATTTGACTTTCTCAAAGATTAATGTCCACGGGGATGCCAAGTTGTGGGGCCTTATTTTTTTTCTGTGCTAAATTGCTTGCTCATATATGCTAGATGCAGGGCACTAGCCACTATTTAAAATGGATTGGTGGAGTGGGAGCCAGGTGCCAGCGTGCCAGGTTTTTCTCCACCTAGGTTCTGCAAGTGGATTACTTCCAAGCAGGCTGTTTGAAGAAGTTGCCAAGGAGTAAATTAAAGAGAATATTTGCAACAGTTTTCCCAACTGATTTCAATCTCAGTCTTTGTAGCTCTAGGGAAAACCATCAACATAAAATAAATTTTCTGAATACTTGGGCATTTCCTGGACATAAAGGTATGTATTTCTTTGTAATCATCTATCAGTGACCTGGGGTCTACATCAGAAGTAAACCATTCTAAAACCTACAAAAGCACTTTTCCATAACATGACTTGCTCTTTATTGTAATAACACTCCACCCAAGGATGCTGCGTTTTCCTGGAGTATTGAAAAACAACAGTTCATGAGAGTTTTATCTATATCTAGTCCATGATAGGAACCCTGAGAATGCTCTCATAATGGGCTTCAGTAGAACTGGTATTTTGCCATTACGTTGCTTTAAATGCACCAGGATTTGTTAAATGAAATCCTTTGGTTTTAATGATTTTGAAATCCTTCGGTTCTTACAGCACCTCCCTGTCTTTTGTTTTCATAAGCCACAAGTACACTCAACACTTGTTGGACTGTTTTCTTAGGGAAAAAAAGTCAATCTTTCTATAGTAAAGACAAGTCATATAGAATAAGAAATTTTAACACTTGGAAAGATATTAAGGATTATTAAATCCACCCTACTCAAGAAAGCAGAATTCCAAAATAATTATAATATTGCCTATTACTTTATTTTCCTTATACAACTATTAAAGGTAATTTATTCCAGGGCCATGGGCAATTGGTAAATCATGTACAGGATATGGATTTTGTGAGTTTCTCCACTAGCTAAAGGTCCAAAAGAAACAGGTATTGCTGGGATCTTGAATGGAAAATGAAAAACATAAGTCCTCAAAGCAATTGGAAGTATATGTTAAGTTCAGCCCTGTAAACCATGTCAAAGAGTGTCACTGGGTGTGACTGTGGTCAGAAAGTTGTTCCAGGTGCCTTCAGAGTCCAGTGTGGAGGAAGAAATGTAATAATGACTGTGTGTACACAGGCTATAATGGAAGAAGTGGGAATGAGTATGGTGGTTAGCCTGGAGGAATGAGGAATTAGGGATTTTTGCAGGAATTCTCTAGCCACCTTCAGGTTGAGTGTGATGATCCTCATTGGCTGATGACCTGAATGACGGCTCCAGGTGCCTGAAGAACTAGGTAGGGTTCTGAATGGGAGCTCCTTTCATGCCATCCTACTCCCAGATAATCATGTGGCTCAGAGCTATCACGGAAAGGTGCCTGTTTGGGAAGGAATGCCAGTGGATTACAATAGAAGCACTGGGTGTAATCTTCCACATACGGATAAACCCCCAAATGTCTCTAATGCCTAAAAAGCCGGCAAGTCCTTGAAGCCATTATTGGCAAGGGGGAGCCCCATGGTTTTCATACTTCAGAAAATCCAAATTATATTAATAACTATACCCTCAATATGGTTGCACAGGCTTCCTAGTATAGTTTCTTATCTTTAGGCTATGATTCATTTATCAGTTCAGGGTGGCCACACCCCTTAATTAGGGCTACTCAGCAGTTATTCTGGTAGCTGTATGACTTATGGGAACAACAAATCATTAAAGGTTTTTTTCACACATGATGCTTTTAAGGAGACCAGCTGACAAGACCAGGTTCTTTATTTGTCTCTCCATCACTAGAAAACATCTGGATGGATCATCATTAAATTCATAGAGCACATTTTGGGTAGTCATAAATATAGAATATTAGTGGTACTTGCTATTCTCTTTGAAGAGCATGGGGCAGAGGGTGTCTATCTTAATTTTTTTTTTAATATAGCATATAGTAGGAGACAAACCTAAAATTGTCAGCAAAATTCCTTTTCAAAAATACAAAGTTATGGAAAGTTAGGGGAAAGCAACAAATGTTAATTTTTTAAACAAATGGCTTTGTTTTTTCCTGTGAATATGCACAAGGTATCACAGGAGACAAATGACTTTCTCATAGCAAACATATTTTAGTCCCAGAAGTTTAACTGCTTTTGGATCAATCAGGAGATGAGGGCTCCCACAGAAGTAACCAAGAGAACCTGAAGTTATGTGAAGAATGTTTGTGCACGTGTAGAGCTGGGCTTTCAGAGTCCATGAAACCAAGGTGCGACAAGACCATGTGACTGGTGACTGGCAAATCAGGAGAGAGGTCTGTTGCAAGTCAAGATTCTTTGCCCAGTTTAAAAAAAAAAAAAAAATTAAAGTGAGAACTTCAAACTGATTAGGCTAAGGAGTTCAACATTGATTCAACAACCTAAAACATTACTCTTCAAGGCCCAGAATAGAAAGGTGATCTCAACAAGAGTGATCCCAAAGAAATCTCAGGCAGAGTCAACCACTGCATCTCCAGAATCTCTGAAACATCAATTGGGCAACAATATCTGGAATCCAAAGTCTTGAAAAGTGACATCAGGGCCCTTAATAAAACACTATGGAATCTGTATGCCCCAAATATACAACCTCCTCCTTCATTCTCCCTATTCCTTTTCAAACGTCTGCAATTCTCAGTGAGCATCTGTTTTGTGTGTCCATTAATAAGCCTCAGGAACAGACAGTCTGAATCACAGGTACTGATTTGCACTCAGGGGCTTCTCACTTGGGCAACTCTGTACAGTGTCTTCAGCCTCAGCCACAGCTGGGTTCACTCATATGTGTTCCAGAGCAAAAAGTGACAAATGTGGTTGTCTTACTCAGTTCGGGCTGCTGTAACAAAGTACCATAGACGGGTAGCCTACAAACAACAGAAATTTGTTTCTCACAGTTCTTGAGGCTGGAAATTGGAGACCATGGTACTGGCATGGTTGGGTTCTAAAGAGGGCACTCTTCTGGGTTTCAGACTGCCAACTTCTGGTTAGGTCTTCACATGCAGGAAAGACAGCTAAAGAGCTCTCTGGGGTCTCTTTTATAAGGACACTAATCACATTTATGAGAGCTCCACTCTCATGACCTAATTACTGCCCAAAGGCCCCACCTCCTAATCCTATCACATTGGGCGGTAGGATTTCGACATGAGAATATGGAGGGGGATACAAACATTCAGTCCATCGCAATGGGCTACAAAGGGGATTTGTTATATTTTAAATTATTACAACTTTATATTAATATATTTGAAATGTTATTGGAATCCAATAGTAAGTAGTTTATTCATTCTATTACACTTTAAAGATGGTAAATGATTCTCCTGAGCACTATCAATAACACTGCCAAGACATAATAAATATTTGAAAGTGAAAAATAAACCTATTACCATATAACCACTTCAGCAGTAGGCAAAAACTGTTTCTTTTTTTCTAAATAATGGTTAGCTGTCACTTCCAGGAAGAGACCATTGAATCCAAGGTTTCTCCTCCCAATTCTTCAGAGGTGACACCTTGGCATTTGTGCAGTCCTGTGACTGCCTTGAATGCAAGGATAAGCAGTTGGTCAAATTCCCCACAGATTTACTTGTTCTTTTCAAAACATGTCTGTGCTATGGAATACATGACCTGCCTCATTCAAGAGCCAGTTCTAGTCTTCCTCCTAATCCCAGGAGAAGCCTTAGTCTTTATAGGGCTATCTTAGGGAGCGTCACTCTTCATAATGCTGTTTGAAATTTAATGAAGAATTATATACACTACAAAAACCTACCTTCCTATCATTTAAAAGTTTAAATTCAGGAACTATTGAGTCTGTTACATGTTTTGACCATTCAGGTGATGGGTTAAAAATATTTGCGGAACTCAATTACTAGAAGTGTATGTTATCGGATCTGAAGAATCATATGAATTTATGTGAATGTGTAATTAAATATCAAATCAGTAAATTAAAATTTCCTTTTAGTGCTTCTTTATTAACTGAAAGCAATGCAATCAGTACCACTGTTATCAATTTACCATGGGCCAATACTTTTTATTCTAATCTTGGCTGAAATACTAAATCAGATCTTAACATACATTAATACAAACAAGCAAAATTGAGGTAATCAAACCAAAAAGAACCACTATAAGCTAAAGTCATCCCTACTTCAAGTGTCCGGCCTGAATTACCTAGGTATGTAGTTGACAAATTACTTATTGAGTATTGTAATATGGAAAAATTATTTGGCTAGCAGAATCATTAATCCAAATTTTTAGTTAATATGATCTTGGGCAAGTTTCTTCATTTCTTTTGGTTTTCATTTTTAAAATATAAAAAAAGAATGAGTTGAAGAAGTTCTGTGCTTCCTGACTGAATGGCATTCGGCCCCAGAAATATTTCACAAATTTTTCAAATCTTAATCTTTATGTGCACTAAGAATCATCCCCAGCCAGGATGTCATTATATATATAATATAAATACATACACTAATTTTCCAGATGTATACAGATGCAAGTTTAATTTTTAAATGTCAATAAATTCATAAAACTTTTTCCACATATTTTTTATCAACATTTACTGAAAGAACAATCGTTATTATGTGGGGTCATGGAAAAATACGTTTGTTAAAAATAGAGCATCATAGTCAAAGAGGTAGGGAATCACTAAAGTAAATTATTTCTAAAGTCCTTTTCAGCTTTATAATTCTCTCTCTAAAGTTAGGAAAATCTAACACTTTTTTTCCTTCCTTCATTTTTTTCTTTTCTTTCTCCTTCCCTCCCTCCTTCTCTCTCCTTCTTCCTTTGAAAACAGACAGTGTCAATTTATAACTAATGGGTCCACTCCCTTATTTGATTTCCAAGTTAATCAGAAAATAGGCGTCCTGGAAAATTTTCCTATCATCCTTTGAGTAACAGATCGATATATCGCAGATGCCACATAAATGTAAAATCCAAACAAAGCAAAATAAAACTGAGTGCCAGGTTGAGTGAAAGAAAATACAACTAAGAGACCATAAACCTATAAATAAATATTTGATGAACCCATATTTCCTCCTATAAAAGTGCTCCATTTTATTCAGAAGGAAATTGTATATGAAGAGGAATAGCTAAAGACCTAGAAAACATAAAATATGCCTTTGTTGTATGCACAAATATTCAGTGTTTCTCCAAATATATCAAAGTGACTAGAAAACAATGGTGTCAGAGCAGCCATAATAGCAATAAAATGGGTTATGTGGAATGACATTTAAAGTTAGAGAATTTGGGGGAAAAAACAAAGGTTTTAGGACAAAAAAATCAATTTAAATATCCTTCTGGAGGTACATCTGTCACTTCAGTATTTGTTCATATGCTGTTTCTCAGGGTAAAGGCTTATGTGCCAAATGGGTGTGTACACTGCAGCACAGCAAAATGGAAACTTTAGAAAAAGCAAGGAACACAACTGTCAGGTAACTGGTAGCTACTGGCATCCATACAAGTCTCTATCCTCTAGACTATGCTTTTTAAAAAAAATATACAAGTTATCATTTATGTGTAATAAAGTCTAAATATTCTGCATTGTAAAGAAGCCCTTTTAAAATAAACCTGAACACAAAGGGGGAAAAAAACAGCAAAAGTTAGTACATTTCTATTGTCAATTCTCTTATATCAGAAAAAATAAACTGACAATATTATATAAGGAGTTGATGCTATAATATTTCTCTCCAAAGAGTGGACACATAAGATTCATAAGACAGCCCTAATTTTCAAGAGCTTTCAAGAACAGAGAGGCAAGAAATCATCATGAATCTATTAGCTAAGTACCTCCTATCTTTTCTAACGGGTAGGAGTCATTTACTCTGATACTAAGCAAAAAGAATGGTTTATATTTTTAAATATTTGTGAAGTCTAATAATACAACAGTTGCAAAAAGATATAAAGTTCTTAATGCAAAACTGGGATGATCATTGTGGATTCAGGTTCATTTCCACTGGGGCTCATTAGCATGTAACCTAATGATTTTTGAAAAAAATAATACATATTGGGAACAAAATGGGGGACAGAGGTAGGCCTGGATATCTTCATCCCCAACTCATTCCCCGACCCATCTACATCAACCCCTCCTAAACAGATTACTTCACCCGGCTTACTCTCACATGTTGAGGGCCACTAGAAGGCTGGGGTCTTCTCCCAGACTGTACATTGATTTCTCTAACCCAACTTCAGAGTTCAGGGTGCTAAGAAGCTCTTTACGATTGCTCATAAAGGAAATGAAGACACCGTCCTTCTCTTTCTGCCTAGATCTGCAGAAAGACCTTCCCTGACCACATAATCCAAGTCCACCCCTGCTTATCTCTCTCCCAGTTTATTTCTATGACTGCATCTGTTACTCATTCAACAAACATTGAAGGAGGACATATTGTACTTTTTTTCTGTTAAAATTGAGGGTATCCTTGTTCGGTTGTTTAACGTTTGTCTGTCCCCCCTAGATTATAAATTCTGAGCTGGTTTTATTTTCCACCAGTAGGTGCCTGATAAATATTTATCAAGTAAATAAGTGTAAGAATGAACGAGTCTCTGAATTAAGTTTTTCACCTTCACCTGAAGCCAGATTTTGGCACTTCTCCCTTTTCCTTTTCTGCTTACAGGAATGGGGGGGGGGGGGTGGTGTGGGAGGGACCTTGGATACGGCATCCAGCACAGGAAGGGCAGTCTCCTCTCCTCCACATTTCCTCCATCCCCTGGCAGGGATGAAAGGAGGCTTCCACAAGTCTGAAGAACCTTCCAAAACCTTCCTTTTCTTTACTGATACTGACATGTTAAGCTTGCAAAGGGAGAGGTTTTCAAGAATAATTCACATCACTTGCATTCAAGAATCTTAGTTTAAACCTTTCCTTCCTATTCTGCAGAAATCTCAGAGTCACCCACATTTTAGCTAAAGATATTTTTTGTAAGAGAGAATGAACATGAATCCAAGATTCCAATGTGCATTCCTTGATGATAATGTTAGAGACTCTAAATCTTGTTTTTCTATCTCCACAAAGCTACATACTTGCATCAGTAATGTCTTTCATGAATATGGTGACCATTCATCCTGATTTGCCTGGCAAAGTTCTGCTTTGCGCAGAACAATGCCTGTCCGCAACTTTTTGATTGACTATTACCTCCCATGTGAAGCTTATTTTTTAATTTCCAGAAAAAAAATATTTTCCTGCTCTGATTTTTTAAAATGGTATACTATACTTCTCCAATAGTTAGGTATATTATGTCTCTTTATGTAAACACATCAATTTCCTTTAGGGCAGATTAAATAATATCATGTCATAAATATCCTGTATCCCAGTGCCTAGGAATTCATAAATGTTGACTTCAATTAAGTGTTTTCAAAATCCTACAAATAGGGGCTTCCCTGGTGGCGCAGTGGTTGACAATCTGCCTGCCAATGCAGGGGACACGGGTTCGAGCCCTGGTCTGGGAAGATCCCACATGCCGCGGAGCAACTGGGCCCGTGAGCCACAACTACTGAGCCTGCGCGTCTGGAGCCTGTGCTCCGCAACAAGAGAGGCCGCGATAGTGAGAGGCCCGCGCACCGCGATGAAGAGTGGCCCCCGCTCGCCACAACTAGAGGAAGCCCTCGCACAGAAACGAAGACCCAGCATAGCCAAAAATAAATAAATAAATAAATAAACCCATTAAAAAAAAAAAATCCTACAAATATAAGTTACACATAAAGTTTTACCTATCTGAACGTTAATATAAAATTTCACTACCTGTATGTATTCTTACATAATGTTTGCTATCTGAATGTAAGATACTGAGGATATCTTATAACTATAAACAGAAAATGTGCATTTATTGTTCAAATGGTTATCTGAAATTCATGCCAAAATTATTAGGATGCAAAATATTGTATTTTTATCAGATTGCTGCAAACATTTTGAATTATGAAACTACCTACTCTTTTGCTGAGCCCCACAACTGCAATTCCTAGTGTGGCACTGAGGTAAAATCTAAAAGAAACAGCAAGCACCTAAACCAAGTGGCCATAATGACCATGCCTCCTTCCAAACAAACCTTAGGTATATTTTGTGGAACACTTAGGATTCATAAAACACATTTTGAAAACCAGAGTTTCAATCAATAAATAGCTATCATATCCTGAGCTAAGGATCAAAATGTTCAGAATCTACCAAAAGCAATCAAAGCTCAAATAGATTAAAAAAGTTTTTGAGATTCAGAAGAAAATAAAGGATAGTTGAGTCATTTAATAACCAGCAGAATATGCAAATATAACTGGACATTCTAAATCTATATGCTTTTAAGGGGGGAAACTATTCATTTTTGAACACTTGAGAATTTCAAATTTATCCCTGGATTTATAAAAATCAAAACGGAATACCATTTAGCTAAATTTGAACTATTTGTCTGTCTTTTCTGTCTCACCTTTAATGTTCTAGTTTCCAATTGCTGTTCTAGGTTGTCATAGCAACAAAATGCTATTTTCAACAAGTTTTGGTAGAAAACCTGTGTAGCACACCTAATTTAGCATAAGTGAAATATATTCATCTGGTTGCATGTATGACAGATTTTTAAATTTTTTTAAAGAATTATTTGATTGTATTATTCCTGATGACTACTGCTTCTTAAATTTTTATGACATAAAATAACTCTTACAGTTCATTGACAATAACAGGAATAACTTCAGTGCATACATACCTGTAGTCACTCCAAAGAGTTGACTGAGCTTTAGGTTTTAGCTTCCCCCAACCCCAGTACATCCAATTATCCTACACACCATCAACATGTAGTTTGCCTGAAATACAGATTTCTCATATATTCATTATTTGAATTTCTTAATTTGCTCCTGCTGTCAACATAAATATACTTGTAGAAAACATAAGACAAATATTTTAGAAGGAAAATTTATGCATAATGCCACCACCAAAAGCTCCTATTGAAACACACACACACACAAGGTTTTCACGTATTTTATTGCTCAAAAGCTTTCAATTGAATTCTGGCTGATAGACTAAAATTTGAATTCCTTCATCCTGCATCCAAAGCCCTCCAAAATTTGACCCTCTTTACCTTTCTAGATTTATTCCCATTTCCTGCTTTCATAAATCAGCCAGCACCACCAACCAGGTGTCTGACAGTCTTTCTTTATGTTTTCTCACCACGATGCACACTGCTACAATTTTCCCCACCTTTCCATGCCTGTCTCTTTCACTATGCCTATCATAAACATTGGCTCCTCTTTTCTCAAAAAAAGTCATCTCAGATCACTCACCTTTCTCAAACGGATAGAACACTTATTTTGTCCTTGAATAAAATCTACCTTGTAGAATGTTTTGGACTATCAATTTTCACAAGTTACTTAGCTGCTTACATGCATGTATTTTACCTTCTCAAATGGAAGGTAAGTTAGTTCAGAAACAGAACCATGTTTGGTGTGTCTTTTTTTCCAACCCAGCAACAGTGTTGTCTATTTTATTTAATAGACGAGCCTTCAGAGTAGAAGTGGTGTTCCAGATCCTTCCTGCCTTCCAGTGATGAACTTTGATAACTCACTTTGCACCCATACATTATCAGACATATGGGAACAGTGCTGGGGATTAAAGGTGAAGGGATGTATTGTTCCCTCTCTCTTCTTTTAATTGCATTATCTTCTTTTATCCCAGATATTGCATGACTGTTACAAACAACCATTTACTTCATGAGTTACCTATCAAAGGGGACCTTAGCGTACACTCAAAACGTATCGATACATAAGGAAAGCTGTAAAAATAGGTTAAGAGCTAGGAAGCAATATCAGAAACAGTGGTGTTTCTTTTCTGCTTAACTACCAGCCAGGTAGTTAAGCCAGGTTTCATGACAAGACAGGAAAAATAAAATATTCTGTACTCTTCTTTCCTTTTCCTACACACATAAGGAATTCACCTGATATCCTTTCAGAAACATGATCATCTAAGCAACTATCCCCCCATGGAGAATAGTCTACAGTCATCTGGCTAACACCCACTTTCCACTCACAGGGCAACTCTGACAGCAATCAGAGAGTAAAAGTAGAGCATTTGAAAGAGGATATATTAGTTTTCACACAAAGTAGCTTATTTATTGTCATCAAAGTTAAAAATAATAAAATGTGATTTGCTTTCTTGCACTTATGTTAATGTGCACAGTTAACCAAGAGCCTTGGGCATGGAAAATTTCTTTATCTTAGCATTTTTAAGAGTTAAGCTTTATTGATTCATTGTATGAATAATACAATTTGGAATATCATTCCTCGATATATCACTAAAGAATTAAAATATCATGCCTTCTATATTATGTGTTTTTTGAAAGTTGTGGTCAGACTACAGACAGTATTTTATGGACTTAAAATAATCTATCAAGGTTTAAAAGTTTAAGTCACAGTGTAAATTAATAAATAATACAATTTTGAATATGAAATCTTTTCATTGGCACTTTAGAAGAGCAGAAAAGGGAATGCATAAAGTCTTACCAGAAGTAGCCTAACAATTATGAACTAAGGCCAAATTATCTTAGTAAAAAAATATATATATATGTATATTCCAAAATATTTGGTTTGGTGTTTTAGTAAAATATTAGCTGGGCTGTTAAAGCTAAATTCAGGTCTTCAGACCATATCATGTTATTGGAGACTATGAGTCTTTCTTTCTTAGGAGAAGAATAGTAATAATAATATCAGTTTATAGTTACATTCAGAACAGGCACTATTCTGAAAGGTTTACATATGTTAACCCACTGCATCCTCACAAAATTCTTATGACACTCCTGTTATCCCCATTTCTAAAGATAAACTGAAGCACAAGGACGCTAAGTAACTTACCCAAGGCTACACATGGCTAAAAGATGATAGTTGGGATTTGAACCCAGGCAGTCAGGCTCTAGAATCTGTGCTCTTAACACAATATCAAACCACCTCTCAAGAGGAAGCCCTCCTGAGCAATAGACAGGGAAAGACTGGAGCCTCCACTAGCCACTGTTTCCCAGGACAGACTTTTTCCTGTTCCACATACCTAATCCTCCAACCATCACACAGCCATTTGCCAATTCTAATCAAAAGTAAGTCAGTGTTTCCCAGAGGTGATCTAGAGGGTTTTAGGTGAAATATTTTAAAAATGTTAATAGTTATATATTTACTCTTATGTGTATTAAGAAATCCACATAATTAGCACATCAAAAACATGATCTTACAGATATTACTGCTTGAACTAGACTGAGTGACTAATTTGGATCACTTTCAAGAAAAAATATTAAGCAAATAATAGGACAAATGGGGCAGAAATATTGAAGATGGCATGTGACCAATAGAAATTTGCTGACCATTAACCTCAGCAGTGCTTTTTTCTGAGAGCTCGATTTCCAGATAAACCAGTCCTGGAGTATCTCAGTTAAACTCAGTCAGGATTATTGTAGCTGTGTCTCCTTTGCCACCATTTCCTTATATACAACTAGAAGCTTTCTCCTGTCACAAACACCCAGGGCCACTAAGGCAGTCATACCCATTATTCAGTTCTGGTCTTTCCAAAGAGAAGCCTATTTAGAAGCCAGCAAGGCTCATGTCTCTTTTATTCTCAGAACACCTAGCCAGGCCCTTTGCAGAGGCCCAAGCAGCAAACGAGGGTAAACACGAAAAGAGATGGGAAGGAAAAGGGAATTGTGTGACACTTGGGAGAACACAAAGGGAAACACCTGCTCTGTGCTGAGTGGTGTCTTAAGCACTGTACCGACTAGCTAGTTTACTCTTCCAGATAACTGAGCTGAAGACATCGTTTTCCCTCTTTTATAGATAAGGACACCAAAACCCACAAAGCAAGCAGAGTGTACACCAGGCTCTTTGATTCTGAAGCTGGAGGACTTCTACTGTACTGAGCAGTAGAGACCGAAGAAGGGAAGCAATAATACATAGAGGATGAAATGAAGTTGAAAGAGACCTTGAAAAGATATATTTCAAATCCTCTTTTTTTAATAGGTTAAAAATTAAAGTAAGGCAGAGACAAATGGTCATGCACCCAGACCTACAACATGGATATTCAAATGGCCAGTTCCGTGCTCTTTCTAGCACCCTTTTTGGAAAGGCTCGGGTACTGGCTGGAAGGTAGAGCTGAAGAAGATGCTTAAATTAAGTCAGATGGAAGGAAGCGCTGCTATGCCAAGTCACAGAGCTAGGATACGCCCAATGGCCGGAAGCCATGGAAACAATTTCTGCTAAACAGGTTATAAAATAAATAGGCAACCGCGTGGAACTTTTCAAGCAGTGTCATTTCATGATATTGGAACCAAAAATACTGAGCACTTCAGTTTACTGGCAGGGAGAGGAGCTGAGAGTTACCTCATCGAAATCTTTATTAGAAGTCCTGCTTCTTCATTGTAACATTGATTAGTACTTTTTCTTAAATTTTAAAAGCTGAGCAAATTTGTTTCTGCAAAGACAAACTACAACAGACATTCTCCCCAGTGAACTATAATATCACCAACTAAAGGGCCATTTTTGTCTTTATATCCCCACAGCGTCTTCCCATGGTTGGGGACATAAGGTTTGTTGAACTGAATCCAACACATTATAAAAGTTGAAACACCTGTGCAGGAATAAATGAAGCTCCTCTAAGTGTAAGGGAAAGAAAAATCATAAAATAAAAAAGCATTTGTACCTCTAGCAGTTTATATTTATCTTCTTTTAAAGCTATCTTTTGAGAAAGTCATTATCATAAAAATAATTTTGGTCAATTATGACATAAATTATGCTAAAATTATAACTTTGCTACTCAATGATTCATAGTCCTATTTTACCTTTTTCATTGGTATTTTAATGCATAATGCTGCTATTAAGAGGCACATTAACCCACCTTGTAACTCCAGACAATCCTCTTTAACGAAACGTTTTATTTATAAAATGATACTAGATATAAACTTTCTATTATGTTAATTACCTGGCATTTGTATTTAACCCACTTTGTCTGTCCTTTAATATTTTATAATAAATGATAAAGCCATATTATATGGAGTCAATGAGCATTAGAGATAATGAAATTCAAGTAATTTCAAGCCTAAATACTTGAAATTCTATTTAGTTTTTATTTCCCTTTTCCTTTTCTAGTGATGACAGCAATGTTTCATTTAAAAGGTCACATTTCACAAGGAACTAATAGTGTCAATTTTGTAACCCTGAAATGCATGATTCCCTCATTGAAAACAATCTTTTCAAGGTAAGAAAAAAACATCTGTGGCCTACAATTTGAGTGACTTTTGTTTTGCTGTTTTTGTATGGTCCTACTTCTTCCCAGCTCTTTTCTCTACAAGGAACGTTCTAGCAAAGCGAGTTTTGTGTGGAACTAGAACGGTGAAGACTCTGAATGGCATTGAGAAAATTGCCCAAGGAAACAAAGGAGGATACTGTAAAGGTAATAGCTTCCTCTCAGGGCAAGTTTAGAAACTTTTTCCCCCTAAAGTCCAAAACTATATTTTATTTGGCTACTACCCACTTAATCATTTGAGATAGGCTGTACTACTTTCACAAATATTTTACTCCCCACTCACACCTTTTACGGGAGGAGTAAAATTCCTATGCAGTTGATTGATTTTGGCCACGTGACTGACTTTGGCCAACAGAACGTAAGGATGTGACATAAGCCATATCCAAGCAAACACTTAAAATGTGCGTGGGTGATTTCTCTTGTTCTTTTGCACTTTAGATCTTTCCACAAGGAAAGAGCTCTCCCAGGTGGCAACTGCTCCTTCAGCCTGGGCTGCAGGATGACGGACATGTGACACCAAGGCGATCCTCAGTGACAGCTTAGAGCGCAGCCTCCGCAGCCAACCCACAGGACCATTTTTGGAAATTAATTGTATGTTATTGTAAGTTACTGGCATGCTTCAATCCATTGTTATGTACCATTAGTACAACAAAAACAAACTAATACAGAACTTGAAACCAGAAGCGGGATGCCTGAAGGAAAACGTAAAATTAATGACATTGGCTTTGGGGCCAGATGTGGGTGGCAGGAAACTACACATTTTTAGAGATTATCCTGTTCTGTTCCACCACCGAATGTTGCGTGGGGGGGTCGGGGGAGGGGCAGCTGTGCTGTAGAGATTATCACAAGATTCTGAACTTCAAGTCTGATGCCATAAGAGCATAAAACTTTGAGGGGAGGAAGGGGTCTTTACTGGCATAGGGGTGAATATTTTTTGTGGCTGGAAGAAAGGAAAGTTATTATTTGTCATCCAAAGAACAAATTATGAGTAGATTGAATAGTTATACCACAAATATTTGTTCTCCCTACCCAATCACTGAAGAATTGTGTTTCCACGCTATTGATGTTTGCCTTGACTATGTAGTTTGCCTTGACCAAAGGAATATGATAGGATATGACATACAACCTACTCAGACAGAGGCTTTAAAGGTGCTTATGTGTTTTGGTTTGGCCTCTTATCTCTTCCTTTCTGCCATGAGAAGAATATGCCCTAGTTAGCTAATGTTTATTCAACCTGCATCTCAGAATGACAGATACATTGAACACACCTAAATGTGCCTGGAGCCTAGAGAAGAGATGCCTCAGCCATCTAGCAGACCTATGAGCAAGGAATAAATGTTTTTTGATACAATCCATGGAAGTATTGGTGTTATGTGACATTATCACAGAAAATCTGACTAATATACACTTTCACAATAGTGGGTCAGTAATCTATACACATGAGAAAATAAAAGTGATATTTCACCTGATCTTGCCTTCTCCCATTTTCATATATTTTATATGTGTAATCTTTACAGTTTTATTTATAGTTCTGTTTCATCGTCATACAAAAGCACACTTTTGTAGGTGTTTGTTGTTTTAACCCATACTTCCCTAGAACATCCAAGGGACTTTTAGGAGATTCACAAATTGTTAAGCTCATGAGGTCAACCTTGCTATTCCTCCAAATAAACTTTATAGACCCTTAATCTGAGAGGATTTGTCTTTTTATGATAAATTAGGAAAGTGTTGCATTAGACACTACTTTCATTTGGTGGGCTAAAACACAACAACAAAACCTTTGTGACGTATCTAATGGTAACCTCATTAATTACTACCCTACATATGTTTTATCTCATTATATCAATGTTTTTAGTTGAAATGAAGCATCTTCTGTTTTATAATAATCCTAAATCTCACTGATCAAAACTAAAGAGAAAAAAATCTTTGACAAACCAGCCAATTCAAACGAAAGAAGTACACCAGGGTAGATATTAGGGTTTTAGGATTTGAGTCCTCTTCTAGCTGCCCGCAGAATTAACAAGAGGATTAGGTTGGCTCATGAGCACCTTCTCATGCCAAAGTAGACACCAGGGAACTGAAAACACAGCTGGGATGCTTAGATTATGTGTGTGACAAACCCTCGAGGAACTGCCAGCCAGATGCCCACAGAAAAGCCAGCATTCCTTGTGCAGCACAGATATGAAACTAATGATGCATTCCATGATTCAGCCATTGAGATAAAACCATCTGTTGGTTTATCCACCCACCATTTTGTCACTACAGATGAGCATTAAGAAAAAAACATGGCACGAAAAGCAACTTACATGGGGAGGTTTCTGGTGTGTAGATACGCCCTAATGACTACACACATCCCTAAATTTGAAACTGTCTATTACAGCACTATCTTATGTTGCACCATCCACACAGTATGTATGTGACCACAGCAGGTTGAAAAATTAAACTACTGGCTGCAATAAACTGTCAGATTAATTAATTTATGAGGATAAAATGTAAGATGTAAGAAGCCTTGAGAAAAGTCAATCAGGTTAATATTACTAGTTTTTAAAAATTGTGAACAAATGGCATTGTCATACAGAATGGCTAAGTTTGTTCCTATCAAATGAAAAGATGCAAAACTGAAAAATCAGTAGTCCAACCATAGCCAACTTATTATTCTGAGTGCTTATATAGTAGTAATACTCATAATAGTGACGTCAACACGAAAGTCTTGGTTTTTTAGAAAGCTAGAACTCTTTATTGGAAAGCAATATTTTAATTCAGATGTTGTCACTCACTGTCTTTTGTTTTGCAAATGTATCTACCCAAAAAAGCATTGTGGAGACTTGTAAATTTTCCCGTTAATCTGTGCTATAAGCAAGTGAATAATAATATTTTATGGATCATTAAGATTTAGAAAATGTTTTTATACAATTTTACCGGCATACCTCAGAGATATTGCAGGTTTGTTTCCAGACCACCACAATAAAGTGAATATCGCAATAAAGCAAGTCACATTAATCTTTTGGTTTCCCTGTGCATATAAAAATTATATTTATACTACACTGTAGTCTATTAAGTGTGCAACAGTATTATGTCTCAAAAACCAATGTACATACCCTAAATTGAAAATACTTTGTTGCTAAAATTAAAAAATGCTAACCATCATCTGAGCTTTCAGCAAGTCATAGTATTAACAAAGGTCACTGACAACAGATCACCATAACAAACACAATAATGAAAAAGTTTGAAATATTGTGAGAACTACCAAAATGTGACACAGAGACATGAAGTGAGCAAATGCTGTTGGAAAAATGGTGCTGATAGACTTGCTCAACAGTGTTACCACGAGCCCTCAATTTGTAAAAAACACAGTATCTGTGAAGCACAATAAAGCAAGGTATGCTTGTTTCTTTGATTCCATTAACCACCCAGTATGTTAGTTACTATCATCTGCATTTAACCATGAGACTCATGAGCATGGGAGAGAGACATGGCCCCGTCCTCCTGCCCCGTCACAGAACGGGTAATTAGAAGAGTTTAGACTTGAACTTAGATTTTCTAAATCCAAATCAAGTTGAATTTCCAATAAGTGAACAGGTTTTTGTATTTACTAGTTAAATTAACATGTTTTCCCTCTTCATATGAGTATTGCATTGACAAAAAGTTAAATACCCACTACATACCTACAAGTATGCTGTAAAATTTTAAACAATATTTTTAAATGTACATAGACACGGGAAATCTTGACAATTTTCACGTTAAGAACCTTAATTTCATAGCAAAATTATTTGGCACTTACCACCATTAGAAATTTTTATATTATTTAGGACAACTATTTTCCTTACATTCTGTTTGGCTAGAAGATGCAGAAAACTAAAATTGGCTAACCTAAGATCTTAGAAGCTTTAAGTCTACAAGGGCTGAACCTTTTCTCTGGGATGTAACTATTATTTGTTTTTTTCTCTCTCTCTCTGCCCCCAGAAAAAAAATTAAAAACAACTTTTACTGCTTTAAAATAGACTTTGAACAACTACTTTAAATATATGAATCCATATATTTATTTTATTATAAATGACAGGAAACATGAAAAGTTCCAGAGGACTATAATAAAAAATCAATTTATATAAAAAACAAGATATTATAGCAGCACTTCAATGAGTATTGCTAAGAGACAGGAAGAGTATCTTCTATCTAGGACAGAAAATGCAAATATTTTCTTTCAATCACAATTCATTTTATCTATAACTTAAAATAATGAATCCATCCCTTGGAACTCTGAGAGAAATAAGCAATTCATTTCCCAAGCGTGAAGGGGAAGAACCCTTGTGAAAATGATGTACCTCAGTTTTTCCCCAAAGTTGGCAGCCCTCACAGTCATTAAAAGAGATACTTACAAGGCAGCAGCGTTTACCTTTGGCTCCTGTCCCACATCTCTTTTAGATCCCTCCTCCCTCCCATCTCTTCCTGCCTTTTCTTTTTTTTTTTTTAAACATCTTTATTGAAGTATAATTGCTTTACAATGGTGTGTTAGTTTCTGCTTTATAACAAAGTGAATCAGTTATACATATACATATGTTCCCATATCTCTTCCCTTCCCGCCTTTTCTTCCGATGTGCTACAGCCTCTTGCTAACGTATCATCCCTCCAGATGGAGTGTATTGTCTGTGTGTGTCCCTTTATTTTATATGGGTCTTGAGGATAAGTACCCCTAAAATCTAAAGAATTACTATCTTAAGACAGTTATTGTATGCTTATAGGTTAATTTTCAGTATGCAATCTATATTTTTTCATTAACTTGAAATCAAAGATATTTACTATAAAGTGTCTTCTTGTTTCCATTATTTTCCCAATTTTCCTGGTTTCCATTCATTCCACCAAGAAAAGTCACTTATATTAGTCTCAAGTGTTCTTTCACCTATATTTTAAGCATATATGAAAAAAATATATAGTCTGTCTTCTTTCCCACTATAATTTTTTACTCAAATAATTGAATAACATACAAATGTTTATGTTGCCTTTTTTAAAAATTCACAATATATTTTGAAGATTTTGCATTCAACTACATAAGAGATTCTTCTTTTAAATTGTTAAAATATGCTTCATTTATATTAACACTATAAGAAGGCCTGTATGTCTCTAAAAGCAGTTTAAATGTTAAACAGAATAATACCTAATCAGAGAAACGCAACTCAAAACTACAATGAGGTATCACTGCACACCAGTCAAAATGGCCATCATCAAAAAGTCTACAAGTAATAAATGCTGGAGAGGGTTGTGGAGAAAAGGGAACCCTCCTACAATGTTGGTGGAAATGTAAATTAATGCAGCCACTCTGGAAAACAGTATGGAGGTTTCTTAAGAAACTGAAAATGGAATTACCACATGATCCAGCAATCCTACTCCTGGGCATATATCTGGAAGACGAAAGCTCATTTGAAAAGATGTATACACCCAATGTTCATAGTGCTAGTATTTATAATAAGCAAAACATAGAATCAACCTAAGTATCCATCAGCAGAAGAATGGATAAAGAAGATGTGGTGTATATATATGTGTGTGTGTGTGTGTGTGTGTGTGTATACACACACACACACACGCATACATACATAATATACATACACACAATGGAACATTAGCCGTAAGAAAGAATGAAATAATGCCATTTGTAGCAACATGGATGGACCTACAGATTATCATACTAAGTGAAGTAAGTCAAAGACAAATATATCACTTATATGTGGAATCTAGAAAAATGATACAAATGAACTTATCTACAACACAGATATAGACTCACAGACACAGAAAACTAACTTATGGTTACCAAAGGGGAAGGGGGGAAGGGATAAATTGGGGATTAACAGATGCATACTACCATATATAAAATAAACAGCAAGGGAACTGTATAGCACAGGGAACTATATCTTGTAATAAACTATAATGGAATAAAATCAAAAAAGAATATAGATATATACATATATGTACAACTGAATCACTTTGTTGTATACCTGAAACTAACACAATATTGTAAATCAACTACACTTCAATTTTAAAAAAGAATAATACCTAATCAAGTTGTATAATTCGTTTAACAGAATTTTTTCCACCTGTGGGCAAACTGAGTCTATAAGGTGACATCTACAGGTAATAAGCAATTGTCCTTAAATACAAGACCAAACACAGTAGATACACACTCAGGAGTAAACAAAAGAGCTAGTTACCTTTTTAAGAATGACAATATTTTAAGTGAACATATGTATGTTTAACTCAAATGAAATACATCACCTCTTAATAATTGCATACTTAGGATTATTACCTAAGTAACAACTATTTTATGTAATACCACAAATCATAAAATTAACATGTGTGTGGGTGTATAAAACTTTTCCAGTCTAGCAGAAAAATCATCCCTGTAATGTAAAGAACACTAAACTGCACTTCCATTCAAGCCTTTTTAAATGTAAAATTCACAAAGTATAACATGCGTTCAAAAAATTACACAAATCATAAATGTCCAGTCTACAAATTTTCAGAAAGGGAACATACCTGTATCACAAGCATCCTAATAAAGAAATGGAATATTTACCAGCACCCTGAAGATGCTCGCATGAAAAGAACAGCCAGAGGTACTATCTTGACTGAAGAAAGAACAAGTACCTTTTATGAGAAGTTGAAGAAAAATTATTAAAATTCTGAAACTATTAACTCAAATACTGCACTCTCTCTCTATATAGGAAGTCTATAACCTCCTACCCTTTCAGCTTTTCTTCAAAATACTATAAATATAGTTCATGCTTGAAATCACAGGAATGTGAAGGTTTGAAGAATGGGGCATATTCAAGAAGGGCACAATAGTCCAAGTTCTCAATCCCAAGGCAATAATAACAAATTCCATACTAATTTGTGTCTGGAATTTAAATCTCAGAGATTAGATCTAAATCTCCAAGATGGAGAACCAGAAAGTGTCAGGGCTTCTAGTGAGTACCAGCTCTCAGCATCTTTTGAACATCGGGCAATTACAACTAATTAACTGTTAATTCCAACAATTGACAATAAGGAGGGCTAACCATGACTGTTTTGCCATGACATAAGCTCTTCTAGATACTTTATAGGATTACCTCATTTAATCTTCATATCAACTTTATAAGGTAAGTACAAGTATTATCCCTATTTTAAAGATGAGCTAAGTAAGGTAGAGAGGGACTAAAGTGATAAAAACTATTTGGAATGGGTCATCCAGCTTGGAAGTGATGGAGGCAGTATTTTAAAGCCAGGCAGTCTGATTTCCACTGCCTGGAAATCAGAGGGGCTCACAACAAGTCTCTGACAGAAGTCGGAGGGTTCTAAGAGTCAGCTTGGCAAGAAGTAGTGGAGCATATGAGGGAGCTCAGTTAGTCAGGCAGCAGAGTACAATAGGACTCCAGGCACAGGAACTCAGGAACCTGGAGTCCAACTCAGTATTCAGAGTCCCAAGGGGATTTAGCACGGTCAGTGTCAGGGTTCTCATCGCCCATTCCACTGGGACTCCCTGGTAATAGTTTAGAGGGTCTCCAAAATTGAGGCGATTTTCCTCCAGCAGATGGTATTCTCTCAGTCAGCCTCTAACACTGGCCTCTTGGTAATGATAGGTTTCTTTTAGTTTTATGATCCTTCCCATGGAGGTATCACAAGGCTCACAGATATATTCTTTCTTGAGAAGAAAATTCCCTGACTTCTTGTGTTAAAAATATACATATATGTTGATATGTATATTTCAATGGCTTTAGACAACAAAAGTTTATTTTGTGATCATGGAATCCCATGTGGGTAGATTTTATTTTTTAGTTACGCCATCTAGCACTGGTGATTGTGATGGAAAACTGATAGAAAAATGGCAGAAGCACACCTACTGAGAACTGCCTCAGCCTGTAAAGTCCTAACTGCAGAGGAGTCTGAGTAACAGAGCGGCACACGTGGTATCTGGTGAGCCCTATGTGCCCACCACACACAGCTTACTCTTTCAAAAGTTGGAGACATTCCTGTTGCCTTTCCTTGTTCTGGATTATTGATCCTGGCATTCTGTTTGGTCAATTGTGAGTCTCACATTTCATTGGCCATTTCTCCAGGGAGGCTTCCAAGACCCTTATACAAATTGTATTTCTTGTAGGGAATGCTGTAATATCCCAGTGTGGATATGAACCTCTTTTTAAAAAAATGTATTAATGTAATTTGAATTAATTTTGTAACTCAAGGAAACAATTCCTATGATTTTCTCTTGGTGCCAGTGACAGCACTTTATAGATATTGGAGATAAAATATTCTAGAAAATATACTGATTGAGCTATTTGGACGAATAGTTTTGGTTCTCAATTTCCATGAATTTTACTGATTATCACTCTTCAATTTCTGATCAGTTCTCCCACTTATGTGATTAAAAACCTTCTAGTCATTGGCTCTTTTTACTTTTTAGTATTTTTTTCTATTCAATTCCTCTTCACATGAAATATTATAATAGTTTCATATCAATAATATAGAACTTTACTGGCAGTGAGGCTCTTTGCATCCCTGTATTTATAGTGTTCTTAGAAGATCAATTGCCCAATCTCCCAAGGTGGGGTTGGTGGATAGGAGGGTTACTCCCACCCCAGCTGAGCAAGTTTATTTTGGAATGATAGGAGTTTCCCATTGGAGGTGACTCAGAGAACAATATTCTTCCTCGCAATGGTGGAAATTAAAGAATATAAGCCTGAGCTCTCTCTCCCATTAGTGAATTACCTAGCAAGAGCCTAAGCCTGGAGAGAATGAGGCAAGATGCCTCCAGATCATGGACAGCAACCTCAAACCATAGGACCTTCTTTACCAAAATTATGTTTAATGTTTTAGGATGATCGTGGTTGTTTTATCATGACTATCTTTGCTTATATTTTCCTGTTTAGTATTTTAATTTACCACCTTTACCCTTTTGGACTCTACTTTTTACCTCTTATTGTTCATATGTTGCTAATTTTACATTCTTGTTATTTCCATACTCTTCTTTTTTTAAAAGTATCAGCCAAACATCATAGCAGGGGCAGATGTGAGGTTGAGCTATGCTGTAAATCAGGGATGTCAGGTAGCTGTCTCATGTGTGATACTGGCCGAAGTTCAAATACTGTCTGCACTGAGCTGGCCCAAGAGAGATTCCTCTAGCAAATAATGATGCTCAAAAGAGTGCCTGGCAAATTTTAGATGTTCAATAAATATGTACTGAGTCAATGACTGTCTTCCCCATTTCATCCTTATTTGGATTCCTTAACTATAAAATTAATCTACAGTGAGAATAAATTGTCCCCCTTCAATTTACAGATGAAGAACTGAGGGCAAGATAGGCTAAGTAACCTGAGAACAATAAGTGATTCATTGAGTCAGGCTTAGAATTTGTGTAAATATCATGTAACTTGATTGAACAGATGTTAATTAATGATTGCTATATGCAAACCACTTTGCTAGGTGATAGGGAGATAGATAATTAAGATGTTATTCCTATCCATCCTAAGCATACAATCTAATTAGAAAAATATAGAATCTGAACCATAGCATGAAAAAAGTACTACTTGGATTTAAAGAAGCAGGAAGTCCAGAGGAAGGTGTGATTCATTATGATGAATAGACCTGGTAAAGATTTAAAAATGAGGTGACTTAACTTTCCCTTACTGGATAAGACTTTAAAAGGTAAAAAAAAAAAAAAAAGGTAAAGAAGGGAGAATGCTGGGCTAATGTAATAATACAAGTCATAACTTAAACCAGTGAAAGTTGAAGGAAATTGGATATCCGAAGTGATAAACTATAGGTAGTGATAAAGTTAGCATTACAAATTTATTAGAGTCCATGGATAGGAAAAAATAATTTCAGAGACCGTAGCCTCATTGAAATTTTTGAGGAGAAACTTGTCATCGTTCCCCATTTATTTTAGAATTTCTAGCTTGAACCCTTCCAGTAGAGCAAGAATAAACTAGCTAATTCAGTAACCAAGGATCTCTCCACTCAGCTTTCTCAATCTAGTTCACTGTTTACAGTGGTGAGAATACTGCCCTGCCTAAACCCTGACAATTGTTGAATAAACTCATTTTGACCTAACCCATTGGCTGGGCTCGGTTCTTGTTCCAGTGCCTCAGTTTTACAGATAAAAATCCTTATAGTGGCATAGTTAATTGAAATCTGCATTGGCCTATGCTAAGTGGCTTTTAAGGTGCACACCCAGAATTAGATCAGATGCCCCCAGCTTCTTAGCCTCTAGTCTTGTTTACCTTACCCCTGTTCAAACTTATACTTAGTCTCAGCTGGGCTCCCTTCACACCCAAGGTCTACCTCTAGCATTTTCATTTCTTCTATATTCCTACTAATTTCTTCTACCTCTAGGTTCAGTCCACCAAATGACTGGCACCACGCTAAGATATCTAAACCCTGTTGGTTGGAATAACAGAGAAATGCTCTCTGTGTCCCAACACAGGCAAAAATGAGAACTGGACAATAATAGCATTTGTTGTTTGACTGGTGTATACTAAATAAGACAAAATGATCAGTCACTGTGGACATTTTGTTTGAATCCTAGATCAGAAAATATTGCTTTCTGCCTCTGTAGAAGTTACAGGCATTTTGGTCATGCTAATAATCATTTCAGAAAAAATAAGTAGTCTGTCCTGTTACAAGCCTTACAGATATTAAAGGCTGAAAATGTACAAATAGCAATCTAAAGCTGGCTATCTGTAGCTAAATTATATGAGAGTCTCAAAAGATGTACCTTCGATTAGAACATTACTCACAATTGCAGTAACACATGCCAAAAGAAAATTTTTTCATGTATCAGAAATTGGACCCAGGTAATTTGCTTGACATCACCTAACAACTTAGAAAACAAACAAATCATTGTATCTCTGTTAGTGTTTCCTGAATGATGAATGCAATCAATATAAGTGATTGCTCTTTAAATGAGAGCACCATCACTTCTTCTAAATAATGTGATGGTCTTAGGCCTTTTGCTTCCATCTTAGTTTGCATGTCTAGCTAAGATAAACATGGTATTTACACATCTCACTGCAGGATCATTAGCAATTTCCCTTTGGAGATAAATATTTTAAAATGCGATACTGTCATAAGAGAATCTCAACATATAATTTATGTATAAATAAAGAATAAAGGAATGAATGAAAACTATTCTCATTTCAATACTTACAGAAATCTTTCTATAAATTTGTTTCTTGATCAAGTTTTTTATTAAAGTCCAAAATATTTATCTCAGTATATTTTAATAATTTACTATTTTAACTATAGTTTATGTAAGTTTTAAATTTATTTAGAACATGATTATTTAGCTCTGGCTTTATGAGTTTAGTTTAATACTTATTTCCAATAAAAACATGCAAAGACTCATTAAATTTAAATAATAAAACTGTAGCTGCCTGTTTGCACTGTTTTAAGTCTAAATTTACAGATCTTAAAAATAAAAATTCTCTCATTTCTATCTAGGTTTCAAACTAATTTTTTAAAACATCTTTATTGGAGTATAATTGCTTTACAATGTTGTGTTAGTTTCTGCTGTATAACAAAGTGAATCAGCTATATGTATACATATATCCCCATATCCCCTCCTCAAACTAATTTTAAATGTGTCTAGAGTGTCATGATCAAAAGCAACCTTTTCAAAATGTGATGTATTACTCAATACTCATATCTAAAACCAAGAAGACTCTCTTATTGATCTACTGACTTCTGAGGGCAATTATGGTGGTTTCAGACATTAAAATTGCTATTAATTACAGTATTGTTTGGGCAGTGGCAAAGCCATGCTATTAGTTAATGTTCAAACTGATATTGATTGGCTTTTTTCGACAATAAATATAAACTTGCTAGACACCAGTGTTCAACTATTTCTTTTCTGACAGTTATGGAACTAGCAAAAAGAGATTCCAAACATGTGTTGCATGACCATTCCCATACCTGAGACAAAATTACTGCTTTATTTATGTCCATATAGCACTCTGTATATGCCTCTAGTGGAACATTTACTGCATAGTATTTATTGTTTACTTTTGTACATGAATTCTAAGTTCTTTAAATTCCAGTGGCCCACTTAATTGGAAGGCTCTCAGATATTCATCATTGAATAAATATTTTCAAATGAATGAACTTATGATAGATAAATTTCAATCAGCAACAATAAGTCTAGAGAGGCATGACCAATAAGGTATTGGGTGACAACTGAAATGTCTAGGTGAATGCTATTCAATACAGGAACCACCAACCACATGTGACCATCACACACTTGATATGTGGCTACCACTGAATTTTACATTTTATTTTGCTTTAAAGTTAAATTAAAATATAAAGAGAAATACAGTTAGCGGTTATTGTGCTGGACAGCACATTTCTAGATGTTCTTTAAGGAATAAGCTTTGGCAATCTTCCAAAAGTATGGATAATTTTCTTCCATAACTGTCCGGAAATCCAAGAGCTGAAATGGGAATTCAACTATAGATTTCCTTATAGCTATGAGACAGATGTCATAGTCAAGTTTTCATTGATAAAGACCAAAAAACACTGAATTGCTAAATAAAAAGTGAGAAGATATTCCACAACCAGATCTAAAGACTCCAAAATTGTTGCCTTTTGCTGTCAAGATTATTTACTGAGCCCCAGAGCCAAAATCAACTGAAGCAGATGAACAGACAGAAAAAAAGGAAATTAAATGCAAAAGAGGGTGATGGCCAATAGAGTTGGCTACTAAAAAAGCAGTGAATATTATCAGTGTTCATTCATCTTGAAACATACAGGTCTCAGACATGAATTTCCAGAATGTAATAGGCAAACTCACAATGCACCAAAACCATGTGCCATGCCACCAAAATTTCCCGGGACTTGTTTAGACTCTGATGATAACCTTCTCTTTGGACTCATTGTTTGGCCACTGATTGCTTTTAATTTGACTTACTCTCCTCTAACTTAAGTAATTCATTCATTCAATAGTTATTGGGTATCGCCCTACATGCTGTTTAATGTCCCAGGCACTGAGGTACAGATCTGAACAAAGCTGACCAAAATCTTTGCTTCCTAGAGCTTGGAGTAGGGCAATACAGGACATAAACAAACGACACAATTAAAAGACATCATGTGCTAGTGGATGACAAGTGCTATGGAACAAAATCAAGCAAGAATAGGGAAAGTGTGTGTGTGTGTGTGTGTGTGTGTGTGTGTGTGTGTGTGTGTTTAGGATGCAAGGCAGCAGGCCATGTGATTATTTAAAGAAAGAGTATTTCAGTCAAGGGGTAAGAACAGGGGTGGGGGATGGGAATCTTTGAGGTAGAGCAAGAGAACTGTGTAGCTGGAACAGAATGCAATAGAAGAGCAGTAGGAGGCAGATCAGAGAGGTAATAAGGGCTAAAGAGTGTAGACTTTGAAGACTATTTTACGGACTTTAACTTTTACTCTGAATGATATGGAAAAATTTTGGAGAAGTAACATTAACCTTTGATAGGGCTAGTCTGCCACTGTGACTACTGTGTTAAGACTGCAAGGGGTCAAGAGAAAAAGCAAAGAAATCAGGTTCAGGAGCTCAGAATTAAGAGACTTTGCAGTTGCTCAGGTAAGAAATGAGGGTAGCTTGAACCAAGGTGATAGCTACTGAGGCGGTGAGAAGTGATCAATTTCTAGATACGGTTTTAAGGTACATCTAAGGCTGTACCATTGGATGGACTGGATGCATCTACTGTAGATGTGAGAAAGAGGAGTCAAGATGTTTAACCTGAATAACTGAATGACCGGAGTGGTACTTACTGAAATGAAGGCAACGGGAAAGTAGGGATTTGGGAAGAGAAAATTGGGAGCTAAATTCTGAATTTGGTTGATTTGAGATGTTTCTTAGACATCTGTGTGTAGTCACAGATTTTTAAAACTGTAGAGTCTAAAGAAAAGTGTGGAACTACAGATATAAATTTGGGACTCATCAACATCTAAACTCTGTGTGAAACCCAGAGACATCATGGAAGACTACCAAGAGCAGAGAGGGATACAAATGTTTGCAGCAAATGCAGAAGTGTCCATGATGAAGGTGAGGTGAAAGGCATCTCCTAGAAAAGCCATGAATCCTAAGGGCAAGAAAAAGAGAAACTGATGTTGCTTATTGACACCTGGGAGTGTCAGAGTACAATAGGTGAAGATCATAAGGATGACCCTGAATTCCTCAGAGAGGAAAAACATTGCCTAATGTTTAAAATATATGTTCATTTAAAGGAAAAATCTGAATTACATTTTTAAAAGTGTTCTACTATAAAGGTTTGCATATAAACATTGGTAAAATTTTTTAACTTTCAGTAATTTGGAAAATCTATTCTGGGACATGTACCCTTACCATTCCAAAAACTGAAGTGTTACTACTATCTCCACCTGTGATATGTGGGACAATTAAGAAAATTTCAGACTATAGTTAACAATACTGTATTATGTGTTTGAAAGTTGCCAAGACACTAGATCTTAGAAGTTCTCACCACAAGAAGACAATTTGTAACTACATGAGGTGATGTATGTTAATTTATTGTGATAATCATTTTGCTCCATGTCCATAAATCATTATGTTATATAAACTAACACAATATTATATGTCAATTATATCACAATAAAACTGGGAGAGGGTACTAAGAGAAGAGAGCAAACTTGTTTCTTGTTCTTTATTTTATTCTTCTCCCCCATATGCTTATTGAGCTTCTAGAAAGTTCAGAATTATACATTACTAACGGACTCTACTCTTTGGACCTATCATCTGTAGCCTGAAGAAATTCTTTTGGAAGTGTATTTAAAAAAAAGAAACCCAAGTGACACCTATTAAGTAAACTAGACCCTTGCTAGAAAATTTAAGTTTCACTGGAGTTAAGCAATTTGATATTCTCAATGGAGATCTTAACTCAGGGGTGTTTTGTGAAGGTATAAATAGGGGTGAGCAGATTGTTCTCTTTCTAGAGGTTATAGTCTCATTGTGACCACAGAAAAATCGTTTCCAAGAGTTGCTTTGTTTGTACCCATCAGGAAAGGGAGGAAGGAAAATATTTCAATAGTTCTATATACTTTGTTAAAAGGAAAGGCTATCACTGTTATTATATAAAGCAGTCTAAACTCTAGTGGTTCATGTTTTGAAATTTACTCAGGGATGCTGAGTGTTTATTCAGGTACTGTGTCTCAGAAATAATAAACTGCAAAGGGAAAAAAATACCCTATGTTTTACGTTAAAAAATAAACTAAACGTCACAGAATGGCAGAATCTGACCTTTAACGTAGTTGCAATATGTCTGGAAGTATGAGTATTATTACCATAATTTATTTACCTATTCCCCAGATAACCATAGTACTCATTTTAAAACAATCTTATAGGACCATGGTATGATTTAGAATCCAGAAACCATAATGATGTCTTAATAGTTTCTGGTAAGATTCCAGTTTCTATGAGTTTCTCTTCCATTTCAATAGCTCCAACATTTTTTAAAGTGCATAGAATCTTAATTGGTAAACTGCAGAGATGCCTTGAGATTTTTATCCTAAAGTTCTAAAAATTTCTAAACAGAGCACAAAAAAGAGGCAAAGTTTAATTTTTTTCAATGAGCTGATATTTTTTAGGATTATTTTTTCAGTCACTGACTTCTCCCATAGTTACCACTCTAAAGAGTATTAAAAATGCATAATAATTTCATTCTTTTACATGTAGCTGTCCAGTTTTCCCAGCACCACTTATTGAAGAGGCTGTCATTTCTCCATTGTATATTCTTGCCTCCTTTATGAAAGATAAGTTGACCATATGTGCATGGGTTTATCTATCTTGTTCCATTGATCTATATTTCTGTTTTTGTGCCAGTACCATACTGTCTTGATTACTGTAGCTTTGTAGTATAGTATGAAGCCAGGAAGCCTAACTCCTCCAACTCCGTTTTTTTTTTCTCAAGATTGTTTTGGCTATTCGGGGTCTTTTGTGTTTCCATATAAATTGTGAAATTTTTTGTTCTAGTGCTGTGAAAAATGCCATTGGTAGTTTGACAGGGATTGCACTGAATCTTTAGATTGCTTTGGGTAGTATAGTCATTTTCACAATGTTGATTCTTCCAATTCAAGAACATGTTATATCTCTCCATCTGTTTGTATTGTCTTTAATTTATTTCATCAGTGTCTTACAGTTTTCTACATACAGGTCATTTGTCTCCTTAGGTAAGTTTATTCCTAGGTATTTTGTTGCAGTGGTAATTGGGAGTGAATCTGTAGATTGCTTTGGGCAGTTAGAACACTTCCTAACACCATAAACAAAAATAAACTCAAAATGGAATAAAGACCTAAATGTAAGGCCAGACACTATAAAACTCTTAGAGGAAAACACAGGCACAACACTCTATGACATAAATCACTGCAAGATCCTTTTTGACCCACCTTCTAGAGAAATGGAAATAAAAATAAAAATAAACAAATGGGACCTAATGAAACTTAAAAGCTTTTGCACAGCAAAGGAAACCATAAACAAGATGAAAAGACAACCCTCAGAATGGGAGAAAATATTTGCAAATGAAGCAACTGACAAAGGATTAATCTCCAAAATATACAAGCAGCTCATTCAGCTCAATATCAAAAAAAAAAACCCCAATCCAAAAATGGGCAGAAGACCTAAATAGACATTTCTCCAAAGAAGATATACAGATTGCCAACAAAAACATGAAAGGATGCTCAACATCACTAATCATTAGAGAAACGCAAATCAAAACTACAATGAGGTATCACCTCACACCAGTCAGAATGGCCATCATCAAAAAATCTACAAACAATAAATGCTGAAGAGGATGTGGAGAAAAGGGAACCCTCTTGCACTGTTGGGGGGAATGTAAATTGATACAGCCACTATGGAGAACAGTATGGAGGTTCCTTAAAAAACTACAAATAGAACTACCATACGACCCAGCAATCCCACTACTGGGCATATACCCTGAGAAAACCATAATTCAAAAAGAGTCATGTACCACAATGTTCATTGCAGCACTGTTTACAATAGCCAGGACATGGAAACAACCTAAGTGTCCATCAACAGATGAATGGATAAAGAAGATGTGGTGCATATATATAATGGAATATTACTCAGCCATAAAAAGGAATGAAATTGAGTTATTTGTAGTTAGGTGGATGGACCTAGAGTCTTTCATACAGAGTGAAGTAAGTCAGAAAGAGAAAAACAAATACCGTATGCTAACACATATATATGGAATCTAAAAAAGAAAAAAATGGTTCTGATGAACCTAGAGGCAGGACAGGAATAAAGACGCAGATGTAGAGAATGCACTTGAGGACACAGGGAAGGGGAAGGGTAAGCTGGTATGAAGTGAGAGAGTAGCATTGACATATATACACTACTAAATGTAAAATAGATAGCTAGTGGGAAGCAGCTGCATTGCACAGGAGATCAGCTCGTTGCTTTGTGACCACCTAGAGGGGTGGGTTAGGGAGGGTGTGAGGGAGACACAAGAGGGAGGGGATATGGGGATATATGTATACATATAGCTGATTCACTTTGTTATACAGCAGAAACTAACACAACATTGTGAAGCAATTATACTCCAATAAATATGTTAAAGAAAAAAATGCGTAATAGTGTAATCTGAAAAAGAATACGTATATATGTATAACTGAATCAGTTTGCTGTACACCTGAAACTAACACAACATTGTGAATCAACTATACCTCAATAAAAAATGTGTAAGAGTAGACTTTGATTAATTTGTTACTTTTAATTGAAACATTTCTATTGAGTCCATTCTCAAATCCTATAATGCTTTTGAGTGAAAATAGGATATTAAATAACACCATTCAATTTTGGCATACATTACATGCAAATAGAACTCTAAGATTTATATCAGTTGTCTTCAAGATGGTATTTTTCCATGAGGGAATCTATGAAGATAAGAATGGTGTCCACAAATTAATATTTCATAAGTATCAATCACAGTCATACCTTTACTGTGGATCAAACTACCCAGGTTGTCTAAAATACTAGACTGTCTTTAACTGAAATTATATCAACTTACTGGCTAAACTGAATATCTCATGCTGAGCATAGCACAGTAATACATGCCTTCCATCAACATAAAATTAGTTATGTATTATTTTCTAAATACTATTTGGTGATCAAAACCTTCCAAAATATGTGATAGATGAGAGAAAGTAATTTTTTAAATTTTTATTGGAGTATAGTTGATTTACAATGTTGTGTTAGTTTCTGCTATACAACAAAGTGAATCAGTTATACATATATCCACACTTTTTTTTAGAATGTTTTCCATATAGGTCATTACAGAGTATTGAGAATAGTTCCCTGTGCTATATAGTAAGTCCTTATTAGTTATCTATTTTATATATAGTAGTGTGTATATGTTAATCCCAATCTCCCAATTTACCCCTACTCCCCTCCCCCCCTTCCCCTCTCCCCTACTTTCCCCCCTGGTAACCATAAGTTTGCTTTCTACATCTGTGACTCTATTTCTGTTTTGTAGATAAGTTCATTTGTACCATATTTTTTAGATTCCACATATAAGTGATATCATATGATATTTGTCTTAGAGAGAGAAAGTAATTTAAAAAGACCCTTAAAAAAAAAAAGAAAAAAAGACCCTTAAATGAAAAACTTGGGAATGGTAGAGTTTTAAGAAGCCATGATTAAAGACCGCAAATCAATATAACTGAAATTTTCTTTATAATTTCACTTATAACAAGAAGTACAATGTTATCTAGAAATGAAACTTGAAATTATAAATCCATAATGATCTGCCAATTTAAATGCAACTTAGAAGGAAGAGTATTTGAAATTTTAAAGCAAACTGTATACTTGCTCTTATGTATGTGTACATTTTTACTTATAAATTGTTAGGCAATCACTTGAGAATATTGCAGCACTTCATTCAAAATTTGAAAAGAAAGATATATCCGCTGTCTCAGTTGACATTTCCCTCATATGTCAAAAGCTAATGGATACTCAGATGGCTCGTAAACTTTGCTTCTATCTCCATTCTTTCCCTCATGATCACAAATATAGCTCAGTGAAGATCCTCTCAGATTTGAGCAAAACAAAATTCTTGTGAACCCAAAGATCACCAAATAATATAATTGAATACTTTTGATAGTTTTAAAACTGATTTGATCTGCATATCCAAAACCCACTGAATTTAAAACTCAGAGTTTAATGACTGGATTAATCTTTACCATCTAAAATGTTATATTTGATTTATATTGGCTGACATTCTCTAACAATGATTTTTCAAGATGAACTTTCCTTTTAAATTATTCAAGTTAATCACTGACATTGAATGATAAGCTAGCATTAGCAGATGTAGATACATGCAGAGTATTTACTGCCTATGTTAAATTGTGCAGGATATTATACTTTTAAGGACCGAGATGGACAAAGATGAAAATCTGGTCTCATTCTGTTGAAAACCTAGTGACTTTTCTATTAGCATCAGTCCATTTTGTCAAACGTGAGAAGATTTACATAAAATTACTAAGAAACATGGAACATTCAATTAAGGACTAATTCTGTGGTTGTATGCTTTCCATTTTTCATCTACATTATCAGTGAATCATTTCAACTTAAAATGTATTAAATAAAACTATTTTATAATCTAACCTTCTACTTTCTCAGAAATTATTAGAATAAAAAGTAACTTTTTAACAATTAAAAAGCTTTACAAACTTTAATAAAAAATTGTTTATAAAATATAAACTGCACCAAAATGAGCTTTTACCTCTCTCTCATATATATGAAAGGAGGTGGGAGAAAATATTTGGATGCAATGTGACCGGCAAGGGATTGATTAATTCACAAAATATACAAACAGCTCATATAGCTCAATATCAAAAAATAATCCAATCAAAAATTTGGCATAAGAACTGAATAGGCATTTCTCCAAAGAAGACATACAGATGGCCAAAAGGTATAAAAAAAGATGCTCAACATTGCTAATTATTAGAGAAATACAAACCAAAACTACAATGAGATATCACTTCACACCAGTCAGAATGGACATCATCAAAAAGTCTACAAATAATAAATGTTGGAGAGGGTGTGGAGAAAAGAGAACCCTCTTACACTGTTGGTGGGAACGTAAATTGGTGCAGCCACTATGTAGAACAGTATGGAGGTTCCTTAAAAAACTAAAAATAGAGCTACCACACGATCCTACAATCTCACTCCAGGGCATATATCCAGAGAAAACCATAATTCGTAAAGATATATGCACCCTAATGTTCATTGCAGCACTATTTACAATGGCCAAGACATAGAAGCAACCTAAATGTCCATAGACAGATGAATGGATAAAGAAGATATGGTGCATATACACAATGGAATATTGCTCAGCCATAAAAAAGAATGAAATAATGCCATTTGCAGCAACATAGATGGACCTAGAGATTATCATACTAAGTAAGCCAGAGAAAGACAAATATCATATGATATCGCTTATATGTGGAATCTAAAAGAAAAAAAGAAAAGACGAAGTTATTTCCAAAAACAGAAAGAGACCCACAGACATAGAAAACAAACGTATGGTTAACAAAAGGGAAAGAGGGGTGGGGGGAGGGATAAATTAAGAGGCTGGGGCTAACTTATACATACTACTGTGTATAAAATAGATAACCAACAAGGACCTACTGTATAGCACAGGGAACTATACTCAATATTATTTAATAACCTATAAGGGAAAGAATATATATATATATATACACACATATATATAAAATATATACATTCCTATATGTATATACGTATAACAGAATTGCTGTGCTATACGCCTGATACTTACACGATATTGTAAATCAACTATACTTCAAAAACATTTAAAAAAAGAAAGAAGCAACAGATAATTTAACAAAGTGGTTATAAAAAAAAGACCCTTAAATGAAAAACTTGGGAATGGGCACAATCTCTAAATTCCAAATGATTTTCTGCATTTAAAGGATGGAGCTTTTAGGAAATGGATTAAGTCAAACAATTTATTATATTAGTTGTTCACTATTGAATTAGAAATGGTTCCTGTCCTATTTAACACGTCAAGGAAAGAAAACACTTTTCAAAATAAGTGTCTATGAAATGCTTGATTGTTCATATCCTTAGCCAAGGAAGTTCGCTAAGTCAGCTTATCTTCTGGCCTTCAAATTAGAAGATTTCTCTGTTATTAAATTAGCAACAAATTAATAATCAAATTACCCTTTGGCACTTGGGTTCAAATACAATAAGGCTAAATTCTGATTGCCTTTCCTAAATCAAGTAAATGATTTTGTACCATAAGAGTTTATTGAAATAAAAATGTATGTGAACATTTTAGCAATTCCCTATTTATTAAATCCAAGCATTGCAATTTTTAAGCATTAACATGCTTACAGTAGTGAAATAAAGAATGATTGCCAACACAAAAAGATCAGTGACCTTATCTATAGCTAAGGTCTAAATTCGGCTTCATTAAACTGATAGCCTGGTTCTTTATATCATTGTGTTACTGAGAATGAGCTATTAACCAGATATTACTCAGGTAATAAAAACACTCTGCATTTGTTTGCTAGGGCTGCCTTAAACTACCACATATTACGTGACTTAAAGCAATAGAAATTTATCCTCTCACAGTTCTAGAGACTAGAATCCTGAAATCAAAATTTTGGCAGGGCCATGTTCCCTCTGAAGGCTCTAGGAAGAAGTCTTGCTTGTTTCTTCATAGCTTCTGATGGCTCCCAGCCATCCCTGGCATTCTTTGGCTTGTAGCTGCATCACTCCAAGCACTGCCTCTGTCTTCACATGGCTTTATCCCCATCTGTGTGTGTGTGTGTGTCCTCTCCTATTCTTATAAGAACACTAGTCATTGGATTTAGGGCCCACCTCAAGGTCCTTAATTAAATCTACAAAGACACTTTTCAAATACAATCATATTTACAGATGATAGGAGTTAGAATTTGAACATATCTTTTTAGGTTACAATTCAATGGACTGCAGCCTCTAAGTGGTTAGACTACAAATACTGATTTGATTCAATCCCTTTTCTATTCTAAGAAATGTTAAGATTTTGCTAAATACATCAAATGCCTAAGGTATGTGAGAAATGAGATGGGGGATATAAAGAGGAAAACTAGTTATCTTATGATCATCTTACAACTAAATTCAGAAAGTATTTCTAATAGGATAAAAAGAAAAAGTGTCTGACCCCCACGGATAAAAGTACATTCCTCATGAAAGAAACAAGAAGAGCAGTAGAAATATTCTGTGTTAAGGGTATTACCATAAGATAAACAGCTTACTTGGAAGTTCAATTTAATAGACTATTGAAATAATTTATATCCTAATTTTATACATTTTCTCAGTGTAATTCTTTAGATACAATTATAGCTACCATTTTTTGTTATATGAATTTTATTGTCTTAATGGTATTATGACTATGAATATTGAAAAGATTTTTTTCAGATGTCCTCAATCAATACTAAGCCAAAATCTCTAATGGCTAAAATCCCAAAAGCTGGCAGTACCAAATGCTAGCAAGAATGCAGAGCAAGAGGAACTATCGTTCATTGCTGGTGGGAATGCAAAATTGTACAGCCACTTTGCAAAACAGTTTGGCAGTTTCTTACAAGAATTTGATCGTAAGATCCAGAAATCTAGCTCCTACCTACTTACCCAAAGAAGCTGAAGACTTACATCCACACAAAAATCTGTGTATGAGTTATAGAAGCTTTGTTCATAATTGCCCAAAACTGGAAGCAACCAAGACATCCTTTAAAAGTGAATGGGTCTACCCACCACCAGAGCCTCCCATCAGGCCTCTTAGATAGCGTCAACCACCAGAGGGCAGACAGCAGAAGCAAGAAAAACTACAATCCTGCAGTCTGTGGAACAAAAACCACATTCACAGAAAGACAGACAAGATGAAAAGGCAGAGGGCTATATACCAGATGAAGGAACAAGATAAAACCCCAGACAAACAACTAAATGAAGTGGAGATAGACAACCTTACAGAAAAAGAATTCAGAATAATGATAGTGAAGATGATCCAGAACCTCGGAATAAGAATGGAGGCAAAGATCGAGAAGATGCAAGAAATGTTTAACAAAATCCTAGAAGAATTAAAGAACAAACAAAGAGAGATGAACAATACAATAATTGCAATGAAAACTACACTAGAAGGAATCAGTAGCAGAATAACAGAGGCAGAAGAATGGATAACTGACCTGGAAGACAGAATGGTGGAATTCACTGCTGCAGAACAGACTAAAGAAAAAAGAATGAAAAGAAATGAAGACAGCCTAAGAGACCTCTGGGACAACACTAAATGCAACAACATTTGCATTATAGGGGTGCCAGAAGGAGAAGAGAGAGAGGAAGTACAAGAGAAAATATTTGAAGAGATTATAGCCGAAAACTTCCCTAACACGGGAAAGGAAATAGCCACCCAAGTCCAGGAAGTGCAGAGAGTCCCATACAGGAGAAACCCAAGGAGAAACATGCCAAGACACATAGTAATCAAATTGGCAAAAATTAAAGACAAAGAAAAATTATTGAAAACAGCAAGGGAAAAATGACAAATAACATACAAGGGAACTCCCATAAGGTTAACAGCTGATTTCTCAGCAGAAACTCTACAAGCCAGAAGGGACTGGCATGATATACTTAAAGTGATGAAAGGGAAGAACCTACAACCAAGATTACTCTACCCAGCAAGGATCTTATTCAGGTTCGACTGAGAAATCAAAAGCTTTACAGACAAGCAAAAGCTGAGAGAATTCAGCACCACCAAACCAGCTCTACAACAAATGCTAAAGGAACTTCTCTAAGTGGGAAACACAAGAGAAGAAAAGAACCTACAAAAACAATTCAGAAAATGGTCATAGGAACACACATATCGATAATTACCTTAAACGTGAATGGATTAAATGCTCCAACCAAAAGACACAGGCTTGCTGAATGGATACAAAAACAAGACCCATATATATGCTGTCTACAAGAGACCCACTTCAGACCTAGGGACACATACAGACTGAAAGTGAGGGGATGGAAAAAGATATTCCATGCAAATGGAAATCAAAAGAAAGCTAGAGTAGCAATACTCATATCAGACAAAATAACTTTAAAATAAAGACTATTACAAGAGAAAAAGAGGGACACTACATAATGATCAAGGGATCAATCCAAGAAGAAGATATAACAATTATAAATATATATGCACCCAACATAGGAGCACCTCAATACATAAGGCAACTGCTAACAGCTATAAAAGAGGAAATCGACAGTAACACAATAATAGTGGGGGACTTTAACACCTCACTTACACCAATGGACAGATCATCCAAAATGAAAATAAATAAGGAAACAGAAGCTTTAAATGACACAATAGACCAGATAGATTTAATTGATATTTATAGGACATTCCATCCAAAAACAGCAGATTACACTTTCTTCTCCAGTGTGCACGGAACATTCTCCAGGATAGATCACGTCTTGGGTCACAAATCAAGCCTCAGTAAATTTAAGAAAACTGAAACCATATCAAGCACCTTTTCTGACCACAACGCTATGAGATTAGAAATCAATTACAGGGAAAAAAACGTAAAAAACACAAACACATGGAGGCTAAACAATATGTTACTAAATAACCAAGAGATCACTGAAGAAATCAGAGGAAATCAAAAAATTCCTAGAGACAAATGACAATGAAAACACGATGATCCAAAATCTATGGGATGCAGCAAAAGCAGCTCTAAGACGGAAGTTTATAGCTATACAAGCCTACCTAAAGAAACAAGAGAAATCTCAAGCAAACAATCTAACCTTACACCTAAAGGAACTAGAGAAAGAAGAACAAACAAAACCCAAAGTTAGCAGAAGGAAAAAAATCATAAAGATCAGAGCAGAAATAAAAGAAATAGAAACAAAGAAAACAATAGAAAAGATCAATAAAACTAAAAGCTGGTTCTTTGAGAAGATAAACAAAATTGATAAGCCATTAGCCAGACTCCTCAAGAAAAAAGGGAGAGGACTCAAATCAATAAAATTAGAAATGAAAAAGGAGAAGTTACAACAGACACCACAGAAATACAAAGCATCCTAAGAGATCACTACGAGCAACTCTACACCAATAAAATGGACAACTTGGAAGAAATGGACAAATTCTTAGAAATGCACAACCTTCCGAGACTGAAGCAGGAAGAAATAGAAAATATGAACAGACCAATCACAAGTAATGAAATTGAAACTGTGATTAAAAATCTTCCAACAAACAAAAGTCCAGGACCAGATGGCTTCACAGGTGAATTCCATCAAACATTTAGAGAAGAGCTAACACCCATCCTTCTCAAACTCTTCCAAAAAATTGCAGAGGAAGGAACACTCCCAAACTCATTCTATGAGGCCTCCATCACCCTGATACCAAAACCAGACAAAGATACTACAAAAAAAGAAAATTACAGACCAATATCACTGACGACTATAGATGCAAAAATCCTCAACAAAATACTAGCAAACAGAATCCAACAACACATTAAAAGGATCATACACCATGATCAAGTGGGATTTATCCGAGGGATGCAAGGATCCTTCAATATACGCAAATCAACCAATGTGGTACACCATATTAACAAACTGAAGAATAAAAACCATATTATCATCTCAATAGAGGCAGAAAAAGCTTTTGACAAAATTCAACACCCATTTATGATAAAAACTCTCCAGAAAGTGGGCATAGAGGGAACCTACCTCAACCTAATAAAGGCCATATACGACAGACCCACGGCAAACATCATTCTCAACGGTGAAAAGCTGAAAGCATTTCCTCTAAGATCAGGAATGAGACAAGGATGTCCACTCTCACCACTATTATTCAACATAGGTTTGGAAGTCCTAGCCACAGCAATCAGAGAAGAAAAAGAAATGAAAGGAATACAAATTGGAAAAGAAGAAGTGAAACTGTCACTGTTTGCAGATGACATGATACTATACATAGAGAATCCTAAAAATGCCACCAGAAAACTACTAGAGCTAATCAATGAATTTGGTAAAGTTGCAGGATACAAAATTAATGCACAGAAATCTCTTGCATTCCTATATACTAATGATGAAAAATCTGAAAGAGAAATTATGGAAACACTCCCATTTACCATTGCAACAAAAAGAATAAAATACCTAGGAATAAACCTACCTAGGGAGACAAAAGACCTGTATGCAGAAAACTATAAGACACTGATGAAAGAAATTAAAGATGATACCAACAGATGGAGAGATATACCATGTTCTTGGATTGGAAGAATCAATAGTGTGAAAGACTCTACTACCCAAAGCAATCTACAGATTCAATGCAATCCCTATCAAATTACCAATGGCGTTTTTTACAGAACTAGAACAAATCATCTTAAAATTTGTATGGAGACACAAAAGACCCCGAATAGGCAAAGCAGTCTTGAGGGAAAAAAACGGAGCTGAAGGAATCAGACTCCCTGACTTCAGACTATACTACAAAGCTACAGTAATCAAGACAATATGGTACTGGCACAAAAACAGAAACATAGATCAATGGAACAAGATAGAAAGCCCAGAGATAACCTTACGCACCTATGGTCAACTAATCTATGACAAAGGAGGCAAAGATATACAATGGAGAAAAGGCAGTCTCTTCCATAAGTGGTGCTGGGAAAACTGGACAGCTACATGTAAAAGAATGAAATTAGAGTATTCCCTAACACGATACACAAAAATAAACTCAAAGTGGATTCAAGACCTAAATTTAAGACCGGACACTATAAAACTCTTAGAGGAAAACATAGGAAGAACACTCTTTGACATAAATCACAGCAAGATCTTTTTTGATCCACCTCCTAGAGTAATGGAAATAAAAACAAAAATAAACAAATGGGACCTAATGAAACTTCAAAGCTTTTGCACAGCAAAGGAAACCATAAACAGATGAAAAGACAACCCTCAGAATGGGAGAAAATATTTGCAAACGAATCAACGGACAAAGGATTAAACTCCAAAATATATAAACAGCTCATTCAGCTCAATATTAAAGAAACAAACAACCCAATCCAAAAATGGGCAGAAGACCTAAATAGACATTTCTCCAAAGAAGACATACAGACGGCCACGAAGCACATGAAAAGATGCTCAACATCACTAATTATTAGAGAAATGCAAATCAAAACTACAATGAGGTATCACCATTGGATACAATGGTATCACCATTGTTAGAATGGGCATCATCAGAAAATCTACAAACAACAAATGCTGGAGAGGGTGTGGAGAAAAGGGAACCCTCTTGCACTGTTGGTGGGAATGTAAATTGATACAGCCACTATGGAGAACAATATGGAGGTTCCTTAAAAAAGTAAAAATAGAATTACCATATGATCCAGCAATCCCACTACTGGGCATATACCCAGAGAAAACCGTAATTCAAAAAGATACATGCACCCCAATGTTCATTGCAGCACTATTTACAATAGCCAGTTCATGGAAGCAACCTAAATGCCCATCAACAGACGAATGGATAAAGAAGTTGTGGTATATATATAAAATGGAATATTACTCAGCCATAAAAAGGAACAAAATTGAGTCATTTGTTGAGACGTGGATGGATCTAGAGACTGTCATACAGAGTGAAGTAAGTCAGAAGGAGAAAAACAAATATCGTATATTAACGCATGTATGTGGAACGTAGAAAAATGGTACAGATGAGCCAGTTTGCAGGGCAGAAGTTGAGACACAGATGTAGAGAATGGACATATGGACACCAAGGGGGGAAAACTGCGGTGAGGTGGGGATGGTGGTGTGCTGAATTGGGCGATTGGGATTGACATGTATACACTGATATGTATAAAACTGATGCCTAATAAGAACCTGCAGTATAAAAAAACAAACAAAACAACTAATACTAAACTTTCATTGGGTTATTTGTATGGAAATATGTTAATATAAATGTTTCAGACATTACATGAAATTCCTAAAAATCTTATATTTGTATTTGTATGGAAATATGTATGGAAACATGTTAATATAAATGTTTCAGACATTACATGAAATTTCTAAAAATCTTATATTTGTATTTGTATGGAAATATGTATGGAAATATGTTAATATAAATGTTTCAGACATTACATGAAATTTCTAAAAATCTTATATGTTCTGGTATAATGTTATAAGTAATAATCCTAGTTATTACTTTAAAATGTATATCTCAGAAATAACTAATTTTCTTGTCAACTGCATTATTATGAACTTTCATCAAATCTTTTACCGTGGTCATTTTTAAGTCTTTTGTCATTTACAGACAGTTCTGGGTGTACTCTGATGATTTTGCAAATATGTTCCTATAAAAGGGTTTCATCTTCAAGAAATTCATGGAAAAGACTCTGACAAGTACAGGTTTCTGGTAACTGACTGTACTGCTGAACTGAATGAATAAGCATTTTCAGAACTCTGATGAAAAACTGATGAACTCATAAAAGTGCTAACAAAAGATCAAGATGAAAAAAAACAATTAATTACATGGGACTGAGTGAACTGATGAGGATGAGTATAATTTTTGTGACTTTCTGTCTGAATTAAAAAAAAAAAAAAAATCCCACAAGGACTCAGAGGCAAAGAATATACAAATCAATTTTCACTGCAAAGTAAAGGAGCTGTTACAGTGGAGGATTACTGGACTGAATGTCAATATTATGACATAGTATGAGTGTGTTTCATGTTTGGTAATTGCAATCATTGTTGTTTTTGTTGTGGTCATCCATGTACAATGCTTGGTGTCAGTCTATTTATCTCTTGTAAAAATAAAATACAGTGTGTGTGTGTGAAAAAAAAAAAAAAAAAAGAACTAAAGACAAACACAAAATTCTGAATGCAGCCAGGGAGGAACAACACATTACCTATAGGGGAACACCAATTTGAATGACAAATTTCTCATCAGAATCCACAGATGCCAGCTGAAAATTGCACCACATTTTTTCAAGTGCTAAAAGAAAAGCTGTCAACAGTGAATTCTATGCCCAGCAAAATTATCCTTCATGAATAAAGGGGAAATAAAGTCATCCTCAGTCAAAGAAAAGCTAAAAGAATTTGACATTGGCAGACCTAACCTTAAAGACTGCTATAGGATGCTCTTCAAGTAGAAATGAAATGATAAAAGAAGGAATCTTGGAGCATCAGGAAAGAAGGAAGAATGGGTAAAACAGATATATGGTTACATACAATAGAATATTCTCCTCATGACGTTTAGAAGGATATTTGATGATTGAAACAAATATAAGACACTATCTGATACCCATGTACATGGTATTTAAAAACAGGGTAAGTAAAGAGACCTAAATGAAAGTAAGGTTTCCACACTTTACTTGAAGTGGTAAAGTCACATATGCATAATGTAACAGCGACAGCAAGCACTAAGAAAACTATACCAAGAGATACACTCAAAAACACTATAAATAAATCAAGATGAAATTCTAAAAAATGTTCAAGAAACTCACAGGAAGTCAAGAAAAGAGAAACAGAGAAATGATAATCAGAGGAATCAAATAGAAAATGAATAATAAAATGGAAAAAAAAAAAGTGAATGGGTAAAAAAAAAAAAAATGTGAATGGGTAAACTGTGGTACATCCATACAATGGTATATATTTCCGCAATAAAAAGACATGAGCTATCAAGTCATGAAAAGACGTAGAGGAAAAAAAAGATACTGCTAAGAAAAAAAACCTGAAAGGGCTACATACTATGATTCCAAATATATGACACTGCAGAAAAGGTAAAACTATGTTGACAGTATAAAAAAAAAAAAAAAAATCAGTGATTACCAGAGGTTCAGGGTAGGAGAATGAATAGGTAGAGCACAGAGGATTTAAGTCAATGAAACTACACTGTATAATACCGTAATGGTGAGTATACATTATACATTTGTCAAAAACCATAGAACTACAAATACAGAGTGAACCCTAATGTAAGAAATATAATTTAGTTAATAATGTATCAATATTAGTTTATTAATTGTAAGAAATGTACCACACTCATCAAGATGTTAATATGAGAAACTGTGGGGAGAGGGAGTATATGGGAAAGAAACTCTCTGTACTGTATTTTCTGAAAATCTATAACTGTTTTAAAAATTAAAGTTTATTAATAAAAAATTATGTTTCTTCTTATCCTAAATCAAGTTTGATTGAAACAGTGCAGCCCTTGAGAGTTATGTAGGATTACCCTCCTGACCCATGATGCCTGGTTTATGAGCAATCACTCTATTTTCCTCTTTTATATATTTTCTGGAGCTCTGTTACAATATTGTTTAAAAGCCAAGAAATAAATCAAATCTGTATTTGAGAACTAAATCTCTAAATGTAAACTTATTAGCATTTTAGATTTTCTATCCAGCAGGAAATTACTTAATCAATTTATTTTAATTTTTTGGCCTGTAGGATCTCTCTCAAAATCTTTAAAATGGTATTAGACAGGGGCTGAAATTTTCTTTTCTTTTTTAAAATGCCATTTCCTATTAATTTTATAATATTTTATATTCCAAGAACAATTGTATGTGTTAAATGACAGCGCCAATATTCTAATATGTGCTTAATTTTTTCATTTCCTCTGTCTCTTCGGGCATCCATTGGGGCAGAGCTATCCAATGCCACAGAATGTACCTTTTCCCTTTTGGTGCTATTATTACTGCCTTTATTTGAAGTTTTCCATATCTGTGTAATAATACATGACATTAATATAAGTAGCACATCCTGGAGTCACACATAAAAATAAAGAATTCTCTCTTCAAAAGTATGTTGTTTACCCTTCTATAATACTACCACAAACACCAAAATTTTTAAAGTATAAAACATGGAGAAAATCTGCTCTTTGGAGTTTGGAGATTTTGTTTTCTTTTGTATGGGGACAAATTATGCCAAACAACAATGTCAAATCATATTGACTAAACTTATTATGGTTTCTATGAAGTTATATTATTTTAAATAACTATAATACTGCCTTCTGCTTTTAGTTTAAACATCATTTTATAATAAAACTTTATAAAGTATATGGTAGAATTTGAGTTATAAAGGGGGAAATAGTACAAACAGTTCATTGAAATAGTCTATTTTAACCTTGTTTGAACACTTATGTTATCTTCTGTAGAATGAAGCATACAATTTGCTTTTGATTTCCCATTTCCCCAAGATTATTTGAATGTACAGCCTCCATAAACTATTATATCCACCTAGGGAATATGGGAGTTCTTTGTATAATGTACTACATAGCATTGAACTGAAAAATCTAATTAATGTACATGGTAGAGGAATCTACGTGCGTTCAATTGTCTGTGTTATTTGCTGACCTATAGATAACTTTCAGCTTACTATTTTCAAATAAGTAATAAAGTCCACTAATAACAATGGTTTTTCATTAACTAAACGCCCTGTGATTGTCAACTCAACTGTGTGCCTCTCTCCTTAATGGGGACCCAAAATGCTTAGGTAAGTTTAAACTATCATGAAATATTTACTTGGTTGCATTTGCAAATTATACAGTACTCATGTGAATAATTGTGAAGTAGACAAAGTTTCTATGTTTGCTTTTCCTTCCTCCCATTTGATGGTCCTTTGCCCAGGTGACTTTTGCCTCCATCACCATTTTCTTGGCTTCCTCAGGACTCGTATCATGGCAATTCTATATGGCATCCAGTGTGTTATAAAGTTGGGTATTTTCCCAAGACTCTTTGGCAAGGGCATGAACTGTCAGCAAGCGCCAGTGGCCCCAGGGTGTAGGCTGCGGCAGCCTTAAACAACATAGGTCTAGTGCTAAGCAGGCATGGCTGAAGCAAAGATTATAAAGAAAAAGAAACAGGTTACAGGAAATTATTAGTGTTATGGTTAGATAGGAAACATAAATACACTTTCCCCAACTAAGCTACTTCTTATGTTGTCTTGATCTATCTGTCTTTGAGGCCAAGGAATGAACTTTGGAGGAGCTAAATTTGGATTCCTATTGTTTGTCCATAAGCTCAAAGATCACTACACCACATGGTCTCACTTTGTCTCTAAATAGTCTTAGTATATATGAGAAAGTAGACTTCCCATGGATGCAGCCTTATCAGACTTAAGTGATTCCTTGGAAAGAGGTAGTAGGAACAGCCAGTGTACACAGGACTAAATATGTCTGCTTGTAAGAGGTGGCCAAAGCTTTAGTCTTAGATACAACCCACACTCAGGTCAGTACTGGGGTGCCAGAAACAAAGTTTTTAAGCAATAACTTAAATTATGAGGCTTTTTTTTAACATACTAAATGAGAAACAAAGGAACCTCAAGTAAGACCTGTTTTGGGGGTTTCCAGTACTGTACATTTAAAACTTGGCAAGAAGATCACATTTTTTCCAAACACCCTTTTCTCAGAGAGAAGGTAATATTCACAGGTGGGCAATGGCCATAATCCAAATATGGTAGATCCACAGGGCCAAAATTAACTCGTCCCAGTAGGGTTCCAGTTCATTTTCAACGTTCAGGTAAGGACAATTGGCAGCAATTGCTATCCTGGCGAAAACACTGAGATGATATCCTCAGTACTACCGAGTCCCTGCTACGCTCCTTGGCAAAAGATACTGGGTTCTGGAAGCATAAACTGGCCTGAGGTAACTGCTCAGGAAGATGGAAATTTGCTTGTTGTTTTTAACTTAGTGTGACTGAGGCAAGTGCTGTGATAGTCTACGTCTTATTAAGTCTTTGGTCTCCTTAAAAAGTCAAGCATGTCATAAATCATACCAATGTTTTCTTAGGTTCCTCTCCCAAGACAATAGAAATAGAAACAAAAATAAACAGATGGGAGCTAATCAAACCTTCAAGCTTTTGCACAGCAAAGGAAACCATAAACAAAATGAAAAGACGACCTACAGAATGGGAGAAAATATTTGCAAACAATGAGACCAACAAGGGATTAATTTCCAAAATATACAAACAGCTCACACAACTCAACAACAAAAAAACAAACCAAAAAAAATGGGCAGAAGATCTAAATAGACATTTCTCCAAAGAAGACATACAGATGGCCAACAGGCACATGAAAAGATGCTCAATATTGCTAATTATTAGAGAAATGCAAATCAAAACTACAATGACATACCACCTCACACCAGTCAGAATGGCCATCATTTAAGTCTACAAATAACAAATGCTGGAGAGGATGTGGAGAAAAGGGAATCCTCCTACACCACTGGTGGAAATGTAAGTTCGTGCAGCCACTGTAGAAAACGGTACTAAGGTCCCTCAAAAAACTAAAAATAGAGTTTCCATATGATCCTGCAATCCCACTCCTGGGCATATATCCAGACAAAACTATAATTCAAAAAGATACATGCACCCCTATGTGCATAGCAGCACTATTCACAACAGCTAAGACATGGAAACAACGTAAATATCCATCGACAGATGAATGAATAAAGAAGCTGTGGTACATACCTACAATAGAATACTATTCAGCCGTAAAAAAAAAATGAAATAATGCCATTTGCAGCAACATGGATGGACCTAGAGATTATCATACTAAGTATCAATAAGTCAGAAAGAGAAAAACACCATATGATATCACTTATATGTGGAATCTAAAATCTGACACAAGTGAACTTATCCACAAAACAGAAACAGACTCAAAGACATAGAGAACAGACCTGTGGTTGCCAAGGGGGAGGGGTTGGGGGAGGGATGGAGTAGGAGTTTGGAGTTAGCAGATGTAAACTAGTGTATACAGAATGGATAAATGTATATATATGAATCACCTTGCTGTATGGCAGAAATTAACACAACATTGTAAGTCAACTATGCTTCAATTTAAAAAAGGTCAAGGGCTTCCCTGGTGGCGCAGTGGTTGAGAGTCTGCCTGCTAATGCAGGGGACATGGATTCGGGCCCTGGTCTGGGAAGATCCCACATGCCGTGGAGCGACTAGGCCCATGAGCCACAACTGCTGAGCCTGCGCATCTGGAGCCTGTGCCCCGCAACGGGAGGGACCGCGATAGTGAGAGGCCCACGCACCTCGATGAAGAGTGGCCCCCGCTTGCCCTTGCACGAAACGAAGACCCAACACAGCTAAAAATAAATAAATAAATAAATAAATAAATAAATAAATAAAGTAGCTATTAATGAAAAAAAAAAAAGGTCAAGCATGTCAAAGTTGGTTTTGAGAATATGGAAGCTACTGGGTCACTGAGCCTACTCCAGACAGACACAGATCCCACTGAGGGTGCTGATGCAGCCCAGCTCTCCATGCATTGAGAACATCTCTAATTGAGACTTGGAGAAAGACAGGAGAGAAGCCTTTGGACTTTTCACTCACAAAGGAGGGAAGAATTTTGGATTTCAATCATTTGTCCACTGTACTTTAACTTGCAAAGGGAATATTTGAATATTAATTTTCCCATAAAATTGATGAGGTAGCCATATTCAAATTTATATTCCCATGTTGCTAACATTTTGTTACTGAACTATGAACATTTTTCTTGAAACATCTTTTTTTTTTTTTTTAAAGGTCTCATTAACAACTGTGAGCTCATTCTGCTCCTACCATTTTTTTTTTCCCTTAAGTATTTGTTTTATTTTATTTATTCAGGGCTGTGTTGGGTCTTCGTTTCTATGCGAGGGCTTCCTCTAGTTGTGGCAAGCAGGGGCCACTCTTCATCGCGGTGCGCGGGCCTCTCACTATCGCGGCCTCTCCCGTTGCGGAGCACAGGCTCCAGACGCGCAGGCTCAGCAGTTGTGGCTCATGGGCCTAGTCACTCCGCGGCATGTGGGATCTTCCCAGACCAGGGCTCGAACCCGTATGCCCTGCATTGGCAGGCAGACTCCCAACCACTGCGCCGCCAGGGAAGCCCTTGAAACATCTTTATGCTATATTTATTGAAGTATAAAGAACTTCTGATGCAACTGGATAAAGTTTTAGGTAAATAAAAGAATGAATTTTCAGTGTTAGTTGCATAGTGATCATGAATTCAGTATCATTATTGTCCCGTTCTGACCATTTTAAGAGTCTTTTGTTCCCAGAAAGATAGTCAGATGCAGCGGCTAGGATCAGGGGAGTGACCACATGAAGGTGACAGCTGGAGACTCAGATTTGGCTTATCTCTCTGAGGGCTATATCCACACATGACAGACAAGATAATTTTGGCACTGTGGACCTACCATCTCTGGATAGTATGTATAGGTGGAGTATTAGCTCCTCTCCAAGAGGAGGGCGCTAGAAGAAAAAATGCTGTCTTCTTTCAAAGTTTAACAGAGAATAGGTTTTGGAAAATTTTAAGAGAAAATGACTGTTTCCTCCCACGTGGAAATTGATCAGAAAGCGTAATATTCCCAGCCTCTCTCCATGCCCTTTACTCACTCTGCCCAAAGGGAGATGCAGTGACTTTTCTAATTGCAAATGTGATAAGGATATAATGGGCTTGCTGAGCTCTTGTTTTCTCTCAGGAGCTGCTTTTTGCCTGTAGGATGGAGACCTTCTCTGTTTCTACAGCAAGATTTTGACTTAACAGTAAGAGCCTTCTTCTGGTCCTGTTTTGCCATAATTGAATAGGTACATCTGTCTAATTCTAGGTTTCATTTCCCAGGCCCATTTGGTGGTTACATTAAGCTACGTACTCCAATTTCTAGTAGCAATAAAGTTGATGTTTCTGCTTTACATTTTCCTTACTCTATTTTTTTTGGATTTATCATTTTTTTAGATGCCACTGAGGAAAAAACAGTGTTTGATAACCTCAAAGATCCTAACACTGTGCTCAGTCTAGTATCTGGAAACACATCTCTGAACAGTTGTATTTTAATTGGAGTAGTTATGAATTTACTCCCCCAAAACGTATGACTATTGCTAACCAACACTACCACAAATCAGCATAGGAATCATACTTCACATATCATCATCTCTCTGGGCAATGTTTTCCTGATGAATGTCTATTTTAACATTCAAATTTCATAGAATGTACATTTTTCTCAATACAATGTTGATTAGCTGATGTTTACACAAGAGCAGTTTATAACTCTGTCTCCAAAACTCAAACAAGATGATATGCAGGGAAAGTCTTGGATCACAACCCAGATGAGATTAAGAGGACATCATCAGAATTATGTATAGACATTTTAAGGATGCCAAATATTAATATTGGGCAGGTATGTCTGAGATATCGCTAGAGCTGAAGGAGGCATCAATGCCTAAGAGGTCACAAAGATGCTAGAGTAGACATCCTTGAAAGTGACAGTGATACGATGAAGAGCTACTCTTTTTGAAAGTTTCTTGTTTCTTTATGAAACATAATCACAGAAAAAGGGAAAGTCCATTTTGCAGTTTTTTCATTCTTATTCATTGACCACCTCCACTGAAAGTATGAAAAAGCCATCAAGGACAGGGAAATCTATAGCATCACCTCCAAAAGTGTTTTAAAAAACTGTTTCCTGCTTTGGTATTTGTTTGATGTCGTTGCTTTTCATCCCAGCCCAACCATATCATCACTTTTTTTTTGTTTTTTCTTTTACAGCAATGGGAAGCCACATAACCTAGACCTGGCCAATGAAATGTAAATGGAAGTCTGTGGGAAATCTTTTATTATTATTATTATATAAGTTTCAGGTATATAGAATTATAGCTCAATATCTGTAAACACTATAGAGTGACTGACCACCATCATAAGTCTAGTTACCATCCATCACCATACAGTTGACCCTCTTCACCCATACTGTCCATCTTCATGGCCTTCTATCACAAAAAATGACATTTTCAATGATCCAACTTATTTCTTAATTTTCTTCAAGCATCAATTTTCAACTTTACTTGGTTGAAAACATTCATTATGTGACATTTTCCAGTTGTTTTATTGTATACATCTGTCTGCTTTTAAAGATAAATTTATTTAATGTCAGGCATTACTTACCATGTTGTAGATACAGTATTTGCGACGCTATAAACTTTACATGTTAATGCACAGAAAGCAATTTTTAAATTATCTAATGAGCATACAATGATGCTCTAAGCATTTCACACCTGTACATACACATATATCTGTACATATATATGTGTGTGTTACACATATATACGTATATGGTTTTCCCATTTTAAAAAAATGGAACCAGGAATAAGCTCCTATTTAGCACTGTCACCCCAAACACCTGATTTTCAGAAATAGATTGGTGTTAAAATGCTTCACCTTCTAGAAAGCACTTCTCAAATAATACTTTAGCACACGCATGCACGCCCACACACACACAGTACTAATTTAAAATAAACTTGCTAGTTGGAGCTGCATGCATAAGTTCTCAGTTGCTTTCAGTTCCCAGTATGACTCCTTTGGAATTACAGAATTTAAACAGAAATAATCACTTTTATGATTATTGGTAAAATTGAATTATTGGTATATGATGCAAGCAAACTACAGACTTTAACAATGGTACATTCAGGGAACTATGTTCAATATCCTGTGATAAACCATAATGGAAAATAATATGAAAAATAATGTAAATATATATGTAGAACTGAATCACTTTACTGTAGAGCAGAAATTAACACCGTAAATCAGCTATACTTCAATAGTTCTTTTTTAAAACAGCTAAAGTAAAATAAAAAAAGAGATAAATGATAAACAATGGTTCATTTTTCATTTAGAGATTCAGATATCAGAACCTTTTTTTAAAATAGATCTTTATTGGAGTATAATTGCTTCACAATACTGTGTTAGTTTCTATTGTACACCAAAGTGAATCAACCATATGCATACATATGTCCCCAAATCCCCTCCCTCTTGAGCCTCCCTCCCATCCTCCCCATCCCACCCCTCTAGGTGGTCACAAAGCACCGAGCTGACCTCCCTGTGCTATGCTGCTGCTTCCCACTAGCTATTTTACATTCGGGAGTATATATATGTCGATGCTACTCTCACTTCTCCCAGCTTCTCCCTTCCACCCTGTGTCCTCAATTCCATTCTCTATGTCTACATTTTTATTCCTGCCCAGCAACTAGGTTCATCAGTACTTTTTTTTTTTTTTTATTCCACCTATATGCGTTAGAATACAGTACTTTTCTTTTTCTGACTTACTTCACTCTGTATGACAGACTCTAGGTCCATCCACCTCACTACAAGTAACTCAATTTTGTTTCTTTTTATGGCTGAGTAATATTCCATTGTATATATGTGCCACAACTTCTCTATCCATTCATCTGTCAATGGACATTCAGGTTGCTTCCATGTCCTGGCTACTGTAAATAGTGCTGCAATGAACATTGTGGTACATGACTCTTTTTGAATTATGGTTTTCTTGGGGTATATGCCCAATAGTGGGATTGCTGGGTCATATGGTAGTTCTATTTTTAGTTTTGTAAGGAACCTCCATACTGTTTTCCATAGTGGTTGTATCAATTTACATTCCCACCAACAGTGCAAGAGGGTTCCCTTTTCACCACACCCTTTCCAGCATTTATTGTTTCTAGATATTTTGACAATGGCCATTCTGACCAGCATGAGGTGATACCTGAATTGTAGTTTCGATTGGCATTTCTCTAATAATTAGTGATGTTGAGCTCTTTTCATGTGCCTCTTGGCCATCTGTACATCTTCCTTGGTGAAATGTCTATTTAGGTCTTCTGCCCATTTCTTAATTGGATTGTATTTTTGATATTGATCTCCATGAGCTGTTTGTATATTTTAGAGATTAATCCTTTGTCTGTTGATTCGTTTGCAAATATTTTCTCCCATTCTGAGGGCTGCCATTTTGTCTTGTTTATGGTTTCCTTTGCTGTGCAAAAGTTTTGAAGTTTCATTAGGTCCCATTTGTTTATTTTTGTTTTTATTTCCATTACTCTAGGAGGTGGGTCAAAAAAGATCTTGCTGTGGTTTATGTTAAAGAGTGTTTTTCCTATGTTTTCCTCTATGAGTTTTATAGTGTTTGGTCTTACATTTAGGTCTTTAATCCATTTGGAGTTTATTTTTGTGTATGGTGTTAGGTAGTGTTCTAATTTCATTCTTTTACATGTAGCTGTCCAGTTTTCCCAGCACCACTTATTAAAAAGGCTGTCCTTTCTCCATTGTATGTTCTTGCCTCTCTTGTCGTAAATTAGGTGACCATATGTGCATGGGTTTATCTCTGGGCATTCTATCCTGTACCATTGATCTATATTTCTGTCTTTGTGCCAGTACCATACTGTCTTGATTACTGTAGCTTTCTGGTATAGTTTGAAGTCGGGGAGCCTGATTCCTCCAGCTCCGTTTTTCTTTCTCAAGATTGCTTTGGCTATTCAGGGTCTTTTGTGTTTCCATACAAATTGTGAAATTTTTTGTTCTAGTTCTGTGAAAAATCTCATTTGTAGTTTGATAGGGATTGCATTGAATCTGTAGATTGCTTTGGGTAGTATAGTCATTTTCACAATGTTGATTCTTCCAATCCGAGAACATGGTATATCTCTCCATCTGTTTGTATCATCTTTAATTTCTTTCATCAGTGTCTTATAGTTTTCTGCATACAGGTCTTTTGTCTCCTTAGGTAGCTTTATTCCTAGGTAGTTTCTTCTTCTTGTTGCAATGGTGAATGGGAGTGTTTCCTTAAATTCTCTTTCTGATTTTTCATTGTTGGTGTATAGGAATGCCAGTGATTTCTGTGCATTAATTTTGTATCCTGCAACATTACCAAGTTCATTGATTAGTTCTAGTAGTTTTCTGATGGCATCTGTAGGATTTTCTACATATAGTATAATGTCATCTGCAAACAGTGACAGTTTTACTTTTCTTCCAATTTATACTCATTTTATTTCATTTTCTTCCTTGATTGTCATGGCTAGGACTTCCAAAGCTATGTTGAATAAGAGTGGCGAGAGTGGACATCCTTGTCTTGTTCCTGATCTTGGTGGAAGTGCTTTCAGTTTTTCACCATTGAGTATGATGCTTGCTGTGGGTTTATCCTATATGGCCTATATTATGTTGATGTAGGTTGCCTCTATGCCCATTTTCTGTAGAGTTTTTATCATAAATGGGTGTTGAATTTTGTCAAAAGCTTTTTCTGCATCTATTGAGATGATCATATGCTTTTTATTCCTTAATTTGTCTATGTGGTGTATCCCATTGATTGATTTGCATATATAGAAGAATCCCTGCATCCCTGGTGTAAATCCCACTTGATAATGGTGCATGATGCTTTTAGTGTGTTGTTGGATTCTGTTTGCTAGTATTTTTTTAGGATTTTTGCATCTATGTTCATCAGTGATATTGATCTATAATTTTCATTTTTGTGGTATCTTTCTCTAGTTTTGGTATCAGGATGATGGTGGCTTCATAGAATGAATCTGGGAGTGTTTCTCCCTCTGCAACTTTTTGGAAGAGTTTGAGAAGGATCAGTGTTAGCTCTTCTCTAAATGTTTGATAGAATTTGCTTGTGAAGCTTTCTCGTCCTGGACTTTTGTTTCTTGGAAAATTTTTAATTATGGTTTCAATTTCATTACTTGTGATAGGTCTGTTTATATTTTCTAATTCTTCCTGGTTCAGTATTGGAAAACTGTACCTTTCCAAGAATTTGTCCATTTCTTTGTGGCTGTCCATTTTATTGGCATAGTTTTTTATAGTAGTCTCTTATAATCCTTTGTATTTCTGTGGTGTCAGTTGTGATTTCTCCTTTTTCATTTCTAATTTTATTGATTTGTATCCTCTTCCTTTTTTTCTTGATGAGTCTGGCTAAGGGTTTATCAATTTTGTTTATCTTCTCAAAGAACCAGCTTTTAGTTTTATTGATCTTTGCTATTGTTTTCTTCATTTCTATTTCATTTATTTCTGCTCTGATTTTGTGATTTCTTTCCTTCTACTGACTTTGGGTTTTCTTTGTTCTTCTTTCTCTAGTTGTTTTAAGTGTAGGGTTAGATTGTTTGAGATATTTTTCTTGAGGTGAGATTGAATTGCTATAAACTTGCCTCTTAGAACTGCTTTTGCTGTGTCCCGTAGGTATTGGGTCTTCACGTTTTTGTCATTTGTTACTATGTATTTTTTTTCTTCTTTGTTTTCTTCAGCAATCTCTTGGTTATTTAGTAGGTCACTGTTTAGCCTCCATGTATTTGTGTTTTTTACAGTTCTTTTCCTGTAACTAATTTCCAATCTCATAGCATAGTGGTCAGAAAAGATGCTTGATACAATTTCAATTTTCTTAAATTTTCTGAGGCTTGATTTGTGACCCAAGATGTGATCTATCCTGGAGAATGTTCCATGAGCACTTGAGAAGAAAGTGTAATCTGCCACTTTTGGGTGGAATGTTCTATAAATATCAATTAAATCTATCTGGTCTATTGTGTCATTTAAAGCTTGTGTTTCCATATTTTCTGTTTGGATGACCTGTCCATTGGTTTAAGTGGCATGTTAAAGTCCTCTACTATTATTGTGTTACTGTCAATTTCTCCTTTCATGGTTGTTAGCATTTGCTTTATGTATTGAGATGCTCCTATGTTGGGTGCATAAACATTTATAATTGTTATATCTTCTTGTTGGATTGATCCTTTGATCATTATGTAGTGACTTTCTTTGTCTCTTGTCATAGTCTTTATTTTAAAGTGTATTTTATTGGATATGAGTATTGTTACTGCAGCTTTCTTTTGATTTCCATTTGCATGGAATATCTTTTTCCATCCCTTCACTTTCAGTCTGTATGTGTCCTTAGGTCTGAAGTGGGTCTCTTGTAGACAGCATATATATGGGTGTTGTTTTTGTATCCATTCAGCCAGTCTATGTCTTTTGGTTGGGGCATTGAATCCATTTATATTCAAGGTTATTATCGATATGTATGTTCCCATTACCATTTTCTTAATTGTTTTGGGTTTGTTTTTGTGGGTCTTTTTCTTCTCTTGTGTTTCCCGCCTAGAGAAGTTCCTTTAGCATTTGTCGTAAAGCTGGTTTGGTAGTGCTGAATATTCTTAGCTTTTGCTTGTCTGAAAAGCTTTTGATTTCTCCGTCAAATCTGAATGAGATCCTTGCTCAGTAGAGTAATCTTGGTTGTAGGTCTTTCTCTTTCATCACTTTAAGTATATTCTGCCACTCCCTTCAGGCCCACACAGTTTCTGCTGAAAAATCCCCTGATAACCTTATGGGGATTCCTTTATATGTTATTTTTTGTTTTTCCCTTGCTGCTCTTAATATTTTTTCTCAGATCCCTATTAAAAAATTAGTTATTACTTCCATCTGATCATTACAAAAATGAGACACCCCCAAAATATACTAAAGATAATTTCCTGTAAAATTCAGAAATGGAACATAAACAAGTTTATAAAATTAAACATTCAAAATACAGAGAAATACATATGCTAAACTTAAAAATTAGAAATATTGGAAAAAGTGGGCTATATGATATAATAGACACAAAAAATTTTTAATGAGGAAAAATGAACTACCTCAAAAATTTATGAAGTACTCCACTTCCCTGTCTCCATGATGTTACTACACCTTGTGGTTTTCCTCCTACCTTTCTAGATACATTTAATAAATCTCCCTTAGGGAATGAGCAGAAAGAGCCTTAAACTCAATGTATTCATTAGGCTACTTTTCTTCTCACTTTATTCATATTTCCTGGTTACTTCCTCCACTGGGAGGTCCCTCAATTACCTCTATATTCTGATAACTACAAATCTGTAATCTCTAGCTGTTACCACTTTTGAATATCACCCCACATATCCAGCTTCTGATGAACATCTCCATTAAATGCTCAATATGTCCAACAATTCAATGTTTTCTAAGAAAGTCCTCCTGTATTCTGTAGCTCAGTAAATGTTCCACCATCCACCATCATATCCAAACAAGAGTGAATTTTACTCAACTCTCACTGAAACTTACATGTAATCATCAAATCTCATTGACAGAATTTCCATAATACCAGTTAAATCCATTCAATTCTCTCCTCCCTGTTCCTAAACTTGCTGAGGTTGTCATGATCTTCTAGATCACCATCCACTGGACTAATTGCCTCCTTTCTTGACAATCTTAAATAGGCTATTCACACTGCATTGTGGACACTTCTAAAATATAATCATGCCAGTCCTCTGCTCAAAATCAGTCAATAAGTAAAACGTCAGCTCCTTATAAACCTCTTCAGACACATTTTCAATCGTATGCCCTTTCATATTCAGTTCAACCATACTGAATGTTTCCTACATATGAAGTGTTCTTTTGCATCTAAACCTTTGCACAAGATTATACAAGTTGAAATTCTGCTCTGACACTTCTACTTCTTCCTTTACCTAATTACTTCTACTAATATTCTATAGTTCTAATTAGATAGGCTTTCTTCAGGAAGTTTTCTCTGACATCTCAACACCAGGCTAGGTGTTCTTTCTATGTGTTCTACAATACCTGGCACTTAGCCCTCTTTGTCTTTTACTACTTTGAACTGTAATGGATTAATGCATTTAACAGTGAGGGTGTGAACTTTTCACTAGTTACAAACATCATTTCAGGACCTTATCCTTGTTATATTCCCAGTGTTTGGTGCAGGTCTTAATATACAGTGAGTCCTCAATCTATATTTCCTAAAAATATTGAAGACTAAGAGGAAAGTAATATCACTGCCAGGAACAGGGACATTGACAATGGAAGCTGACTTGGGGACTGAAAATTATTTCAGTTATATATTGAGATTAAAGCAGTAGTGGAATTCCCAAGGGAAAGTTTTGGTAGAGATTTGGCAATACAGAATTGTGCTTTTGATTCCAGGCATAGGTTTTAGCCACACGAATGTTGGTGATAACTGAAGTGATAAAAGCAAACTAGGTTCTGAACATAAAGGAAAAACAAATCTTTGGAAGAAATTATGAAAGTGCTAAAATGATTAGTTTTATTGTTGTGTAGAAATCAATATTTGGCTTTCTGTTAATATGGTGGACATTACTGGGAGATTCGTTTGCTTTGCTGACTAGCTTCATAAATCAGCTGATATAAAGTATCATTGTTCAATATCAGCCTTTACTTTTCCTCAGAATAATAAAGTACAAAAACTCCAGATATTTTGATTAAAATTTAATATTTATTTTGATATTAATAGTTAATAGTATATATTTGACACATTAAAAGAATATCTTTAAGATGCTAGGGAATTTTATGAATTTCCTTTAAGGGATCCTTGCATAGGAAGAAAGTATTTGTGATAACAGCCATAAAACCATGTTTTTATATGACACAACATTTAATAGACAGATGTTTAGAAGAACACTGATTGTTCAATTTTAGTTTCACAGTTCTCAGTAAATGGGCAAAAACTGAGTGAAGATATTTATACTTCTCTAAACAATTCCACTTTCCCAAATGGATTCATAATGATTTTGTGAAAGCTTCTCCCCTCCCTCAAAATACTATTTGTCAGTTACTTATGCCAGTCACCACTTACAGTTAACAAAGCAATACTGTAGGAAATGGAAATAAACATTTCTAATTGAAGACATAATATTTGAAAATCTCCCACATCAATAAATGAGGAAGTTTTTCTGAGTATTTAGAAATGTTATCCTTTTCAGGGCTTCCCTGGTAGCGCAGTGGTTAAGAATCTGCTTGCCAATGCAGGAAACATGGGTTCAAGCCTTGGTCTGGGAAGATCCCACATGCCGCACAGCAACTAAGCCTGTGTGCCACAACTACTGAGCCTGCACTCTAGAGCCTGCAAGCCACAACTACTGAAGCCCGCATGCCTAGAGCCCATGCTCCACAACGAGAAGCCACTACAATGAGAAGCCCATGCACCACAATGAAGGGTAGCCCCCACTCACTGCAACTAAAGAAAGCCCACACACAGCAATGAAGACCCAACACAGCCAAAAATAAATAAAATTTTAAAAAGATAAACCTATTGAGTTGATAAAATATCAGAAGTTCTAAAATAATTTTAAAAAAAGATATGTTATCTTTTTCATTTTAATAAAAGTTTCATGTTGAAAATTTTAATATTTTAACAGGAAACAACTAATAATAGCATGAGTTGTTGGAGATATAGTCTGTAATAAACCTTATAAGGGAATATAATTTAAGCTGATTAGAAAATCTCAGGGAAGGCAGACAGCAGAAGCAAGAAGAACTACAATCCTGCAGCCTGTGGAACAAAAACCACATTCACAGAAAGATAGACAAGATGAAATGGCAGAGGGTTAAAACCCAAAACAATTAAGAAAATGGTCATAGGAACATACATATTGATAATTACCTTAAAAGTGAATGGATTAAATGCTCCAACCAAAAGACACAGGCTTGCTGAATGGATACAAAAACAAGACCCATATATATGCTGTCTACAAGAGACCCACTTCAGACCTAGGGACACATACAGACTGAAAGTGAGGGGATAGAAAAAGATATTCTATGCAAATGGAAATCAAAAGAAAGCTGGAGTAGCTATACTCATATTAGATAAAATAGACTTTAAAATAAAGAATGTTACAAGAGACAAGGAAGGACACCTCATAATGATCAAGGGATCAATCCAAGAAGAAAATATAACAATTATAAATATATATGCACCCAACATAGGAGCACCTCAATACATAAGGCAACTGCTAACAGCTATAAAAGAGGAAATCGACAGTAACACAATAATAGTGGGGGACTTTAACACCTCACTTACACCAATGGACAGATCATCCAAAATGAAAATAAATAAGGAAACACAAGCTTTAAATGACACAATAGACCAGATAGATTTAATTGATATTTATAGGATATTCCATCCAAAAACAGCAGATTACACTTTCTTCTCAAGTGCACATGGAACATTCTCCGGGATACATCACATCTTGGGTCACAAATCAAGCCTCAGTAAACTTAAGAAAATTGAACTCATATCAAGCATCTTTTCTGACCACAACGCTATGAGATTAGAAATGAATTACAGGGGAAAAAATGTAAAAAATACAAACACATGGAGGCTAAACAATACGTAACTAAATAACCAAGCGATAACTGAAGAAATCAAAGAGGAAATCAAAAAATACCTAGAGACAAATGACAATGAAAACACAATGATCCAAAACCTATGGGATGCAGCCAAAGCAGTTCTAAGAGGGAAGTTTATAGCTATACAAGCCTACCTCAAGAAACAAGAAAAATCGCAAATAAACAATCTAACCTTACACCTAAAGGAACTAGAGAAAGAAGAACAAACAAAACCCAAAGTTAGCAGAAGGAAAGAAATCATAAAGATCAGAGCAGAAATAAAAGAAATAGAAACAAAGAAAACAATAGCAAATATCAATAAAACTAAAAGCTGGTTCTCTGAGAAGATAAACAAAATTGATACACCACACTTATCAAGAAAAAGAGGGAGAGAACTAAAATCAATAAAATTAGAAATGAAAAAGGAAAAGTTACAACAGACACGGCAGAAATACAACGCATCCTAAGAGACTACTACAAGCAACTCTATGCCAATAAAATGGACAACCTGGAAGAAATGGACAAATGCTTAGAAAGGTATAACCTTCCAAGACTGAACCAGGAAGAAATAGAAAATATGAACAGACCAATCACAAGTAATGAAATTGAAACTGTGATTAAAAATCTTCCAACAAACAAAAGTCCAGGACCAGATGGCTTCACAGGTGAATTCTATCAAACATTTAGAGAAGAGCTAACACCCATTCTTCCCAAACTCTTCCAAAAAATTGCAGAGGAAGGAACACTCCCAAACTCATTCTATGAGGCCACCATCACCCTGATACCAAAACCAGACAAAGATACTACAAAAAAAGAAAATTACAAAAATCCTCAACAATATACTAGCAAACAGAATCCATCAACACATTAAAAGGATCATACACCACGATCAAGTAGGATTTATCCCAGAGATGCAAGGATTCTTCAATATATGCAAATCAATCAATGTGATACACGTTATTAACAAATTGAAGAATAAAAACCATACGATCATCTCAAGAGATGCAGAAAAAGCTTTTGACAAAATTCAACACCCATTTATGATTAAAAACTCTCCAGAAAGTGGGCATAGAGAGAACCTACCTCAACCTAATAAAGGCCATATACGACAAACCCACGGCAAACATCATTCTCAACGGTGAAAAACTGAAAGCATTTCCTCTAAGATCAGGAACGAGACAAGGATGTCCACTCACACCACTATTATTCAACATAGTTTTGGAAGTCCTAGCCATGGCAATCAGAGAAGAAAAAGAAATAAAAGGAATACAAATTGGAAAAGAAGAAGTAAAACTGTCACTGTTTGCAAATGACATGATACTATACATAGAGAATCCTAAAAATGCCACCAGAAAACTACTAGAGCTAATCAATGAATTTGGTAAAGTTGCAGGATACAAAATTAATGCACAGAAATCTCTTGCATTCCTATACACTAATGATGAAAAATCTGAAAGAGAAATTATGGAAACATTCCCATTTACCATAGCAACAAAAAGAATAAAATACCTAGGAATAAACCTACCTAGGGAGACAAACGACCTGTATGCAGAAAACTATAAGACACTGATGAAAGAAATTAAAGATGATACCAACAGATGGAGAGATATACCATGTTCTTGGATTGGAAGAATCAATAGTGTGAAAATGACTCTACTACCCAAAGCAATCTACAGATTCAATGCAATCCCTATCAAATTACCAATGGCATTTTTTACAGAACTAGAACAAATCATCTTAAAATTTGTATAGAGACACAAAAGATCCCGAATAGCCAAAGCAGTCTTGAGGAAAAAAAACAGAGCTGGAGGAATCAGACTCCCTGCCGTCAGACTATACTACAAAGATACAGTAACCAAGACAATATGGTACTGGCACAAAAACAGAAACATAGATCAATGGAACAAGATAGAAAACCCAGAGATAAACCCAGGCACCTATGGTCAACTAATCTATGACAAAGGAGGCAAAGATATACAATGGAGAAAAGACAGTCCCTTCAATAAGTGGTGCTGGGAAAATTGGACAGCTACATGTAAAACAATGAAATTAGAACACTCCCTAACACCATACACAAAAATAAACTCAAAATGGATTCAAGACCTAAATGTAAGACTGGACACTATGAAACTCTTAGAGGAAAACATAGGAAGAACACTCTTTGACATAAATCACAGCAAGATCTTTTTTGATCCACCTCCTAGAGTAATGGAAATAAAAACAAAAATAAACAAATGGGACCTAATGAAACTTCAAAGCTTTTGCACAGCAAAGGAAACCATAAACAGATGAAAAGACAACCCTCAGAATGGGAGAAAATATTTGCAAACGAATCAACGGACAAAGGATTAATCTCCAAAATATATAAACAGCTCATGCAGCTCAATATTAAAGAAACAAACAACCCAATCCAAAAATGGGCAGAAGACCTAAATAGACATTTCTCCAAAGAAGACATACAGATGGCCAAGAAGCACATGAAAACCTGCTCAACATCACTAATTATTACAGAAATGCAAATCAAAACTACAATGAGGTATCACCTCACACCAGTTAGAATGGGTATCATCAAAAAATCTACAAACAACAAATGCTGGAGAGGGTGTGGAGAAAAGGGAATCCTCTTGCACTGTTGGTGGGAATGTAAATTAATACAGCCACTATGGAGAACAGTATGGAGGTCCTTTAAAAAGAAAAAATAGAATTACCATATGATCCAGCAATCCCACTATTGGGCATATACCCAGAGAAAACCATAATTCAAAAAGACAAATGCACCCCAATGCAGCACTATTTACAATAGGCAGGTCATGGAAGCAACCTAAATGCCCATCGACAGACGAATGGATAAAGAAGATGTGGTACATATATAGAATGGAATATTACTCAGCCATAAAAAGGAACGAAATTGAGTCATTTGTTGAGACGTGGATGGATCTAGAGACTGTCATACAGAGCGAAGTAAGTCAGAAAGAGAAAAACAAATATCGTATATTAATGCATGTATGTGGAACCTGGAAAAATGGTTACAGATGAACTGGTTTGCAGGGCAGAAGTTGAGACACAGATGTAGAGAACAAACGTATGGACACCAAGGGGAGAAAACCACGGTGGGGTGGGGATGGTGTTGTGCTGAATTGGGAGATTGGGATTGACATGTATACACTGATGTGTGTAAAACTGATGACTAATAAGAACCTGCAGTATAAAAAAACCAACAAACAAACAAAAACAACTAATACTAAACTTTCTTTGGGTTATTTTTATGGAAATATGTTAACATAAATGTTTCAGACATTACATGAAATTTCTAAACATCTTATATGTTCTGTTATAATGTTGTAAGTCATAATTCTAGTTATTACTTTAAAATGTATATCTCAGAAATAACTAAAATAAAATCTCAGATATATTGATGATTATTATTAATAACAGGCATGATATTTTTGCTGTTACTGTTTTCCATAGTGGTTGTACCAATTTACAAATCCCACCAACAGTGCACAAAGGTTCCCTTTTCTCCACATCCACACCAACCTTCTGTCCATTCATAATGGTATCAATTCTAATGCAAGTCAGTGTTTAGGTTTTTCTTCCGTTTTTATTTAATTCATGCTTGATTTTTGTGTTTTGTTTTTTTTTTACTTTATCCAAGTAGATCTAAAAGTCATCACAAATTTCTACTATACAAGATGTTAATGAGTTATAATATGTAGTGCAATAGTTCTCTCCAATTTTAGAGTAAAACAACTTTAAAGTTAATCTCTATTAAAAAGTAATTGAGGGCTTCCCTGGTGGCACAGTGGTTGAGAATCTGACTGCCAATTCAGGGGACACCGGTTCGAGCCCTGGTCTGGGAAGAGCCCACATGCCGTGGAGCAACTAGGCCTGTGAGCCACAACTACTGAGCCTGTGCGTCTGGAGCCTGTGCTCCACAACAAGAGAGGCCGCGATAGTGAGAGACCTGCGCACCACGATGAAGAGTGTCCCCCGCTTGCCGCAACTAGAGAAAGCCCTCGTACAGAAACGAAGACCCAACACAGCCAAAAATAAATTAATTAATTAAAAAAAAAAAAAGTAATTGAACATACCTTATGATTCTTGAAGTTAATCTCTTTTCATAAGTTTTTAAAACTCGTAAGGACAACATAATGTCTTAAATGAAAACAGGATTAACTTTTCTAAAAGTAGGGTGAGTAGATTTAACTTTAATAAAGGTAGGAAATAGATTTTAAGTAACTTTATTTACATACATAAAATCTTACTGTGTCAAAAAGTTACTGAACCCTTAAGCTGAAGCAGTGCAAACAAAAATACAGACTACTGCCTCTTTTTATTCAAGACTTCGAAAACACAGGGTTTATTTATTTTATTTATTGTTTTTGGCTGTGTTGGGTCTTCGTTGCTGCGCGCAGGCTTTTCTCTGGTTGCTGCAAGTGGGGGCTACTCTTCGTTGTGGTGCACGGGCTTCTCATTGTGGTGGTTTCTCTTGTTGTAGAGCACGGGCTGTAGGTGCGTGGGCTTCAGTAGTTGTGGCATGTGGGCTCTAGAGTGCAGGCTCAGTAGTTGTGGTGCATGGGCTTAGTTGCTGTGCGGCATGTGGGATCTTCCCAGACCAGGGCTTGAACCCGTGTCCCCTGCATTGGCAGGTGGATTCCCAACCACTGCACCACCAGGGAAGCCCGAAAACACAGTTTCTTGATAAGTGATATGTTCAGGTTCAAATATAGGATTGATCAAGTATGCAAATGCATTCATTTCTTGATCTTTTTAAATTAGGCTATATAACCATAAAAAAGGTGCTCTGTTTGAAACCAAAAATATAGAAATTTACATCTTTAATATGAAAACTGTGCTTTGTTTTTTGTTGCTGTTGATTTGAGTTTTTGCTGCCTCAATACTCATTTTGGGTCAAACTTAAGCCCACATTTCTTTTTCAACTGAAATGAGATTATTTCCTTCTTTGTTCAGAATGCTCGTAAAATACGAAAACTCTTGCTCATATATGTAACAAGTTGGAAACTGCAGCAAAATGTTTATTGCTGTCCTGTGAAGGGCTGGCTACCCTTCTTCACATAAATCCAGAACTTATCTAGAAGCAAATCAGCAATATCATATTGAGTATGATCAGACTACGGTTCCTCCTCTCTCTCAAAGTCAAGTTTCCAAGCCAAGCAGAAGAGTCAGAGAAAAGACCCTCCCCTGTCACGTACCTGTGTTGAAAGTAATGTTCAATGTTAAGCAGTTCTCCCAGGTAGTTTCAATGACACTTGACATTTGCTTTTTCTCAAATCTTGCCTTCCCCTCACTCAAATGCAAGCAGCATTGAAAACATCATGATTTATTTGCATCATGATTTTCACAGAGTTTCATTTTTTTAACCTCTTAATTTTTGTTTTAACAATACAGTATTGTTGACTATAGATTCTATGTTGTTCAGCAGATGTCTAGAACTTACTCATCTTGCATAATTAAGACTTTATGCCTGTTAATTAATATCTCCCTATTTCCTCCTTCCCCCAGCTCCTGGCAACCATAATTCTACCCTGATTCTATGAGTTTAACTATTTTAGATACATCATATAAGTAGAATCATGCAGCATTTCTTTTGTGATTGGTTTACTTCACTTAGGAACTCTTACAACTTAAAAAGCTAATAAAACCTGACTTAAAAATGAGCTAGACTTAAATAGACATTTCACTAAAGAAAACATACAAATGGCCAATAGGTATATGGAAAGATGCTAAACCTCACTAGTCAGAGAAATATGAATCAAAACCACAATAAGATAATGTCTCACACCTGTTCCTATGGCTATTGTCAGTTTTCTTTAAAGTGGAAGAACCTTGCCACTTGAGGTCAAAACATTTCCCCGGGGCCTTGAAGAGACTTGGCAACTGGCTCATATGATGAAAAGTGTTTGCTAAGTCGGTTGGTTTCTAGAGCCATCTTTCATCGTCAAAGAACTCTGCAAAATCTGGCCTTTTTTTGAAAGTGTTCCTACAATTTACCATCAGAGATCTGCCTCTACTAAGATAATGAATTCCTGTAGCACCAGGACATTTGTGTGTACTTAGTGCAGGTCTCCAGTTTTTAACTCACTCTTGAGTGATAAGAAAATTATTAAAGCTAACCACTTAATAAAGTTAACAATTTTGTACTATCATCTAGAACTCTTATCTCTAAGAGTTTACAAATGAGCACTCTTTGAAGAAAACAGGGTGTTATGATTGTGTTGAATTTTCTTTACTATAGAGGCAAATCTTCCAAGGAGCCAGTACTGATGGGCCACCATTAGTACTGATGCAACTATGGATTCTTCAAAACAGGCCTTTTGTTTCCAGATAAGACAAAATTAAGTAAATCTTAGTTTGCTAATATCAGGCAACTTTCTTCAGCAGAAAATTCTTGAATTTCACTATCATTATAAATCTTACAAATGCTACAACATGATAATTATTGGTAAAACCTGCTGACTCAAACTGACTATAAAACCCATCTTTTATCAGTTTATTACATGAAATCTCCTTAGCCTTTTGTGACTTGACATAACATACTAGCTAAGAGTGGAATCTTCTCAATTTCTTATACCGCATCTTTCCCTAGCATTTCACTTATAATTTTACAACTACCGTTAAGCAGATTATCACCAACAGCATAACTTTTCCTTTTCTGAGAAATAAGTTCCATTTCTGCTACTAAACACCATGCTTCCTGAGCCTTTTCACTGAGACTTTTCTTAAATAAAAGCTTTACTCTGTTTTGAGATTCCAATAACCATTTAAAATAATCAGCACCTTTACTTGTTGAATGACTGGGATTTGTAATAGTGTCTCCTCAGTTTTGCAGAAGCCATTGATAGATTTGCACTTTATACAAAGCGCAATGGAATAGACAGTTTGGATGACCAGACAATAAACACCCTATTGATAAGTAGTTTTCGTCATAAAGGACTTGTGTTGTACCCCTTGTTGCACTAGTGCAGTGAATGTGATTCATAAGATTGTATGTACACCTAAAACTAGAATCTTCTTCTCTCATTTCATATCTCATCTTTAAAACCACCACATTGGGTCACCAGACGTATGTGTAAAATAAAAAGCCAATAATATAAGACAGGCATAATAAGTAAATGAGAAAACCAAATACAAAATAAAACTTTATAACAAATAATTTTCTAACTTGCATAATCCAGGTTTTGCAATTTAAAAAAAAAAAAAAGAAAGAAAGAAGAAGAAGAAAGAAAGAAAGAAACTACAGGACCAAGGAGGAACTACTTAACCCCAGGATAGCAAACTAGCCTGTCAAAATGCAATTTCCAGGTTTTTGAGTGGGAAACCCCAGCTCTTGGTTCTGTCCCCAGATTTCACACTGGGAACTGCTAGTAGTTTAGTCTGCCGTTTCCCCTGTAGTTTCCCATTTGTTTGGAACCTTCCCCAGATTCCATGCTGGGAATTGTTGATGGCTACAAGCTGGAGTGGGATTGGGTCTGACTTAAGAATGGGACTGGATCTGGGATTGGATTAGGTCCAATTTAAAAACCAGACCGGGTCTGATTTAGGCTGAACTGCGTCCAGTGAGAGGCCTTAGGTGAAAAAGATTTTGTTTAAACGGAACCCTTTATATCCAAAGTGTATAAAGGTGCCACCTTCCTACACATCTGTTTATTTTATGCCTGAGAACTCTGATCACAGAAGCTGTAGATACTTACAAAAATGGCATTATCTTAGTAAGCTTGCTTTGTGTCCTGAGAGACTAGCTTGGTAGCTGTCAGGTTGGAGGCTCTAAAATATGGACGAATAGAAATGTAAGTGGCACCCCATTTGCGGCTAGATGTGGCTAGATGGGTTGAACTCCATTTGCAGCTAGGGACCTACCAAACTGCTGTGAGCCCTCAGGGGAAATTACAATGGCCATCATGGGGACCATTCCAAATAGATAAGAATTAAGAAGTGCACTTAAAAGCAAGAGGTCCCAAATCAAACAGAATACAAACAAATAGAAAGGAATACCTATTTTAATTAGTACACAGAAGCCTCCAAAACGCATCACTGAAAGATTTTAGAAGGCTAACAAAAAGTTAAAAAGATAAAATGTATCTAAAACAAAAGCTAAACCTGATTACTTGAGGAATTGGAAACTGTCTTGCAAATCTGCAGATCCATGTAAAAGTTCCAAGTTAACCTGCACTTCTCCCCTTTTTTGCCAGTACATCAAACTTCACCTATTTCCCTTAGTGCTTGAAAAGATCAAGACAGAAAACAGAATTGTCCTGCACTTAACCTGTGCCTTTGTGATGTAGATTTCCCAACCCCATCTTCTCTAGAACCTAATAGCAATTCTTTGAAATGCAAACTTTGGGGAGAAGGTTCTCAACAGAAGAAAAAGAGGTATTTAGAAATTAGGCTAGTGAGAAATCTTACAAATCTCCACAAATATTAGTACTTATAATGTCTCTGTGTCTATATGTTTGTATGTGTCCATATAAATACATGTATGTTGTAGATGTATGTTTTTCTATTTCCAGATGGTATTGCCAAAATTATTTGTAAAAAAAAAAAACTATGTTTAGTTGTTTTGAAGGCAAGCTTTTGTAAGGATTGATCATTCTAAAGTTCTCAGAAATATAACAGAAATTAACCCAAATGCTTTTCAAGTTCATGTGATCTGGGATAATCTTCAGTAATGTAAGTTTATTGGTTTAGTTAAAATAGTCATGTGTTTAAAGTTATCGACATTAAATATAATGCAGATAAACCTTTATTGTGCCTTGGTTTACGAGTCAAATTTATGATTACCTCTGTTGTGAAATTTGTCATCAAATAACAGCTTAGAATGATGGCTAATTTTGTCTACTGTCTCATGAAGTTTGAGGATAATCTAAATATAATTGTTGGGAGCCAATGATTTAGATGTGAGATAAGAGTTTAGAGATAAACTTTTTGGCAACAATTATATTTAATGGTATGTATACTCAAAAACTGCTTCCAAAGTCTTTTTGTAACAAAATTTAGTTACCAAAGTAACTAGTTCATTCTAGTTACTAAGTTAAATTATACGATAGAAATATCTAGATCATTTCCAAATAAACTATGGTGAAATATTAATTACTGATCATAGATTTAACTACTTTTGGCTATTTATTGCAAAGAAAATAAAAATAAATTGTCTATTACTAGACATGTTTTATGTAATATTGAATAATTGTACTGTGAAAAAGCATGTTTCTAGAAATAAATTTGCCAGTCTAAAAAAAAAAAGCTAGTATGACATATAGTTCACAGTAGTTATTTCTTAGTTTTCACTAGACATTAATGTTTCTAAGGTTTAGGAATTCTAATTAATATATGTATTAAAGCTGCTAGAAATAAGGTAAACAACTCTGTATACAAGAAAAGTAGGATGTGTTTTTTGGCTAAGAAAAGGTATGAGGTATGGAGATGAGTTCTTGTTAAAGGACATGAGAGTAATTTTATCTGAACTAAAACTTTTGATTATTGTAGAATAGGAAAGAAGAAAATAAGGGATAAACTATGGACCAAGAAAGCTGGGAAGAAAAAAAGAAATCTTGTATAATCAAGTTGGCTAAAATTGAATTGTTATTGTGGGAGTTTTAAGAATGAGCTTTAATATCAATAGTGTACTTACATAAAACAAACAATTTTCTTTCATCTGCTAAAAGAACGATGCTTTATTGGACTATTGGTCTGCTCTTGGTAAGAGATTATGAAAGATTTTCTTTGCTTTTTAAAGTAGTATGCTTAGAAAACAAGAATTCTGTGTTTTGCCAAAATAATTGTGCATGTTTATTAGGTTTTTGATGACTTAAACTGGTAGGCTTGACATTTAAGAAGCTAAGTTTTCCTCAAAACTATGTCACCTGAAACTGCTGTCGTCAAAACTAAGGTTCACATCAAAACGAATGAACCTGAATATCAGCCCTAAATGACTTTCATGCAAAGGCAGCAGCAACAGAATCTACAAAGACTGTGGCACATTTGGATTAGTTCCATTCTGCTTCTGCTAAAAATAACCCCTCATTGCCATATTTTTGTCATCCTGATGTCCATGTAACATGGCAACAGTCTGTTCCTGAATCAGAAGTTAAGATGGATAAACGATGACTAAATTATATATATTCTAAATTATATATAAATTATAGGAACCCCAACACAGCCACTTGGTCTTTCCCAGCTCCCTGAGAAACCTCATTTTCAGTCTTCACATACCTTTACACACCATAGTGCATCTAAGAAAATGTATTTTTGTCCCCAGAGGCCTCAGACCTCCCCCCTCTGGACCCTTTAAACACTTCATTCAACTGCCACTTAGTATGAGTTACCAATATGCTCTTGTTACTGTATATATGTCTTCTGGATGGGTTGAAGTCTTCCCCTATCGCAAGGCTGATTCCCTCACAGTGGCAAAGAAACTGTTAGAAAATGTGTTTCCCATTTGAGGTATACCTTTCACAATAACCAGTGATCTAGCCACCCACTTCACTGAGCACATCCTATGAGCCTTAATGAAAACCTTGCAAACTTCCTGGAATTATCACTGTTCCTATCACCCTCAATCTGGGAAGGTCAAGAGAATTAATGGAAAAAAAGGATCCTGAATTCTTCCAGTTTACTCAAATACCTGGCTACAACTCACTAACACTTCCAATTTTCTCTCACCCTTCTGATTTGGAATCACTAAGAACACAGACTGCCCTTAAATCTCCTTGGTAGAGACCATACCACATTCTTCTCACTACCCAAATGGCAATCAAATTTGAGGGACTGGAACCTTGGATATACATCTCACAACTGAAGAAGAGCCCAGCTGACACCTGGTCCTATACAAATGCTGGAGACTTCTGAATCAAATTAAAGTGGAAGTAGCTGACATCAAGGTAGACTGCTTCCACCCTAGACAATGAATTCAGACTTCATACCTTAAACATGAAACCCTTTCTCCTCCTTTTACTTTCCTTTACTCTGGCATTGGCCTGGAAAGATAACACCCTCATCTGTATCTTCTAGGCCATTGCTATGGGGGTAAACTTTTAGACTGCTGGATTTATCAAAGATTCCTATCTAACCATCTGGACCAGACTCCCCACCCCCCAAGCGATCTCACCAGCAGTACCCATCTTTGCAAGGCATTTAGAATGACTGTTTCAGGACAGGAGATTCTCTTTGCACATGCACTAAAAATATAACTGACCCTTGACCTGAATGGGTAAATGCAGCAATCCCTGTGAAATGATCCATTTCCTAGTTAGAAGTAAATGTCAATACAAATGAGAATATGATCAGAAACCTTTCCATAACCCTTAGATATTTGCAAATTCCATTGCTAATACATTAGTTGCCCAGCAAAGATCCTTAGACTCTCTGGCCAAGGTTGTACTTGATAATAGGATAGCCCTTGATTATTTTTCAGTTGGGCAAGTAGGTGTCTGCACTGTGGCCAACCCCCCACTGTGTACCTGAATCAACACTTCTAGGAAAATTGAAATTCAGTTATGTAAAATCACTGAGCAAGCCACTTGGCTTAAAATGGTGACTCCTTCAGTGTGGGCTTTGATGGGTCTTGGTGACCATGACTCCAAAGTGCACTCTAAACATTGGGAATTATTCTCCTTATAATCTCCCTGGTGCATTGTATTCGCTAAAAAGCTATAAAAACGCATGTCCTCAGCTGCTAACCACCAAACAAATGATCTCCCTAAGACTGGGATATCAGAAAAGAAGCAAAGAGAATGACAGACTTAAGGATTATGAACCTGAAACGTTCACCTGTGAATGTCACAGGGCTTAAGGAAAAACGTCATGCTCCGTGGATGCAACAACAAAGATCAAGAAAGCTGAGGAAAGTACTGAGTAATAGCTAAGAATGGTGTTAATGCCTTAAATGTATCATATCTCTCAGGCTGAAATTTTGATCAAAAGGAGGGATTTTTTAAAAAGAAGAAAAAAGAAACTAGACCCAAGAGGAACCACTTGCCCCTAGCACAGCAAAACAAGACTTAATTGCAGTTTCAACCTCTCCCCAGAGTGGGGGTCAGCACTAGCGAGGTAACCTTGCCTGCGACAATCCTGTCTTTTGCTAATAATCATCTTGTCCTGCCTTGTTTCAATAAAAGCCTTCCATTTTGTACAGCTCCTCAGAAACCTATTTACTAGATGGGATACTGCCCAATTCATGAATAATTGAAAAAAGACAATTAGATCTTTACATTTACTCAGCTGATCTTTTTTTTAAACACAATATTTCTAACAGAAAGTGGGGGGGGGGGGCAGGTAATAAGTCATGAAGCAAAAAATTCCTTCTTTAGAATGTCCTTCCAATTTTCTATTACAGCCAAAAGTTTGTTTACTTCTTTTAGTCTGTCTGCAGTACATAAGGGTAGACTCTGTGAAGTAATTTGTGAGTGATAGGCTGATATCAGCTCATCACCTCCATGCAATTCAGTGCTCACCGATCATGAATGGCCTCCCCAATCTCGTGTCAAAAGAATGAGACTAGATTAAATGAGAATGTGCTACTGTGCACTGTCATACGGTGCAGAAAGACCACTAATAAACTTGCTCATGTTCATCACCATGCGTGTTGATATCCCATGACGTGTTCAACTCAAATGATTTTTTAAATCTCACTGTCTTGTGTAATCCCAAGGTTCTGTGGAACCCTAGTTAAGAATCAAAGGTCTCAGTTGTTATTTTTAAAAAATCTATAAACCTGAAATTTCTGGATTTACGGAGCACAGCTACAACGAGGAATGAAAGTTAGTCATACCGGCAAGTATAGATACTGAGTCTCCATAACTCAGTGGCTCCCCTAAATGGCTTGTAAATTATGGAGCAGTGCTCAGTCTCTGCAAAACCAAAATATCAAAATATATCCAACTTGGAAAAGAATATTTAGGAAGATGCCTATGACGTTGTGAGGCACCCCAGATATCAGTGCAGCATCTAGTACTCCTTCATTCTTCTATACATTCTTACTCAAAACCAACCTTTATTGATGATTAAGATTTATATTTTCTTTGAATCATATTGACAACTTAGTCATTTGTGATAATGCAAAAGGAAATAAAATTTTGTTCTGGTTAAGTTTGAAGTGCCTATTAAACAACCATGTAGAGATATCAAATAGGGAATCAAATATGATTAGCAAGCCTGGAGTTGCAGTGTAAGTCAGTGTTAAGTATACATATATTCAGGATCTAAATATATATTTATGTATATTTATGAACAGGAGTATGAATGAAATAACATAGGAAAATGAAGTCCAAGAATTAAGCCTGCAGTATTACAATATTATAAAGATGAAATAAAAGAACAATTAAAATAAACTTAAATGCAGTGGCCAGTGAGAAAGTCAATTTAGGATATTATTATAAAATCCAAGAGAAAAATGTGCCCCAAAAGGAGACAATGGTCCCATTTTAACCAATGCTGCTAAACACCAAGAAAGAGAAGTATGATAGATTTAGAAGCACAGGAAACCTGACAGGAGCAATCTCAGTGTAGGGTTGAGGTCACTCCACTAATTGGAGGCTGTATGTTAAGGAAATGGAGAAAACAAGACTTCAAGTCAAGGAGGTATCTTTAAGATACAGGATAACAAATATTTATAGGCTGATGGAAATGAAAACAGAGGGAGAAAACAAGGGTGTAAGGGCAGCAGTGGTTCCTAGGGAGCTCCCATTTTTTAAGGCAATAAACTCCCTTTATGTGCTTCAATGAGTTTGGGTTCTTGTGTCTTACAACTGAATGAGCCTGACTGATACAAGCCACCACCAGGATTATTTGGAAGTTGGAGACACATTGAGAAAGAGACACTACTTCTGGCAGTTCTCCGAATAAAAGTGACCCAACCAAGGAGAAAGCTTGTGAGTATTTTCCAGTCTAGAATGATAATGGGGGCTTGAAATTTTCTGTAAGTGACAACAAATGGTTCCCATTTACCCACAACTCTCTAGATGTAAATTGCTTCCAAGATGTGCCTAAGGAATCTGGACACTATCCACTGGGCTTTAGAAATCTTGGTGAAAAGTCCTTGTTCACCATTTGCACAGAAGGATGGTAATTCACCCCTGCTCCCAGTGTACTGAAAATCAGACTCTTAATTTGGGGACTTACAAACTCTGTAGAAGTTTCTCCCCATATAGTATTTGATATTAGGCAGTGCACAACCCTGATGACTTGGAACTTGGAGTCAGATTCAGTTCAATTTAAAACAGTTTTTTTTTTTAGTTTTATTAGTTTATACACTTGAGTATTATGGAGAAAATTCATACCAAATACATATTTTCTAAACCAATGCCTGACTGGAACTTTGTGAAAGTGAAATTAAATACGTGTTTATTCCTACATCTTCTTTTAATTCCTCAAAATGTGCTTTTAATAAATAATAAGCATTCTAACTTGATTTTTCCCAATTAAATTTCTCAGTCTGAATTTTACTTAGTATTATACTGACAGTCTATATGTTCTGTGTTTCAAAAATAAAAGGCAAAAGTTCTGGTCCAAGATAGCAGTATAGGAAGACCCTGAACTCACCTCCTCCCAAAGACATGCTGACTCTAAACCTACAGATAGAGCACTTCCTCCTGAAAAAAGAACTGAGGGATGATGGAACAGTTTCTGCACAACAAATGATAGAGGAACCACATAGAGATGGAGACATGGTTTCCACAAAAACCCACCCCTGACACAGCAAGCTGCATTAGGGAGGGATATTTCTGAGTGGTTTGTGTGCAGACTTACCTGCTCTGGGGCTCACAAAATAGGCAAACAAACAAAAACTACCAAAAACCAAACAAAACAAAACAAAACAAAAACCCCAGCAGCTTAAAGGACACCTAGACTATACATGAAGGAAATCCATTTACTAACCCCATACATCTGCCAAATGGGCAGGGAACTTCTGGAACTCTCTCCAGAGCTGGAGGCACCAGAGAGCCCCATTTTTTTGGTGCTCCCCCTCCACCTTAATAGTACAGGTAGGGACACAGTCTAGGCACTCTGACTGGCCTGCCAAGAGGCAGGGGGTATGTGGACACGTGTATGCATATGACCGATTCACTTTGTTGTACAACAGAAATTAACACAGTATTGTGAAGCAATTATACTCCAATAAAGATCTATTTTAAAAAAAGCAACTGATGAAATATTTAAAACTTGTAACAAATTCTGTGAAACAGAGTACCAAGATAGAGACATTCAGAGATAAAGCTATGTCATTATACTGAGTAATCAGGAAAGATCTCTTTGAGGAGGTGACATTAAAACTAACCTTGAATTTTAAGAAAGAACCAGAGAATAGCTGTCACTGCACTGTAGACATGTGAAAGATCATTAAGGCATGAAAGACCCTGGCTTGTTTAAAAAAAAAAAAAAAAAAATGCTGAAGAGGATATCAAAGTGGTGAGAGAAACAACTTTTTGGTGGTGGAGGTGGGAATCAAAAGTTCAGTTTTGGATATGTTAATTTTGTTAAATTTTTTTAGACTTCCATACAGAGATGTCTGGTAGGTAGTTGAATATATGCATTTCTAGCTCAGAAGAGTTTGAGCATAAAGAAAAGAATTGGGAAATAACAGTATATGGGTTATATTTAAACTCATGCAAATGAATGAACTCATCTAGAAAAAGAGTATATAAAGAGAGAGTCAAGGACTGAAATGGGAGGAACAAAAGTGTTTGGAGGGTGTGAGGTCAGCTGCTCTAGGACCACTATTAGGGGTAATGCTAAGAACAAAATATGGTTTATCAGTTATATCCTTCTCCCAAAATCAAACAGTGGAGTCTGTTAAAACAGAGTGGAATTTCATGGTCATTGCGTATGTCTATATATTATAGCTAAATTGTTTCTGGCAACAAAAGCACCCCAGGTCCCTTGTCCCCATCAACAACAGCTGTCTTCCCACAGCAGCTTTGGCATGCTAGGCCCACTCCAGCTCCAGCCATTCCACCAGGATGGCCCTGGTGTGGTACACCCTGGGACCCCCTGCCTTCCATCTGCTTCAGCTCCAGCCAGCCAGCACATAGTCTAACACAGGGGACACTCCTACACAAGGCCACACCTTCAAGACCAGGAGAGGTAGCTGTTTTGCTTAATTAATAGAAACAAACACGAAAACTCAAACAAAATGAGGAAATATAAGAATATGTTCCAAATAAAAGAACAAGATAAAAACCTCAGGGGAACAAATAAACCCTAATGAAATGGAGATAAGTAAATAACCTGCTAAAAGAGTTCAAAGTAATACAGTAATAGTTACAAAGATGCTAATTGAACTCACGAGGAAAAAGGAGGAATACAATGAAAACGTCAACAAAGAGAAACTATAAAGAAGAACTAATCAGATCGGAAGAATACAATAACTAAAATGAAAAAACACACTAGAGAAATCAACAGTAGATTAGATGATGCAGAAGAACAGATCAGTGATCTAGAAGACAGAGTAGAGGAGATCACCCAGTCAGTAAGGAAAAAACAGAACTTTAAAAAATGAGGATAGTTTAAGGGACTTCTGGGACAACATCAAGTGTACCAATATTCCCATTATAGGGGTCCCAGAAGGAGAAAGAGAAAGGGGCAACAAACTTATTTGAAGAAATAATGGCTGAAAACTAACCTGGAGACAGAAGCAGATCCAGGTCAGGAAGCAGAAACTTCCAAACAAAAGTGAACCCAAAGGGTTTCCCTGGTGGCGCAGTGGTTAAGAATCCACCTGCCAATGCAGGGGACACAGGTTTGAGCCCTGGTCCAGGAAGATCCCACATGCCTCGGAGCGACTAAGCCCATGTGCCACAACTACTGAGCCTGTGCTCTAGAGCCCACGAGCCACAACTACTGAAGCCTGCACACCTAGAGCCTGTACTCCACTACAAGAGAAGCCACTGCAATGAGAAGTCCGCGCACCGCAACGAAGACTAACCCCACTCACTGTAACTAGAGAAAGTCCATGCACAGCAAAGAAGACCCAATGCAGCTGAAAATAAATTTATTAAAAAAAAAAAAAGTGAACCCAAAGAGATACACACCAAGACATAGTATAATTTAAATGGCAAAAGTTAAAGATAATTTTAAAGACAGCAAAAGAGAAACAACCACATAGGGAAACCCCATAAGACTATCAACTGATATTTCAGCAGAAACTTTGCAGGCCAGAAGGGTATCAGAACATATTTAAAGTGATGAATACATTAAAAAAAAACAAAAAACAAAAACAAAACCTTACAACCTAGAATACTCTACTTGGCAAGGGTATCATTCAGGATTGAAGGAGAGATAAAGACTTCCCTAGGCAAGAAAAAACTAAAGGAGTTCATCACCACTAAATCAGCATTATAAGAAATGTTAAAGGGTCTTCTTTAAGCAAAAAAAAAAGAAAGAAAGAAAAGGCTATAACTAGAATTAAGAAAATATATGAAAGAAAAAATTCTCACTGGTGAAGGCAACTATACAGTAAAGTCAGTGGACCAGCCACTTAAAAAGCTAGTATAAAAGTTAAGACAAAAGTAGTAAAATCAACTATAACATAATAAGTAGTTAAGGAATACACAAAATAAAAAGATGTAAAATACAACATCAAAAACAAAACATTCTGGGGAGAGTAAAAAGGTAGTGCTTTTATAATGCATTCAAACTTAAGTAACTATTAGCTTAAAATAAACTACTATATCTATCAATAGATATATCTATCTCGTGGTAACCACCAAAAAAAAAAAAAATCAAACCACAAAGGAGGAAGACCAAGGGAAGAAGAAAGGGAAGGGAGAAGAATGACAAAAAGTGACCCCAAAACAATTTTAAAAATTTCAATAAGTACCTACTTATCACAAATCATTTTAATATCAATGGACTAAATACTCCAATCAAAAAAAAAGACTGGCTGAATGAATTAAAAAAAAGAAAAACTCAAAGACCCATCTATACGCTGCCTAGAAGAGACCCACTTCAGATATAAAAACACACACAGACAAAGTGAAGCAATGGAAAAATATTCCATGAAAATGGAAACAAAAAGAAAGTTGGGGTAGCAACACTCAGACAAAATAGACTTTGAAACAAAGACTGTAACAAAAGATAAAGAAGGATATTACATAATGACAAAGGGGTCAATCCAAAAAAGATGATGTAACATTTGTGAATATTTATGAACCCAACATATGAGCACCTAATATAGAAAGGAAATATTAAAATTATAAAGGAAAAAATTCAGAGTAAAACAATAATGGGAAAGGACTTCAATACCCCACTCATATCAATGTACATATCATCCAGACAGAAAATCAATAAGGAAACACTGGCCTTCAATGACACATCTGACCAGCTAGACTTTATACAAAACATTTCATCCCCAAACTGCAGAATACACATTCTTTTCAAGTGCACATGGAACATTTTCCAGGATAGACCATGTGCTAGGCCACAAAGTCAGTCAACAAATTCAAGAAGACTGAAGTCATATCAAGCATCTTGTCTGACCACAAAGGTATTTAACTAGAAATAAATTACAGGAAGAAAACTGGAGAAAACACAAACACATGGAGACTAAACAACATATTACTAAACAATGGGTCAAAGAAATCTAAAAGGAAAACAAGAAGCCATGAAACAAATAAAAATGAAAACAACTTTCCAAAATCTACAGGACACAGCAAAAGCAGTTCTAAGAGGGAGGTACATAGCATTACAGGCTTACCTCAAAAACATAAGAAAACCCTCAAATAATGTAACATGACACCTAAAGGAACTAGAGAGAAAAGCCCGAAGTTAGTAGAAAAAGGAAATAAAGATCCAACAAGAAATAGATGAAATAGAGACAAAAAAATAGAAGAGATTCATGAAACTAAGAGCTGCTTTTCTGCAAAGATAATATTGATAAGCCTTTGGTTAGACTCAAAAGGAAGAAGGTACGACAGACACCACAGAAATACAATCATAAGAGATTACTACAAACAATTATATGCCAACAAATTGGATAACCTAGAAGAAATGGACAAATTCCCTAGAAACACCTTCTTCCGAGACTGAATCAGGGAGAAATAGAAAATCTGAACAGATCATTTACTAGTAATGATATGCAATCAGTAATCAAAAAACTCCCAACAAACAGAAGTCCAGGATCAGTGGCTTCACAGGGGGATTCTGTGAAACATTTAAAAGTTAATACCTATTCTCAAACTATTCCCAAAAAAAAGTGAAGAGGAAGAAACAATTCCAAACTCATTCAATGAGGCCAGCATTACCTTGATACCAAAATCAGATAAAGATACTACAAAAAAGAAAATTACAGGTCAATTTCTGATGAACATAAATGTAAAAATCCTCAAAATATTAGCAAACCAAATTAAACAAGACATTAAAAGGATCATATACCATGATTAAATGGAATTAATTCCAGGAATGCAAGGATGAATCAACATCCACAAATTAGTCAGTGTAGTAACCATGTTAACAAAATAAATAAAAATCATATGATCATTAATAGATGCCAAAAAAGCATTTGACAAAATTCAACATCCATTTGTGATAAAACCTCTCTTTAGTGGGTATGGAGGGAACATACCTCAACATAATGAAGACCATATATGACAAGCCCATAGGTAACATTATACTCAACAGTGAAAAGCTGAAAGGTTCTTCTTTAAGATCAGGAACAAATGCCCACTCTCACTTTTATTCAACATAATATTAGAAGTCTTAGCCATAGCAATCAGACAAGAAAAACAGATAAAAGGCATCCACATTGGAAAGGAAGAAATAAACCTTTCGCTATTTGCGGATGACATGATATTATATATAGAAAATCTAAAGACTCCACAAAAAAAACCATTAGAACTAATAAATTAAATCAGTAAAGTTGCAGGGTACAAATCAATATACAAAAATCTGCTGCATTTCTATACACTAATAATAAACTATCAGAAAGAAATTGAGAAAAAAATTCCATTTACCATTGCATCAAAAAGAATACCTAGGAATAAATTTAACCAAGGAGGTGAAGGACCTATATCCTGAAACTAGCACACTGATGAAAGAAAATTAAGATGACGCAAATAAATGGAAAGATAAACCATGCTCATGGATTGGAAGGATATTGTTAAGATATCCATACTACCAAAGAAATCTACAGATTCAGTGCAATGTCGATCAAAATACCCATAGCATTTTTTCACAAAACTAGAACAAATAATCCTAAAATTTGTATGTCTCTACAAAAGACCCCAAATAGCCAAAGGATTCTTGAGGAAGAAGAACTAAGCTGGAGGTGTCACATTCCCTGATTTCAAACTATTACAAAGCTATAGTAATTGAACTATATGGACCAGTACAAAAATGGACATGTAGCTCAATGGAACTGAATAGAGAGCTCAGAAATAAACCTGTGCTTATATTGTCAATTAATATATGACAAAGGAGGCAAGAATATACAGTGAGGAAAAGACAGTCTCTTCAATAAACAGTGTTGGGAAAACTGGACAGCTACATGCAAAAGAATAAAACTAGACCACTTTCTTATACCGTATACAAAAACAAACTCAAAATGAATTGAAGACTTAATCATAAGACCTGAAACCATAGAACTCCTAGAAGAAAAACAGAGAGTAAGCTCTTTGACAGTCTTAAGAGTTTTTATTTATAGATCTAATCTGGGGGGGGGGGTTGTCTGTTTCCTCAGGCAAGAGCAACAAAAGCATAAACAAACAAATGGGACTACACAAAACTAAAGAACTTTTGCACAGCAAAGGAAACCATCAACAAAATGAATGGGGGAAGATATTTGCAAATGATATGTCTGATAAGAGGTTAATATCCAAAATATATAAAGAACTCATACAACTATCAAAAAAACCCTAAACAATCCAATGAAAAAGTGGGCTAAGGACCTGAATAGACATTTTTCCAAAGGAAACATACATATGAGCAACAGACATGTGAAAAAGTGTTCAACATCACTAATTCTTTAGGAAAATGCAAATCAAAACCGTAATGATATCACCTCCCACGTGTCCAAATGGCTGTCATCAAAAAGATAAGAAATACGATGATGATGTGGAAAAAAGGGAACTTTCATGCACTGTTGGAGGGAATGTAAATTGGTGCAGCCACTATGCAAAATAGTAGGGAGGTTCTTCAAAAAATTAAAAATAGAACTACCACATAATCCAGCAATTCTAATTCTGGGTATTTTTCCAAAGAAAACAAAAACACCGATTCAAAAAGATGTAGGCACCCTTATGTTCATTGGAGCGTTATTTACAATGGCCAGGGTATGGAAGCAACCTACATGCCCACTGATAAATAGATAAAAAAGATGTGATAAACATATATACAATGGAATATTCCTCAGCCATAAATAAGCATAAAATCTTCCCATTTGCAACAATATGGTTGGACCTAGAGGGTACTGTGGTAAGTGAAATAAGTGAAATAAGTGAAATCATATGGTAATTGTCTTTCTCTGTCTGACTTACGTGGAATCTAAGAAACAAATGAACAAACATAACAAAAACAGAAACAGATACAGAGAACAAACTGGTGGTTTCCAGAGAGGATGGGGGTGAGGGATGAGCAAAATAGGTGAAGGGGATTAAGAGGTGCAAACTTCCAGTTATAGAAGTCACAGGGATGTAATGTACAGCATAAGCAATATAGTCAATAATACTGTAATAACTTTGTATGGTGACAGATGGTAATTAGACTTACTGTGATCATGTAATGTATAAAAATATCGAATCACTATGTTGTACACCTGAAACTAATATAATATTGTAAGTCAGTTATACTTCAATTACAAAAAGTAAGTCATCCATATTTCAAAGTTAGCAGATATATATTTATGTAGAGGAAACTTTCAATCACTATAATTAGTTACATCTGCAGAAAACTTACAGTTGCTTTAACCCCTCTTCCCTCAAAAATCAAACTGCTGAGTTTTTGAGGTTTCCTTTTGTGATATTTTTAGCAAAAAATAAGAAAAAAAGTATGTAAAACTATAGAGCGTGCATTATTAGAAAGTGTAAATGAATCTCGAATAATTCACATAGTTAAATATCATTTGAGCCCAAAGTGAAAACAGTAGCTTTGGAAAAGTAAACCTCTAATATTATGCTTCTCAAGAAATTCTTTGTTTTTTGTTAGGTCATGGGAAATGTTTCTCTGTGTAAAAGAGAAACGGGCTTTCAAAAAGCTAGGACTTTGCTGTTGCAAAAGAAAATTCATTCAGATGACAAAAATCACAACATCCAGATAAGTTGCTTTTTTAAAATGCCTAATGTTGAATACAGATTTCCTGGCTTATTCTGTAGCCAGTTCCCCTAGTTAGCGTAACATATAAACCATCAAAGACACACCCTTCCTAAAGGATTTCTCTTTGTTACATTAGTGTATATAGAATTATGACATCTTATGTATATAAATACTATTCCTATCAGCGAATGGAGGGAAGAGGGAGAAAAGCATCGCTTCCTTCTTTTTGTGGCTCTAAGGAGCTTGAATCATTAGTTGTTTTTTTTTTTTTTTTTATTGCAAGTAATAGGAACTCAGTCTAGCTTAGGGGAAAAAATAGGAAGGAAATAAAGTCAGAAATGTCTCTTGGACATCAAAGGCAGACATCAGAGTTGGCTTCGAGAAGAACTAGAATCTCCATCTCCCTCCCTCCCTCCTTCCCTCTTTCCAGATATTTTACTTTATATCTTTTTTTCCTGTACTGAGACAACATGGAAGAAGATGGTTATGCCACAATTCCTAATTGGTAAAATTTATCCCAAGTTTATCCCAAATTACAGCTGGAATCCCTGGGATCCAGTTTTGAATTCCTGGGAAAGGGACATGATTTGACACAGTTTGGGCCAACCCCTGGTCCAATCTCCTATCATCACAAGATAATAAGATAATAGAAACATAGATATAATATAAACAGGTATTTTAGGAAACACCTCAAAAAACCTTATGGCCAAATATGGAGAAAGATGGCATGCATTCTCAGAGAAAGGGACCCCAAAATATATCTGTTCAAAATACCTTTAAAATGTATTTAGAAAGCAATATGACAGGTTATCCTGTTTTTCAAAAGCCTTCGGGGCTTCCCTGGTGGTAGCGCAGTGGTTGAGAATCTGCCTGCTAATGCAGGGAACATGGGTTCGCGCCCTGGTCTGGGAAGATCCCACATGCCGCAGAGCAACTAGGCCCGTGAGCCACAACTACTGAGCCTGCGCGTCTGGAGCCTGTGCTCCGCAACAAGAGAGGCCGCAATAGTGAGAGGCCCGCGCACCGCGATGAAGAGTGGCCCCCGCTTGCCACAACTAGAGAAAGCCCTAGCACAGAAACGAAGACCCAACATAGCAATCAATCAATCAATAAATAAATAAATCTTTAAAAAAAAAAAAAAACAAAAGCCTTCGGAGAATGGCTTTTATATTTAATCAATATGACAATTTCATCTTTTCTGCACTTAGATCATGTCTGATAAAGGTTTTTAGCCCTCAGAACTGTAGTAGCCAAAGATATCCTCTTGGTTTACCTCCATATACCTTGGCTCAAACTAACACTTGTGACACAAATGTGGACAGAGTGAGTAGCAGGCAAGGCAGGACCCAGAAAACTTCAACTTCACTAGGTCCATAGAATAAAATGACCATAGGATGACCAGGGATTTTAAATAGTGGATAATGCAGCCCTAGGAATGACTGATGTACTTGCTTTTACTTTGAAATCAGCTTATACAAAATTGATTAAAAAGGTGTGAATTTCCATTTTCTACTTAAGCCTTTCCATGAGTGTATTTTTCCCTAGGCTCTATTAAGATGTGGAACATAAATCATGGAAAACAAGGTATACTTGAAGCAGAAAATTCAGGACCAATAGATTCTTAATGAAACTCAACCACTCAGTGTCCCCTAAGGACTTGTTATGGTTGTGGAGAAAGGACAGGCCTTGGAGCCAGTTAGACCTGGGTTTGAATCCTGACATCTGTCCTCACCTTATCCTTTGGGACAGCCATGGGTAATATCCTTAAATTACCTGAATGTCAGGTTCCTTATTCATCATGAATTTCAAAAGTAGTGCTCAAAGTGGTGTTCATGTGAATTAAAATTGATAATTGCACATTGCTAAGAGGAATGCAAAATGGTGCAGCTGCTTTAGAAAACAGTCTGGCAACTTATCCAAAGGTTAAGTGTAGAGTTAATATATGACCCAGCAATTCTACTCCTAGGATATATACCCAAGAGAACTGAAAACATACTCCTACAAAAGATGTATGTCTAAATGTTCATAGCAGCGTTATTAAGAGTCAAAAAATGGAAACAACCTATATATACATCAGCTGATGAATGGATAAACAATGTGACAGTCACACAATGAAATATTACTCAGCAATAAAAAGGAATAAAGCACTGATACATGGCTAAGCCTTGACAATACTACCCTAAGCGAAATAAGCCAGTCACAAAAGACCATATGTTGTATGATTCTATTTATATGAAATGTTCACAGTAGGCAAATCTATAGACAGAATGTAGATTAGTGGTTGCCTAGGGCTGGGGAGAATGAGAAATAACAATTAATAGGTACAGGGTTTCTTTCTGATGTGATGAAATGTCCTAAAATTACATTGTGGCAATGACTGTATAGCTGACTATATTAAAAAACATTAAATGGCATACTTTAAACGGGTAAGTTTTATGTTATACAAATTTTATTTCAGTAAAATTCTTTTAAAAAGTGATAATGGGTGAAATATGTATCAATTTATAATTCATTCATGCCAGGATAAGTATAAACTTTCCCTTCATATTTCTAGTCATAGCACCTCATCGTAGCTTAGAATAAATAGGAATAGGAATAAAATAATAAATACGCTAAGTACTATTTAAATACCTTAAATAACATTAGTAGTGTTAACTAATAATACTATTCATAAAAATAACTATGAATTATACTATGCACTAGGCACTGGGCTAAGCATTTTGTATTTATAAATGAAATATCCTTAATAATCATGTGAGAGATATGTAAAATGGATTAAGAGTACTTAAAAGCTGGGGCTCTGAAAGTGTTGATTATTGTCCTAATTTGTAAGTCTAGTAAATAGTAGAGCAGATAAACCCAATTCTAGCTGATTCCATATGTCAAACTCTTCAACAATATGCAGCCTCCCCTTCAGGGCCCTGATGGATATATGTAAGTAGTTTTAGAACATCTCATTTAATCATACATTTATAATTTCCCCCCAAATTTTAGCTAAATTCATTACATAAACTAGACTGGACAATATTGTTTCTTTCTGTAAATTCTCAGTACCTCCAAGATACCCTGAGAGAATATTAACTCCCTTCTGAGTTAGATATTGCAATGATGAACATACTCTTAATTACTGATTGATTTGTACAAACCATTTCCACACCAACAGGCTCAACAGCACCCCTTCACCAGGATAATAATGAAGTCTAATTATGCATCCATAACAGAATTTCCTTCATCATCAACTGGGTTACCACTAGGATCCTGAGCCAATGCAACACGCCTCAGCAACAGTGGCAGGAGTCCTTCCAAGATAATATTGTGTAGGCAAACGATTATCTATTAATGCACTGTCAGAAGGGTATATGAGGTTACTTCTATCTTGCACAGTGGATTTCTTAAAATTTTGTTAACAAGTAGAGCTTTAGTTTAAAAATGTTCCCAGTAATAAAAGTTAACGTTCACCAAAATGCTAACTATAACCTAGGTATTGGTTTTTCACATGTATAATCTCTTTTAATTTAATCTAACAATACTACAAACTAGGTACTATCATTACCTTCTTTTTACAGATATGGAATATGGGGTAGAGGGAAGTAGAACCAGGGTATCAGGCAGCCTAGCTTAAAGCCTATAACCTCTTAACAATTACTCTACAGTGACTCCAAATGCTTAAAAATCAATTTCAGTAAATAAAAATCCTTAAACAGTGTCACCATAAAAATCCATATACAAGAAGGTTCTATAATGTCTAAGAAACCAATTAAAAATTTCAGTGTTGGGACTTCCCTGGCGGTCCAGTGGCTAAGACTTTGCCTTCCAATGCAGGTGGTGTGGGTTCCTTCCCTGGTCGTGGAGCTAGATCCCAAGATCCCACATGGCTTGCGGCCAAAAACCAAAACATAAAAACAGAAGCAGTACTGTAACAAATTCAATAAAGAGTTAAAAAAAAAAAAAAAAAAAGTTCCCCTACTTAAAAAAAAAAAATTTCAGTGTTGAGATTTTATTTTGTGAATTTTTTTTTTAAACATTCCAGGAAAACTAAAATACCATGATGCATGAACTGTATACTGGGTTTTAAATAGTTTAGCCTATAAATAATTATGTAAACAAATTACAAACACAACATAGTTAAATAGATTAGTTTTGTATTGGTGTTGTTAAAAACCCATTGCTAGTTTTGTCTGGGTGTCTGTTTCGTTTTTGTTTTTTAAAACTTGTTCTACATTCAATCAATGATTACAAAAATTAAGGGTTAGTGTTAAATTAATAGACCTTTATATTTCAAATTTCACTAATTGAGTAGCTGGGGGTCCACTGAGACTTTTATCATGTCAATGTTTAAATAAAAACTTACGCTTGAATGCCTTTAGATGGGGCATGTATTCTTCATGTATATCCTATATCAGCCCACGAGTTTATGGCATTGACAAACACGTTATATTAGTTCAAAATGCATTTATTATGTTAGTTCAGAATGCAGCCCCAGTCATGCAGATTGCTGTTAAAATTGAGGAGGGGGAAGAAGAGAGGATGTCATCTATACAGAATATTTTCAGACATTTTGATTCATTTGTAAAATATATATCTAAGTATTTTCTTACATTGCTAGTATAAAGAGTTTGCTTTTAGTACTCTCATAAGTCCTTTGTCAAGTAGAAGGAAAAGTAGAGTAGAGGGAAAAGAAATGCTATCATCACACACAATTGATCTCTACATAGTAATGAGAACAGGAGAGTCAAGATAAAATGAAGGCCTCTTGATTTATTAATCCCCAAAAGCTATTCTTAGGTTAAACTTAAGGGTGAAACTGCCCTAACTCTACACTGGTAGGAATAAGGGGGGACAATGACAAGTTTCTACCAGTCTGGAGTAGGCCACTGAGAAATTCTGAAGTAACAGCCATAAAACTGGCTTGGCTTTGTCCATACAAGTCTGAAACCATAAAGCAAGAGGCAAAACTGAACCCTTTCAGAATGGTGAGTATAATAGCAGAAATGACTTCAAGGTGGTATTCTGAAACCCAAAGTAATTAAGACAGGAATCAATGAACAGAGTTCAAAAACCCAAGAGACAGGACTAGAGGCAGAAAACAGGCTAAAATGGGTCAAAGAGCCAGCAGGATAAAAAGGAGGGCAAAGCAGATGCCTGGCTAAGAGTTTTACCAAGCAGCTGGGTGTTTCTGCACAACCTCAAAACAAATGGGGGTTTTCAACTCAAGGCCTTGAGTTTGTTGAGGTTTCAATTGTTCAAAAGCAGTATCTAAGGATACGTCTATGTGTTTGGTGGTGAAAAGAATTGGATATTTTTAAAAAGACAGCTTATGAACAGAAGGTAAGGTTTTGGAACATTGGCAAGAAGTGAGACAAGCTTCCAGAAGACATTATTGTCCCCAAACTGGTATAATTCCACAGTAAACTAATACAGTATGTAACTTAAAGCTGAAATTCAACAGTAACAAAATTAATTAAGATAACCACAATACCTTCTAACGTGCCTTACAAAACTATGAGTATGATAAATTGGTGATAATCGGAAATTAAAGCTCATGAAATTTTTGTATGTAAAAGAGGAAAAAAAGATAAAAGATTAAGCAAACTATTGCAAAGCATAAAGTAATACCTGTATTTATCATCACTACCTCTTCACGTCACTAAAACACAGATAATTTGAAGGAAATACTGTAGCGAATATATTATCCAATAGCCTTGTGAAAATAACTTGTATCCAGGATACAGTTATAACATTTATATCACAAACAATAATTTAAATTATATAAGTTATTAATTTGTGGCTTTACAGTAGACAACTAGCTAGAAGATCTCTAAGCTAATTATTACCAACCATAAGCCTGATGACCAAGACTTACCCCTAGCCAATTTCTCAAGGCTTACATCAATTCTGTGAATTGAATAGGGAATGAAAGTATTTTTTTAAAAAATCACTCCAGTGCTCTTGTTGAAAATAAATATTTTTTTCATTTGGACCCAAGTAAGTAGCTTTTTCAAAGATTAGCAAATTTGTTTATAAAGTGACGTCCTAAGTCAGTTGAATAAACACAATGAACTTTTCCTAGAAGTGTATTATAAATAACTTACTGTTGACGTGGCACACTAAACCAGTTGAATAAACAGTTAAACAATTTACTTATATTGTAAATTAGATAACTGATACAATATTAAATAAGCTTTAAAATCGGAAAAGCTTTGGTAATCAGTTATATCTATGGAAACAACTTATTGACTATACTGGCATCATTTTGTTTACATATATTGGGCACATTTTCTGGCTTTATGAGGCATCCATGCTGTGTCTGAGCATTTCAGTTTTGAGTCAAATATAATTCTTTTTGTGAAGTAGGTTAATACTAAATTGTCATGGATTCCATTGAGATAAGGTCAAAATATGATTTTGTAAATTTTGCATGTCAAGAATTATGCTGAAATACACACAGGAAAAGCAAAAGAAGCAAATGATAAACATCTGCATCGTAGAAAGAGCTAGACTGTGAAGAAAGAAGGACCTAGATTTGTCTCAGCTCTCCAACTTTTTTGCTGCTTCAGAATTTTATACAATTTACACAATCTTTTTCAACCTCAGTTTATTCAACTGAAAAACAGGTTTAATAACACCTGCCTTGTTGGGTTGCTAAGAGTATTTACAATAATATGTATAACTCCCTTAGCATGGTACTTAGCATACAGTGAAAGCTATATAAATTTGTTCTTGCTAATATTTGTGTAATTATCATACTGTGAACTCTTGACTAGAAATTGTATTTTTCATTTAAATTATTTCTCAATCTAATTTTAATATATTTTGTTATTAACATCTAAAGTCTCTTATTCTCCCTAGTAAGTAGGTACTGAATCTTTTTCCAATCTTGACTACTTCTTCTGGGCTTGCCAAATAATAGCCTTTCGTTAAACTACTTCAATACCCTTTTATCATATGTACCCTGTAATATTAGCATGCACATATTTTAACAATGCCTTTACATATTAGTTATATTTTTCCCATTAATTAGAAAATAAGTTCTGTGGTAGTCCAGTGGTTAAGACTCCACCCTTCCAATTAAGGGGGGGCGGTGTGTTCAATCCCTGGTCGGGGAAGTAGGATCCCACATGCCTGCGGCATGGCAAAAAAAAAAAAAAAAGTTTGCTATTGTGCTCCCAACGCTGTGTGTTAAGCTCAGTGGAGACAAAGGAAACAATGTCTATACTTTTGGGACTTCGAGTCTAGCTTGGAATACACGTGTTACCATGGTATGCTATGGAGAGGTTCAGGATGCCAAGAGATTATATCAGAGTTACAGTTATAGCTTTTTTTCTGATAACATTAACTACATGACATATGAAAATGAAGTTACTTTTAAAATGTTCTAATAATTAGAAAGATGAAGCTGAAAATCACAAGAGATACCATAAAAAATAGCAAAATTCTGCAATCTACTCAATGTGAAATGAACTCAGAAAGGAATAAACAGGAAAAAACAATTAAGGGATTGTGATTCAATATACACTTGTTCCTCAAACTAAATGGATGCCACCTTATGGTTTAGTCACAGATGTTAGAGTGGTAAGAATTGACTCTAGCTTCCTGTTGGGAAGTTAATGCTCTTCTATGAATAGTTCCCAGAACCTCTAATGGATACATATCTTATTTGACTTAGTGGAACCCAACTTCTAACTTCATTCCCCAAACCTATTTCCCCTACTCTGTCTGTGAGTTATTACCCATTACACAGCTCAAGACTCTCTGGAAATAACTGATTCCTTCTAATCCATTATTCCCTCAAAAACTATAACTAAGATAGTTTTATTTTCTTTCTGCAATGAATGTTGCATCCATTTCCCTCCTTTCGCCTTCCCTGTGTTGCTTGTCTTGTAGGTCACACCCTCATCACGTCTTGACCACTCTTCTAATTATTCCTGCCTCCAATCTCTCTTCTCCTTTCTTTTCTCCTTTCCCTCCTTCATCCTGCCCAAAAGTAATTTCCCTACATCACAACTCTTAACATAACATTCCTCCATTTCAGTAAACCCTTTCTGGCTCCCAATGGCCAATAAAGATTCATCTATTTAGCCTTGTTTTAAAAACATTTGTTTCAAGCACACTTTTCTGCAATCCTTATTAATCTTAGGAAAGAATACTGATTTTCTTGATTTCAAGGACAAGAGATGCCATCAGATAAAGAGGTCTCAAAAAATTCAAACAAAAATTTAAGCTACGTTGAAGGAGTTATATTTGCCAGCACAAAGGAGGTGATGGTCCATTCCATTATACCTGCCTTAGAAAAAGGGTAAATAATGAAAGTTTATGTATATATTTTTTAATCTCCTGTTGCCAGAAACAATTTAGCTATAATATAGACATACACAATGACCATGAAATTCCACTCTGTTTTAACAGACTCCAGTGTTTGATTTTTGGGAGAAGGATATAACTGATAGACCATATTATGTTCTTAGCATTACCCCTTAATAATGGTCCTAGAGCAGCTGACCTCACACCCTCCAAACACTTTTGTTCCTCCCATTTCACTCCTTGACCCTCTCTATATACTCTCTTTCTAGGTGAGTTCATTCATTTGCATGAGTTTAAATATAACCCATATACTGTTATTTCCCAATTTTTTTCTTTATGCTCAAACTCTTCTGAGCTTGAAATACATATATTCAACTACCTACTAGACATCTCTGTATGGAAGTCTAAAAAATTTAACAAAATTAACATATCCAAAACTGAACTTTTGATTCCCACCTTCACCAAAAAGTTGTTTCTCCCACTACCACTTTGATATCCTCTTCAGCATTTTTTTTTTTTTTTTTAAAACAAGCCAGGGTCTTTCATGCCTTAATGATCTTCCACATGTCTACAGTGCAGTGCCAGCTATTCTCTGGTTCTTTCTTAAAATTCAAGGTTAGTTTTAATGTCACCTCCTCAAAGAGATCTTTCCTGATTACTCAGTATAATGATGTAGCTTCATCTCTGAAATGTCTCTCTCGGTACTCTTTCACAGAATTTGTTACAAGTTTTAAATATTTCATCAGTTGCTTCTTTTTTAATAGATCTTTCTTTATTGCAGTATAGTTGCTTCACCATACTGTGTTAGTTTCTATTTACAACAAAGTGAATCAGTCATATGCATACATATGTCCCCATATCCCCTCCCTATCCCACATCTCTAGGTCATCGCAAAGCACAGAGCTGATCTCCCCATTCTATGCTGCTGCTTCCCACTAGCTATTTTACATTTGGTAGTGTTTATGTGTCGATACTACTCTCAGTTTGTCCCAGCTTCCCCCCCTCCACCCCTCCCTGTGTCCTCAAGTCTATTCTCTATGCCTACGTCTTTATTCCTGCCCTGCCACTAGGTTTCATCAGTACTTTTTTTTTTTTTTTTTTAACATATATATGTGTTAGCATATGGTATTTGTTTTTCTCTGACTTACTTCACTCTGTATGACAGACTCTAGGTCCATCCACCTCACTACAAATAACTCAATTTCATTTCTTTTTATGGCTGAGTAATATTCCATTGTACTTATGTGTCACATCTTTATCCATTCATCTGTCAACGGACATTTAGGTTGCTTCCATGTCCTGGCTATTGTAAATAGTGCTGCAATGACCACTGTGGTACACGTTTCTTTTTGAATTATGGTTTTCTCAGGGTATATGCCATATATGACAAACCCACAGCAAACACCATACTCAATGGTGAAAAACTGAAAGCATTTCCACTAAGATCAGGAACAAGACAAAGATGTCCACTCTCACCACTATTATTCATTCAACATAGTTTTGGAAGTCCTAGCTATGGCAATCAGAGAAGAAAAAGAAATAAGAGGAATACAAATTGGAAAAGAAGAAATAAAACTGTCACTGTTTGCAGATGACAAGATACTATATATAGAAAATCCTAAAGACGCCACCAGAAAACTACTAGAACTTATCAATGAATTTGGTAAGGTTGCCGGATACAAAATTAATACACAGAAATCTCTGGCATTCCTATACACTAACAATGAAAAATCAGAAAGAGAAATTAAGGAAACAATCCCATTTACCATTGCAACAAAAAGAATAAAATACCTAGGAATAAACTTACCTAAGGAGGCAAAATACTTGTACTCAGAAAACTAAAACACTGATGAAAGAAATCAAAGATGACATAAACAGATTAAGAAATATACCAGGGCTTCCCTGGTGGCGCAGTGGTTGAGAGTCTGCCTGCCAATGCAGGGCACGCGGGTTCGAGCCCTGGTCTGGGCGGATCCCACATGCCGCGGAGCGACTAGGCCCGTGAGCCACAATTACTGAGCCTGCGCGTCTGGAGCCTGTGCTCCGCAACAAGAGAGGCCGCCATACTGAGAGGCCCGCGCACCGTGATGAGGAGTGGCCCCCGCTTGCCACAACTAGAGAAAGCCCTCGCACAGAAACGAAGACCCAACACAGCCATATATAAATAAATAAAATAAAATAAATAAAAATTAAAAAAAAAAAAAAAGAAATATACCATGTTCTTGGATTGGAAGAATCAACATTGTGAAAATGACTAAACTACCCAAAGCAATCTACAGATTCAGTGCAATCCCTATCAAACTACCAATGGCATTCTTCACAGGATTAGAACAAAAAATTTTACAATTCATATGGAAACACAAAAGACTCCGAATAGCCAAAGCAATCTTAAGGAAGAAGAACAGAGCTGGAGGAATCAGGCTCCCCAACTTCAAACTATACCACAAAGCTACAGTAATCAAGACAGTATGGTACTGGCACAAAAACAGAAATATAGATCAGTGGTACAGGATAGAAAGCCCAGAGATAAGCCATCAGTTGCTTTTTATCTGTCTCCTTTATCCAATTATAAACTCTGTGAGGGAAAGGACTAAATCTTTCTTGTTCAACAATCTAGCTCCAGAGTCTTGCATAGTACCCGGTACATAGCAGTATCTCTGAAAACATTTGCTAAGTGAATAAATAGGTGCAAAAGGAAAAAAAAAAAAAAAAAAAAAACCAGCACTGAAAGCCTATGTAAGATATCACTGTAAGTGAGAATGCCTTTACCAGCCACTTTTTTTTTTTTTTTAATTTATTTATCTATGGCTGTGTTGGGTCTTCGTTTCTGTGCGAGGGCTTTCTCTAGTTGCGGCAAGTGGGGGCCGCTCCTCATCGCGGTGCACAGGCCTCTCATTACCGCGGCCTCTCTTGTTGCGGAGCACAGGCTCCAGATGCGCAGGCTCAGTAATTGTGGCTCACGGGCCCAGCCGCTCCGCGGCATGTGGGATCCTCCCAGACCAGGGCTCGAACCCGTGTGCCCTGCATTGGCAGGCAGATTCTCAACCACTGTGCCACCAGGGAAGCCCTACCAGCCACTTTTAAATTGCATCTGCACTGCATTTAGTAAACCTCAGTATATAAAAAAAGTCACATTACAAAGTATTTGTGTTAACAAAAGATAAACCAAAGTGAATACTGTATGAAAGTTAAGTGCTTTACAGATATTAACTACTTAATCCTCTTTACAAACTTATAGGGTACCAACTAATATCATACACACATTAAATAAAGAAACTGAGGGGCAAGTCTGTGTCTTGCCCAAAGTCACATGGTTAAAAGTAGAAAATCCAGGATTTGAGTGCAGGCAGTCTGGCTTCAGAGTCTGCATGCTAGCTAAACCACAATAGTTTTGCCAAAATGCCTTTATATCTAGGCATCTCTCTTAGCTTTTTTAAAATGTAGTTTCATTTGCAAAAAAAAAAATGCAAAGTGCAAGTAAGCCCTCAGGACTATATCTTTGGTATAAAGTATAACTGTATCCCTATCTAGGCCTAACAAGCTCTGCCAGGTTAGAACATTGGTATATTTTTTCCCTCATTGACTTAAGTGGAACCTGTTTGGTCCAGCCCTTTCTAATTAGGAAAAGCCATTTCATCATTTAACAGTTTTGCACAATCATACATTCATCCATTAGTTATCTCCAAAAGCCCTGTCAGCAAAAATTGTATCTTCAAAAAATGACAAGAGCTTATAAACTTGGCCTTACATACGAAAGTTAATGGCCAAGAGCAACTGTGTTTCCTAATCCAATGTAGTCCTTTAAGAATTCTAGAATTATTCATGCCATAAAATTCATTTAATTAGAACTTTAGCATTAAGATTCAAGGAAAACTAGTAGATATTGAATCCAATTCTTGGAATAGCACTTTACTTGGTATAAAAAACTGAATTCCAAGAAATAAATCCTTTGTGTGTTACCTACATCTAATTTTCAAGTACAATTACCATATACAGTGTTGCACTGTTTTTTTTTTAAGAATTTCCTTTTCAAAATGTGAATGAAAATAAACATCACTATTCTGAAAGGCTTAGCAAATACATCCTGTATTTGTCTTAAGGAAAACTGTTTAGAAACACTACAGATGGTATTTAGGCATTCCATTTTATAAGCAATTGATGGTTTCCTTTATGATTTCTACTTTATCAGGGATAAAGAGCAGTAATTATAAGTATCTTGTAAGAAAGTCAAAGTAGGGCTAAACATGTACATTTCAATTGTCATTCAGTTACATAAGTTTAAATTTAAAGCCTTTACTTAGGTCTAAAAAGGATACCATCATGGTATAAAGCTCACCATTATTCCCCATATAACATACCCTGAGAAAATTACCCACTCATGGGAAGTGTGGTATTAGCTGTATTTATGCTTTCTCAGTCTCTTTTGTCAAGAAAAGTGTTTCTACCAGAAGAATGCCAGTACACAGTTATGAGTATAGATTAGGGTACTGAGAGTAGCATGAGAGTGGCAACACAGTTGTGTAAGTTATAGTAAGTCCCCAACATAGAGTATTGTCCTTACAAGGCTTGCTTATCAAAACTTGCTCTTGTTACATTGGGCATTAGATTTTGACTATATTAATTAGATGGGATCCACTCAGTCTACTTTCACCCTATAATAACGCTTGAAGTTATTAGGACATTATGAAAACAAAAATATGAATTGAAAATTACCAAACCAATTAATGGAATGAGAACTTTTAGAGTTTACTGTTTGTGGTAGACCATCCTATGATGATCTTTGAATAACATCCTCCTCATGAGTGTACACAGGACCTTTAACTTGATTCTAAACAGAATATGGCAAAGGTAGTGGGAAATCACTCCTGTAAGTATGTTATTTTATATGACAAAGATGAAGGGATTTGGCAGATGTAATGAAGGTCCCTAATCAATTGAGTTTAAGTCAAAGGGGAAAAGAGGAAATTATCCTCAGTGGGACTGCATAAACAAGTAAGCTTTTTAACAGTGGGTCTAGAGTTTAGAGCCATAACAAGTCAAAGAGATACTCTTCCTGGTGTCAAAGAAGCAAACCACCATGTTGTGAACTGCCTATGGAGAGAGGTAGCCGCTAGGAGATGAGAATCACAGTCTTACAAATATAAGGAATCCAATTCTGTCAACAATAAGTTTGTGAGAGGACCATAAGCTCTAGATGAGAAGCCAGCCCAATATGACATCTTGATTTCAGTCTTGTGAGACTAAGCAGAGGACCCTGTTGATCAGCGCTCAGACTTCAGATCTACAAAACAGTGACATGATAAATGGGTATGTTTTAAGCTATGAAAGCTGTGGTTGTTATGCAGCATAGAAAATATACTAGGAGAGAGGACTACTAGAATGGGGGAGTAAGTACATCTGAAAATCTACTCCTCCATAAGTACAATAAAAACACTAACAAAGATTCTCAAGATCAACTTTCAGAACTCTGAGAAAAAAAAAAAGACTTACAATCTGAGTATTGTTTACTCCAGGAAAAGAGTTGAATCTTGTTAAGAACAGCTGGCCCAGTCATGTTTTAACCTACATTATCCCATCACCTTCTCTCCACCTCTGCTCTGGCCTTGAAAAAGTCAGTCTTAAAACCAAGACAGCTATGAAAATTGCTAGACTAGCAACCACTGGATGGGAAAAAAGAGGTTTAGAATGGTTTTGAACCGAAAGCCCCATTCCCAGAGAACTGTCATTATTTGACCTATGTGGTTACTCCCTGAAAACCTACACTCATAGGACCTATTTTATTTGACCTGATTTAGAACTCTCTCAGGGCAAACAAATTTTCTCCTACGTTTTTTGTCAGGGAAAAAAAAAAGCAGTTGTAATTGTCTAACACTACACCTGCTTGAGGCAAGAGTAACAACGGAAGCATACAAGAAGCTTAAAATGGGGGATGGAGGGAGGATTTAAAAGGAAAAACTGTAGGATTAGATGCCTGTAGGGAAATTTTAAAAACTAACGTATTCCTGGGAACCTAGAAAGTCTTGAAAATGTGGTGATAAGTAAAGGCCTGAGAGGCCCTTAATCTCCCATCTGTAGCTCACCTACAGGATCTCCACAAGCAGGAGGTGATGGCTATGATAAGTTGTAAACTGCTGGAGCAATTGAAGGTGCACCCCAGTACTCCCAGAGTCCCTTAGCAAAGAGTGGAGACTTATCCTTTCAAGATCTTTAAGGAAATCTCTGTCCAATTTATTAGCTGGCCACTAAGCTACCTGAGCAGAGAAATCAGTGGCCACACATGACAAAGAATACAGTCTGGCAGCAACAAACACAGGAGAGAACATGGTGGGGGGAACGATTCTTTTAAATGTCTTATTTAAAATGTCTTATTTTCTAACAAATTTCAAGACAGGCAAAAATCAGGTTGCATGGCTATACACCGGGGGGGGAAAAAAAAAATCAGTAGAACCTGTCCCTGAGGAAACCCAGACACTGGAGTTACAAAGCAAAGATTTTTAAACAGTTATTATAAATATGTTGAAAGAACTAAAGGAAACCATGTCTAAAGAACAAAGGAATGTATGAGAATGAAAAAGACTATCATTAAACAGAAATTATAAAAAAATAACCAAATAGATATTCTAGAGTTGAAAAAAATCAAAAGTTCACAAAAGAAAATAAAGATTAGAACAGAAATAAATGAAATAGAGAAAAGAAAAACAATAGAAACAACCAAAACCAGAAGTTATCCATTGAATCACATGGCTCCAGAACTCATACTTCCTGGCTTCAAAATTTACTACAAAGCTACAGTAATCAGGACAGTGTAGTTCTGGCTTAAGAACAGATACATATTCAATGTAATAGAAAAAATAAAAGAAAAATAACAAAAATCTTTAGCTACACTAGTTGAGAAAGTGAGACAAATTACTAAAACAGGAATGAAAATAGAAGACATTACTCACTACCTTATAGAAATAAGGATTAAGGGAATATTAATCATTCACAATCCTGTCAACAAATTAAATAACTTGATGAAATGGACAAATATTTAGAAAGACATAAAGTACTAAAACTGACTCAAAAAGAAACATCTGAATTGACCTATAACAACACACTAAATTAGTAATCAAAACATTCTCACAAAGACAGGCCTTGATGGTTTCACTGATAAATCCTGTCAAACATTTAAAGTAGTAACAGTTGTTCACAAACTCTTGTGAAAAAATTGAAGATGGAACAATTCCCAACTTACTTCACAAGGCCAGTCTTCCCAGAATTCCAATATCAGTCAAAGACATCATAAGAAAACTACACACTAATATCCCTTATGAATATAGACACAAATTCTCAAAATACTAGAAAACTGAATCCAGCAACAAATAAAAAGAATTATAAAAATGACCAAGTGAGATTTATCCCAAGAATGCAAGGTTGATTCATTATATGAAATCAGAATATAGCTTCTTAACACAACGGGAAAAGAATAATCTTTTTAACAAGTGGTGCTTGGACAACTGGATATCTGCAAACAAAATAAAGTTGGACCCCAACCTTACACCATATAAAAAGTTACTTCAAAATGGAGCAGAGCTAAATGTAAGACCCAAAACTATAGAACTCTTTGAATAAAATATGTCAATCTTTGTGTTCTTGGATTAATGTTTCTTAAACATGACACAAAAGCAAACACACAGATAAACTGGACTTCATCAATATTAAAAAGCACTGTGATTCCAAGGGTATCATCAAAAAATTAAAAAGACAATCCATGGAATCAAGGACATATTTGCAATTCTCATATGATAAGGAAGTGGTATTCAGAATATATAAAGAACTCTTATAGTTCAACAATAAAACAGACAAATAACCAAACTTTAAAATGGACAAATGATTTAATTAGACATTTCTCCAAAGACAACACACAAATGGCTGATAAGCACATGAAAAGATGTTTACTATCATAAGTCATTAGGGAAATGCAAACCACAACTGCAATGAGATACTCTTTCACCACATTAGAATGGTTAAAATAAAAATATAGATGATTACCAGTGCTGACAACTCAAACTCTGGAGCAAGAATGCTTGGATTCAAATGCAAGTGTTGTCCTCCGCTATCTATGACCGTAGACTAGTGGTTCAGCCTCCCTATGCCTCAGTTCGCATTGGAAAAATGTTAGCAATACCTTATAGACTTGTTTTAAGGTTAATTCAAATAATAAGTATAAAAAGAAAGAATAAACAGACAAAAAAGTTTTAAAGTGGTAGAAGTATATAATACTTTAAAAGTCTTAATAAAAACACCTCACCAAAAATCTTCTCTATCTCCACTAAAAAAGAAACACAAAACATGAAATTAGAAATGAGAATGGTAACATAACTCTTTATAAAAAAAAATGTAAAGAATTCTAATATTGATCTTGTCTTACCTGTGTACAACTACATTTGAAAAGCTGATAAAATGAATTACCAAACTGACCCTGGAATAACAAAAACTAAACATGTTGTTTTACCAGAAAGGAAACTGGGGGGAAAAAATAAACTAAAACATTTTAGAAAGGAACACAGCACCCCCCACCAAAAAAAAAAAAAAAAAAACCTGAAATTACTAGGCTTAAATCTTTTCATAGGCACACTTTACCAACCTTTCATGGATTAGGAAACTCCACTGTTGTTTAAACCACTCAAAATGTAAGATAAGAAATTCTTTACAGTACCCGCATGGAATTAATCCCAACACTAATAGTACAATAAAAGATCTATAGAATCAATCTTATCAATAAATAATGATGCAAATTCCTAAATAAAATTATAGTAAATAGAGTTCAGTAACACCAAGTGAGGTCATTTTGGGAATATCAGGATAAAATATTTGAACGACTATTAATATAACTTAATACTAATTTGGAGGAAAAGGCCTATTATGAGACAGATCTACATTGCTGTTATACAGACCTACACATCTCAGAATCAGAGTCAGCATCATGTTTAATGAAGAATTATAAACATTCTATGGTAGGCAGCATTATAAGATGGACCTTAAGATTTCTGCTCCCTTAATGTATATATGTATATACCATGCATAATTCTTTCATTGAATGTGGGCAGAACCTGTAAACATAACATGATGGATACACTAATACGTATAAAATGGATAACTAATAAGAACCTGCTGTATAAAAAAGTAAATAAAATAAAATTCAAAAAAAAAATAACATGATGGGATGTCATTCCCTGATTACATTTTGTTACATAACAAAAGGGATTTTGCATGAATAATTACGGTTACCTATCAGTTGATTCTGAGCTCACAGAAAGGGAGATTATTCAAGTGGACTTGTCCTGATCATGTGAACCCCTTAACAGCATATAGAACCTTCCTGGAAAAAATAAATAAATAAATGAAAAACAAAGGTAATAAGTACTAAAAACCCATCACTTCCTAATTATTTTACTATTGTCTATACTCTTCAGGTTACTTATGTCTGTTACACCTGTATGGAATAAATGCTATAGAATGGGGTAAAAAAAAAAAAAGGAAAAAAAAATCCATCTGAAGCATAAGAGGGTATGTGGGTAGGGGAGGGGATCTACAGGCCGGAACTGTGGGTGGCCCCTAGGATCTGGGAGCTGCCACCAGCTAACAACGAGAAAGAGAACAGGAGTCCTCAGTCCTGTAACCACCAGAAACTGATTTCTACCAACAATTATATGATCTAAAGAGGACTTCAAAGTTCCAGGAAGGATGCAGCCTGGCTAATAACGTAATTTCAGCCTTGTAAAATTCTGAGCAGAGAATCCAGCTAAGCTGTGTCCAGATTTCTGATCCACAGAAACTGCAAAATGACTTTTTGTTGCTTTAAGCCTTAAGTCTGTGATAACTTGTAATACAAAATAGAAAACCAATACACATTCTTATTAAAGTTAAATGAAACAAAAACTTCCAACTTAACTCCCAAGTTAATATTCATCTTGAAATGGTGTGGTAGGTAGTATTCTCCGAAAAATGGTCGCTGTAGTAATTTTAATCCCACATACTCTTCTAGGATTTTGTCATTCCTTCATCACAAGGTGGAGATTTTTCCTGTCCTTGAAACTTGGTAGATTTTTGTGATTCTCCTGGTGAATACCGCAGAAGTGACACTGTATGAATTCTGAGGTTGGGTCCTGTTGACTGAAAATATACCCGCAACCTAAAAGTTGAGAGTTATGTTTTATTTGGTGGAAATTTTTAGGACTTAAGCCCGGGAGGCAGAATCTCAAGTAACCCACAGAGAACTGCGCCGAGGAGGCGAAGTGGGGGAACCAGGTTATATAGACATTTTGCAACAAAGGGCAGGTACCCGGGAACATCAAAAGATTATTATTAAATAAATCCAGATATCCCAAGTTAAGGAATTTAGCGCTTTTCTATGTATGGGAAGATGCAAGAGTCTGGGCTCCCTGAAATCATTCCTTTGATATGCACCTCAGCTATCTGGGGCCAGTATCCTGTATTTTCACATCCTGAGTTTCCTCAGGGCTCACCGTAGGGAGTGGCTGCAGTCTGATGGCTGCTAGATGGCAGGTATTCTTTCCTTCCCGAGTTCCCGCAGGGCTCACCAGATCACATTCGTGGTGGTTGCATTTGCTGACGATTGTGACATCCTTTGTTTAATGATATGGCAGGAAATATTCCATTTCTCAGTCCTAAAAGGCAGCTTGGCTTTCACCTGGTTCTCTCCCTCTCGGGATATTTCTTGGAAGCCAGCCATCATGTTGCAGAGAGGCCTATTGCCCAGACTTCTAGTCACTTTTGTTGCCACGACTAAAGCAGAGATGAGGTATCCTTGCCAACTACTACCCAAACTGCAGATTTGTGAGCAAAATAAATGTTATTGCTTTTTTAAATTAAATTGTGGGTTTTTTTAAGTAGCAATAGATACCAGACCAAAAGACAATAATTTTTAAAGATTGAGAGGAGGCAAAGTTAAATAATGTAATTCACCATTTCAAATATAACAAAAAATCTAAATGAATCAACTAAAATAAAATCAAAATACTTCAAGTGGGCTTTGTGGTAGTTAATTTTATGTGTCAAGAGGTAATAATGACTTGTATGAGTGAAGCAGTTCTTAACAGGGGTTGATCTCCCCCCAACCTCACCCCTACACACAGAGGACAACTGTTAATGTCTGGAGACATTTGGGGTTCATAACTGGGGGAGTGCTACTCGCATCTTGTGGGTAGAGGCCAGGGATCCTGTTAAACATCTTTAAATGAACAGGACAATCTCCAAAATAAAGAATTATTTGGTCCAGGATATCAACAGTACCAAGACTGAGGAAACACTAGGCTAGTGAATAGCAATGGAAAGGAATGGGCATCTTTAAGGTATAGTCAACACCCAGTGTCCTCAGGTGATTGCCCACATCCCCCCAACAGGATACCAAAATCCAAGGATGCTCAAGTCACTTATATAAAATAGCTTAGTATGGTGTGCCCTCCATATGCACGGATATGAAACCTGGGAATATGGAGGGCCAACAGTATATGTCAGAGGTAGAATTAACAGAACTGCTTATGCAAGAACATGGAAAGGGAGGCACAATCCCTGGCTTTTTGGCAATCACTAACAGATCTGAAACCAGATTTGCCTAATGCAAAAGTCTTTGCTTTTAACCACCAAGAACAAAAACCTGAAGTGACTATACCAGCCAAAAGAATCAGACTTCTAAGTTGTCTAGATATCAAAAGTACAGAATGAAGAGTATTATTGGGTATCAGCTTTCTGACATTTGACTGTGGTCTAGATCCTACTTCTACTGCAGTCATTTTTAAGTGCCACAGCATTTTTTTGTGCTTGTTTCAGATTGATTGCAAGCATGAAGCCAGGAATTCAAAGTATCTTAATTAAATCTCTCCTGTAGATTTGAATTTACTTGTCATCTGGAATGAAGGAGGAGCTCAGAGACTTTTAACTTAATTGGGGTGCAAGCCCTTTTGTTTGGCCCCCATGCTGTTTGGCACCCCTGGTCCTGTTGCCTGAGACAAGCTTCCCTTTAGACTGTAGTCAGCAAAAATGAGACATCAGGAAAAGTGCTGATGCCTAAACCACTGCAACCCAAAACCACTTAATTAATATACAGGTTTAATGCATTTGGTAATTAAAATTTAATTCTTTAAAGATATACAATAGAAACAACTCCTTCTGCAGGCTTTTAATCCATTGTGCTGCTAAGGATAAAGTTGAAAAGGGAATTGAAATGGGGTTGCTTCTCCTTTTTAAGCATTAATCACACCCCGATCAGTAAAACTGTAGCATGTGCTTTGCCCTGGCTGATTGATCACCATTCTTGCCAAGTTTTGAGCCTTCTCTCTGAGAGAGAGAGAGCTCTTTTATCACAGAAAACCTGTGAATACAGAGAAGCCCCTATAAAAAAAACTGTCTATCATTGAAGTATAAATGATATTTCAAGAAATTTAAGCTATCTCCCCAAACAAAAACTCGGCATGAGGCTGAAAGTTAGCAGATGAACCAGGGTCCAAACCATATTTTTATCCTCCTGAGACTCTTAGGTTTAAATAATTTACTGAAAGAGCTCATAATATATCCCATTTGAATAAAAAAAAAAATCCAGTACCTATTTAGTAAGGAAATATAGAGCCTAATGGAATTTTGGTTCCTAGCTATATCCTGCTCAGAACAAAAAAATGTTGCCCTGTCAAGCAAATTTGAGAAATACTGCCTTTCATATTCACTCTCCAGGAGAGACACAATTCACGTTAGTGTTTTAAAGCTCTGAAAAAATCCTGCAATATAACTTGCAATAAGAAGAACAAACAAAGTGTCTTACTTTGTTCAATCTAATATTTCCAAGCCATGGAACTCTTAAAAAGTGACACCCATTAAGATCCTGCAGAACTAGTATTCCAAGAAACATGTTTGGAAAAACACTTGATTCTTCCCTCCCAAACTCTGACATCTGTTTATGTAGTAAATCTATTAAAGTGAGAAGAAAGTAATTTAGCTGCCTCATAATAATTCATCTATTCAATATTTACTTACATGTACCAAAAGTCATATACAAAAATTTTCATAGCAGCACTATTTTTAATGGCCCCAAACCGTAAACACTCAATATCTGGCAACAGTAGAATGGATAAATATATTTGGCGTAGGCAGTCAATGAAACACAGAATAGCAATGAAAATGAATCACCGATACACATGACAATATAGACAAATCACATGAACATAATATTGAGTCAAAGACATAGAACACGTAGTGTACAATTAAAGTTCAAAAACAGGTGTCATGGGTTGAATTGTGCCCCCGCCCCCGTTCATAATGTTGAAGTACTAACCTCCGGCATCTCAGAATGTGACTTTGTCAATAGGGTCGTTGCAGATGTAATTAAGATTAAGTCATACTGGAGTAGCCTGGGCCCCTAATCCAATAGGACTAGTGTCCTTATAAAAGGGGCAATTTGGACGCAAGAGACATACACACGGGAGGAATGCCAGATATTGGGGTGATGCAGCTACAAGCAAAAAAAATGCCGAAGATTGCCAGCAAACCACCAGAAACTAGGGGAGAGGCATGGACAGATTCTTCCTCACCGCCTTCACAAGGAACCAACTCTGCAGACACCTTGATCTTGAACCCCTAGCCTCCAAAACTATGAGACAACACATTTCCATTGTTTAAGTCACCCAGTTTGTGGTACTTTGTTATGGCAGCCCTAGCAAACTAATACAACAGGCAAATCCAATTCATGGCATTAGAAGTCAGAAGAGTGACTGTCTCTGGGAGAGTAGGGCTGGGGAAGGGATAGCGATTTCAGAGAGGATGAGCTGGGAGGGTGGTGGTGTGCTTCTGGGGAGCTGACAGTATCTTCATCTGAATGGTAGTTACTGGTTACGTGTGTATGTCATTATATTAAAGCTCAACCAGCTGTACACTTAGGATTTGTGCACTTTTCAGTTGTGAGCTATGTTTCAACAAATATGATTTTAAAAATATTTACCAGTAAACACGGTCCTATCCTTGAGGAACTTTCCTATCCTTGGAGATGAAGACAAGACAAAAAGAAAGTACTGTGGGAAAATAAATTCTGAGGAATGGGTCAGTACAAGTGCAGTAGAAGCACGCTCAGTCTTGGGGGCAGGGGGTTACAAGGGATAGGGTTCCCAGAGGAATCGATGAAGGTAGCTGGGACTTGAGGAATGAGTACAAACTGTAAGATGAAGGAGTGCAAAATATGTTCCAGTCAGAGCAAACAGCTTGTTAAATAATGAGGGAAAAAAGTAAAAGCAAAAATAGGTAGGAGAGAGCATGACTCATGTAAGGAACTAAAAGTTTCACTGGCTGAAGCACAGAGTGGAAGGTGTGGGGAAAACACATGGAGAAATGAGCAACAGCTGTGAAATGGAGGGCTTTGCAAGAGGCTGAAAAGCTACGGAGGCATGAATAGGACTTAATTGGAAATCAGAGAGTTTTAAGTTTTATTTGTTCAAATATTTAAAAAAACTAATATAAATTGATAAAAATATGCCCTCCTTTTTGCCAGGTGGCACTGAACTCTGTAAATTCCAGAAAATAACTTTGTTCCAGCTAATCACAGGGTTCATACTTTACAAAGAGAATAAGGACCAAAGATAGGGTGTGGGCTTTATACTTTTGAAAAAGAGTAATCAACTTTCACCTAGAAAATAATGTAGAGGTCAGTTCTAAGAGCATTAGTTTTAAAGTTAACTGCACCTGCCTTTGAGACTTTGTCCTCTAACCTGCTAGCAGTTGGCCTTGTGTGGATCTCTCCAGACGTTCATTTCCCCATCTGTGAGTTGGAGAAAAGAATAACTCCTTTCTCCTAGGGTTGCTGAAAGCGTTAAATGAGATAGACAAATAAAATACTTGTCTTAGTTCCCTATTGCTACCGGAACAGGTTACCACAAAGTTAATCGCTTAAATAAACGCCAAGTTTTTTTTACCTTACAGGTCTGTAGGTACAAAGTCTGCAGAGGGTCCCCCTGGGCTAAAAGCAGGGTATGGGCAGGGATGTTTTCCTTTCTGGAGACTCTAGGGAAGAATCCATTTCCTTACCTTGGCCAGCTTCTAGCAGCTGTCTGTGTTCCTTGGCTCATGGCTCCTTACTTCCATCTTCAAAGCCAGACACAGCAAGACGAGCCCTTCTCACCTTGCCATCCACCTAGTCTTCTGACTACACCTGGAACAGGTGCTCCCTTTTTAAGGACTCGCGTGATTAATTGGACCCACCTGGATAACCCCCAGCTCAAGGTCCTTAATCTCAATCACATGTGCAAAGCCCCTTTTAACATTTAAAGGAACAGATTCATGGGTTTCGAGAATTATGACATGGACCTCGTGGGGTCCATACACCTATCATAATACTGAACAGAACGCCCAAATAAATGAAGCTATCAAAAACTATCATCTTATATTTAAATTTTTAATGTTTTTATTTTTACCAGTTTTATTGAGATATAAATGGTGTACAACGCTGTATAAGTCCTGTTTTTGAACAATCAAGTCCCAGTTAACAATGAAGTCATTGGTATGGAAAATTTACTCCAATAATATTTGAAGTTTTCCTACAAAACTAAGGGTTTTCAATATCTAATAAGGCTTCTTTTGAAAAAAAAATCTAAATACAGCAGACCACCTTAAATGGTGGTAGAGGGGAACAAACTAGTTTCCATATTAAATCATCACCATTTCCAACCTCAAATGTCAGTCTTGTATAGGATGGGAAAGTGCCCCTCCCCTCAACACCAACAAAGAATTATCCAGTACAAAATGTCAATAGTGCCATGGTTGAGAAACGCTGGTGTAGGGCAAGAAAACTTTTAGAGCATGTTTCAACGCAAATGTCTGGCAGAGAATTAACTGGCATATATGTGTAGCAGCCTCCCTTCTTCTACCCACTAGATGCCAGTAGCACTCCCACCCCGTCCCCTGCCCCCACCCCCAGTTGAGACAAAGCTATCTCCAGACACTGCCAAATGTCCCCCAGGGGTCAAAATTGCCTGCAGTTGAGAACCACTGCTCTGAACTAAAATATATAAACTCTCTGGTTAATAGAGTCACATTTCAGAAATAGCACTGAAAACAAAAGCCAGAACACACTGCCAAAATATTTGTAAAAAATGAACCTACTTGTGATATATGCTACATTTCATTTGCCTAGATGCATAATACACTAATAAGATTGAAGAGTAAATACATATTCTGATGCTTGCTTTTCTTAAAATGTCATTTTCTCAGCAATATTGCCTGAGTATGTAGGTGAAGTGAATAGAAAATGTAAATGGAAGATGCAGGTGCAAAGTAACACAAGAGAGCCTGTCTCCTATTTAAGTCTTTTGAATAATCTGTACTTCTGTCTTACACTGAAGGAAGCAACACCAATAAGGACTTTTTATACACAGCACCTTCTGTTACCCCTTTTAAAGTTTCAGGCAGATGCTAAAAGGGGCCATCTTCATGAAACTGTGGAGGCTGGATAAAGAAAGTACGAGTGATTGAATGGTATTCAAGACTGAAAGAAAGAAAATGTCCTACACAAAACCTATTGTACATCAGAGCCTGAATGTTTTCCTCTTTCATGAAATGGAGTAATTGTCTTCCATTTTCACTCCCACCACTCAAAAAGAGCTTACTTCTAGTATCTCTAGAAGTTCCACTAATGAAAAACACCTGAATTTTCGAAAACAACAAAAACCAAAAACTCTTGGAGTCTTATATGATTGAAATAAATCCTCAAATAAAACACAATGTAAAACTATCTTAATGTTTCTACTAATTGCCCGATTTATTGTTGGCTTTTCTTTTTTTGTTTTCCACTTCTTTTCTGGAATAGATTTATTTTCAGTTTTCTAATCTACTACAATATACAATAATTATATGCATTTATTTTGGCAATATGATCTTTAAAAATGATAAAACCAGAAAGTTGGAATTAATAAAATAATTTTATTAACTTCATGCCTAAATTCTATATACAAAAAAGTATATATATTCTGACTGTTTGGTAAATACCAAATTGAATAGAGTGAAATAATACATTCTGAAACTTAGCAAAATAGTGTTACTATAAACCAAGTCTCCAGTACTAGGTCTAGCCAATATAACACACAGCTATAAAAGACCTGTGTGCACATTGGACTTTATCCAGTAATTACTGCAGATGATGAGATAGTTTGGAATATGACATTTTTTATTCACATGTTATGGCCCAAATGAGAACATCTGCCCAAATGCATTATGGGCAGGCCATCTGCTGTTTGTCTGACAACCAGCCTGAATAAAGAGAAATAAAGTCTTCATAGATATGTGTATAAATGGAATTTTAATGGAATATATTTATAATGTTACTAGTAAACTGAATAATAAAAGTATCATTGTATTGTTCAAGTTAACATTTGTTATTTTCATCACTATTATTAGAATTTCATTTCTTTTTTGGACCACAAATAAAGATTATTTTTCTGAGTAGTTCCCAAATGCATAACGGCAGGTAAGCAAGACAGACTGTAGCCAGGAAGAGCCTCTCAACTGGATAATTAATATGCACACCACACCATAAACATTGTGACAGACGGCACTTTCAAAAATAGCTGCACCCTTCCAGCTGACACACCCTTGCTTTTACAGTATGACCTTGGCTCTCCTCCAACTGAGAGATCATACCTGTGTTCACTCCCCTTGAATGTGAGTAGGTGTGTGACTCACTTCTAACCAACAGAAGTGGTGGCAGAGATGGGACTGGCGCCACGTGATTTCTAAGGCAGCTTCCACCTTGTTCACTGAAACACTTGCACTTGGAACCTTGAACTTGCATGTAAGCTGCCATGGGTGTGAGGAAGTCAAGCCACGCAGAGAGGCCAAGGATAGGCACACCTGTCGGCCGTCCTAGATTTGGGGTCCTGCCAGCCCAAGGGCAACATGTGAGTGAACAAGCCATCATATGATACTAGGCCCCAGACATCAAGTGAAACCCCTCTCCCAGCTGCTGAGTCTTCCAGCTGAGGCCCCAGACATTGCGGAGCAGAGACAGGTCATCCCCACTGTGCCTTCTAGAAATTCCTGACCCACAGAAGCCATGAGCACCTGAAAGCTTGTTTTACACCACAAAGTTTGGGCTGGTTTGTTGCACAGCAATGGTCACTGGAACAAAGGGGCTAACCAGAAGCAAACATATTGTAATACTATCTTCGTATTAAATTTAACAACAACACACAACAAATCCATGGGTAGTATTAAACTTATTGATACTACCTTGACCCAAAAAGTAGACTTTAAAATCAGGTCCCTACAAATTTTGCTTTGCCAGTTACATGGGTGCTAATTTTTATTTTATTAACATTATTTTTAATAAACAACAAAAAAAGTTAAAGCCTAAATCCGTAGGCCAATGCTAATTTTTAATTGCAGCTATTTTTTTCTCTCAAAGATAAGTTAATTGAAAGTCAGTTGCCTTTAGAGTGTCTTTTTACTTGAACAAAGTTTTCACCAGATCTTCTAGGTAGAGTAAATCACTTGGGTTTCCCTCCAAGCATCCAAGGTCAAAAGAAACATGTTAAGCCATATTTCAACAGAGAATCTCCCAGATGCTCTCTGAGAATCTAACCCTACAGACAGTTTAGCAGTAGTAGCACTTGGCCTCTAAATACTGTAAAAGTATTCCATGTTCATAATGCCTGTAAATTACTTGGTTCCAGGATTTCCTTTTAGTGGACTGATGACCCTGAGACTCTAAAGCATTTAGTATAAGTGGCCTGAATCTGGCATTGCTTAGCAATTTAAGCTGGGCTCAAAAGGACTAGAAGTGAGGGCTTCCCTGGTGGCGCAGTGGTTAAGAACCTGCCTGCCAATGCAGGGGACACGGGTTCGAGCCCCGGTCCGGGAAGATCCCACATGCCGCAGAGCAACTAAGTCCGTGCGCCACAACTACTGAGCCCACGTGCCACAACTACTGAAGCCCACGTGCCTAGAGCCCATGCTCTGCAACAAGAGAAACCACTGCAATGAGAAGCCCGCGCACTGCAACCAAGAGCAGCCCCCAGTCACCACAACTAGAGAAAGCCCGTGTGCAGCCATGAAGACCCAATGCAGCCAAAAAAAAAGGACTAGAAGTGAATCAGTAGCCTCCTCCAAGGCTGAAATACTGTATTGTACTGTATTGAAGCCTAAAAGCTCAGTTTGAAAGAACAATTCTAGTCAAGATCATTGTTTCCATGGCCACCTTCCTAGTGCTGATAACCTGAGTGAGAGCTGATTGCAGAAAACTACTTAATAACTAACTTCCTGACTCAAGTGTTCCATGGGTAACAGGGTTTAGCTAAACTCAGTGGGCTTGTATTTATACCACGAGGTTTCTCTAAAACCTCAAAGAGCCTCCCTTGTGTTTTATCATATTTAAATTATTCCTAGAGGATATCTTGAGAGTGGATACCATTACCTCCAGTTAAGGGCAAAAGTTTGCAGAATTGATGGGGAAGAACATTTTCTCTTCTGATTCACGTTTCACAGAGCAAGAAGTTCAACTAGAATAACACTCCCGGTCTCTTGCCCCATTCTATCACTCCCTCCTCTCCAGAGGGGAATATGGGAGAAACTTTGTTGGGACTGAGGTTGGTGGGTAGTCAGTGTATCCACAAGGTGCATAAATTCTAAGTTCCTCCATGCTAGTGGATTTACAAGGACAAGTTCTCCTAAGGGAAGACTGAAGACTTGGCAAACTTGGGAACTGTGACTGGGTAACTCTGACTTATTAGTCTGTCTCTTTTATCAGTGATATTTTATTCTTTCCAACCTGACTTTTATCCTCTCCTTTGGTTCCAAATTCTGGTAGGGAACAGGGATATTATAACTAATCCCCTCTACTGTCAACAGGATGAATAAATATGTCAGTCCGATTCTCTATTACAGGAAAATTCATCGTACAGATTTGCCAGATTCTCTCAATTCCCACATTCCTTAGCATTAATTCACATTGTCCTTCGGGTCACAGCTATGCCCTATATGGTGATGGCTGTGTGTCTGCCCACCATTATCATTGTAGTCTGCTTCTTACATCCTTCCCAAATACAATCTCTGCATATTTCCATCACACCATCTCTTATACAGACTTGACTTTTTCTCCTATCAACTTAAAGCAATTAGAGAGCAGTAAACACATCATTCTCATTTTTGTGGCCCCCATATTTAAAGCAGAATATTAAACATGGGAGGCACACCATAAACACTTGTTAATTAATTTTAGGTATGAAGGATGTGGTAGGCAGAATTCTAAAGATGTCTCTCCAAGTTCCCTGTCTCCTGGTTATTCATTCAAATACTAACCTAACTATTGGTATGAAGGGACTTTGTAGATGGAATTAAGGTTACTAACTGGCTAACTTTAAAATAGGGAAATTATCTTGGATTTACCCAGGTGGACCCAAAATGGTCACATGAGCCCTTAAAAGCTGACAAAGAAGGCCAAAGAATCAGTCAGAGATATATAGCAGAAAACGGGGAGAGAAGAGATATGAGGCCAAAAGGGAGGTTAAAGAGACCTGAAGCGTGAGAATGACTCAACCTGTCATTGTGAGTTGAAGATGGAGGAAGGTGGCCATGAGCCAAAGAATTTTGCAACTCGTAGAAGCTGAGAATGACCCCAGTCAACAGCCAACAAGGAAATGGGGGCCTCACTCCTGCTGTCACGTGGAACAGAATTGTGCCAAGCTTTAAATGAGCTTGGAAGAGGATTTATCCCCAGAACCTCCAAAAAGGAAGTCACCCTGCTGACACCTTAATTTTGGCCTTGTGAAACCCAGAGCAGAGAACCAGCTGAGCCAAGCTGTGCCTGGACTTCTGGTCTACCGAACTATTAGATAATAAGTCGGTGGGTTTTTTAAAGCTGCTAATTTGTGGTAATTTGTTATGGCAATGATAGAAAACCCATACAGAGGTTATTAACCAGGATAATAATGAATCAGTTCTGTGTAGGCTGCTACATTCAAGGGGACACTTAACAAGATAAATATAGAAATCTCCAACGAATGTCAAGACCATGATATAGTTCCAAACCAGGGTTTATCATCCTTGCTGATGGCACTGGCTATTTACCATCTTAACTTCTTGTCAGAAGAGGAGTCTCATAATTATTGTAGCAACTTGAATATGAATACGTTCAATGTGTTAGGCAGAATTCTAAGATTGTCCCCAAGATCTTTGCCCCCCTGTGTACGTAACCTCCTCTTGAATGTAGGTGGCACCTATGAATATGATGGGATAGTTGCTCCCTTGATTCTTTTAAGGCATGTAAGATACATCATAGCAGACTAGAGTGGGATTTTCCTGCTGGCTTTAAAGAATAAGCTGCCATGTTTTAAAAGGGCTACATGGCTAGGACCTGAGGGAGGATTCCATGAACTGACAGCAACCACTGATCTATGGCCAACAATTAAATAGGGATTTCCCCATTGCAAGGAACAGAATTCTCCCAACAACCTCAGTGAGCTTGGAAAAGAACCCCAAGCCCCAAGTGAGAATCCAGCTATGGCCTATATGTTGATTTCAGTCTGGTGAGACCCTGAGGAGAGGACTCACTAGAGCAGTGCTCAGACTTCATAACTCAGAACTGAGTGATCATAAATAGGTATGTTTTAAGCCGTGACGTTTGTGTGGGCAATTCATTATGCAACAATATAAAACTAATATAGTTCTGCTCATTTAACCCGAGCCTATCATTTCATAGACAGTGTTATAGAGGATAACCACCTACAAAGGCAAAACTGCTGCTAAATTATAGAGTTGGGATTAAAAGCCAGCTTTTGATTTTGTGCTTCCATGTATTACACAACTGCTACCTTGTCAAATGGATTACTCATGTATTCTAAACCATTCTACAACTGATTTTATCAAACTTCATCAAAATATTTACTACACTGTGATACTGATAAGTTATACATACACGTTCACATACACACACACATAGAGACACACACACAATTACATACCATATTGTCTCATCCCAGGGAGCCACCGTCCTATCAAGGACAACTTAACTTATTGGAGAGCCACTTCGGACACTTAGTGGTATTAACTTGTACAAGACAGTTGCAATTCTCCTCCAGGAACGTTAAATTTTTGACTATGTGTAACTGATTTGATATTCTCTTTGAGATGAAAATTGCCACAAAGAAGTTTGCCTATTTAGAATTTGTAGGATTAAAACAGCTCAGGATAGTTGTAAGACTAGAGCTTAGGTGTTGTCCATAAGCAAAAGGAGCATCTTCATGTAGACAGACCCATGAAACTCTTTCTCTGTAAATGCTTGATAGATATGTTTCTGAGCACTATAACATCTATTGGTTTGAATACTGGTACCACAAGAGCAACTGTGTGTTCACCTCAAGGACAGTTTTCCATCAGTGTTCAGCTTTGGGAGTATATATATGAGGATGGTCTATTTACTGTGAGACTCCTTTCCCTGAGACTGACCGTGACAGCCAATTATTGCCAGATGGAATAACAATAAAAGAAGACAAGAGAACATTCATCTGAAAAAGCACGGCTTTCCTTTTCTTGTTTTTCCCTTCAAATGTCATTAAAGCTGAATCCAAAATCTGACTCTCATAGTTATAATTTACTTTTACAAATCGGGAAGAAATTAAACAGGACAGGGAAACAAATTCAAACAGAATGTTCAGCAAGGAAAAAAATAAATTCTCTAATTAGAAAGCAGGAAGGCCAGTTACTAAGGGCAAAACTACTCACTCCAAGCAAAAGAGCCTGCTTTTAAAATAAGTTGGTGTCTTTATTCCATGATTAACAGGTGGGAAAACGGGCTCCATCTGAACTTTTTTCCTTTGACCACCAAGATTTTGAGCTAAGATTTAAACTGGAGTATATTTGAAATACATTTCCATTTGAATGTTAATAAGTGGAAAGGCAAAGCTATTTCTCAATTAATAGAGAGTTTTCCAGTGTCAGCAACTAAACCGCTTAATTGTGTGGGGTTTTAAGACATAATGAAATGTGTGTATAGTATAAAGTAATACTGCTTGGACAAGGAAGGAATTGTGAGAAAGGAAATTCACATAAATACGAATATTTGGAGGCTGGCTTATGTGGCCTCACACCCCATAAATGACTCAATATGAGATGCACTGTACCCATTTCCCAATTAACGAATACTGTATGCATGTGCATAAGTACAATAAACCTCTGTAAAATCTATAAATTCTCCACAAAAATCTTCAACTTTTTAATTAAATTTTATTCTATCATTTCTCTTAAACCTTAGAAAATATTTTCCTATATGTATAAAAATTATATTAAGTGGCAGTGCTACATTCCCTAAGAAATGTGAAAAGAAGTGTGTTTTCGCAGTATCATTTTGCAATGATCTTTGAAAAAGATAGCTTTTTAAGGTACTCATGCTTCTCATGGGGTTTTTAACTAGGTTTCCAGAGACATAAAGTTTATCTTTGTTGAGAGATTTGGTTGCTTATGAAACAAATTAAAAATATCCATTCATAAATATTAAAATCTCTACCAAAAAAAGTGGTGCCAATGCGTGTCACAGATTTGGGAATGTTCTGATGAGTTACCTGAAGTTAGCAGAAATCATCACTGTTATCATCATCATGTTACAAACCATTATATATAGAATGGATACACAACAAGGTCCTATTGTATAGCACAGAGAACTATAATCAGTATCCTGTCATAAACCATAATGGAAAAGAATATGAAAAAGAATATAAATGTATATATATGTACAAAACTGAATCACTTTGCTGTGCACCAGAAACTAACACAACATTGTAAATCAACTACACTTCAATAAAAAAGCAAAGAAAATCATCATCATGTGATAACAGATGTGATAGAGTCACATCCTCATGGTGTAGTTGCCTCAGGAACTGGCTTTTCTTGTGTGACCTTCTCCTACAAAGTAGTTACCAGAAGGCCCCAACAGATTTCCCTTTGTGTCAATGTTCAGACAGAGGATAGAGACCTATCCCTAAACCAATCATTGGTAAAAGGAGCGCCTTGCTGGTTTAAATCAATCATGACTCATCACCTGAAGCTGGGGGAGGCACCTACTTCCCTGAGCATGTGCTCACCAACTTAATACTGAAAAAAACTGGGCTTCGGACAGGGAGCATGAAGGGAGAAGCTATTGGATAGGCCTGGTATTAGCAAACTACAGACACACTCATTTGTTTGTGCATTGTCTATGGCTCCTTTCACACAACAGCACAATTAAGTAGATGTGACAGGACCATGTGGATACAAAACCTAAACTATTTCTTACCTGGCCCTCTGAAGAAAAAGTTTGTCAGTCCCTGAGATAAGGTAATCAAGTGTCTTCCATAATTTACAGGACAAAGACCAAAACATTCTAGAACTACCTACTATAATTATGATAAAGAAATAATTGAGAAGATGTCTATAAGCTACCCACAGAAAGAAAGACAACTTACTGCTTTAAAATCTTTTTATTTAGCATATTTAGCCAGCTGTTACTTATCGAATAGAGATGAGGCTTGGGAATGCAATTGGAATAGAGAAAACCTAGAAAACAGGTAGCACAAGCAGCATTTGGAGAGGAGAGGGGAATGTGGAATGTGGAAGACTCTAGCTACTTCCAAAATGACCGAGTTTTCCGGAGAAGAACGTGATGAATCTGCACAGTAGGCCATGCCTCTTCTCTGTACCCTCATAACCAAACCAAAACATTACTCTAAGTGTATTCTTCCAAGGGATTTTTAAGCCCAAATACAGGTGTGGAACTCAAACAAACATTAAAACCTGTCTAGCAAGATTGCCCTATTGGATAGTAACATATTAAAACTGTTTTCCAATGGTCAGAACATGAAGTTCCTTTCCCTTTGCCAAATAGAGTACATAAGGTACTCTTATGTATGCCAAGAAGGTGAAGCTAAAAGAATCAGAAAAGGATTGGAAAAAATGATGAGTCACTTTTCTCCCTCTTGCAAGATCCCGAAACACTGGCAGTTGGAGAGGAAGAGGTAGACATTTCAGGTTTGATCAAAATGACATGAGTCAGAAATGCTAAAAAAAGCCAACGAGCTGCAAATAATTTTGATAGAGCCAATAAAAAGAGTGGATTCCAAAACTTTCTTCTTCACAATATTTGACAGAAGAGGATAATAAGAGAAAAGCTTAGGTTAGCTGCTGCTTCTGACATAAAAGGGAACAGAGATATAAGCAAACAATGTGTAGGTACAGTGAACGAATGAAACTCCATCCCCATCTTTTAAACTTTTCCTGATGTGCACAGGATTCTTTCTTGATGTGCATAGTCACTTTGACTCATATAGACACAGTTCTGAGGATTGGGTTAGAGGCATGAGAGAGTTAGTGCACATGTGTGTGTATGCGTGCATGGATGTAACAATATTTCTCAATCATCAATGAAATCACCATGATGTGAAAGAAAAATTAACCACCATCTGGTTTCTTTGATCAATAAACACTCTCAAACCAGATTCTCAGTCTCCAAACTGAAAGCTTCTGAGATTCTTTATGAAGTCTTAGAAACACAATGACATATTTCATGAAACTTGGCTGAACCCCAGGCTTGCTTTCTTGAACACATCAACTCTGAATGAAATAGTTTATCGCCTCATTATAACAATTCCCTTCTATTCTGTGCTATAGAACAAAGCTTTAAGAAAAACCAACTTTTGGATGTCTGTCACTCAATTTTTTCACCTGTAGGTTTAAGATCTCAACATCATATTGAATGCTGATTTCTAATCAACAGTATTACAGAAGGGTTCTATTTCATTGAGTTAAATATTTTCCCTTACCCACAAAATGTATTTATAGTACATAAAAGTAGGTTTTTAACAAGATAAAGATCACTTTTCTAAGTTTTTGTTATTGCAAACAACTGAATTTAAATGAAATTAGTCATTTATAATTAACTTGCAAATAATTTATCTTCAAAGCTTCAGTTATTTGTTTCATCTAAAAAAATAGTGTTTTGAACGTTTACTTTGTTAATGTGACTCAATGTAACCTTTCTTTAAGGCTTTTTATCTTTTCTATTACAGAAGTCCTCAGTATTTACCTCTTTCTAAATTTGCTTGCCCTGCCCCCTTAAATTCAATAATACTATAGAAAGAAAAATAAAAACACATCATACACTGGAGGAAAAAAAGTTACATTTCTTCCTAACCTCCCGAAAAGGAAGAGGTGAGAAGAAAATTAAACATTTTAAACTACGTAACCTGATGCAGGTATCTAGAATGTGCTCTGTAGCAAATAGTTATGGAAGCTTGTTATACAATGGCATATGTAGGTGGGATCCCCGTGGTCTATGTGTGATTGTAAATCATTTTAAGTTAAGCACTTACTGAAATTGCTTTATCTGATGGGGACTAGGAAACATTGCAAGTGACACAGACACAGGTTCAAAGTGATAAAACTTCCATGTAAAAGTGGCCTTAAGGTTAGTTGTGTATGTGAAATAAAGAGTGATAACTGGAACAAACTACACTAGTTCTCCTAATGGTGAAACAAAATTCCTCTATTGCTTTATATTAATACAATATTCTACATAACATTTCAGTTCATTAAGCTAAGAGGTTTACAGAAAAAATTTCTGTAAGTGATGCAGTGCAATATAACAATCATCAAATATGAAGAACTATCTTCTCAGATATCAATCTGGTGTGACTCATTTTACTGTAAACAATCATATGAATTTAAAATTAAAAAAAGCTTTATATAGAAACATATATACCTAGCCGCAGGCACTCTTGTTCAGTCAGAGACAATATTATTGACCAGACCTAACTATTCCAACTATAATAACTATAAGCAAATATCTTTTAGAGAAATCTCGACAGCTATTGAATTACTGGACCAAGTCTGCAAGTTCTGACAATCTTGGTTATGTTGTTGTCTCAATATAATCATTTAGGTTTTGTTAGAAAAGTTAATAGTATTAAAGTACCACAATATAAAAAGAGAGGAGAGGAGGAAATATTACTTATATTGAATTAATGTTGAATATATGATTTTGTAAAAGGCTAGCCTAATTAATATCCATAGGAAGAAAGTAATTTTTCATAAATTAGGATGTCATTATTCAAAAAAAATTTTAAGTTGCCTGAATAACCAAATAAATACACATTGAATAATAACAATAGCCAACTATTATATAGCATTTAACATGTTCCAGACACTACAGTAAGTGATTTACATATTTTAAATCATAGTATCTCAAAACAACCCTAGGTAGTAGAAGCTATTATAATTCCCATCTTATAGATAAAGAAACTGAGTTTAAGTAATTACCAAAAGTCACACAGCCAATATTTGGGAAAACTATGATTCAAACTCAGGCCTTCTTGCTCCAGAATTCATGCCTTTTACTGTAAAACTTTTAAGACAATTCATTTGCAACAGTACCTATTGAAAGAAATCGATAAGGGAATATATTTCTTTATATAAAAAGGACTACTAGCCACAATAATTGAAATTATGAGAGTTTTCTATTACTTTGTTATGTCTAAGGTGTTACACAAACAGATGTTGGAGAAATATTGCATATCGGAGAAAAGTAAAGAAGATCAATTAACACAAATATTTCAGCTGAATATATACATGGCTTTAGCATCCTCTCTCTTGATAATTCAATATGTATGCTGTACCTTAGGTGTACTTAACCTGGAGACTGTGCTCTGAACACTTAGTGCCTTGACAAATATATTTATGTAACTATCAATTCATTTATAAAGTGTTTTTCCCTAGGGTTTACTAGAAGTCAATCAATTTTAGTCTCTGGAAGAGAACAAAAATATGAAAGAGAAAAATGGGTAAATTAATTGGAATATCAGAATTGCTGAATTCTCTTGTTTTAGTGGAATATTAACTACAGCTCAGTTATATTTCTCCTGTTCTGAAATATATTTCTACCTGGTATCTAAAACCTCAGGAATTTCTATATTTGAGTAACCCTAACATAGATATACACGAAGCACTTAAGTATTCTGCAACCATCACATGCAAAGTAGATCCCAGTCAATCAGCCAGCTGTGTTTACCACATACCGATCTAGGCATTCAGCCAGCTATCATCTGCATATATTTCTCAGAAAATCGTATAACACCTGATGATTCTCCTAGCAGATCTGCATACACATTTAATAAGAAAAGACCACTGAACACCAGAGAACACCAGATTTGGAAATTCTTGGTATAAAAAATAGATGGTGGAAAGTTGAGTAGGAAGAGAAGGAAGTGGACACACAATGGCCTCACAGCATGACATGACCTAGGTGGATTGACCATAATCTGGAGTCTGGTCTTCAATCTCCCAAGGCCAGAAACTGGGACATAATACTGTATTCAGAAATAAGTGATAAAATTACTCTAGCTAAATTCTCACCAAAAATATGTATAATTAAGAATATCAACTTATTGATTTCCACATTTCCTCCAATATTTTGAGCCAAATGATTGGATCAGTAGGTGATTGATGACACAGAATTAAGGCAAAGCCCAAGGGCTGACATGGTGAATATTTTACTGGAGCCATGATGAGGTCTAAAAAATATATGTTTGCCCACAGCAAAAAACACTTTGCTCATGAATGAACTGAGTCCCCCAAATGTCATATCTCTCTTCCTGGATAATGCTTAATCTGAAAGTCCAAAATTTGCTTCTCTTCAAGGAGCTTCTCTGTACAAGCCAATCCATTTTTCCTTTAACTACAGTTTTCTAAGTAGGTCTAGAGAATGTGATTTCTATTCTCAGTAGATTTTTGTTTTATTTTGTTTTATTCTCAAAGAGCAAACATGTTTCTCCAAGTTCTTTAGAGGCACCTTCTCCATTATATGGTCTGATCAAAATATTAATATAAGGTTGAATAATTCAAGTTTTAAGTAAAGCCCAGGTCAATTCACAGTAGATCAATAATACCTGGGTTAATGCCATCAAAGAATCCACAAAGACCAGTCTGAGTCAACGTAGTTTCTTAAAATGCTTCTTTCTTCTCATCCTCAATGTGTTTATTTCTCTGGCTTATATTTCTCCTGCTGATCTAAAAACACATGAATTTCCCCAACATCACATTACCATCTTCATTCTTCTTTCTACCTTTTCTCAAGAGGAATCTCCTTCAATTCTATCACCACCACACCCCAGCAGGTGACCTACAAATCTCTATTTCAAGCACTAACTTCTCTCCGCATTTCAAAATATCTACGTCACATGGATCACGCTACCTCCAACTTTCAATCTTCAACATAAATTCATCATCTTCCCACATTATTAAACTTTCCACATTATTAAAGGACAGAAAGAATATGAATTACAGTCCTCCCTCGGTATCTGTGGGGGGATTGGTTCCAGGACCCACGTAGATACAAAAATCCATGTATGCTCAAGTCTTATAGTGGGCCCTCCGTGACCACTGGTTCGGCATCACATATTCAACCAACCTCAGATCCCGTATGGAGTTTGCAATCCGCAGTTGGTTGAATCCGTGAATGCGGAACCCACAGATACAGAGGGCCTACTTTATATTTTTTGAAAAAAATCCAGGTATAAGTGTACCTGCGCATTTCAAACCCGTGTTCTTCAAGGGTCAACTGTTTTTGTACTATCCAAGCAGAGTCCTACCTGGTCCCGTTTGCTTGCTCTATTTTTTTCTGCTTTTCCTGTACTTGGGAATTTTCAGATCCCAGAACAAGCAGTGGGCCATTGTGGAAAGAACTTTAAAGTAATATTCAGCTTTCATGCTTTATAGCTTCCCCTCCACTTGTATGGAATGGGTCTACAGGGACTCTTCATATAACTGTATGCACCATCAGGAAAAGGACTTACTGGCAAAGTCAAACAGTAAACAATGGTGCTTTAGAAAAGTTATATTTTGCCACAGATAAAATTATAAGCATATAGAAAGGGCAGCAGTCCTGAGTTTACCACTGTCCCCTCTATAAATGTTATAGGACTTTTAAACTTTGGGGATTATCAAGTTTACCCTTCCATTTTGTAAGAAAGTGATTGAGGTTTAAAGAGGTTATATAAATTGTCCAAAAGTCAAGGAGCTAATTATCCATGTCTTCAAATTCTTCAATTCCTTTTTAATCTCTCCATTTACCCTCAGATGCTAGAAGAGTGTTCTGAGACAGTGGACTCCAGAAAGATGCTTTCTTCCTTGAAATCTAGCCATTTTTATTAAATTTGTCTGGGAACTCAGGGAAAAGGGAGACAGTTACTCACACTTTGTTTCTGTGAATTTAAGTGGCAGAAGATGGAATAGTGCAATGAGATAAAGAGCAGGAAAGAGATTGGGACAAATAATTCAGTTAGATAACTGAGCCGTTTTTAGCACCATAATCCATGGGATAGTTCCTCATTTCTCCCAAGAATTCAGAGTCATTAAACACTGGTATAGTTTCCCAGCTTCATCCCCACCTTTTTTCCTATCAATTCCTGACATTCAAGTATAATATTCTTTAAAAAGTTAGGTAATAAATATTATTAACAGAAAATACTACATACTATATACAGCAAACATTAAACGTACAGCCTGGAATACACATTGAAATTTCTTAGATGGTTTTAGCTACAAAACTCATTACCATTATCTCTAACCATTGATGTTTTATTTAGTTTTCTAAACGGACCTACAAAACTTCAGGGCACCAGAATGCCGTTCCCAACTTTCCCAGGATTCCACTGCACACAGGGAATCCTGGATGCAGCCAAGAGGTCACAGTCATTGGCTCAGGTTCTGCTTCCAGATCACTTGGGCTGTGAACTTTCATGTCTCAAATTCCAGTAGTAAATTTTACACCACATAACTCCATGACATCACGCCAAAGCAGAGGAGCTGTATCACTTTTATTGATAACTGCCATTTGTTTTCTCATTTTCTATCTTTTTTTGGAGAGGTGGAAATAGAATCAATTTCCCTTTCTATAAGTTCTCCAAAGGCTCTTCACCCTACTCAGTCAGTCCTCCATTGATGACCTTCTTTATATCCTACCCCTATATCACAGTCTTACTATGCTTTTAATTTCCAGAGAGAATAAAAATTCCTACCTGCACTAGTGAATATCAGATTCAACTATGTTTATATGAGAGATAACTGTCAAATGATGATAATAGACATAGTTTGTTTTTTTTTTAATTAATTAATTAATTTTTGGGGGGCTGTGTTGGGTCTTCGTTTCTGTGCGAGGGCTTTCTCTAGTTGCGGCGAGCGGGGGCCACTCTTCAACACGGTGCTTTAGTTTTTATTTGGGTATAAACACATGCACATATACACAGATTCACATATTTATTCATAGGTTTGCACACACACACACACATACACACACACACCCCAGCCTGATTGTAGCATTATTATCTTCCATAAAATAACAATAAAGGAAACAAAATAAACAATTACAGAAACTATTTGTTAGCTTTTTCATTTCTACTGCAACTGCACTTAAGTCCATCTATGCCTATATCTGCAACTGAGAGCCCTGCTCAAAGAAATGAGGCATCAGCTCCTATTTGATATATTCCTAGGTCTTGGCTGAGAGCATTTCATCAGAGACGAACTGCACCTAATGCAATCACCAGAATTAAAGCAGTTAAGAGAATTCAGCTCCCTGCCAAGAAACTCTGCCATATTGTGCTCTCGTTCACTTGCCATTCCAGAAAGTATGGAACTAGTACTAATAAGTTACTGGCTGCAGTTCCAGAAAGAGCAGCAAGAACAAAAATGCTGACCTTGGTACATTTGTCCTCACTCTACAATCCATGAAATTCTCACTGATTGATCTACAAGGTAATGCATCCATCCATTCCATTACCATTCTCTCCAAGGGCCTTTTAGGAACTTTCAAAATCAATGTAATTCTGTAAATAAAATGAATCTCCATCAATATGACTATAAATATAAAAACAGGAAGAGTTGTCATATTTTAACTGACCAAAAAACATGGGGGGAGGGTAATTCTAACACAATGATCCAATTTTACTTCAGGAAAATAATGTAATTACTATAAAAATAATAAGGTATTACATTAATGAAAGTTTATTTAAAGCTTTTAAAGGTTCCAAATTTTAAGTTAAAGATGACTCAAAGCATTTCTCTAATTTAGGCTTATATGTAATTAAATTCTAAACATATATATAGATATGGAAAAATTAAATGAGTGGGTATTTTTCAGTGGAAATTAGAATAAGGGACACATTTCAGTTGCTTATAATTCTGAAACTATTGTATAAAAGAAGAAGATGATTTAGAATGTAAATTGTGGTACATATGGGAAAATAATCTATTTTAATGATGAAGTTTTGTAACAAAATGCTTTTTCATAAGAAAGGCAAAATTGAGCCTGACAATACATCTTTTAATTTGAGTGTAATTTTTCAAACAAAATGATTTTTCTCAGCGTTTTTCTGTTTAAATTCCCAGAGACAAATTGAGTTTTTGAGATTTTTGTTTAGCAAAGGAATGTTTTTGCTGTAGATAAACATAAAATTATACACTGTGTATCTTTATACATGTGTGTGTAATAGAGCTAGATGTGCATACACACAAGTCATAATGGTAAAGAAATGACTACCTGAATGAGCCATTTCTCCTAGAAAGGCCAGCACTTCCAGATATACAAGAAAGGAATACACACATACACACACACACACACACACCTACATATTATTACTGTCATTTTTAAAAATGAAATGTGCTTAACACTTTTCAGGCAAAGGCAGCATTTATTTCAGAGGTGGATGACGACTTTATTTTGGAAGGTTAGTAACAGACCACTTTAGATTTACAAAGTTAGTCCCAGAGCCTAGTACACAACAGGTTGAAAGCAAAATTGTCCTGCAGAATAAAAATTTGGGGGTTTGAGAAAGGTAATTTGAGAGAAGTTAGGAAGAAAGATCTTGAGGATTAGGTGGATTACTAGAGAAAGGCACCTGTTGAAAAATGCTCTAGGTAGGGAGACGTGAGAAAACATAAGATATTTAATATATTCCGGTTGATATTGTTGGCGTGTTGTAATTCTTATCCATTATCCTGAATCTTTCATTTACAAAATGCTAATAACAATAGCTGGTTTTAGTTGATTTCTTTGTAGAAGGGGCGTAATGAAGAAAAAGTCGGGTAGAGAGAAAAGAGCAATTGCAGAAGCAATGATAGATAAATAAATAAGTATATAGTAGGAGAAGGAATTCAGAATTAAAGGTGTCTGGACAATATAAATTCCTCGAGAATTCTCAGCAATAACGAAGACAGTGCTGGTTTCACACTATACATGAGCTATTTTAAGTGGATATTAGAGGAAGATTTGGGGCTACTCAGGATACCCAAAACATCTGACATCTATTATTCATCTTTGGTACTAGTTAGAGATATTAAGCACAAAATATTGCTGCGTTACAAAAACTGATAATTTAGTGTAATACGAATGTAAAATGAGGTAAGCAAAAAAATAATCTTTTTTTCTGTATCTCACAGTAAGTAGCATGTGGACTTCAAATTAGGCACATCTAACTGGATTATCACACTGAGAGAGATTATAAAATGTGCTTGTCTTAGCTCTGGTTGCTATAACAAAGTACTAGACTGGGTGGCTTAAACAACAGACATTTATTTCTCACAGTTCTGGAGGCTGAGAAGCTCGAGATTAGGGTGGCAGCATGGTCTGGTTCTGGTGAGGGCCTTCTTCCTGCCTTGTAGATAGACGGCTGTCTTCTTGCTGGATCCTCACATGGCAGAGAGAGAGGAAGCAAGTTCTCTGGTGTCTCTTCTTAAAAAGATGTTAATCCCATCATAAGGGCTCCACTATCAGGACCTCTTCTAAACCTAATCACCTCTCAAAGGCTCCACCTCCAAATCACCGGGGTCTAGGGCTTCAATACATGAATTTAGGAAAGACACAATTTAGTCAATAGCAGTTCCTAATGACAAAAACTGCTGATACATTATATATATGTATATGTATATATGTGTGTATGTATGTATATGTACACGTATATGTATATACACACACATACACATATTAACCATATTCATACATATAGGAACATATATGTATATATGTGTAATACGCAGCTTTTTAATTGAGCGTATCTGCTTCTCTATAAACTTACTCTGTAAACAGTCTACTCTACATAGCTCACACTTTACACACTTTCTACCCCAGCACGTATAGGCGTGCGCGTGCGCACTCACACACATACTTGCACACGAACACAGGATAAACTACTAAGTGAAAATGTAACTTGTAACAAAATAATTGTTTCCCTGGGGAAAGTGTCAAGGTCCAGATAAAACACTCAGAGGTGGATTCTTTTAGGGTAGAGATTAGCATTCATCTAAGAGGTGAAGCTCCCCAGCCCCAGGATGTGTGGTACATGGGAAGTGTTTTGTGAGAGGATATGAACAGTGAGCTTAGACAGTGTACAAGTTCTTTCTGAGTCAACTTTATAATGGTGCTCAACTATTTTGAATAAAACATTGAGACTGCCCAGAAAATCAAAGATAATTACTGAATAAAAATAGAAGTGAATCCTAATTTCAAATCAAAATATTTTAATATTGTGCTTTTAATTCCTCTTCTTCCATAATATTGGAGAAACTCAAGAGTTGATTGTATTTGTGTGAGTAAACTAATATACAAAGAAAATATGCTTTAAGGCAGTGATGGTATTTTAGAAACACTTATCCATCCATTCATTCATTCAGCAAATACTTAGTGAATGCCAACCATGTCTTGAATACTATACTAGGCACAAGGAAGACAATACGAGGCACAAGGAAGACAAAAATAAGTGAGTCTTACCTGTTCTCAAACAGTATCTGATCCTATGTTAGTAAAAGAGAACCCACTCTAATAGAGCAGCACGATATACTATGATAGAGGTAGACTGGACTGCTGTGACTTCTCAGAGATGATTTCAAGTTAGAAAAGACTTCCAAGAATGAAAACCCTGATGTGAGAGAAGGAACTGGCTAGATGAAGGAGTGGGAGACAGGTAGACAGAACTCAGTAGGAACATGACAGTCTATGCGTTGGAGATGGAAGAAGATAACCGGGCGGAGTGCTGGGGATCACTCCTTGCTTCCGCAAAAGCAACTCTGTTTTTGTCTGTTTTTTGAGTTTTATCTAACATTGTATTTCAGTGAAGTTTCATGAAAATAAAAAAGATCAAGAGCTTGTAATAAGGAACTGTTAGGAGTTTGAAATAGCCATAACTGAGAGGGCATGTGTGAAACTGGTATAACATTAACAGGATTGGCAAAGAACAAATTGTAAACTTGATTAAATGAGAACCTAAGTATAACAGGATGAGATGGAACTTTCCTCTTATATAAGGATAAAAGACTCTAATCAAAACTGGCACCATCACACCTCAGTGGGAAAACAAAAAGAGAGAGAGCCATTTACTTAACACTAGGTATGGTTTCTCTTATAACGCAAGCACAGGTTGGGTGTGTCAAAAAAAAGCAAAATTCTTCTTACTCACAATAATGATAAAATCTATTGTTCTAAACAGAACAAGATCAAGGCCAGGCTAGTAAGAAAACACACATTTTTCTTAACTTAATTTTTTTCCATGTGAACTTTCCTCTTGATGTGATTGATATGTTCACATCTTCGGTAACTTGATAAAGGCTAACACTCTCTAGTGGAAGATAGAACTGGAATTAATGCCACTTCCCATCTCCTATAGACTGAATGTTTGTGTTCCCCCCCAAATTCTTGTGTTGAAATCCTAACCCACAGTGTGATGGTATTAGAAGGTGGGGCCTTTGGAAGGTGATTAGGTCATGAGGGCAGAGCCTCTTGAATGGGACTAGTGCTGTTACAAAAGAGACTCCAGAGAACTCCCTTGCTCCCTTCTGCCATGTGAGGACATAGCAAAAAGATGGTCATCTATGAACCAGGAAGCAGGCTTTCACCATATACTGAATCAGTAGTACCTTGGTCTTGGGTTCCTCAGCCTCCAGAACTGTAAGAAATAAATGTCTGTTGTTTATAAGCCATCCAACCTAAAGTTTTTCATATCAGCCTGAAGGGACTAAGACACCATCCTAGACCCCTTATGGCATGATCAGAGGAGAGCTCCATTAGCATTTGGCAGAATCTTAGAGTGTCATCCAATTTTGCAAGACTTGGATGAAATCTCCTCCACTTGTGAGACAGGGGAAGTACCTTGAGGGAAGGGATAAAAACCCCAGCCCAATGGATTTAAATGGATAGCTGATGAGGGAAGGAAAGGTAAAAGGGACTACTGGCCTTAGTCTGAAAATGTTTTCACTTTCGTAATACAGAACACTACTAAGTCTATACTGTGTCTGTCTTTGCTCCTCAACTCATGCACTAACATTCTGAGAGCAATGTGGCCCTCTGGCTGCAGGATCTATATTACTTATATTGTAGTCTAGTGTGTTTATTCTGAAGGAAATGAGCAAGGCAAGATGGCCTAAGGAAGTGATGATAGACTTAGAGGCACAACTACAGAAGTGGGGTGTCAGCTTTACCAAACCACCTCCACCACTCACGGGGTAGATTATAAAGTGAAATCACCACTGTTTATCAACAGTATCCAAGAGATCCATAAGATGACAGTGGAAGAAGAGATCATCTAAATATAAAAACAGCAAGATCAGGAAAAGAAACAACTGGATATCTAGATTAAAAAAGAACAGTAAAAGGACTTGATCATGAAGTTGCTAGAGGACCACTGAAGGATTTATGTGGAAGAACATAGATGTATGGGTATGTGTGTGTGTGTATATATATATATATATATATATATATATATATATATATATATACACACTTGAGAGCATTATATGTCCTCTTCCTCCATATAGACTTATTAATCAATGTTTGAAAATACGTGTCTTGCTTAAAAAGCTTATTCCCATTGCCAAAGCCTCAGATCTATCTCTATAGATAGATAGATAGATAGACACATAAATAAATACATAAATAGATATATAATCGATATAGATGATATAGTAGTAGATATAGATATGTTCAAGAACTGTGAGGAGTCTGAGATTTTAACATCTTTGCCAACTAATTTATTCTGACAGTTTTATTAATGCTGCAGAAGATACGAGACTCCTAGATCAGAAAAAAAGGACTTTATTATTCACAGCACAGGAGGCAACATGAACTTCATGTTCACAGGGGTTCCTACTGGTGCATTGCCTAGGTGAATGCTACACATAAAGTCAGTTTGTGTTGTAGCTGAGTAGCCCTAAGTACCTGCATTCTTATAAAGCCCTAATCTTATAAAGGGGGCTACAAGCAAACTTGCCCAATCTTTGTCTTGGAAGGACATATTATTTTTATTATCCTGGACAGCAAACTTATCTGTTTTCTACCTCAAGGAAATACTGGTTGCTATACAAACTTCCCATATTTTCCAGAATAAAAGCTTATATAAGATATGCAGACATGAAAGAGACAAATGGTGAATTATATATGCGTATGTGCATTTTCTTCTAATTACTTCATAATTTCTAATGTTTAGTTCTTTAATCCATATGAACTTTAAGGTCTCAGAAGATATTTGCTGTTACTTATAGCAAAGCATCCTAAATAAAGCAGAAGTGGACTATTCTAGCTATATAATTATGTATCACTGTGTACACACAGGCATGGAAAGGAGACCAGAAATAACAGAGATCAAACAGTTGGCAGTAGATACCTATAGAGAGGTGTCCATAAGTGAGTGTATTCAAAGGGCTTTCATATTTTGTTTCGAGTGTCTACATGTTTGCCTCTTATACAAATAAAACATGGATTACATAAGTATTAGTCAGCTTTCTCTAGGTGATGCTGAGGTTACAAAGAATCTCAAGTTATCGATACACAATAGTAGTACATCTTCATTTCTAACTCAGTTATGCTGGGTTCACTATGGTTCTGTTCTACATTTCAGAAAATAAGCTGAAAAAATATCAGCTACCTAAAATATAGGTTTCTGCATAGGCCTGGAATATATCCCATTCTCTTATATTCCAATGGCGAAAGCAATGACCACAGATAAAGTCAGTGAGGCAGGGTTATTTAATCTATTTTCAGGGAAGGTTAGGAAAACAATTAGGAACAATAGTAAAATAATACCATGTGCAATTTTTAAGAAAAATAAAGGGTAATTTTTTAAATGATGGAAGAATAAAAGAAAAAATAAGGGAGAAAAGAAGGGAAAAAAGAAAAGAAGGAAGGAAGGAAGGAGGGAGATTTCGCTACTGTGTTGCTAATAAGCTGGATATCAACCAGACTGGAGACAGAGAGACCACCTTCAAGGCTCTTGCTGTTATCTATACAAAAAATGAAAAACTGCTAAGAGGCATATCCAGTAATGAGGTAGGACCTATAGTGATATGACTTTCATCATTCTTAAAGAAACAGAATCTAAGAAAATTTTTACAATGAAGATGATGAAAAGATCAAATATTAAATATATTAATTATAGGATGAAATCACTGAATAAATTGTTACTCAAGGTAAATTTTCCCTGTGTGAAAATTCAACTGTTTACCCAAAGTCAACATAGGAGCATTTTCAACATTCTAATTTATTGTTACATTAAATAAAAGGGTTATAAATTGTGATGTATACTAAAGTTATAAGAATAGACTTATATTGGAATAACTCAAATAATTTGTAGTATTGCCTATCTATGAAGCAAATGTTGCTATATCATTATTTTAAGATATTAAAATAATGTTACGGACTGAATGTGTCCTCTCAAAATTCATATATTGAAACCCTCACCCCCAGTGTATTGGTATCTGGAGATGGGACCTTGGGAGGTACTTGGGTCAGGATGGCAGGGCCTTGGTCTGATGAAATTAGTGCCCTTACAAGAAGAGACACAAGAGAGCTGACCCCAGCATATGAGCACACAGAGAGAAGGTGGATATGTGAGATGCCACCAGCAGTTGACAGTGCTGGCACCCTGATCTCAGATTTCTGCCTCCATAACTGTGAGAAAATAAATTTTTATAATGTAAGGCACTCATTCTATCGTATTTTTTTATGGCAGCCCAAGCTGACTAAGATTTGTTAACAAAATAAATAGGAGTCCAGACATGGCAGACCAAAAACAACAATTAAAAAATACCCTTCAAAGTGTTTCAATATTTGAAAGGATTCAGTAAGTATGTAAATAACGGATAAATAACACTCTTCTTTGGGAACCAAGCTTCTTTGGGAACAAAGCCTTATCTATCTAGCCCAAATAATGCAAAAAGCACTTGCCAAACTGGAGTATTTAGATAATATCACATATCTTTTTACAATTTGATTTTGTGCTTTCCTCAGCTAATCTGAAGAACAGATTTTTTTCAAACAGATTGGTTAATGCCTGTTACTACAGCTAACACAGTATGGCTCCTTATGCTAGGCTCCACTGAATGTTGAATGAATGAATGATTTCATTTTTACTTCAAGGTAGACTGTAAGTCCCCATGAATCTGTCTTGTCACCCCTCAGCTCCTGGACTTTCTAAAATGCTTTTCATCCACATAGATTCACTCTATACCCTATTTAAAGTATAGAAAAAACTCAGGCTGTTATAATATCCATTTCACTATTAAAAGCTGCTCTAGTTATGCACAAAGGTGACGAGAAGATGGGATCAGTCTTACCAGTGACCCGTGTGGATGACAGTGAGCACTGGGGATAATAAAAAAAAAACAATAACTAACATTTATTGAGCGCTTTATATGAGCCAGTCATGGTATTAAGAATCTTATAATAAACATTTAACTGTTAAAATAACCCTCTGACAAAGATACTGTTATTATTGCCACTTTACAAATGAGGAAGCTGAAGTTAAAGGAATTTAAGTAAATATCTGGGTTATTTACTACCCATCATAGACATGATCACATAAAAAAGAAACCAAAGCTGGAAAAACATACAGATTAAGACACAGCTACCAATTTCCTCTCTATTCTAGTTCCTTGCTGCCGTAAAAATCTTTGTGTAGAAAGAAACTCCTTGGCTTTCCAAAATATGTTTGGTTAAAGAGATCTTTATCATAGAAATACAGGCTCTATTAGGATCACACACACACACACACACACACACACACACACACACACACACACACAAATACTAGAGTTTCATTTATTACTCAACATGATGCATATATTTTTTGCCTTGCAACTTCCAGGCATTCATCAGTCACACTCCAGGAACATCACACCATTTCTGTATTATCAAAAATATATCCAAATATGATTTCCCCAAAAATAAGTGGCCCATAGGGAGAGTTTGATGACTGCCCTCCTGCAGAGGATTTTTAATGGATTTTTACTTCTGCCTAAGCTTCTTTAGTTGAGGCTCTGTTGAAGGTGAGGCAATGCCAGATGATCTGTTAGGGTCCTTTCTAAGCCTCAAGCTCTATTACAGAGATGCTAATATTCTGAGGAACTCAAGAACCTTCACCATCTATTATATCTATTGTTCAAATTCATGGAATTTCCTCTGGTCCTGTTGCATAACATTTTCTTTTTTAATATGTTAAATTATTCAATTCACTTCCATTCTTCTCTAGCCCACCCCTAGCCCCTTCTAATACCATGCTTTCTGAATATATGCTGCCAGAAGGAATAACTCTTGCAAATTAATAAGGCTTGTCATAGAAAATGTCAATATAATATTGGAATAACAGAGCAATAAACTGAAAGCAATTCCATAAAGTAATGGTGCATGTCTAAACAAAATCTGTCCTTTGTCAGGTTTTTAGTGAGTTTTAATAAGAGATCTAATTTTATTAAAGTAAAAATTATTTTATTAATATGTTTTATGTGGTAGGATTTTATTAAAATAAACTCACCATTGTTTTCTTTTTTATCATTAAGAAAACTCTCCTTTTTTATAGAAATTATTTCTGTGGAATATACAGCAATTAATAGTGAAGAAATTCCAAAAAGATATAAAAGAAGTTTGTTTAATAAATATATTTCAAATATCTTAGTATATATATCTCACGTGGCTAAATTTGGCACCCCATGGAAGAAGTAAACAAAATAAAACTACTAAACGGGGCCTAAATTATTTAGATAAAAAATAAATACATCCCAATTCAAATTTAGGGGGCTAGAAGAATTACACAGTTCTAAAAGTCTACAGTGAATTCCATAGTATTGTCATTACTAAGGATGAAAACATTAAAGTAATTTTCCAAATAAGAGTTTTATGAAAATGTTATAATATATGCATATAAGCACATATATATGTACATATGTATCTATATAAGAGATGATATGTGAGAGTATATTTTGATGTGTAAATGGCATATATTATTGACCCTTTTAGGAAATACTGCATTCCCATACTTTATACCCCCTTTGCAATAGCATTTATTCCCTCCTAAAATAGTAAGTATACAATTATACTTAGTATGTTAATCATTTATTGGCTAACTTCCACTACAAAATATGATCATGCAGGGTGGGATCTTCTTTTAAAACTCTTTTATTATATGGAAATTTAAACACATGGAAAAGTAGGCAAAATAGTATAATGTACCTCCTCCCTCAAGTACTCATTACCAACTTTATTATCAACTCATGGACATCTTTTTACATCTATACCCATATATTCTATGTATACTCTGGATTATTTTGAAATAAATCTTGGACTACCTATCATTTCATCTGTAAATAGTTTAGCATGTACCTCTATAAGACAGAGACTGTGTAAAATATGAAATTGTAATGGTACTCTCGCACCCAAACAAAATTAACAGTAATATCTTAATTCCATCAACTATCTAATCAGTGTTCTAAATTCACTTGTGTCACATATTTTTTACAAATGTTTGAATGAAGATCCAAATAAGTATCTTCACTAAAAAAAACTTACATATAAGAATCTAAGACGACCAGAATCACAACTAGCTGCTGGACAATCCTCTATAGGAAGACACTGGAACTCACCAAAAAAGATACCCCACATCCAAAGACAAAAAAGCCACAATGAGATGGTAGGAGGGGCACAATCAGAGTAAAATCAAATCCCATAACTGGTGGGTGGGTGACTCACAGACTGGCGAACACTTATACCACAGAAGTCGACCAACTGGAGTGAAGGTTCTGAGCCCCACATCAGGCTTCCCAACCAGGGGGTCTGGCAACGGGAGGAGGAATTCATAGAGAATCAGATTTTGAAGCCTAGTGGGAATTGATTGCAGGACTTCAACAGGTCTGGGGGAAACAGAGATCTCACTCTTGGAGGGTGCACACAAAATAGTGTGCACATTGGGACCCGGGGGAAGGAGCAGTGACCCTAGGGGAGACTGAACCAGACCTACCTGCTAGTGTTGGAAGGTCTCCTGCAGAGGCGGGGGGTGGCTCTGTTTCACCGTGGGGACAAGGACACTGGCAGCAGAAGTTCTGGGAAGTATTCCTTGGCATGAGCCCTCCCAGAGTCTGTCATTAGCCTCACCAAAGAGCCCAGGTAGGCACCAGTGTTGGGTTGCCTAAGGCCAAACAACCAACAGGGAGGGAACCCAGCCCCACCCATCAACAGTCAAGTGGATTAAAGTTTTACTGAGCTCTGACCACCACAGCAACAGTCAGCTCTACCCACCACCAGAGCCTCCCATCAAGCCTCTTAGATAGCCTCAACCACCAGAGGGCAGACAGCAGAAGCAAGAAAAACTACAATCCTGCAGCCTGTGGAACAAAAACCAAATTCACAGAAAGATGGACAAGATGAAAAGGCAGAGGGCTATATACCAGATGAAGGAACAAGAAAAAACCCCAGAAAAACAACTAAATGAAGTGGAGATAGGCAACCTTCCAGAAAAAGAATTCAGAATAATGATAGTGAAGATGATCCAGGACCTCAGAATAAGAATGGAGGCAAAGATTGAGAAGATGCAAGAAATGATTAACAAAGACCTAGAAGAATTAAAGAACAAACAAACAGAGATGAACAATACAATAACTGAAATGAAAACTACACTAGAAGGAATCAATAGCAGAATAACTGAGGCAGAAGAACGGATAAGTGACCTGGAAGACACAATGGTGGAATTCACTGCTGCGGAACAGACTAAAGAAAAAAGAATGAAAAGAAATGAAGACAGCCTAGAGACCTCTGGGACAACATTAAATGCAGCCTAAGAGACCTCTGGGACAATATTAAACATTCGCATTATAGGGGTCCCAGAAGGAAAAGAGAGAGAGAAAGGACCAGAGAAAATATTTGAAGAGATTATAGTCGAAAACTTCCCTAACATGGGAAAGGAAATAGCCACCCAAGTCCAGGAAGCACAGAGAGTCCCATGCAGGATAAACCCAAGGAGAAACACGCCAAGACACATAGTAATCAAAGTGGCAAAAATTAAAGACAAAGAAAAATTATTGAAAGCAGCAAGGGAAAAACGACAAATAACATACAAGGGAACTCCCATAAGGGTAACAGCTGATTTCTCAGCAGAAACTCTACAAGCCAGAAGGGAGTGGCATGATATACTTAAAGTGATGAAAGGGAAGAACCTACAACCAAGATTACTCTACCTGGCAAGGATCTCATTTAGATTTGATGGAGAAATCAAAAGCTTTACAGACAAGCAAAAGCTACGAGAAATCAGCACCACCAAACCAGCTCTACAACAAATGCTAAAGGAACTTCTCTAAGTGGGAAACACAAGAGAAGAAAAGGACCTACAAAAACAAACCCAAAACAATTAAGAAAATGGTCATAGGAACATACATATCGATAATTACCTTAAACGTGAATGGATTAAATGCTCCAACCAAAAGACACAGGCTTGCTGAATGAATACAAAAACAAGACCCATATATATATTGTCTACAAGAGACCCACTTTAAACCCAGGGACACATACAGACTGAAAGTGAGGGGATGGAAAAAGATATTCCATGCAAATGGAAATCAAAAGAAAGCTGGAGGAGCTATACTCATATCAGATAAAATAGACTTTAAAATAAAGAAGGTTACAAGAGACAAGGAAGGACACTACATAATGATCAAGGGATCAATCCAAGAAGAAAATATAACAATTATAAATATATATGCACCCAACATAGGAGCACCTCAATACATAAGGCAACTGCTAACAGCTATAAAAGAGGAAATTGACAGTAACACAAAAATACTGGGGGGCTTTAACACCTCACTTACACCAATGGACAGATCATCCAAAATGAAAATAAATAAGGAAACAGAAGCTTTAAATGACACAATAGACCAGATAGATTTAATTGATATTTATAGGACATTCCATGCAAAAACAGCAGATTACACTTTCTTCTCAAGTGTGTATGGAACATTCTCCAGGATAGATCACATCTTGGGGCACAAATCAAGCCTTAGTAAATTTAAGAAAATTGAAATCATATCAAGCTTCTTTGCTGACCACAACGCTATGAGATTAGAAACGAATTACAGGGAAAAAAACGTAAAAAACACAAACACATGGAGGCGAAACAATACGTTACTAAATAACCAAGAGATAACTGAAGAAATCAGAGAGGAAATAAAAAAATACCTAGAGACAAATGACAATGAAAACACGGAGACCCAAAATCTATGGGATGCAGCAAAAGCAGTTCTAAGAGGGAAGTTTATAGCAATACAAGCCTACCTCAAGAAACAAGAAAACTCTCAAGTAAACAATCTAACCTTACACCTAAAGGAACTAGAGAAAAAAGAACAAACAAAACCCAAAGTTAGCAGAAGGAAAGAAATCATAAAGATCAGAGTGGAAATAAATGAAATGGAAACAAAGAAAACAATAGCAAAGATCAGTAAAACTAAACGCTGGTTCTTTGAGAAGATAAACAAAATTGATAAGCCATTAGCCAGACTCATCAAGAAAAAGAGGGAGAGGACTCAAATCCATAAAATCAGAAATGAAAAAGGAGAAGTTACAACACACACCGCAGAAATACAAAGCATCCTAAGAGACTACTATAAGCAACTCTATGCCAATAAAATGGACAACCTGGAAGAAATGGACAAATTCTTAGAAAGGTATAATCTTCCAAGACTGAACCAGGAAGAAATAGAAAATATGAACAGACCAATCACAAGTAATGAAATTGAAACTGGGATTAAAAATCTTCCAACAAACAAAAGTCCAGGACCAGATGGCTTCACAGGTGAATTCTATCAAACATTTAGAGAAGAGCTAACACCCATCCTTCTCAAACTCTTCCAAAAAATTGCAGAGGAAGGAACACTCCCAAACTCATTCTATGAGGCCACCATAACCCTGATACCAAAACCAGACAAAGATACTACAAGAAAAGAAAATTACAGACCAATATCACTGATGAATATAGATGCAAAAATCCTCAACAAAATACTAGCAAACAGAATCCAACAACACATTAAAAGGATCATACACCACGATCAAGTGGGATTTATCCCAGGGATGCAAGGATTCTTCAATATACGCAAATCAAGCAATGTGATACACCATATTAACAAATTGAAGAATAAAAACCATATGATCATCTCAGTAGATGCAGAAAAAGCTTTTGACAAAATTCAACACCCATTTATGATAAAAACTCTCCAGAAAATGGGCATAGAGGGAATCTACCTCAACATAATAAAGGTCATATATAACAAACCCACAGCAAACATCATTCTCAACGGTGAAAAACTGAAAGCATTTCCTCTAAGATCAGGAACGAGACAAGGATGTCCACTCTCACCACTATTATTCAACATAGGTTTGGAAGTCCTAGCCACAGCAATCAGAGAAGAAAAAGAAATAAAAGGAATACAAATTGGAAAAGAAGAAGTAAAACTGTCACTGTTTGCAGATGACATGATATTATACATAGGGGATCCTAAAGATACCAGCAGAAAACTACTAGAGCTAATTAATGAATTTGGTAAAGTTGCAGGATACAAAATTAATGCACAGAAATCTCTTGCATTCCTATACACTAATGATGAAAAATCTGAAAGAGAAATTATGGAAACACTCCCATTTACCATTGCAACAAAAAGAATAAAATACCTAGGAATAAACCTACCTAGGGAGACAAAAGACCTGTATGCAGAAAACTATAAGACACTGATGAAAGAAATTAAAGATGATACCAACAGATGGAGAGATATACCATGTTCTTGGATTGGAAGAATCAATAGTGTGAAAATGACTATACTACCCAAAGCAATCTACAGATTCAATGCAATCCCTATCAAATTACCAATGGCATTTTTTACGGAACTACAACAAATCATCTTAAAATTTGTATGGAGACACAAAAGACCCCGAATAGCCAAAGCAGTCTTGAGGGAAGAAAACGGAGCTGGAGGAATCAGACTCCCTGACTTCAGACTATACTACAAAGCTACAGTAATCAAGACAATATGGTACTGGCACAAAAACAGAAACATAGATCAATGGAACAAGATAGAAAACCCAGAGATAAGCCCACGCACCTATGGTCAACTAATCTATGACAAAGGAGGCAAAGATATACAATGGAGAAAAGACAGTCTCTTCAATAAGTGGTGCTGGGAAAACTGGACAGCAACATGTAAAAGAATGAAATTAGAATACTCCCTAACACCATACACAAAAATAAACTCAAAATGTATTAGAGGGTCTTCCCTGGTGGCACACTGGTTGAGAATCTGCCTGCCAATGCAGGGGACACAGGTTCGAGCCCTGGTCTGGGAAGATCCCACATGCCACGGAGCAACTAGGCCCGTGAGCCACAACTACTGAGCCTGCGCATCTGGAGCCTGTGCCCTGCAACAAAGAGAGGCCGCGACAGTGAGAGGCCCATGCACCGCGATGAAGAGTGGCCCCTGCTCGCCACAACTAGAGAAAGCCCTTGCACAGAAACGAAGACCCAACACAGACAAAAATAAATAAATTAAAAAAAAAAAAAAAAAGAATAGTGGAAATACCTTAAAAAAAATGTATTAGAGACCTAAATGTAAGACTGGACACTATAAAACTCTTAGAGGAAAACATAGGAAGAACACTGTTTGACATAAATCACAGCAAGATCTTTTTTGATCCACCTCCTAGAGTAATGGAAATAAAAACAAAAATAAACGAATGGGACCTAATGAAACTTCAAAGCTTTTGCACAGCAAAGGAAACCATAAACAAGACAAAAAGACAACCCTCAGAATGGGAGAAAATATTTGCAAACGAATCAACGGACAAAGGATTAATCTCCAAAATATATAAACAGCTCATGCAGCTCAATATTAAAGAAACAAACAACCCAATCCAAAAATGGGCAGAAGACCTAAATAGACATTTCTCAAAAGAAGACATAGAGACGGCCACGAAGCACATGAAAAGATGTTCAACATCACTAATCATTAGTGAAATGTGAATCATAACTACAATGAGGTATCACCTCACACCAGTTAGAATGGGCATCATCAGAAAACCTACAAACAACAAATGCTGGAGAGGGTGTGGAGAAAAGGGAACCCTCTTGCACTGTTGGTGGGAATGTAAATTGATAGAGCCACTATGGAGAACACTATGGAGGTTCCTTAAAAAACTAAAAATAGAATTACCATATGACCCAGCAATCCCACTACTGGGCCAGAGAAAACCATAATTCAAAAAGACACATGCACGCCAATGTTCATTGCAGCACTATTTACAATAGCCAGGTCATGGAAGCAACCTAAATGCCCATTGACAGACGAATGGATAAAGAAGTTGTGGTACCTATATATAATGGAATATTACTCAGCCATAAAAAGGAACGAAATTGAGTCATTTGTTGAGATGTGGATGGATCTAGAGACTGTCATACAGAGTGAAGTAAGTCAGAAAGAGAAAAACAAATATCGTATATTAACGCACGTATGTGGAACCTAGAAAAATGGTACAGATGAACCAGGTTGCAGAGCAGTTGAGACACAGATGTAGAGAACAAACGTATGGACACCAAGGGGGGAAAACTGCAGTGGGGTGGGGATGGTGGTGTGCTGAATTGGGCGATTGGGATTGACATGTATACAGTGATGTGTATAAAATTGATGACTGATTAAAAAAAAAAAAAAGAATCTAAGACACCTGGCGAGTATTAAGCTTGCTTACTACTAGGCGAGGCAGGGAAGATTTGATCCAACACAAAGAAGCTAGGTTCTGTGAGACAAGATCTTCAGAATAAGTAGCAAAGAATAATCACAGACCATTTGTTGAAGTATGAGGATTTACTCATGTGTAGGAATATACAACAGCCCCTTAAAAGATTGTCACCTAACCGAAGGCAAGGACAGGGTGGTGACAAGCCTTATAAGGAAAAGCAATTGGTCTTTTTAAAACGAATTCTTTGGCTTGCTGGTTCACAGCAGGGCTAAGCAGAAGCAAGTTGTTGACCCCAGTTCCCTTTATTGAGTACAGATAGTGTAGCTGAGTCACAAACTGCAGACGGTCACAAAGTTCACTATCAGGCTGTTGTTCTGCTGATTCTGACCAATTTTCCAAGAAGACTTGGCCCTACCTGCTTAATTTGCAACCTCCTCTACCTTCCTGATTCTGGATCATGTAGAAGGCAAATCCTTTGCTTGGGCTCAAAGCTCAGAGAGATTTTCTTTGTTAATACATTGAAATTGTTTGATTCATCTCTTACATCTTTTATAAGCTTCCACTCTTCTCCAGACAAGATAAACAAATTGCCAATAAGCACATGAAAAGTTTCCCAACATCATTAGTCATTAGGGAAGTATAGATCAAAACCACAATGAGATACCACTTCACACCCACCAGGATAACTATAATCAAAAAGACAGTAACAAGTGTTTATAATGATATAGAGACATTGGAACCCTCTTATACTGCTGGTAGGAATGTGAGATGGTGGAGCCACTTTGGAAAATATTTTGGCAGTTCTTCAAAAAGTTGTACATAGAGTTACCATATGACCCAGCAATTGCATTCCTGGTTATATATCCAAGAGAACTGAAAACACATCTATACAAATGTTCATAGCAGCACGATTCACAATAGCCAAAAGTGAAAACAGCTTAATGTCTACCAACTGGGAACAGGTAAACAAAATGTGATCTATCCATATAATGGAATATTATTCAGCCATCAAAAAGAATGAAGTACTAATAGATGCGTGAGTATACACATTAATGAATCTTGAAAATATGCTAAGTGAAATAAGCCAGACACAAAAAGCTACATTTTGTATGATTCCATTTATATGAATGTCCAGAATAGGCAAATCCAGAGAGATAGAAAGTAGATTACAGCTTGTCAGGGGCTGTGGGAAGGTGCGCTGGGGAGTGACAGCTAATGAGTAAAGATTTTCTTTTGGGGGCAATGAAAATATGCTAGAATTCAATAGTGGTGATGTTGCTAAAAAACACTCAATTGTCCACTTTAAAAGGGTGAATCTTATGCTATGAAAATTATATCTCAAATTCTAAAAGTACTTAAAACTTTTACACCAGTGCTATATTAGTACAGTTTTGAAGGAACAATAAACCAGACTCCAACATAGTTTGTAAAGATTTAACATAACATAAAGGAAGCATGTGCATTTGTAAGAGTATGTGTGTTCATAGGGAAATACACAGACATGTTAACAAGCATTGTGTCTAGGTGGTAGAATTGTGGGTGAATTGCATTTTCTTTTCTCTTTTTTATATTTTCTAAATTTTCCACAATGAGTCAGAACAAAAATAAACATATTTTTTAAAAACAACCCAAAAACTCCCATCTGTAAATATGCATATATTGATACATTTGGTAGTGTCCCACAGTTCTCTTAGGCTCTCTTCATTTTTCTTCATGGTTTTTTCCTTTCTGCTGCAGAGACTGGAAAATCTCAATGACTTATCTTCAAGTTCATTGATTCTTGTTTCTCTCTGCTCAAATCTGTTGTTAAAAATTTCTAGTAAATTTTTTTATTGTGATGATTATACTTCTCAGCTCCAGCATTTCTGTTTGGTTCCTCCTTCTTATAATTTCTATCTCATTGTTGATAATCTCTATATAGTGAGACATAATTATCCTGGTTTCCTTCAGTTCATTGTCTATGATTTCCTTTAGCTCTTTGAGCATACTTTAGACAGTTACTTTAAAGTCCATGTTTAATAAGTCCAGCATCTGGATTTTCTCAAAGATCATTTCTATTAACTTCTTTACTTCCTGTGAATGGGCCATACTTAACTGTTCTTGAGTGATATCAGCAACATGGCGACATAAGACGTTCCTTCTTTTTCTCCCTCCATCTAAATTAATGAATTAGGTATTCATTCACTAACAAAACACCTTGGAAGGTCTTTTAGGTCCTAGGACCTGACTCTAAGGGACTCAGGAGAAGTCCTGCCCACCAGTGCAACTGATAAGAGACAGACAAACCTTTATACAGACTGAAGAACCAGCAGAGCCAGCAAAATAGCCTAGACCCTTTCACTACTGTCTGGCAAAAATGGGATGAGTCCTGACCCAGGCAGGCACTCATGAATGAGAGAAAAACTCGCTGAAGTTTACCCCTCTTGAAGAGAGACTCTAGTACACCATTAGAGAAAAAAAAAAAAAGAAGAAAAATATGGGTTTTATTGGCAGGGAAGGTGGTAAAAGAAACTTTTATGGTGCTGCCTCTACCCCAAGGAAACACTAAACAGGACTGACTTATCTGGCAGAGGTGCCCTGTCCTGTGGGGAAAAGGAAAGCAGTGAGTGCTCAGCTGTGCTAGCCAGGCATGGAACTGGCTGGAGAAATCCATTTCTCTCCACCAGCCCACAAAGTACTGAGGTGGGAGTTCTACTACTAGGGGGAGGGAGGATATTGGAAAAGAGGCAGGTAAGAATTTCAAACAGTGTTAAAGGAATTGTGCTCAGCAAGAATTCCACCCATAAGCCTCTGAGAATACCACTCCTGGGGATCTTCCTACCAGATCCACAGCACCCTCAACCCACTAAGTGCTAAGCCCACACCTCCCCTCAACTCTCCTTGTGCATGCTCCTAAGTGTATCTGTGAGAGCAAGCTCTGGTAGACAGGGAGTACTCAGAAAACAGGGAGCAGTCAGTGAGCAATGAGGAAACCACAAACATGAACTATAATACCACCTCTTCAAAAACACAAGATAGATTTCCAATAGCCAGCCTGGTGAATTATAAGAACCGGACAAGACATAAAAGTTTACAAATTCAGCCACAAGTGAGAGCAAGAAGAGTGGAGTAGGTTCACCTTTACAAACACAGAGGCAAAACTCAGATACCAGAGAACAATACCATAGAACATAACACCCCTTCTGCCGAAGGCAATGAGCACAGAGTTAAGGAGGAACCTGCTACTTCAACTGGGAGAGCACCAGTGCATAACTACAAGGAGTATGGAAAACCAAGGAAATATGGCATCACAAAAAGAAAATAACAATTCTGCAGCAACCAAGCTTAAAGGTGTAAAATATTGTGATTTAACTGATAAAGAATTTTAAATTGCAGTTATGAAGAAAAGCAATAAGTTACAAAAAAAAAACTCAGAAAGGCAATTCAATAAAATCGGGCATAAAGTATATGAACAAAATGAGTTCTTTTCCAAAGATACTGAAATTATAAAACAGAACCAAACAGAAATTCTGGAGCTGAAGAATTTATGAATGTGAGGAAGAATGCAATAGAGAGCATCTGTAGCATGGAAGAGCAGATGGAAAAAAGAATAAGTGACATGGAGGATAGGAATTTTGTAATAACACAGAAGAGACAAAAGAACAGAGATTTAAAAAGCATGAAGAAAGCCTATGTGAGCCATGGAATTCCATAGAAAAGATAAATATAAGAAAAATTGGGGTCCCAGAAGGAGAAGGCAGCAGAGAGTTTACTTAAAAAAATAATAGCTGAGAACTTCTTAAACCTAGGGAAAGACTTCTACATACAAGTCCATGAAGCTAATAGAGCACCATATTTTCTTAATGCAAAAAGGCATTCCCAAAACACATTATAATGACATCGTCAAAAATCAATGATAAAGAAAGAATCTTAAAGGCAGCTGGGGTGGGGTGGGGGGTGGGGGAAATGTTGCCTACAAAGAAACCACCATTAGCTATGAGCAGATTTCTCAAGAAACTCTACAAACCAGAAAAGAATGGAATGACATAATCAAAGTGTTGAAAGATAAAAGTTGCCAGCCAAGACTACTTTATCCAGCAAAGTTATCCTTCAGGAGAAATAAAGGCTTCCCAAGACAATGAACAGCTGAGGGAGTTCACCACCACTAGATTTGCCTTGAAAAGGTGCTGAAAGGAGTTCTTCAAACCAAAATGATAAGATGCTAATCAGCAACATGAAAACATATTCAAGTACATAACATACAGATAAAGGTGAAAATATATATAGACAGACTTAGAAAATCGTAACTTCATATTAGGATGATGCTTTAATAATTCAACTATAGTATAAAGGCTAAAGGAAAATAGTAAAAGTAAGTATAGCTACTATAAATTGTTAACAAATACACAACATCAAAAGAGATAAATTGTAACTTCAGTAATATAAAAAGGAGGAGTAAAAGGTGGAGCCTTTATAGGCAATCAAAGCTAAATTGCTATCAGCCTGAAATGGAATGTTTTATTTTTAAGTTATTTTATGTAAGCCACAAAGTAAAAACCTGGAGCAAATCCACAAAAGGCAAAGAAATGGGAAACAGAGCATACCACCATGCAAAATAACCAATTTACAAAGCTAGACAGAAAGAGAAGGAAAAAGAAATAATGGAAATACTAAATAACCAGAAAGCAATTAATAAGATGGCATTAGTAAGCCCTTACATATCATTAATTACTCTAAATGTAAATGGACTGAATTCACCAATCAAAGGCACAGAGTAGCTGGATGAGTCAAAAAACAGGACCCAACTATATGTTGCCAACAAGAGACCCACTTGATTCTTAAGGATGTACATAGACTCAAAGAGAAAGGGTGGAAAAAGATTTTCCATGTAGGTGGAAAACAAAAGAAAGCTGGAGAAGCTATACCTATCTCAGGCAAAATAGACTTTAAGCCAAAAATGGTAACAAGAGACAAGGAAGGTCATTATATAATGATAAAGGGATCAATCCATCAAGAAGCTATAACAATTGTTAGTGAATATGCACTCAACATTGGAACACTTAAATATACTAACAGATATGAAGGGAGAAATAGACAGTACAATAATAGTAGGGTATTTCAATATCCCACTTTCAACAGTGAATAGATCATCCAAACAGAAAATCAACAAGAAAATGATGGATTTGAACCAAACATTAGACCAAATGTACCTAAAAGATGTCTATAAAACATTCCATCCAACAGGAGCAAAATACACATTCTTCTCAAGTGCACACAGAACATTCTCAAGAATAAATCGTATGATAGGACACAAAACTAGTCTTAATACATTTAAGAAGATTGAAATTATTCCAAGTATATTTTCTGACCTCAGTAGTATGAAACTAGAAATCAACAACATAAGGAAAGCTGGAAAATTTACAAATATGTAAAAACTAAACAACATACTGCTCAACAGCCAACAAGTCAAAGAAGAAATCAAAAGAAAAATCAAAGACTACATCAAAACAAATAAAAATGGAAACACAACATACCAAAACCTACATTGCAAAAGCAGATCTGAGAGGGAAGTTTATGGTGATAAGTACATACATTAAGAAATTAGAAAGATCACAAATAAATAACCTAACTTTACACCTCAAAGAACTAGAAAAAGAAAAACAGCTTAAGCCCAAAGTTAGCAGAAGGAAGGAAATAATGAAATCAGAGTGGAAATAAATAAAACAGAAACCATAAAACAATAGAGAATATAAATAAAACTAAATGCTTTTTTTAAAAAAAGATAAACAAAATTGATAAACCTTTAATGAGACTAAGAAAGAGAGAAGACTCAGATAAAATCAGAAATGTAAAAGGAAAAATGACAAACGATACTACGGAAATACACAGGATAATAAGAGACTACTATGAACAATTAGGTACCAACAAATTAGACAACCTGGAAGAAATGGATAAGTTCCTAGAATCATACAACCTACCATGAATGAACCAAGAAGAAACAGAATGTCTGAACAGAAGAGTAAGGAGATTGAATCAGTAATCAAAACCCTCTGAACACAGAAAATCCCAAAACCAGATGGCTTCAACGGTAAATTCTAGCAAACACTTAGAGAAGAATTAATGCCAATCTTTCTCAAACTCTTCCAAAAAAGGAACTCTTCTAAACCCATTCCATGAGACCAGTATTACCCTGATACCAAAGCCAGATAAGGACAACACAAGAAAAGAAAACTACAGGCCAATATTCCTGGTGAAAAAAGATGCAAAATGTCTCAACAAATATTAGCAAGCCAAATACAAAAACTCATTAAAAGGATGATACACCATGATCAAGTAAGATTTATCTCTGGGATGCAGGGAAGGTTCAACATATGCAAATCAATAAATGTGATAAACCACATTAGTAGGATGAAATATAAAAATCATATGATCATCTTAATAGATGTAGAAAAATAATTTTACAAAATATCCTTTCATAATAAAAACCCTAAGACTGGGTATAGAAGGAACATACTTCAACATAATAAAGGCCATATATGACAAACTCACAGCTAAAATTATACTCAATACCAAAAAAAGTAAAAGCTTTCCCCCTAGAATCAGGAACAAGACAAGGGTGCCCACTCTCACCAATCTTATCTAACATAGTACTGAAGTCCTAGCTAGAGCAATCAGGCAAGATAAAGAAATAAAAGGCATTCATATTGGAAAGGAAGAAGTAAAACTGTCATTATTTGCAGTGATATGATCTTATATATTGAAAATCCCAAAGACTCAACTTAAAATCTGTTGGAACTAATCAATGAATTCAGTAAAACTGCAGGAAGTTAATACACAGAAGTTATACACAGAAGTCAGTTACATTTCTATACACTAACAGTGAAACATCTGAAAAAGAAATAAAGAAAACTGTCCATTTACAATAGTATCAACACAATAAAACACTTAGGAATAAACTTAACCAAGGATGTGAAAGATCTGTACAATAAAAACTACAAGACTTTGTTCAAAGAAATCAAAGAAGACACAAATAGAAAGACATCTTTTGTTCATGGAAGAGTTTATATTGTTAAAATGTCCATGCTACCCAAAGACATCTATAGATTCAACACAGTCTCTATCAAAATTCCAAAGGCATTTTTCACAGAAATATAAAAAATGATCCTAAAATTTGTATAGAATCACAAAAGACCCTGAATAACCAAAGAAATCATGAAGAAGAAAACCACAGGCACCACGCTTCCTGATTTCAAACTACTACAAATATATAATAATTAAAACAGTATGGTACTGGTATAAAAATAGACACAGATCAATGGAACAGAACAGAGAGCCCAGAATTAAACCCCTATATATATGGTCAACTAATATTTGATCAGGGAGCCAAGAACATCCAATAGGGAAAGGATAGTCTCTTCAACAAATGGTGTTTGGAAAACTGAATAATCACATGCAGAAAAATGAAATGAAATTAGACCCATATCTTAACACTACTCACAAAATTAACTTGAAATGGATCAAAGACTTAAACACAAGACCTGATATTGTAAAACTCCTAGAAGAAAGCATAGGGAAGAAGCTCCTTTACATTGGTCTTGGCAATGATTTTTTTTGGATATAACACCAAAAGCACAAACATCAACAGAAAAAAACCCAAATATTAAAACTACATCAAACTTAAAAGCTTCTGCAGTGCAAAAGAAACAATTAACAAAAGACAATCTACAGAGTGGGAGAGAATATTTGCAAACCATGTATCAGATAAGGGGTTAATATTGAAAATTTATAAAGAACTCATATAACTCAATAACAACTAACAAACAATGTTTGACTGAAAAATGGACAGAGAAACTAAATCGACATTTTTCCAAAGAAGGCATCTAAACGACCAACAGGTACATGAAAAGGTGCTCAAGATCACTAATCATCAGGGAAATGCAAATCAAAACCACAATGAGATATTACCTCAGACTTATGAGAATGACTATCATCAAGAAGACAAAAGATAACTGTTGATGAGAAGAAAAAAGAACCCTTGTGCACGGTTGGTGGGTTTGTAGTTTCGTCTAGTCACTTTGGAGAACAGTATGGAGGTTCCTCAAAAAATTAAATATAGGACTACAGTATGATCCAGCAATTCCATTTCTGGGTATATATACAAAGGAAATGAAAACAGGTAATTGAAGAGATATATGCACTCCCATGTTTATTGCAGAATTGTTTACAATAGCCAAGATATGGAAACAATCTAAATGTCCAGCAACAACAGACAAATGGATATACAAAATGGAATACTATTTAACCATGAGAAAAAAGGAAATCCTGCCATTTGCAACAACATGGATGGACCCCGACATTATGCTAAATGAGATAAGTCAGACAGAGAAAGACAAATACTGCATGATATCCCTTATATGTGGAATCTAAAAAACAAACAAACAAAAAATTGGATTCAAAAAAACAGAGTGAAATGGTGGTTACCAAAGCCTGGGCAGGGGAATGCAGAGGGGGAGAGGAAGAGCTGTTGTTTAAGGGTACTAACTTGCAACTAGTAGATAAATAAGTCCTAGAGATCTATTACACATTGAAGACAACAAAGCTGTATTAAAAACATTAAGCTTGCTAAATACTAGGTCTTAAGTGATCCCACCACTAGAAGAAATGATAATTATGTGATGTGATAGAGATGTTAGCTACTGGTACAATGGCAATCATATTGCAATATAAATATATCAAATCAATATGTAGTGCACCTTTAGCTTACACAATGTTATATGTTAATTACATCTCAAAAATAAATAAATAACACCACAAAGTTCACTGTTCACTGTTCATACTAATATTCAGGCATTTTTCTTGAATAAGGGTTCCTTTGATTGTTACAAGACTTTGGTTAATTACCAAATTCTGAAAGAGTTGATTCTGACCAATTATGCCAGTGTTTTCACTGCTTTTAGGAGGTTTTATTCCACTATTCTAGAAGTGCTTCTCCATGGTTCCTTTTTGAGGAGAATGATATTTATAGACCATAATATGGTGCTGGAAATGCTCATTGCTATTGCTCTTTGGTCTTCTATTCTTTCTAGACTGTCTCCATTTTAGGACTAGAATATAAAAATTAAAATAAGAACACTTCATAAGTTCAATACATTTAGTCCATACTTTAGGACTACAGGATTTTTACTTATTTTTATCAACCTTAATCTGTATTTACTTTCTCCCATAATGAAAATCATAGGTCTCAACAAAACCAAGAAATTTTTGTTAGCATATTATTGGGATAGATTCCTAGAAGTAGGATTGCTAGGTCAAAGGGTAAACATATACATAGTTTTGCTAGATATTGTCAACTCCGCCTTCATAGAGATTGAACCAGTTTGCATTCCTACTGCAAATACACAAGCATGTCCTTTTTCCCCACTGACACACCAACAGAATATGTTGTCAAACATTTGGATTTTGACAAACTAATCACTGAGAAATAGTATCCTGTGTAGTTTTTTTTAATGAAAAAAAATCTTTGTTAGAGTGCTATAAAATGTAAGATGTTATAATATTATAACATAGGTAGTTTGCAATAAAATTTTATTAAACAATTACAAAAGATTTTAGTTGTAACAGATTCTCTCTTTTAAGGCTGACCATTCTCTTCTTTATGTTGAACTTTGTCTTGAGTAGTTTTTTGTTTGTTTTGTTTTTATTATCTGTTACCATACAAAGATATTACATTATTATTGACTATATTCCCCATACTATGCTTTTCGTACCCATGACTCATTCGTTTTGTAACTGGAAGTTTGTACCACTTAGTTTCCCTCACCTGTTTCTCTCATCCCCCTACCCCCTCCCTCTGGTAACTACCTGTTTGTTCTCTGTATCTTTGATTCTGTTTCTGTTTTGTTATGTTTGCTATTTTGTTTTGTTTTTTAGATTCCACATACAGGAAATCATACGGGATTTGCCTTTCTCTGTCTGACTTATTTCACTTAATGTAATATCCTCTAGGTCCATCCATGTTGTCACAAATGGCAAGCTTTCTTCGTTTTTTATGGCTGAGTAATAGTCCATTGTATTATATACCACATCTTCTCTATCTATTCATTTATCAATGGGCAATTAGGTTGTTTCCATATCTTGGCTATACTAAATAATGCTGCAATGAACAGGGGTGCATATATCTTTTCAAATTAGTGCTTTTGTTTTCTTCGATAAATACCCAGGAGTGAAATTGCTGGATTGAATGGAAGTTCTATTTTTAATTTTTTGAGGAAACTCCATACTGTTTTTCATAGTGACTGCACCGATTTACAGGCTCACAAACAGTGCATTAGGGTTCCCTTTTCTCCACATCCTCGCCAACACTTGTTATTTGTTGTCTCTTTGATAATAGTCATTCTGAGAGATGTAAAGTGATACCTCTTTGTGGTTTTCATTTGCATTTCCCTGATGATTAGTGATATTGAGCATCTTTTCACATTCTTATTCATCACTTGTGTATCTTCTTTGTAAAAATATCTACTCAGGTCCTAGGCACATTTTTAATTGGGTTTTTTTTGATGTTGAACTGTACAAGTTCGTTGTATATTTGGGGTATTAACTCCTTACCAGATATATCATTTGCAAATGTCTTCTCCTAATAAATAGGCAGCCTTTTCATTTTGTTGATAGTTTACTTCACTGTGCAAAAACTTTTTAGCTTGATGTCATCCCATTTGTTTATTTTTGCTTTTGTTTCCCTTGTCTGAGGACGCATATCCAAGAAACTACTGCTAAGACTGATGTCAAAGAGTGTACTGCCTATGTTTTATTCTAGTTTTATGGTTTCAGGTCTTACATTTAAGTATTTAATCCATTTTGAATTTATTTTTGTATATGGTATGAGAAAGTAGTCCAGTTTGATTCTTTTGTACATAGCTGTTCAGTTTTCCCAACACCATTTATTGAAGAGGCTTTCGTTTTCCCATTTTATATTCTTGCCTCCTTTTTATAGATTAATTGACCATATAAGTGTGGTTGTTTCTGGCCTCTCTATTCTGTTACACTGCATTGATCTATGTGTCTGTCTTTGTGCCAGTACCATACTGTTTATGTTACTAAAGCTTTGCATTATAGTTTGAAATGAGGGAGCATGATGCCTCCAGCTTTGTTCTTCTTCTCAAGATTGTTTTGGTTATACAGGGTCTTTTGTTTGTCCCTACAAACATTCTTCATGAGGATCACATACTGGGCCACAAACAAGTTTCAGTAAGTTTAAGAAGACTGAAATCATATCAAACATCTTTTCTGACCACAATGCTGTGAGACTAGAAATCAACTACAAGAAAAAAATGCAAAAAACACAAACACATAAATGCTAAAAACATGCTACTGAACAAGCAATGGGTCACTAAAGAAATCAAAGGGAAATCAAAAAATACCTGGAGAAAAATAAAAATGAAAAACACAAGATCCAAAATCTGTGGAATGCAGCAAAAGCAGTTCTAAGAGAGAAGTTTAGAGCAATACAAGCCTACCTCAGGAAACAAGAAAAATCTCATATAAAAAACACCTAACCTCACACCTAAAGGAACTAGAAAACGAAGAACAAATAAACCCAAAGTTAGTAGAAGGGAAGAAATAATAAAGATCAGAACAGAAATAAATGAAATAGAGACCAAAGAAACTACAGGAAAAAGATTAATGAAACTAAGAGCTGGTTCTTCGAAGAGATAAACAAAATTGATAAACCTTTAGTCACACTCATTAAAAAAAAGGAGAGGGCCCAAATAAACAAAATTAGAAATAAAAAAAGAAGTTACATCTTACACCACCGAAATACTGAGGATCATAAGAGATTACTGTGGACAATTATACACCAATTTTAAAAAAGCAGCCTAGAAGAAATGGACAAATTCCTAGAAATGTACAATCTCCCAAGACCAAATCAGGAAGAAATAGAAAATATGGAAAGACCAATTACCAGTAATGAAACTGAATTAGTAAAAAAAAAAAAAAAACTCCCAACAAACAAGGGTCCAGGACCAGACAACTTCACGGGTGAATTCTACCAAACATTTAGAGAGGAGTTAACACCTATCCTTCTCAAACTATTTCAAAAACTTGTAGAGGAATGATTGCTTCCAAACTCTTTCTAGGAGGCCAGCATCACCCTTATAACAAAACCAGACAAAGACATCAAAAAAAAAAAGAAAAGAAAAAAAAGAAAATTTACAGGCTAATATCACTGATGAACATAGATGTAAAAATTCTCAACAAAATATTAGCAAATCAGAATCCTAGTGTAGTTTTATTTTGTAATTCTCTCATTTTCAAAAAAGAAAAAAGTTTATTGTATTTTTATTAGGTTGAAAGCCATCTGCATTTTTTCCTGTGAAGTATCTGTTCTACTCTCTAATTCATTTTTTAATGAGGCTACTAGTCTTTTTCTTTTTAAAAAAGTTCTTTACGTAAGTTACAATTGCTTTTTCAATTCTGCTATTTGTTCTTTTACTTTGTTTTCGATGCTTTTTTCCATGCAAAAAAGCATTTTTTTAAATCATCAAATTTATCAATATATTTTCTTAATGCTTCTAGATATTAAGTTGCAGTGAGGAAAGTTTCTTGCCACTTTTAGATTATAGAAGTGTTCACTTATGTTTCCCTCTAGTTACTACATGGTTTTATATTTTACATTTGACTCTGATTCATTTGGACTTTATCTGGTGAATGGTGTAAGAAATGAATGAGAGCAGAGTTCTTAGCTTTTTTTTTTTTTTTTTTGCTGATGTATTCCAAATACCCAGAACAAATAACTAGCACATATTAGGGGCTCTGAAAATATTCAGTGAGTGTATGACTAAGTGAATAAAAGGAAGTTAGGAATAAACATTCATTTAACAACTAAAACATCCCAGGTGATTTAACTTAGATTATTTCAGTAAATCTTTATAACAACGCTCTAAGGTGTTTTAGTTTGCTAATTTTTTTTAACATTAAAGAGGAAACAAGTCCAGAGAGATGAGGCACTTGGTTCAAGACTGAACCACCAGTGAGTGGTAGAGCTGTAAACCAGTGAGCCATTCTTGATTTGTCTGACTCACCATGCATGCATGTACATGGATGTTCACTGCAGGGCAGTGTGCTTTTTAAGATCCTAGATCTGGATTTAGACAGATTTATAGGCTCTTACCTTATCTCCACCACTTTCTAGTCCTGGCCAATTTATTTAACTCTCTATGCCTTGGGGTTGTTTTTGTTTTGTTTTTAATCTATGATATTGTTCCTACTTCATAAATTTATTGTGAGAACTAAATGAGAAAATGCATGCAAAAGTCTTAGATCATGGTACATGTAAGGGCTTGGTAAATATTAGTCACTGTTATTTATTCAGAACATTATTCACTTTCTCTTTTCTACATTTCTTCCACTGGCTTGATCATCAAATATCCAAAACATCTTTAAAAGGTTTGGTTATATGCAAAGCAGCCCATTTCTTTCTACTGTGTGCTTTCAGGTATATCACTTTCTCAACAGCCCTCTCGATAGTGTACACTTAAAATTCTTACCATGGAAATTCTTAGAATTTTTTAAAAGTCTTAAAATTCTAACCCACTAATGGTTTAGCTCTAAGGTAACTATCTTATTTTTGGAAAGGTATAGTTAAAATACATTTGAGCACACGGAACCAGACGAGTTTACGGTATCAGCTGGATGCAATGTTTGACCCTCAGGGGATAGACACAAGAGGGGCATATTTCCAAATACAAGGTTAGCAGTGACATATCAAGATGGCTAAGGATGTTAGGCAGCAGCATATTGGGGAAGGGTCAAAGAGAGCACATGGGGTGGGGAGCAAAGGAGCATCACATCACCTTTCTGATCACCTCTTATTCACCCCCTTTATAAGGGAGGGACTCCAGCCTTAGGGGAATGGGATTGGCCAAACACATGACACCTGATGCTGGACAGATGAGATTGACAGCAGTTTATTAGTCACATATACTTACAGCTAGGAGGGAGGAGGACACTGCATGCCATTGAGGGTCACACAGAATTGCACCCAGGAACAGAGTGAACAACCATGGACCATGGGAAGCAGGCTTTGTAGTATCAAGACAGTGAGGTTCCCACTCCTCCAGTTCCTATGGGAGGATGTAATTGGCTTGTTTGAATAATTCTACAGGTTGGCAGGGAACTGAAACCTACCACTCAGGGATAAGCAGGAACGGTGCCTGGTCTCCTTAATGAGGAGGGTTGTTTGACTCAGAGACCTCATCCAACAGGAGCAGAGTGGTGGTGGGGAACTTGCAGTTAGACTGAATGAGCCCTCCTGATGTCCCCAAATGTCAAGGCAGCACACAATACTGAGCTTCAATTTTAGGCCTTATACTACAATATCCAGTGAGGGTGGGTGCCTGGAGGAAAAGAACACCTGAAAAAGCTCCTAAATGAGGTCTTTAATTCATATTTTGCTTAAGACCACCCTGACTGTGATACATCCTCCTACACAGTCTTGTCAATGAAAGACTTTAGCTCTGATGCATTGCTCCATCAGGTGTCATAGAGGTCCGAAATCTTCAACATGGAAAGCCAATTGCTTATCTCAGTAATCTCATACAGAAATGGAAATAAACATCCAAACAGACCTGTGTAAACTTGTACATACACAAACTGATGATTAAATGAACATATAACTATGAGAGAGAATGTGTTGCTTTATATCAAACGATAAATATAAAGTGAATAATGAAACCACTTTAAATTGACAGATGCCTTAAACTTGGTAAATGAATAAGCCTCTAATGGAACCATCACTGTGAGAGATGACAGAAAATGTACATTTATTTGATGAATGCGTTTTGTAAATATCCAGTCATTAGTTTTAATAGTGTTTTATTTCTAATGTACATGTATCATGTCTTTCGTAAACCACCCTCATTCTTAAGTAAGACTATTTTCAGTGGTGTTCTAATCTTTGGTGATATTACTTCTACATCCACATTGACACAGTAGGTTTCTCTGGCATTGACGGAGCCTGTTAAAATGCCCCAAAAAATGAGCAGAAATGTGTTGGTTGGGTTTTTTGGTAGTTATTAAGTTGTTGAACTTTGGCACAGCCTTTTAATTAGTGATTTGAGCACACAGATTTCTTTCAGAAAATGGTACAATATGCTAATTTTTTATTTAAACAGTTCAAATTAATTATCCTCCTTCAGTAGAGAACTCATATTTTACAAGAATTTAATGCAGTATATGGCCCTTGTCCAGTGGCTGTTAAGAAAGTACAGAATTTGAAAAGATTTTGAAAGAAATGTATGTCCACTGGTAGTTCTGAATGCATCTCATCTATTATTTTGTTTGGAGGTTTTTAACAAAACAAATCAACAAACAGTGGAAAAATAGGATCCTTTCAATAGAAATAGTTTAGACACTTAGAACTCTGTAGTTATTTTACGCAACATAAAATTAAATTCTGCATGAATGGAGATTAAAACAAAGTAATTATTTTTAGAAAAATTTAAGATGATAGTTGTTCTTTAAGGGCTATAATTCACCTGGGGTAACACAATCATTCATTTATTTAGTATAGATAAACAGATTGATTGATAAATAGAGCATTTACTAAGTGCGTGACACATGATAAAAATCTACATTCATGGAATTTACAGTTTGGAAGGTGATAGGCAAGGACAATAAATGTGAAAAAAAATGTTAACTACTGACCAGCAGTATACAATTATTAAAATTAAATGATAATGTTAAAGAGTGTGCTACTTTAGACTGGGTGGTCAAGAAGACCACTCCGAAAGTTTCCATTTAATCTTAGTTCTGAATATCAAGAGAAAGACATAAATATCAGGAAGAAGAACATTCCAGTGAAATGGTTCTAAGGCAGAAATTAGTAAAAGGATAATAATAATAAATCTAATATGGTTGAAGTATGGTACATATGAAATTAGTCAGAGGAGTAAAGGTAGGCACAATCTAGATGAGATTGATTAACCAGAGAAAGGAGTGGATTTTATTCTAATTGTGATTAGAGAGTTAAAAACAAAGGTGACATATTCACTCTAGATAGACAAGGAGAAAGGA